>NW_027133141.1:0-665999 GCF_026122565.2 Emydura macquarii macquarii | reverse complement strand
CTCAAGTTGCAGGGTGGGAGGTCTAGGTTGGACATTAGGAAAAAGTTTTTCACTAGGAGGGTGGTGAAGCACTGGAATGGGTTACCTAGGGAGGTGGTGGAATCTCCATCCTTAGAGGTTTTTAAGCTGAGGCTTGACAAAGCCCTGGCTGGGATGATATAGCTGAGGTTAGTCCTGCTTTGAGCAGGGGGTTGGACTAGATGACCTCCTGAGGTCCCTTCCAACTCTAATATTCTATGATTCTATGGTCCCAAAGTCTCAGCTCCAAACAGGCCCTCCCAAAACCCAAGCAGCCCCATGATTCCCAGCTCCAGCCATTCTTCCCACACCAGAGCCCAAGCTCTGAACTGCCAGATACACCCACTCCCAGCTGCAACCATCCCCTCACTGTCAGGGCATCGCTTGGGCTCTTGAGATCTGTGCCCAGGCTGGGCTCTGGTCCCCCCCTGCATCTCACTGGGCCCAGCCACTCCCTGTCTCAGTTGCACCGACTCTGCAGGAGACGTTGAGCCTCTCTAAACTCTCTGTAAGACTTGGCCAGCTTCCTGCAGCCCCAGGCATATTGGAGAGGAGGGGTGGGCAGAATTTGTGAAGGGGCAGGGAAGCTGAATGCACTAGTGGCACAAAGAGGTGGAGGCACAGGAAACCCAGGCGCAAATTCCAGGACAGATAGTGAGCGCTGGTTTTAAGAAAAGGGGAGGGGAACTGCCAGACAGTGTCAGAGGGGAAACCCAAGTTATGGAGAGGTATAGGGAATAACAATTACCTCAACCTGGGATGAGTCTTCTGCAGCATTTGCAAAAGTAGAGTTTGGGGAGCAGAAAGCCTTTATTCCCTCTCTCAGGATGGTCCACCGCAGTACCCTGTTTCCAAATCCTTGGAAAGTACTGGTATTCAGAGAGAAATCAGCATGAAACACCAAAAGATGCAAACCATGAAAAGTCTTTACTGAACTACACCAAAAACCAGCCAGAACTGTCTAAGCTATCCCCTAATAGGCTAACTCTACTGCTCTGGCAACAATCTAAGTTCTGTTGCTACGGCCACTTAGGCAATAAGGCAAGACACAAAATACATAACACATTTCTCCCCCCTTAATGAAAACGCCAATTTAACAGAACAATCACTAAACTAGGGAATGAGAGCAGACTGCCTCATTTCCCAGCTAAACCTCAGGGATTATTATGCCCCATAACTAACTAAAGATCCTAACTAAAGATCCAGCCATTCAGGAGGCCTTGTTTCTCTAGGCGGATTATGACGGACTTCTGGTGTTCTGGCACTTGTAGGTGTTATTGGTGCGGGTCTAACAATGGGCTCAGGACTCGTAGCTTGACCAGGTGAGGATATGGAATCTGTTTGAATAGGAGAGCGGCCTGTATCTGCTGCAGAGGTGGATGGAGAAGGGGAATCAGGAACGGGTGACTCTTGACTCAATGATATCTCACGCGTAATGGTGAGGTCAGGCAGTTCAACTGGAAATGTGTCCTTGGGACATGGCAGCAACTGATTTACATGCCGCTGCCAGGCCATGGCATCTGCAGTCTGGACAGTGTAGGAAATAGGACCATTTTGGGCAATGACTGTAGCAGGGACCCATTTAGCTCCAGAAGCATGGTTCCGAGCTAGGACAGGCTGTCCAGGACTAAAGATTCGGTCTTTCACTCTGTGTGCACGTCTGATGACTTGGTTTTGCTGTTGATTTTGCACAACTTGTCGTACTTTGGCAGGTTTCAGCAGATCAAAGTAAGTGCACAGCTGTCATCCCATCATTAGAAAGGCCAGGGACGCTTTGGTCATAGCATGAGATGTGTTTCTGTAGGACAGTATGAAGATGTTCAGATACTTTTGAATGGACGAATGTCCCCTTGCAGATCTTAAAGCTTGCTTCATGGTCTGCACAAACCTTTCAGCTAATCCATTGGTGGATGGATGATATGGTGTGGAAGGGATGTGATGTATCCCATTTGCTTTCAAAAAATTTTCAAACTCCTGAGAGACGAACTATGGTCCGTTATCACTCACAAGTTGTTCTGGAAGACCAAAACGACTAAAGATTACACGCAGTTTCTGGATAGTACTTTCAGTAGAAGTGGATGGCATTAGAGAGAGACTTCTGCCCATTTAGAGTGGGTGTCTACAACAACCAGGAACATACTTCTTTCAAATGGGCCAGCAAAATCAATGTGAATATGCTGCCATGGGTTTTCACGCCAGTCTCAAGGGTGTAGGGTCACCAACTGAGGTGCATTACTCACACTCGGATATGAAGTACAAGCTCTTACCTTCTCTTCAATGGCACTGTCCAGGCCAGGCCACCAAAAGTAGCTTGGTGCAATTTCTTTCATGCACACTATTCCACAGTGACCTGAATGTAGCTGTTCTAACATCTGTGACCTCAGTAGTGAGTCAGTCCCTGGGGTCAGGTGATCATCCATGTCTGGCAATGGGCGTGTTTTCCCTCTTGAGTCAAAGTGCTCACAGGTGCTTAGGCCAGTCCATTGTTCCTGTATGCCTATCTCTGCTGGGCATGAAAACACAGCTTTGTGCTTGTCTGCATCTATTTAAGCTATGTGAGACACACGTCTGGGAATATGATATAGCAGGGTTTCATATCTGTACACGTGTATGACGCTGCAGGGAACATACTACCACAACAATTTTCAGTATTCCATGGGCATTCTAAAAACACCTTAAATGGCCACTTTACATCATACAAGACACAGTTATACTGTAAGGGTGAACATGAATGATACACAAATCGCACCATTAGGGTGTACAAGGGGTACAGCATGTCACACTGGGACTGGGGGCATTTCCTGGGATTCTATCCCAAGAGTGGCTGGCCAGAGTGCTCCGTCATTAGGTCAGGGACCAAGTACTCACAGGAGGCTGGGCGTGGGCTGACCCAGTAGTGGGTGGATCACACAGCAAAGTGGGGTAAGTCAGGGCCCAGGACTGAGGAATTGAGGTGACACAGCTACACACCAGTCCAGATTGCAGGAGGGGGAACACATCAGAATATCCCTTCACATCAGGCTTTTCTCTATATGCCTACAGAGTTTTCTCCTCCTACCATAGCTCCATATGCTGCTGGAACTCCATCCTCCCCTAACTATGGCTCTGTATACCGATGGATCCCCCTTCTTTACCCTCCTTCTTCTTGGTAGACTTAATTTTACCTGTAGCACCCCTTCCCCCGGTACCACCCCTTCCAATACATGGTCATGTTCCATTTTGGAGGCCTTGAATCTGGGGTCTTTGGTACCACCTCTTTTCTACCTAATGGGAGATGTAGAGAGTGAGGTTACATTTCATCATGCTTACTGTCTCACAGTCTCAGCATTTCTTTCTGGGACTGCAGGGCAGCAGCAGAGCTGGGGGCTGCAGACTGGGATTGAGCTGCTGTGACAAAGTGGATAAATTCTTAATGTTTTCTCTGAATACTGTGTGTGTGCCTCAGTTTCCCCTATGCATTATTCATATTTTTCAGTCATGAGACCAGAATGGGACTGAAGGTTTTCCCACAGCCCTAGCATTCATAGGATTTTGCCCCCGTGTGGAATCTCTGCTATTTAATAAGGTTTGAGAAGTCAGTGAAGATTTTCTTACACTAAGAACATTCATATGGTTTCTCTCCTTTGTGGATCCTCTGATGTCTACTAACTTCTGAGCTGGTATCAAAGGCTCTCCCACACTCACAACACTCATAGGGTTTCTCCCGTGTGGATTCCCTGATGTCTAATAAGGCCTGAATGTTGAGTGAAGGTTTTCCCACACTCAGAGCATTCATAGTGTTTCTCCCCTGTATGGATCCTCTGATGTCTAATGAGGCCTGAGCTCCAAGCGAAGGTTTTCCTACATTTAGAGCACTCATACGGTTTCTCTCCAGTGTGGATCCTCTGATGTCTACAGAGTTCTGAGTTGCTATCAAAGGCTGTCCCACACTCAGAGCATTGATAGGGTTTCTCCCCTATGTGGATCCTCTGATGTCTAACAAGGTCTGAGCTCCAAGCGAAGGTTTTCCTACACACACAGCATTCATAGGGTTTCTCCCCTGTGTGGAATCTCTGATGTCTAATAAGGCCTGAATGCTGAGTGAAGGTTTTCCCACACACAGAGCATTCATAGGGTTTCTCCCCTGTGTGTAATCTCTGATGTATAATAAGGACTGAGTTCTGAGCAAAGCTTTTCCCGCACTCACAGCATTCATAGGGTCTCTCCCCTGTGTGGATCCTCTGATGTATAATAAGGCCTGAGTTATGAGCACAGATTTTCCCACACTCAGAGCATTCATATGGTTTCTCTCCTTTGTGTATCCTCTGATGTCTACTAAGTTTTGAGCTGCTATCAAAGGCTGTCCCACACTCAGAGCATTCATACGGTCTCTCCCGTGTGTGGACCCTCTCGTGTCTAATCAGGTTTGCGCTAAGAGCAAAGGTTTTCCCACAGTCAGAGCATTCATAAGGTTTCTCCCCTGTGTGGAATTTCTGATGTGTAATAAGGGTTGACTTCTGAGCAAAGGTTTTCCCACACTCAAAGCATTCATAGGGTTTCTCCCCTGTGTGTGTCCTCTGATGTGTAATAAGGGCTGAGCTATAAGCAAAGGTTTTCCCGCACTCACAGCATTCATAGGGTTTCTCCCCTGTGTGGATCCTCTGATGTGTAATAAGGGCTGAGCTCCAAGCGAAGGTTTTCCCGCACTCACAGCATTCATAGGGTTTCTCCCCTGTGTGGATCCTCTGATGTTTGATAAGGTCTGATCTAAGAGCAAAGGTTCTCCCACACTCAGAGCATTCATAGGGTTTCTCCCCTGTGTGGGTCCTCTGATGTGTAATAAGAGCTGAGCTATGAGCAAAGGTTTTTCCGCACTCACAGCATTCATACGGTTTCTCCCCTGTGTGCATGTTCTGATATGTAATAAGGGCTGAGTTTCGAGTGAAGGTTTTCCCACCTTCACAGCATTTATAGAAGCGCTCTCCTGTGTGGATTCTCTGATGTCTAATGCAGCTTGAGCCCCTACTGCACTTTTCCCCATACTCTACACATGTGTTATTTCTCTCTTCCTTGGAGATCCTCTGCTGGGTTGTGGTTTGTGCATGACCTTTGTGAATTCCCTGATAATGAACAGGTTTAACAAATGTCTGTGTTGGCTCCTTTAACTTCTGCTTCTCTGGCCTGTGCTGATTCTCACAGGCTTTTCCCTGCTCACAACTCCTGGACACACTCCCTTTGCATCTTTGCAACATCCCATGTGCTTCCAGGTGCTCATTAACTTCCTGCTGAGGATTCTGCTTCAAGGTCTCACTCACCATCCCATCACCTGCTAGGACAGACAAAGTAAAACCTCAGAAACAGGAATGGAAAAGGGCAGAAGAAACCAAACAAATAGCTGGAGATAGAAAAAAAAATCAGGGATTCACTTTCCCCAAACTCTTCCCCAAAGGAGAGAGAAAAGGGGATCAATTTTGCATCCAGTTTCCATCCAAATAAAAAAGGAGAAGGGAATTTAGGAGGGATCTACTGACAGGAGTTAGTCAGGATTGGAAGAAAACCATGATCAATATTTGTCCTGAGGATATGACACATGCTGGGCACCATCCTGAACTCCAAAGAGGTCACAAGGTCTTTGAGGGGAATCCCAGCTGTTTCCTTCAGGTCCTAAGTTGGTTTAGTTATCACTCACCTATACAGCTGCCTTTCAGGATCTCTTTTTCCTCTGAACCCTGGTGATCTGGGGCCCACAGCTCTTCACCTTGTTTCATGTGGGAGATGACATCCAGTTTAGAAACTTGAAACCATGACCCAGAAAAAGAAGACAAATGAGATTAGGTGAATTCATGAGACATTCATTACACACCCAAAAAGTTCTGTTTTTTAATCCAAGCCCATTTTAAAGCAATAAAATCAGGGGCCAGCGCCTCAGGTGATCAAAGGTGCAGGACAATCTTGTTATGATGGATGTAACTGTGCTCCTGTCCGCTGGGAACACACACAGCCAGACACTCATGATATCAAGGTTACTTACCAGTAACTGATGTTCTTTGAGATGTGTTGCTCATGTCCATTCCATTATAGGTGAGTGCATGCCCCTGTGCAGGGTTCCCCAAACTTTTTTCCCCTTAGCAGATCCAGTAGGACCGGCTCTGTTTCCCTCTGGAGTCCCACGTGCATGCTGCAGTATATGAAGCACTGCCAGCCCTACACCCCCTCAGTCCCATCTTTCTGCCAACTCTGGCAGCGGGGACGGGGGGGTGGGTTGTGAAATGGACATGAGCAACACACCTCGAATAACATCAGTTACTGGTAATTAACCTTGTTTTCTTCTTCGAGTGATTGCTCATGTCCATTCCATTATAGGTGATTAACAAGGATACCTTGGAGGTGAGTAGGCATTACCAGTGAGCTGCCGTCAGCACAGCTCTGGCAAATCCCACGTCCTCTGTCACCTGCTGGGCGATGGCACTTGAGCTCTGGTTGTGCGCTATGATGGTTCCCAGAAGGGACACCCTCGCCTGCTGGTTGCAGAACTTGATACGTGATGTAACTCGCGAGGACATGCCATCTCCTCTCCTCCTCCGAACCGTGTGGTTTAGAAAAACAGGGAGAAATTTATTTCGGTTACCATGAAATTGGGAAACCAGCTTGGGCAGGAAGGATGGATACAGCCTCAATTTCACCTTATCCTTCTAGAATACTGTGTAAGGAGCTCCGAGGTCAAGGCTCTAAGCTCGGAGACCCTCCTAGCTGAGGTAATGGCCACCAGGAAGGCTACATTTCCTGAAGGCACGAGGAGGCGGCTTGAAGCCATGGGTTCAAAGGGGGGGCCCCGTGCGTCTCGAGAGGACCCAATTGAGACCCCAGGGAAGCCCTGGGTCACAGACCTGCAGGCAGAGCCTCTACATCACCATGAGGAACCTGACTGACATGGGGTGGGAGAGTAGCGGTCTCCCTTCTGGAAGAATATCACCACCACGTCCGGGTCCAACAGCCAGTCGTGGCGGGGTAGGAACAACTTTCTGAGGCTACCTGCCTCATTATTCCCCACTCCCGGGAGTCCTTGCAGAGTGCCAAAGGCGCTCTCCCCCTTGCCTGTCTATGCAAACCATGACTGTGGTGTTGTCCGTCAGCACCTGCCCCACTCTGGTTGTCGGGAATTGGATGGACACCTCATATGCTAAACGAATGGCCCTCAGCTCCTTCAGGTTGCTGTGAAGGAGTTTCTCCTCCACTGACCAGAGCCCCTGATTGCCTGGGTCGGCGCTGATTCAGGCTTCCCATCCTACAGTGGAAGTGTAAGAATTTAGGGTAACTGACTGGACCAGTTCCTTGAACGGAAGACCTTTCATCATTGCCCGGGGAGTCTGCTGCCAGCGGGTAGGCCAAAGGGCAGGGCTAAACTATTTAACTGTTGTCCGACCCACTGGGGGACCTCTGTTGGGGGGCTGAGGACAAGCTGGGGGGTTGATTCCTACTTCTGAACCCCCTATTCCTGTCCCTATTTTTATAGAGTTGAAAGGGCCTAGATGGGGGTCATGGCTGTATGCCTGCCATCTGGAAGCCTGGGGCGTGCACAGGCCCAGGGAGCAAAACGTGGCCCTGGAGTCCTTCAGACCGTGCAGCTTTGCATAGGTCTGGTCTGATAATGGAGCCGACCCATTGAAGGGGAGGTCCTGAATTGATTGCTGCACCTCCTGGGACAGGCCCGAGGATTGCAGCCATGAGCACCGTCTCATACAGATGGCGGTGGCTATGGCCCTACCCGCCAAGTCAGCGGCATCATTGGCTGTCTGGAGCACTTCCCTGGCCACCGTGATTCCCTCATCCAGGATGGTGGTAAGGTCTGCAGCCTGGTCCTGGGACAGGGCCTCAGTAAACCGCCTGAGGGAGTCCCACAAATTAGAATTGTGTCTACCCAGGAAGGGCTGATGATTGGCAATCCGGAACTGCAGGGCTTCCATTGAATAAAATTTTCTCCCAAACAAATCCAGCTTCTTGCTGTATTTGTCCCTGGGAGTGGAACCTGAATGACCTTGCCTGTCCCTCTGGTTGGCTGCATCTCCCACCAGGGTTCCCGGGGCCAGGTGAGTAAACAAATACTCAAACCCTTCAGCCAGGATATAATACTTTTTCTCAGCCACCTTTGACATAGGGGCGACAGAGGAAGGGGTTTGCCCAGGGCCTTTACAAGTTTGAGGACACAGTCATGGACTGGTAAGGCCACCCTCACTGGGGCAGCCATCGCCAGCACATTGAAGAGGGTATCATTGGCCTCCTCTAACTCTTTCACCTCCAGCCCCAAGTTAGAGGCCACTCTGTTGAGAAGCTCCTGGTGCGCCCTGAAATCCTCCAGTGGTGCCATATGATCCCGGAGACTGCCTCGTCCGATGAGAAGGAAGAGGACTGCCGAGGTGCGTCCTGCGGGTGTTCCCTCACCTGACGAAGGGATGCACCCATAGAGGATCCCTCCATGAAGTTCAACTCCTCATCCCAGGAGTGGTGTGTATGGGCCTTCTCCTGAGCCTGAGGCACAGACCAAAGCCCCGCTGACAGGATGGAATGTGGCCCCTGTCCCATCTGGATGCCCCATGTGGCCCAATAAGGCCATTGCTGCAGCCATTGCTGTGGCCATTGACCTTGGGGCCAAGCTGGGGATGACTGCACAGCCGGCTGTGGTGCCTTGTGGGGACGCTGGCTGTCCCGATGACTGTCCCCCCTGTGGGACCCCGAGCCACTAGACCTGCGGTGCCGTGCACGGCCTCGATTCCGGGTGCTGCTCGGTGCCAGGGACCAATCTCTCAATGCCTCCAAGCTAGAGGACAACGAGGACCGCCTCTGTTGCCGCAAACGGTGACGATGAGTATAGGCATGCTTCGAGGAGCTTGAGGTACTGGAGTGCTGTCTCAGCACCAAGGCCTAGGGTTAGGACTCCTGTGACTTTGGAGGACCCCTTTTGTGTCTTGTCTCCTTCCCAACCCCCTCCCGCTAAATAAGCGTTTTGTTATCGGGTTCATTCACCTCAGCAGTATTGCAAGCTGAATTGAAGTGGTGCGGATTCCTCAATAAGCCATCCCTGTGTGTGTATGAGTGATAATGGGGACAGGACAAACTAGGCAAATGTCAGGTCCCCCGAAGGGAACCCCAGTGTATTATCTGAGTACGCATTACTCTCCCAGGACTTGCAAGTTTCTGGCAAAATGGCACTCTTATACCAAGGATGACCCGGCCAGGCAATTCCCCGAGGTGGGAAACGTTTGATTTGGATAAAATAGTGCACTTGAGAAAAGCTCTAGAGTTTTGTGGATCCAAAGTATCCCAGTCACAATGGCATGCACTTTTTGATTGGTATGATGAAGCTTCAAAATGACACTATGAGTCACAAACTGAGTCTAAAAGACTTCCAGGAAAAATTAAAACTGCAATTGAAAGAAGTACGGGAGAAATTGGCCTTTCCCCCAAATTTGGGTCCTAGTCATCTGTATTCAGCATTAGAAGAAGTACCCTATCCTCAGGAAACTACTGAGGACCTGTTAGACTTTTGGTCTCCAGCCCCTACTGCACTCCTTGTTCAGCCGGCTAGTCCTAATCTACCTCAACACCAACCCCCACCTTATACAAGAAAAACAGCTCAGGCAGATTCTACTACTAGCCCTGACCCAAGTCAGTTTGCAGAGATTGCCGTCCCGAAACCTGCCCCGATTATTGATCAAATCCAAGCTATCCCCGACTCCAACAAACATTATCTCCGGAGTCAAACCAATACAAAACCGTTGGGACAGTATCCACTCCGGCAGCTTCCAGGACAAGGGGCAGATATAGTAACTGTGCATGCCCCATGGTCCCCATCTGATTTATTTAATCTACCTCGAGCATTTCCAAAAATCAGGGAAGATCCAGTGAAATTTCAAGTACAAACCCTTATAACCTGTTATAACCCCATTTGGGCAGATTTAAATCAACTCCTGTGAGCCATTCTGTCCTGAGAAACCCTTCTAAGGCTTCATACCAAAGCCCAATGGCCAGACCGAGACCCTGGTACTGACCAAGCTTTAGTCACCGCCCGTGATCAGCTAGTGAATGCAGTGCTTACAATATGTCCTCAAAAAACCAATTGGACTAAAATTAATATGGCAAGCAGAACAAGGGGAAAGAACCAGCCGATTACCTCCAGAGACTGAAACAAGTGTTTGAACGCCACTCGGGCATGAAAAATCCTGAGCAAGACACGCCACAAGCCATGGCTGCTGCATTTGTTCAAGGACTTTTACCTAAGATTTCTAGCGAAATTCAACATGTTATTATTGGCTGGGAAGGAAAACCCTTAACAGAACTCTTAGCTGCCACACAACATTTCCAAAAGAAAGTAGAAAAATCAAAGGAAGATAACGAAATCAAGCTTATGGCTCTTCAGATTCACCAATTACAAAATTGGACAGGAAATCAGAGGGGAAGAGGCAGAGAGAGAGGTTGGAACAGGAGGAGAAGGCAACAGAATACGGGACAAGGGCAGATATTCTATGGAAACCAGTGCCACTATTGCAAACAACCTGGCCACTGGAAATCCCAATGTCCCAACCGACCAGATTGGACCAAAAACCTCGCTGTTTTTCCTCCCGCTCTTCCCAGGATTTAAGCAACTATAGTAACCCTGCATAGGACAATGCGAGGGGTCGTGACATCATTGCTCCCTTAATTCCCCTAGATCAGTCTGGCCCCAACCTGAAGTGCCTTGTAAATGGGCAAATTGTATCTTGCCTCATCGATACCAGCACTTCTCGCTCCCCACTAAGGGCTTCAGAATTTCCCCATATCCCTATTTCTGCTTAAATTATAAATGCCATAGGCATCAGCGGACAGCCTATTCCCCACCCAGCGTCTCGACCTCTCTCTGTCACTGTTGGACCTATTTCTGAACAGCATGCTTTCTTGCTCAGTCCTTCTGTATTGGTTAACTTACTGGGAAAAGATTTGTTGTGTAAATTAGGCTGTGTTATCTATTGTACCCTGGACAGTATTTATCTTCATATGCCGGAACCCAGAGGAGATGCAATATTAACATTATTACAAGATTCTGACCTGATAGACACCGAACCTGACACTTCCTCATTGCAACAGGAACTGTTAGCACAAGTGCCTCCACAACTGTGGTCAGCCCATTCGAACGAAGTAGGCTACATGTTAAGCGCTGAACCCGTACGGGTCACTTTAAACACTACAAAGCCTCTCTCTTGCATTCTGCAGTACCCTATTTCCAAAGAAGCTGAAGATGGTATCCAGCCGGTTATAACCTCACTCTTAGAACAAGGGATTATTCTTCCCATCCGCAGCTGATATAATACTCCTATCCTCCCAGTAAAAAAGCCTGGGAAAGACACTTACCGATTTGTACAAGACCTCCGAGAAGTTAATGCTGCAGTCTTACCCTCTTTTCCCATTGTCCCTAATCCTACAACTATTGTCATGTATCCCCGCAACTGCTACCTACTTTACCATTGTGGACCTCTGTTCTGCTTTCTTTTCTATCCCAATCCACCCAGATAGCAGATCTTTGTTTGCCTTTACTTATCAAGGGCTTCAATATACATGGACTTGGCTTCCACTGGGACATACTGAAGCTCCAACTCTTTTTTTGCAAATTTTAAAGAAAGACCTGGATCCCATAGCCTTAGTCCAGTATGTAGACGATTTAATGCTGGTTTCCCCCCTCCTCAGAAGCCTGTAAAAAAGATTAACTTATCCTGTTAACCCCCCTTGCCCTTAAGGGTCACAAGGCGTCTAAATCTAAATTGCAGCTTTGTCTCCCTCCAGTACATTACCTAGGTCACGATATTTCCACAGGCGAAAGACAGTTATCTTCCTCCAGGACCAATGCCATTTACAAATACCTAAGCCTACCACTCACAAACAAATGAGAAGCCTTTTAGGAATGGCAGGATATTGCAGACAATGGATCCTGGGATATGCTTCACTCGTAAAACCCCTGCAGAACCTGACTTTAGACTCAGTCACTGAGCCTCTTGTCTGGTCCCCCAAGGCTGAACAGTCCTTTATCTCTCAAACAAGCCTTATCTCAAGCACCTGCCCTAGGGTTACCAGAATATCAGAAACCTTTTACCCTTTTTTGCCACAAGAAAGATGGGTTTGCCCAGGGGGTCCTAACTCAACTCCACAGAAATAAGAATCGTCCTCTTGCGTATTATAGCAATACATTAGACCCAGTAGCAGCTGGACTCCCTCCCTGTCTCTGCTCAGTTGCTGCAGCATCCCTTTTAGTTGAAAAAGCGAAGGCTCTAGTTTTAGGATGCCCCTTGACTGTAGCCATTCCACATACTGTTGCTGCCTTATTTTTAAAAGGCAAAACCCAGCATTTATCCAACTCTAGGCTAACTAAATATGAGAGACTCCTCCTTTCAGCCTCTAACATCACCCTGACCCGCTGCTCTGTATTAAATCCTGCCTAACTTATCCCCACTCTTTCCAATGGTGAACCCCATGATTGCCTGTTAGTTACTGAACACCTCCTTACTCCCCAACTGGATCTTCAAGATGTCCCTTTGTTAAACCCTGAATTAGTTTTGTTTGTTGATGGTTCTTGCCTCAGTGACAGCTTGGGTAACCTGGTCTCCGGATATGCCGTATGTACCCAGCACCAAGTATTAGAGGCATACCATTTACAGCATGTTTTGTCTGCCCAGGTCACCGAGTTAGTAGCCCTCACTCGCGTGTATATATTAGCTGATAAACAATCTGTGACCATTTACACCAATTCTCGCTATGCCTTTGAGGTTGTCCATGCTTTTGGACAACTCTGGAAGCAGAGAAGATTCCTCACTTCTACTGGAAGCTCCATTCAAAATGGACAGTATGTCGATGCATCATTACAAGCTGTGCAATCACCCTCCACCCTAGCTATCGTTAAATGTCAAGTCCACCTTACCCCTTATGATAATGTTACGCATGGAAATGCACTGGCTCATCACGCAGCTAGGGAAGGGGCCCTTTCCAGTCCCCCAGCACCAGACTTCATTAATATTTTCCTTTCCACAGATCAGTCTCCCCTAGCCAGCCTCACTGCTCTGGCCAAATTGCAAGATCAGACCCCAGAGCAGGAGAAGAATGACTGGCAGCAACACAGGTGCCAATTGCAGCCGGATACCTTGTGGCACTCCCCGGATGGCCATCTGGTAGCGCCCAAGGCTCTTCTGCCCTACCTTCCCCGTGTGACTCACTCTGTGGCTTTCACGAGCAAAGGGGGGATGATCGCAGCAGTACAGCGCAATTGGTTTGCCCCAAATTTTTCTTCTATAGCACAACAGTACTGCAGTACCTGTCCTATCTGTCTAGCCCATAACATAGGCCAGAAGGAAAAGACCAAACCCTCAGCACACCCCACTCCATGGGGTCCCTTTGTGAACATACAAATGGATTTCATTCAAATACCTAAATGTTGTAACTTTGAATATGTGTTAGTCATTGTTGATATGTTTTCAGGATGGGTAGAAACATATCCTTGTAAGCGAGCGGATGCAGTAACTGTTGCCAAGAAACTGTTGAGAGAATTTATACCTAGGTTTGGACTGCCCCTCATTCTGGACAGCGATAGAGAGACCCACTTCACAGGACAGGTAATTCAAAACGTATGTAAAGCCTTAGGAATTCAACAACACCGGCACTGTGCATATCACCCCCAGTGTAGCGGAGCTGTAGAAAGAAAGAATTCTGACTTGAAAACTAGATTCAGTCAAGATATGTGCAGAAACCAGCTTGAAGTGGCCTGATGCCTTACCCATAGCTCTCATATATATTAGAAATACCGTCAACAGAAAACATGGACTATCTCCACATGAGATCCTTATGGCCAGATCCATGAGATTGCCACACACCCCACTGCCAAACCCACAAGAATCTGATCTACATATAACTGATGATGTGATACTGGACTATTGTAAATTATTAATGAAGTGTATCAAGTCTATCCACTCACAGGTTCAAGAAGCCCTTCCAGCACCTGCAACAGAACCGTGCCACTCCCTCCAACCCGGAGATTGGGTCTGTGTAAAAATCCACCAATGACAGAATGCATTGCAGCCTCGATGGAAAGTACCTTATTTAGTGTTGTTAACCACTAATACCACTGTGCAATGTCAAGGATACCCTAACTGGGTTCACGCTTTACACTGCAAAAAGACCCCACTGCCGTTAGACCCAAGGGCAATAGAATTTCGGTCCCCATTGGTGACCCCCAACTCAACGAACCCTGACACCTTGAAAGATTGCAGAGAGAGCCCCTCCTCTGACCATCTGTTCTCGACCAATACCGATGAAACTCCAAGGCATCAATACAATCTAAGACCACGAAAACCATAAGAGACTCTGGTGACCCTCTTGATACTAGCTGGACTGTTTTAGTTTAGAGGAGTTCTTCCCGAATTGATGGTAAAATGAAAAACTTAGCTGTTATCTTATCCCTAACCCTTTCATTTGTTTTTGCTGACTGGGACTCTAACCTTCTTGTGAAACTGTCCCAATCTATTGCCGACCAGAATAATCACAGTAATTGCTGGATCTGTATTCACGGACCAGCACACCCAAAGCAAGGTATTCCATTAGGTGGCTATACCCGTATCACTAGACAAATGGGCCTCAGATGACAACAGCACCCACCTTATATTACAGCCCAAGAACCTGTCAGCATTAGGACGAGTCCCCATCCATATTCTTAGATGGAAAACAGCTCCCAAGGTTGAAGCTACCCTTTGTTATCGCCATAATGATACCCATGGCAACCTTATCGGTCGCTACCCATTTTACCAACATATTTTAGATTATAAGCCCGAAGTTAACTACGGAATTTTGTTAGGGAATGCAATTCCCAACCATTGTACTGGTCCCAACCAAACTGACTACTCCATCGCCCAGGGCAACTTCAATATACCCCGTGGGATTCAGGAGTTTTCCTCCCTTCTAATAGCTCCCAATGTGAAAATGTCTCCAAGGTCGTTCAAACCGCTCCATCATATACCATGTATTTATCCAGAAGGTGTCGAGTCCCAGATTACCAATCATCTCTTATCAAACGAAGTGTTAGAATGGCACCCATTCCGCCTATCCTGCCATAGACACCCCAGGAATGTACTGGCTGTGTGGGAAATAGGCATATAAAATTTTACCTTGGAAGTGAATGGGAACCTGTACTATTGAAAGAGTTATCCCAAGATTTGAGATTCACAATGAGTTGTATAGTCTACAGGTCCGAAATCTAGCCCACCACGATAAAGGATAAGAGAATCCCCTGGAAACTCAAAACATTGGCTTTCATCAATTCGTGTGACCCCTTTTTCCTTCACTAGGTGTAACCGAGTTAGAAAAGGCAGTAGTCAATCTTTCTGCCACCATAGAAGCAATGGGGAATGCTACTATAGATGCTATTCAAACCTTGCAGGAAGAAGTTTCCCAGCTGTCTCAAGTTGCTACCCAAATTCGTATGGCCCTAGATTTTCTTTTAGCCTCCCAAGGTGGAGTATGTACCTTAATGAATTCAAGTTGCCGTATGTATGTGAACCAGGATAAAAGAATTGAGACAGATATTCACAAAACTCAATCTCAGCTCAGGACATTGCATCAGGTAGCCTCAGAAAACACTAACTGGGGCTTTGAAGATATGTGGTCCTGTTTGACCTCCTGGCTGCCTGCCATAGGAACTTTAGGAAAGAAAATTATGTACGGTATCTTTTCAATCCTAATAATCATGGTTGTTACATATGTTGTTGTAGTGCTCTTACGATGTTGCTTAAAGTTATGTTTGAAACAGTTTACCCGAACCCCTAAAACGAGACTGAACTCTGAGACCAGACAAGAAATGTACCTGCTGTATGCTGAACTGCTCCAAAAGGAAGAGGGGAACAACAAAGAAATCCAGCAACTAATGGACATTTCCGTTTTCCTGTTTGAAAGTCCAAACCCTTCAAGGAAACAGGGCGTTCCAGCCAGCCCCTGAATTGCCTGTTAATCACGCTTGGCTTAATATAGCCTGTGCATTTGAATAAGTTTGACAGTTTTTTATTTGTCTTTTAGGAATGTTTAGCCATACACTACCCTAGCCTCTCCTTCAAGACCATACCTGTAGTGTCAGATATAATTGTCCAAGCAGTAAATCGCCTCCCTTTTCCCCTTTAGCATGCCCAGTAGATTAAGGCATTGAGTCAATCAGAAGCCAGGGCTTCCTGGACCTGTGCCCCATTGGCCAGTGTGTGGAAAGAATAGGTGCCTAGACCTCTCTTTGGATGAGAGTGGGGGAATGTGGGAAAGTATAACGTATAGCGGGACAAGTATCTAAACCTAAGCTACAGGAAATGGATTCATGGCACAGGCAAACCGGGATTGTATTTAGCAGAATTTTAGCTAGAAATTTTGATATTTCCATGGTTCCCTCCCCTATAATGAATTGTGTAAGGAACAACAGATAGCTATGCCCCCGTCCGTCCAAGATATTTTGTGAGAATGCAGCATGCCACAACATAAGGCAGCTCCCGAAGTTGTATTAAAAGTACAAAAAGGGGAAATGTGGAATCACAAAAATTCAGGCAGGATGCCTTAGACTGAAACTATGATAGAAATGCAAAATCATTGGTCTATGTTGTAAGACGCTAACCACCTTTGTGACCGCATCCAGCTATACCCTGTCAGCGATTCCTGTGATAGATAACAAGTGACTGTATGTGACTCGGGACTTGCTGGCACCAGGAGAATCCCATTATGTGTTATAAGTACCCTATGTGCAGTAAGTAACCTGTAAAGTACTGGAAATTCGACTATACAATCTGTATGTGAAAAGTAATCTAAAAGTAATCTAAAACAAACCATCTGTATTTTGAACCAAGGCAAAGTTCCAGAGATCAGCACGGGGATGTGCTACCTGGGCTTCCCTATAGCAATAGATTACTGTGTGTTTGTCAAGATTAAAGTTCTACTCGATCTAACTCAAATCGAGTAGCTGCGTGATTTTTCCCATGACACCAGTCACCCAGTTTTGCGAGACCCCTTTGTAACTCTTCAGTCTGCTTTGGACTGAACTATCTTGAGTAATTTTGTATCATCATCATCTGCAAATGTTGCCACCTCCCTATTTTCCCATTTCCAGTTAATTTATGAATATGTTGAACAACAGTGGCCCCAGTACGGATCCCAGAGGGATCCCATTATTTACCTCTCTCCCACTCTGAAAACTGACCATTTATTCCTACCTTTTGTTTCCTGTCTTTTAACCAGCTACTGATCTTCCCTCTAATCCTATGACTCCTTACGAGCCTTTGGTGGAGGACCTCATCTAAGGCTTTTTAAAAATTCCAACTACACTATATCCACTGGATAACCCCATCCACACGTTTGTTGACCCCTCAGAGAATTCTAATAGATTGGTGAATCATGTTTTCTGTTTACAAACCCATGTTAACTCTTCCCCAACAAATCATTTTCATCTAAGTGTTTGATCAGTCTGATCTTTACTATAGTTTTCAAGTAATTTGCCTGGTATTGAAGTTACGATTACCAGCCTCTAATTGACAGGATTGCCACTAGAGCCTTCTTTAAAAATTGGTATTACTTTAGCTGTTCCCAGTCATCTAGTATAGAGACCAATTCAAGTGGTAGATTACATAATGCAGGCAGTAGTTCTGCACTTATATATATAACTTCCTTTAGTACTATTGGGTGAATACTATCTAGCCCTGGTGACTTATTAATGGTTAAATTATCAATTTGTTCCAAAACCTCCTCTATCAATGCCTCAATCTGGTACATTTCCTTAGATTTGTCAGCTAAAAAGAATTGTTCAGGTGTAGGAAAGTCCCTGAAACCCTCTGCAGTGAAGATTGATAGAAAGGATACATTTAGCAGCTCTGCAATGGCTTTTGCTTTCCTGAGTGCTCGTTTAGCACATCTATCAACCAGCAGCCCTTTGATTATTTTTCAGGCTTCCTGCTTCTGAAGTACTTTTAAAAAATTGGTATTAATTTCAGTGACTTTTGCTAGTTACTCTTCAAAGTCACTTAGAGACTTTACGGTCAGAAGGGAGCATCATGATCCTCTAGTCTGACCTCCGGCACAACGCAGCCCACAGAACCTCCCCCACCCACTTCTGTAATAGGCCCCTAACCTACGACTGAGTTATTGAAGTTCTCAAATCATGCCTTAAAGACCTCAAGGTACCGAGAATCCAAAAGCAAGTGACCCATACCGCAAAGAAAGGGGGGGGGGGGGAAACAACCCAGGGCCTCTGCCAATCTGCCCTGGGGTAAAGTTCTTTCCCGACCCCAAATATGGCAATCAAATAAACCCTGAGCATGTGGGCAAGACTCACCAGCCAGACACACAGGAAGAATTCTCGGTAGCAACTCAGAACCCACTCCATCTAACATCCCATCACAGGCCATTGGGCATATTTACCGTTAGTAGTCAAAGATTAGTTAATTGTCAAATCAGGCCTTCCCATCATACTGTCCCCTCCATAATTTATCAAGCTCAGTTTTGAAACCAGCAAGGTTTCTTGCTCCCCACGGAAGGCTGTTCCAGAACTCCTCTGGTTAGAAACTTTTGTCAATTTTCTAGTCTGGACTTTCTGATGGCTAGGTTATGTCCATTTGTTTGTGTGTCCACACTGGTACTGAACTTAAATAATTCCTTTCCCTCCTTGGTATTTATCCTTCTAATGTATTTGTAGAGAGCCATGACATCACCCCTCAGCCTTATTTTGGTTAGGCTAAACAAGCCAAGCTCTTTGAGTCTCCTCTCATAATACAGGTTTTCCATTCCTTGGATCATCCTAGTAGTCTTTCCCTGCACCTGTTTCCGTTTGAATTCTTCTTTCTTAAACATGGGAGACCAGAACTGCACACAGCATTCCAGAGAAGGTCTCACCAGCACCTTGTATAATGTGTACTAACACCTCCAGCT
Organism: Emydura macquarii macquarii; assembly: GCF_026122565.2. NCBI lineage: Eukaryota > Metazoa > Chordata > Testudines > Chelidae > Emydura > Emydura macquarii. The sequence continues at coordinate 647,048 of NW_027133141.1, read as the reverse complement.
TTACTGGAAATACCTCACCTGATGCATCATAGGACTGCATTAGCTTTTTTCATGGCCACATCACATTGGCGGCTCAAAGCCATCCTATGATAAACAATATGCCCAGGTCCTTCTCTTCCTCTATTAAATTACATGACTTGCTGGAGTTTATGCTCCTTTCTATTTTCCTCAGTAGGCTTTAACTTCCAATTTTTAAAGATTGTCTTTGTGCTTCTTGTCATGTGGGCTGGCTTGAAGGGGGGGGCAGTTAGTATGTTGTGGGACATCTGGATGGCGGAATCGTAATAATCCATGTGGGATATGCCATGTCAGGTACTGTTAGGAAGGTTATGATATGCTGAGTAAGAGAACAATACTTATGTTTATATGGGATATGTGAAATGGAGGTTATAGATGTATTTGAGATATCTGTGTTTCAAATTGTGCTGCCTGGGCAACACCCCAGATAGGACGGCTGCAGAACAATGGGCAGCTTAATGGCCCATTAAGGCACTCCCAGGTGCACGGGGCCCAGAGAGAGAAGCCAGCATCACCAATGAGTCACCAGAACCTGCTTACGTGACTGGACCCCAGGCACACCCGAAGAGTCACCAGGATTGGCCCATGTGACTCTGGACTCCATTTTGATTCTTGTGACTGTCCACAGGCCGCATGGCCGGGAGAGGGGGTTTATAAGATCAAACCACAGGATCCATCTTGGTCTATGATCCTGTCCAGCTGTAGACACACACCTACCTCTAGATCTATTCATCTTGCAACTGAACCGAAGGACTTAGACCCATCCAGGTACTGGATGTGAACCAGAGGGACTATACAAGCCTGCAACTCCACATTTCTTCCAGAAGCCTGATGTGTATGGACTTTTAATCTTTTGTATATCTGTGATTGCTCTCATCCTCTAACACTTCTCTCATGGTTTATTTCTTTCTTTTCACAATAAACCTTTAGTTTTAGATACTAAAGGATTGGCTGACAGCGTGGTATTTTAGATAAGATCCAAACTTACACTGATCTGGTGCTGTGGCTGACCCCTTGGGGTCAGAGGGAACCTTTTTAGTAAAGAGCATAGAGTTCTAGTAACTGGTCTCTTTACTGGACCTAGTGCTGATTTGGGAGCCTGGAGCTGAAATGCAGTAAAGGGGGCTGTGGACATTTGTGGACTGGCTTCTTGATACCTAGTGTGGGGAAATCAGAAGCAGTTTGTGGCTGGTTGGGAAGCCGGGCTTCAGTGTCACCCACCAGCATGGGGAGAATCTGCTCTCCTTTTGCAGCCTGCCCTGACCTTGGCATTATCAGTTGGCTACCCTGGGCACAGACGGGTCACACCTCTAACTCTCTTTTTGATTTTTTAATGTCTTGTTTATCCTTGGTGGTATTTTCTTTGTCCACCTCCTGGTCAGATCCCTTCACATTTAGGACATATTTATTTTGACTCTTTTACGGTGTTTCTAAAAAGATTCCATGCAGCATACTGACATTTCATTTTTGTGATTGCTCCTTTTAATTTCTAGTTAACTAGCTTTTTCACTTCTGTGTAGTTCCCATTTCTGAAGATAAATGTTGCTGTGATGGGCTTCTTTGGTATTTTACCCCCTCACAATGATGTTAAATTTAAATTTAATTACATTATGGCCTCTATTACCAAGTGGTTCATTTGCATTCCCCTCTTGGACCATCTCCTGTCTCCCACTTAGGACTAAACCAATGCTTCCGTTTTGATTTAGGTGAAGTCCATCCTTCCTGTACAGGCTTGAGGCTCCTACTTCTCCAAGGGATTTTGCAGTTCCTAATAAACCTAAAACTCTCCTTCCTACATCATCAACTGATGAGTCAAAGAGATTGAAATTCACATGTGCAGCAAGATGCAGATCTTTTAACAGCTAGAGGGTTTCCAACTATCTGCAGTCACAGTAACTGGTTGGCTCAAGAGGACATGCTATGGCCATTGAACCTGAGTTACATCATGCGTTTGAGTCTGAGCCCTAACACGGACAACTATCAGACAATCTGTGTGTTGTGGTTTTTGCTTACATTCTGCAGGATTCTCTCTTGCAAGTTTTGCCCTAATACCATAATTTCTGTATTAAAAACTATTTTAAACTGCTCTCAAATCTACATAGATATATTGGACTGGTTTTGTGAGCATTACTCTGTTGGTTAGTGGTATGAAAAATCACATCCCTACATGACATAGCTTGCAAACCAAAGCTCTAACGTAGACATGGGTTGTGACGGGGTGGATGTACCCCACACTAGCCCATAAAGCTTTAACAATTCATTATGGGTGGTGAAAGTCCCGTCCCCCAGACTGTGCTGGTCATGTGACAACTGCTGCCCCAGAATAAAAGAGGGCAGCACAGCTCATTCTAGGTTGACTACCAAGGAGGAGGGACGTACGTCTCAGACTCCAGCCCAGGAACTGATGCAGCCCTTGCCTGAGCCTGCCAGAGACTGGGAGAATCAGGCAGGATACCCAATGTGTCCAGACCCCTGACCAGTGACAGGAGGGCCTGTGGACCAGCACCTCAGGAGTTAAGGTGTGAAGCGGCCCAGCAAGGGGGTGGGGAGAGGGGGAAGACTGCCATGACAGCTGGCAAGAGTCAGTATGTTGTGGCCGGACTCTCCACTGACTGAGTGGCAAGCAACCTTGCCATTGTAAGGGCCCTTGGCTGGGATCCTGTGGAGTAGGGAGAAGCCGGGTCCCCCTATCCCTGCCATCACACCTCTGGTGGCCACACTGTCTTGAGGTCAATGACCATCAGGCAAGCTCTAACCATGGGGCCATCACACTCCCGAACCCACCCCACAAGGGGGGATAGATCCCGTGTCACAGTTATAGTAGCAAAAAAATCCATTAAAAAGAAAGCAAGGAAATGAAATGCCCATAAACTACACAAAATCAGAGTTAAGGTTGCCCAGTGCTGCCTCATGCCCATCCAGCATGTGGATGGTGGCTAAAGTTAAACCTGTGACAAGCAGGAAATGAAGAACCAAACATCACGCCGCCCCTGCAATGCCACCTTAACTCTGTCCCTACCCTCCAACAATTGAGCTGGCAAATCTCAATAGCAATAGGTCAGCAAGGGAGGTGCAAAAATTAACCAACTTCCCAGGGAAGTGGCAAATTTTCCATCGCTTCAAGTCAAGACTGAATGCTTTTCTTGAAGAAATGTTCATCAAAACACAAGATATTCAGCTCACTTTAATGGCAACTGGATGAAACTGTATGGCCAATATTATACAGGAGGTCAGACTAGATAACATGACATTATCTCCTGACCTTAAAAATGTATTGATCAATAATCAATAGAAGGAAGGACTAAGAGAACATACCCTCTGATGTGTTCTACAGATTTGAATACCAGCATTTATCCGCATGCACTCCAGCTACATGCACTGTGTCAGCTGTAGCTATAAATGAAGGGTGAAGGGAGTAGTTGGAACAGCTTGGCAGAGCTCTGACTGTGATATGAAGAGAGGTGCATGTGACACTTGAAGGAACAGGTGTTCCTCATTTCAGTGCTGAGTGTTGCTGGTTGCGTCAATTAAGGGGCAGAAGGCTGTGTTCTTGCCACAACAATTGTCAGCAGTCTGGAAGCATACATGCTAGCGGTCTCAGTGAGGAGTAAGTGAAAGAAATGCCTCAGAAGGAATCCTCAGTGCAAGGGTAAAGGGATGGTAACATTATGAAAGTCTGAGATGGCTTGTGTGGAGGAGGATCAGGGTTTGAATGCAGGCCAGGTGTCGGTAGCTTCTGTTCCCTACACTGGACCAAACCCCAAGCTTTGCCTGAGCAAAGAGAAGGTGTTAGACTTTGGGCTATCCTGCGCTCCTATGCTCTGTTCCCAGAGTGTTCTGTAGTGGGGAAAGCAGAGAGCTCGTGTGTGTGTCAGTGGTCTGTTGGCAGGTTTCTGAAATAGGCCACAGCTGAGATTGCATTGGGGGTGTGTTGTGAACCTTAACTTGCCATTTCCCCTTCTGATACCTGAGGGGCTGGAATCCTCACCCAGTGAGGCCACGTTCTCATAGTTCTCCTGCATGACGTCTCTGTAGAGGGCTCTCTGAGCGGGGTCCAGCAGAGCCCACTCTTCTCTGGTGAAATACAAAGCCACCTCCGCGAAGGTCACCGGCTCCTGAAAGAGCAAGAGTCCAACACTCAGCACCTACTGCCCCACTGACAATCCCACTACACACAGGGGAGGAGTTACGGATGTTGCCCTTTTTGCCCCAACGGGCTGCAGTGTAATTGGGGATGTGTCAGAACAGGAAATCATTTCACATCAGAATTCCATCCAGGCTCGTTCCCTGCACACTGATATTCTAGACTGTCGTGCATAGAACAAAACAATTCAAAAGACAATTAGTAACAGGGAATGGGGGACTCTAACTACCCAGACATCTGTTAGAAAAGGAATTCAGCCAAACACAGTGTCCAATAAATTCTTGGAATGTACTGGGGACACCTGTTTCTTTCAGAAGACGGGAAAATCAACTGGAAGACAGCCATTTTAGACTTGATTCTGACTTACAAGAGGAATTAGTTAGGAAACTGAAGATGGAAAACAATAGAGACAAAAGTGATCCTGAAGTGATAGATTTCATGATTCTATGAGAAAGAAGGCATGGGAATAGTAGAATACGGACAATGGACTTTAAAAAGGCAGACTTCAACAAACTTGGAGAAGAGGTAGGTGAGGTCCCATGGGAATAAAATCGCAGGTGAAAAAAGTTCAGGAGAGCTGGCAGTTTCTCACAGACAATATTAAAGGAACAGCAGCAAACTATCAAAGGGTAAAGGAGAGAGCACAAGAAAAGTAAGCGAGCCACATGGCTCTATCAGAAGCTCTTTAATGACCAGAAAATAAAAAGGAATCCTAAAAAACTGGAATCATAGACAAATTGCTATAGCTGAGCACAACTGAACAGAACAAACATGTAGAGACAAAATCCGAAAGATTAACTCACAAAACAAAAGCTACCAACAGTAAGTGAGAACAGTCTGAAGGGATTGTATGCGGAAGTTCAAGAGACAGATGGATAGTTTCCCCCTAACCACACATGCTCCATTCAGAAAGGCACCAGGGAGCCCTTTATGGAGCTGCTTTAAGAGGGCAAGTAAGGGGGGATCGAGCAGGGAGACTCCCTGGCACTGGCGAAGGGGCAGCAGCGGGGGGCAGGTGATTGGCAGATAGTGGGAGCTGCACTGAGCAGTTGTGGGGGCAGCAGCTGGGAGCGGGTAACCAGGGCTGGGCAGTCTCCACTGGGGACACTTCCTCCTCTTCTCCCTTCCTGGCCCTGCCACTCCTCGTTCCTGGCAGAGAATTGCCACACCTCCCTGTCCCACTCCAGAAGCAGCCGCAGCTCAGGGCTCTGCAAACCACACCCACCAACCTCTGCCCATCCGGGGAAGGGCTCAGGGCAGCCCTTTCCCACCGCACAGGGAGAACTTGCTGCTGGTCACAAGCGGAGGGGGGGGGGGAAGATAGTGAGGTGGAAAATATTCCAGTGGGAGGAGATGTCAGACGGACACTGAAGGAGGGGGGAGAAAATGGGGCAAACCCCGCGGCGGAGAAGACCGAAAGGGCCCGGGACTGGTGAGAAGAGCGGAGACGGCAATGGGGATTTTACACCCATGGGGACAATGGGGGAGCCTGGCTCAGTGCTGGGGAGAGACGGGGGACCAGGCAGGGTGTCACTACCCCCCCCCGCGACACCCCTCCCCTATTTCCCACCGTCTCTCCCCGCCCCCAGCGCCGGCTAATCCCCCCAGGGCGCACCCCGCCGGGCCCCATAGCGCCGCCCCTGGGGTCAGGCCGGAGCAGCGTGAGGGCAGCGCCATCGCTCTTCGGCCCCGATAGTCCCAGCGCGTTACCCGCCCCGGAGCGGCTCCCTGGCCGGGCTGCGAGATCTGCGGCTCCCGGTGCCTTTCCGCAGCGTCTCCCCCACCACCCCCACTCAGGCCCGAGCCTCTCCGTCACCTGGGCTCGGGGCTGGCTCCCGCCGGGGAAAGTCCCCCCCGGGCCCGCCATGGGCACAGTCTCGGCCTGCAGCTGCTCCGCCCCTCCCTGCTCCGTCAGCACCGGCCGGGCTGCCGCCGCGCGCCGGACAACACAGAGCACGGCCAGTAACGGTAATAACAGCTCCCGAGAGCGAGACCCGCCACAACGGTCAGAGCAGCAGCTCGCACAGGCCCACCCCGATCCCAACCCTTTGTTATTGCCTCGCCGCGCCGCGTGACCCGCCTCCGCCGCCAATCAGGGAGCGGGGAGAGGGGCCCGGCGCCCACTGCCAATACGAGGACGAGCGTGAGCGAGCAAGAACTACGTTTCCCAGCGTGCCCCGAGAGCGAGGGGGCGGGCCAACGGGCCACCTCCGCTTCGTGTAAGAATGGACAGCCCGCTACGTCATTTCCGCTCCAAGGAGCGGCGGGAGCTACCCCTCCCAGCCTGCCCCGGGGACAATTCCGTCCATCTACATCCCAGGTAAGGGACGGGGAGCCCCATCGGTCAGCTGAGCTCTCCACCATCGCAGATACACCCCCCCTGCGCTCTCCGCCGCCCCTGCTCCCCTCCATCATGCGCCTCTCGGACCGGAAGTGACGTTGGGCGGGGCAGAGCCCGGCGGCCGGGGAGCAGCTCCGGCACGAGACGGGCAGCAGCAGACGCTGTGAGGGCGGCGGGAAGGCAGCGAGCGGCTTCAGCAGGCGTTACGGCGCATGCTCAGCCCAGCCTGTCGGCCGCACATGTCGTATCTGAGCCAGGGACCGGGAAGGGGCGGGGCAGCCCAGCCGGGGGGGGGGCGGAGTCTGTGCTGACACAGGACCCCAGGTGACGGGCGGGTGTGTCGGGGGGGGAGAGACGCTGGGAAATAGGGGAGGGGCTGAGGAGTCGCGGGGGTCCCCAGGCTAGGGCCGGGGACAATGGGGAGCGATGGGGGAGCTTGTCTCAGTGCTGGGCAGAGACGGGGCCAAACCCCAGACACTTCCTCTGTAAGGAGTGAGCACGGACAGCATCTTCAGATCGAGCCTCTCCTGTGTCTGTCCCATGTCTGCTGAAAAGCAGGTCAGGTTTGGGGTATCCCCGTGTCCAGCTGCAGCAACTTCTCCTTGTGGGGAGAGAATTTCGTGCCTTGAGGCATTCTCCACCCTGGTGGCTGCAAGGGATAAATGATCAACCTTCTTCTGTCATTTCAGACTCTTTCCTCTCCCCCGTTATCTCCGTTGAATGTTGTTTGATGAAAGCCATTTGTCCCATATTTAATACACACCAAGGCCAGAGGGAAGGATGTCTCCCAGCTGCTCACACGGAAGTTGTCTGGACCCTTTTTATTTCTTTGGGGGGAAAGAGGAGGAGTTCCCTCTGTGACTGGCTCCCTGCTGCCCCAGGCAGTGCCCAGCATGGCTGAGACTCTCCATGCTACTGTACTAACTCTTCACTTTTCTCTCACCATGGTCATCAGCAGTATCCCAAACCCCAGGAGGAATGGTGCCCAGGAGGGGATGCTTGCCCCTGCACTGAGATGGAGTCACCTGTGGGGTGGTCCCTGGTAGCCATCCTTTGCCAGTCACAGAGCGTGGAAAGATCTTAAATTTGTCTCCTTCATGCTGTCCATTGTCCTGATAAAGGAGCCTCACCCTTTGCTCTCTCCACCCGTGGGACTGGCTGGCAGGGGCTGCTCATACATGGATAGAAAGTTATGAAATGTTAATATGAAATCACCACAGATTGTGCTTTTCTCTCCTCCTTTAAAAACTGCAGTATGTTCAGGTTTTTGAGGGAACACTTCCTGTGAATACCCCTAGCTGCAATGATCTGTTTAAAAAGATTCTGGCCTCATCCCTCCCAAGCCATATTTCTGCTCTCTCTGAGACCAGTGTTAATCCAGAGTCACTGTAAGGAAGGACAGAGAGTGACTCCAGATTAACATGGGTGTGAATAAGATCAGGATCTGTTCCTGTGGCAAAGACGTTTCAGTTGTTACTAAAGAGGGGAAAGCATGCTGCATTGTGATCTGGGAGCCCAGGCTAAGCAGCTGCTGCTCCCCCCTAAGGGGTCTGGGCTAGGGAGTGACCTTGAGTGAAGTGTCCTCTGTGCCCAGTCAGCTATAATTACCACCCCGCCCCCGTAGGCCAGCATCTGAGCCAGAGACCTCAGGGAACATGCAGGAGATTGTGCAGTGTCATTTTCATGCCTAACAGCCCTTCTTCACTGCATGTCTGTCCTCCCCCTAGCAGTTGCCATGATCCAGCCATAGAAGAGTGGACACCCCGGAATGGTTGTCTCTCAGCCAGAGCAGGAGGAACAGGGGGAGGGAGACACAAGGATAAAAAGGAGAGAGAGACTGAAAGAGGCAATTGGAGAAATAATTGGAGTGAGAGATTCCCAGACCTCTAACCCACCCCAACACACTTATTGCAACATCCCTGGGCAGATTCACTTTCCTTGGAACAAGGTGAGGTGCAGGAGAGGAAAAGCCAATTCCTGACTCTCCCTGTGCCTCTGACTGTGGGAGTGTGCTGTCCTGGGGACAATGTTAGGGGGAATCCCCCAAAGTCACTCCTTTTGTTCTGCATTTGGTTCCCAGACTTTGTTTCTGGGAGGGTTTTAAAATGTCTCCGTGGTTTAGTATTGGTGGGCGGGGCTGAGTCAGTGCTGTAATTAAGTGACCAAACATTTCATCAGAATAGAATCCTAGAAAGGGAGGGCTGGAATGCCCCCAACACCGAGGTGTTGATTCAGTCTGTCCTTAAATACTTCCAATGATGGCGATTTCACAGCCTCCCTTGGTAACCTATTCCTGTACTTAACTAGCCATTTTCACAATCAAGTCACGTGGCTGACTGAAAATCAATTTGTGATCCACAGAAACCTCCGGATCCTTTTGAGTACTGCTGCCCCTTAGCCAGCTACTCCCCATTGTGTAGTTGCACATTTGATTTTCGTTCTCTAAGTATAGTACTTTGCACTTGTCTTTACTGAATTTTATCTTGTTAATTCAGATCAATGCCCTAATTTATAAAGATCATTTTCAGTTCTAACCCTATTCTCCAACATGCTTGCAACCCCTCCCAGTTTGGTGTCATCTGCAGATTTTATAAGCATGCTTTCCACTTCATTATCCAAGTCATTAATGAAAATACTGAATAGCACCAGATCTTTGACTGGCTGCTGCCAGACCCCATTAGATGTATCCTCCCAGTTTGACAGCGATTCATTAATAATTACTCTTTACATATAATCTTGCAAAAAATTGTGCATCCATCTTGTATTGAGTATTGAGTGGGGGGTTCTTGTTCTTTCAGGGGCCAGTGACCTTCGAGGAGGTGACTGTTTATTTCCTCAAGGAAGAGTGGGCTCTGCTGGACCCCACTCAGAGAGCCCTCTACAGAGATGTCATGCAGGAGAACTATGAGAATGTGACCTCGCTGGGTAAGGATTCCTGTCCTCTTGGTTATTAGAAGGGGAAATGAAGAGTTAAGGTTCACAACACCCCACAATTCAAAGTCAACTCTGCCTTGTTTCAGCAACACCCCAGAAGGCCAATGAAACAGATACTAGCTCTCTACCCTCCCAGCTACAGAACACTCTGGGAACAGAGCACGGGAGCAATATAGCACAAAGTCTAACATCTTCTGTTTGGTAAGACAAAACTTCGTTTGGTTTAGTATAAAGAACAGAAGCTATCTACATCTGGCCTGCACTCAAACACTGAACCTACTATACCCAATCCATCTCAGACTTTCATAATGTTACCCTTGACCCTTGCACTGAGGATTCCTTCCGCATCATTGCCTTCGTTTACCCCTCACTGAGACCGCTAGCATGTATGCCTCCAGACTCCTGACAATTGTTATGAGAACACAGCCTTGTGCCCCTTTATTGACACAATCTACAACAAACAGCACTGACATGAGGAATACCTGTTCCTTCAAGTTTCACATGCACCTCTTTTCATATCAGTCAGACCTCTACCAAGCTGCTCCAACTATTCCCTCCACCGTTCATTTAAAAGCTACAGCTGACACAGTGCACACAGCTGGAGTGCATGTGGATAAATGCTGGTACTCAAATCTGTGGAACACAACACAGAGTGGTATGTGGTATGAACACAACACAAACAATGGCATATTCTTAGTCCTTCTGTTGATTATTAATCAATACATTTTAAGCCAAAGAGATACTCTTAGGTCATCTAGTCTTACCTCTAGCATAATATAGGCCATATAGTTTCATCCAGTTACAGTTATAGTGAGCTGAATATCTTACGTTTTAATGGAAATATTTTCCAGAAAGGCATCCACTTGTGACTTGAAGACTTCAAGAGATGGAAAATTTGTCACTTCCCTGGGAAGTTGGTTAATTTTCCACTGCCCTTACTGACCTCTTCCCAGTGATCTTTGCCAGTTCCAGGGTTAGGGGGTAGAGGCAGAGTTAAGGTACATTGTAGGGGTGGTGTGTAATTTAGTTCTTCATTTTCTTGTTGTCAGAGATTTTAACTTTCATGACCACATGGTGGAAGAGCATGAGGGCAGCATTGGGCAACCTTAACTTTGCTTTAATGTTGTTTATGGGCATTTAATTTCTTTTATTTCTTTTTATGAACTTCTTTTTCCAGTATACCGTGTTCACACTAAAGCTTTTGCCTTCAAGCTATGTCAGGTAGGGATGTGACTTTTCACACCACCACCAACAGAGCAATCCTTGCAAAACTCTCAAATATCAACTCTAAATTAGTGACTAGTCCAATATCTCCATGTACATTTGAGAGTGCTTTCAAGTATTGTTCTTAAAAGAGATATTTTGGTATCAGGGCAAAATTTCCAAGAGAAATTCCGGCAGAATAAGAAAAATCCTCAACACACGTTGTCTGACAGTTGTCAGTGATAGGGCTCAGATTTAGATTATCTGTAAGCACAGTTCAAGCTGTGGGAGGCAGACCTATCCTTACTTACAGACAGCCCCCCAACCTGAAGCACATACCAACAACCATGCACCCTACAAGAAGGCCAACCTATCCCTGCAACAAACCCCGTTGCCAGCTCTGTCCACACATCGACTCTAGTGACACCATCACTGGTCCTAACCACATCAGCCACACCGTAAGGGCCTTATTCACCTGCACATCTACTAAAGTAATATATGCCATCATGTGCCAGCAATGCCCCTCTGCCATGTATACTGCCAAACTGGACTGTCACTATGCAAAAGAATAAATGGACACAAATCAGACATAAAAAATGAAAACATCCATAAACCAGTTGGAACACACTTCAGTCTCCCAGGACACTCTGTCACTGATTTGAAAGTTGCCATATTCCTACAAAAATACTTCAAAAACAGACTTCAAAGAGAAACTGCTGATCTTGAAATCGTCTGCAAACTTGACACAATCAAACTGGGTCTGAATCGGGATTGGAATGGTTATCTCATTACAAGAATAGTTCCAGAGGGGTAGCCGTGTTAGTCTGTATACAGCAAAAACAACGAGAGTTCTATGGCACTTTAAAGACTAACAAATTTAATATTTGCAGGCATAAGCTTTCGAGAGACTTCAGCTCCCTTCTTCAGATGCAGTAATACAGAAAATCGTCTCTAATGACATCATCACTGGTCCTAACCACATCAATCACACCATAAGGGGCTCATTCACCTGCATATCCACTAATGTTATATATCCCCCTCCTCTGTGATCACCTGCTCTTCTCCTCCCCTTGTAATTCCCTGACTGCACAGAAATGGTGACATTTACATCTACCCCTTCTCAAACATCTCTCCCTTCCCCTCCTTCCTTTCCCTTTCAGCTTGTGCTCTTATTTTTAACCTTTCCTCACAAACAACCTCCAGCTCAGACTCACAACGAAGAGGAAGCTCCCGGGGAGGGGGGCAATTGCGTTCCTCCCCTTCTCCATCCCCCAGTTTAGCCCAAGAGGGGCAGATCCTGGCAGGGGCCAAGGGCAGAGGGTTATTTGCTGTTACAGCAGCTCGGAGTCCCAGGCTGGGAGCAGATTCCCAGGGGCTGCCTGCGAGATCCCCTCTTAGTTCCCAGGGACATTTGTGCCCAGTCACTTTCCTGCCCCTCCCCAGAGCTGGGTCTCTCTCAATTTCCCACGGGCTCCAGCTTCCCATTGGGGGTCGGCAGAGCCGGGACTGCCCCATGGGCTGGTGCCAGCTGCAGAAAGTTCCCGGGGCTTGGCACAGCAGGGATTTAAGCAAGGTCTCTCCCAGCCCAGACCCCTCTGCTCAGCCCCGTCTCCCACATCACACTGGAGGCAGCTAAGGTGCCGCACGGGGGCTAATCGCACACTGCTCTTCCTTTGTGCTCCCAGACACCTCGGGGGTGATCAGTTTTCCGGATTTTATAGGGGCAGTCCCGATATTCGGGGCTCTGTCTTACATGGGCACCTATTACTCCCCAGCCCCTGTCCTGATTGTTCACACTTGCTATCTCTCTGGTCAGGATCACCCTCGACTCCTCCCTCTCCCCCAGCAGAACCCGCTGCCTGTGCCTGCAAAACAGAGACTGAGGAAAGGGGATGGGGAAGATCCCTGGCTTTGAAGTGGGGGAGGCTGCACATGCCTGGACAGCCCCATGCGCCAGGCATTCTGTGAGTTCTATCTTTACATAAGTAAGACTGTTTCCTCCCCTAACTACCTCCCTTCCTACCGCCCTGCGCTGCAAGCTGGGCCTGCAAAGAGCTGGCGACTCAGAGGGACAAGCTGGCTGGGGTCCAATCTGTCATTGCAGCAGCCTCTGTTGGTGAGAGAGGTGCTTTCGAGCCACACAGAACTCGTCTTCAGGTCTAGGAAAGGCTGCGACTAATGCTCTGCCCGAGTTAGCAGCCCGGCTCTTAATCCCTGCCAAACGGGTTGAATAGGAAGCCTCCCTCTCTGACTCCCACCTTTAACCACTGCACCTGAATGAGTGAAACTGGAGAGGGGAATGCAGCCCACAAGGATTCTGGGCAACAGGTCAACCTCTAGGGCTGCATGCAGTGCCAAGCACATGGTAAGCGGAGGAATGATCCCTCTGTTGTGGGGAACTTTCCTGGCTCAAACACTGCCCTGGTGGGATTGGTTAGCAAAAGGGTCTGAATCCTTGCTCCCACTCGCTTTACCCTGAGGCCTGCCTGACCATGAGGATCCGTTTCCCACTGTGCTCTGTGGTGGAGTCCCCGAAACCCTGACAAGGTAGTGCCCATAATCCCTGGGGGCTCGATCCCCAATCTTGTCATTTTCACTGAGGACAGGGGCTAGGGTGTCCCTGACCCACTGATCATTGCATATGGTGCAAAGCGATACAATTTATCAAACAGCAATCAACTGAGAAAATGAAGAAAAGATGAGAAAGGTTAAAGGAAAACACCTAACACCACCCCCTGGGCTCATGGACACCACGTACAGCATCTCTGGGCTGTAAGGAATTTTCAGTCTGTTTCTCACGTGTCCCAGGCCTCCTGCCCAGGCCCTGGTTGTGTCGTAGGGATGCCGAGAGTCAGACACTTCCTCTGGCAGTGGCCACACGCCCCCATGATCTACGTGGCAGGGCCCTATTTCAGAGTTAAGGTTGGCTAGTGCAACATCACTCCCTTGCAGAACCTCCATTTCAGCAAAACCCACACTTCTCAAAACCAGGAAATGCACTTAAGGTTGCCCCCGTCACCTTAACCGAGTCCTCTTTCACCAGTGTCCCAGTAACACACACCTATTTTCTCTGTCAACACCCTGCTGGCTGAAATCTACAATTTTTCTTCATCGCCTTTTACAGTCCTTCAAACCAGACCTCCAGCCTCATCGCGGACTGATGAGGGAAGACACCGCGGGAAGCCAGACTGGGATAGGGGTTGGACATGGTCTTCCAGTGATAGCAGAGCAAGATCCCTGACCCCTACTCAGATCAGCCTCACCTCATTCATCCCTCCTCTCTCACACACATTGCACAACCTCACCCCCCAAAATCCTCAAAAGTCTGGATAGGGGAGCTTATTTCCCTTGTGATCATCTGAGCTCCCCCTCCCCACCTGGACGCAGTTGGAGTAGAGGCCGATGCTCCCTCCATCGCTTCCCTTTGGGAACCGATGTGCTAATTTAGAGGAAGATAACAAGGCTCAGATGTTGAGTGGCTGATCTTTCTCCAGATTCTCCACAGTTCCAGCACAGGATGCTTATTGAAAGAAGTGACTCAATATCCCACTTCTAAGTTTTATTAACTGGAACAAATAAAATTAACACACCTAACTAAGGTAAAATGACTATCAACACTACTCAGCTAACTAAGGATTAAACAGTATGGTTATAAATTCAGGTCAAATCAGTAAACCAAAAAGTGAACAATGATGTTGCATTGGAATCAAGTCATCAATTTAGTCATAGAATCATAGAATATTAGAGTTGGAAGGGACCTCAGGAGGTCATCTAGTCCAAACCCCTGCTCAAAGCAGCACTAACCTCAGCTATATCATCCCAGACAGGGCTTTGTCAAGTCTCAGTTTAAAAACCTCTAAGGATAGAGATTCCACCACATCCCTAGGTAACCCATTCCAGTGCTTCACCACCCTCCTAGTGAAAAACATTTTCCTAATGTCCAACCTAGACCTTCCCCCCTGTAACTTGAGACCGTTGCTCCTTGTTCTGTCATCTGCCACCACCGAGAACAGCCTAGCCCCATCCTCCCTGGAACTCCCTTTCAGGTAGTTAAAGGCTATTATCAAATCCCCCCTCATTCTTCTCTTTTGCAGATTAAACAAGCCCAGTTTCCTTAGCCTCTCCTCATAAGTCCTGTGCTCCAGCCCCCTAATCATTTTTGTTGCCCTCCGCTGGACTCTGTCCAACTTGTCCACATCCTTTTTGTAGTGGGGGGCCCAAAACTGGACACAATATTCTAAATGCGGCCTCACCAATGCCGAATAGAGGGGAATAATCACTTCCCGCGACCTGCTGGCAATGCCCCTCTTAATGCAGCCCAATATGCTATTAGCCTTCTTGACAACCAGGGCACACTGCTGACTCATATCCAGCTTTTTATCCACTGTTACCCCGAGGTCCTTTTCTGCAGAACTGCTGCCTACCTCGTCGGTCCCCAGTCTATAGCTGTGCATGGGATTCTTCCTTCCTAAGTGGAGGACTCTGCACTTTTCTTTGTTGAACCTCATGAGATTTCTTTTGGCCCAATCCTCCAGTTTGTTTAGGTCCTTCTGCATCCTATCCCTACCTTGCAGGGTATCTACCACTCCCCCCAGCTTAGTGTCATACGCAAACTTGCTGAGGGTGCAATCTACCCCATCCTCCAGATCATTAATGAAGATGGTGAACAAAACCGGCCCCAGGAACGACCCCTGGGGCACTCCGCTTGTGACCGGTTGCCAGCTAGACATGGAGCCATTGATCACTACTCGTTGAGCCCTATGCTCTAGCCAGTTCTCTATCCATTTTATAGTCCATTCATCCAACCCATACTTCTTTAACTTGCTGATAAGATTACTGTGAGAGACAGTATCAAAAGCTTTGCTAAAGTCAAGGTATATCACATCCACCGCCTTCCCTACATCCGCAGAGCCAGTCACCTCATCATAGAAAGCAATCAGGTTGGTCAGGCATGACTTTCCCGTGGTGAATCTGTGTTGACTGTTCCTGATCACCTTCCTCTCTTCCAAGTGCCTTAAAATGGATTTCTTAAGGACCTGCTCCATGATTTTTCCAGGGATTGAAGTGATGCTGACCGGTCTGTAGTTCCCCAGATCCTCTTTCCTCCCTTTTTTGAAGATGGGCACTATATTTGCTTTATTCCAATCCTCAGGGACCTCCTGTTTTGAAAGTTTTGAAAGATAATAGCCAATGGCTCTGGAATCACCTCAGCCAATTCCCTCAGCACCCTCGGGTGCATTGCATCCGGCCCCATGGACTTGTGTATGTCCCTTCCTTCTAAATAGTCTTGGACCTGTTCCTTCAGCACTGCGGGATGTTCGCCTCCTTCCCATTCTGTTCCACCCAGTACAGTAGTCTGGGAGCTGATCTTGTCTGTGAAGACAGAGGCAAAAAAGGCATTGAGTACCTCAGCTTTCTCCACATCCTCTGTCACTAGGTTGCCTCCCTCATTCTCTAAGGGGCCCACACTTTCCCTAATCTTCCTCTTGTTGGCAACATGCCTGTAGAAACCCTTCTTGTTCCCCTTCACGTCCCTTCCTAGCTGCAACTCCAGTTGTGCTTTGGCCTTCCTGATTTCATTCCTGCATGTTCGAGCAGTGTTTTTATAATCCTCCCTAGTCACCTGAGCAAGCTCCCACTTGTAAGCTTCTTTTTGTGTTTAAGTTCACCAAATACTTCTTTGTTAAGCCAAGCTGGACTCCTACCATATTTGCTATTCTTTCTGCACATTGGGATGGTTTGCTCCTGTGCCCTCAATAAAATCTCTTTAAAATACAGCCAGCTCACTTGGATTCCTTTCCCCCTCATATTAACCTCCCAAGGAATCCTGCTCATTAGTTCCCTGAGGGAGTCAAAGTCTGCTTTTCAGAAGTCCATGGTCCGTATCCTGCTGTTCTCCTTTCTTCCTTTTGTCAGGATCCTGAACTCGACCATCTCATGGTCGCTGCTGCCTAGGCTGCCATCCACTTCTACTTCCCCCACCAAAACTTCCCTGTTTGTGAGCAGCAGGTCAAGAGAAGCACGGCCCCTAGTTGGTTGCTCCAGCACTTGCACCAGGAAATTGTCAGCGACACTCTCCAAAAACTTCCTGGATTGTTTGTGCTCTGCTGTATTGTTCTTCCAGCAGATGTCAGGGTGATTGAAGTCCCCCATGAGAATCAGGTCCTGTGAACTGGAAACTGTTCCTAGTTGAGTAAAGAAAGCCTCATCTACCTCATCCTCCTGGTCTGGTGGTCTATAACAGACACCCACCACGACATCACCCTTATTGTTCTTGCTTCTAAGCTTAACCCAGAGACACTCAACTGACATCTCCAGTTTCATACTGGAGCTCAGAGCAATCATAGGAGGGTGGGAGCTGCAGGAGGCACGATATATATAGGGCGGAGAAAGGGAGGAGACAGGATGTGACAAACCTGCTGGGACTTGTGTTATCCATGGTGTAGTTTCAAGAAGCAGGCTCATGGGAGTTGAGGGTAGAACTTCCCCTCTTTGTGGAACAGAAAATAACCCCCCGCCAGGGCTGGGAAAACTTCCCAACCTCCCAGTGCTGGAGCCTGAATCTTCTGACACTTCAATATTTACCATCCCTCTCCAATCTTGGTGTCAGCTGCAACCTTTATCAGTGGTGCTTTGATATTCTCCTCCAGTCATTGATAAGTCTATTACATTCATTCTGTTATCTGTATCAGCCAAACTTCTGATCTCATCCAATAAAGATATCCAGTTAGTTGGATAGGATCTGTTTTCCCTAGACTTTTTTTGATTGGTACTTATTTGTTACTCTCCTTCAATTCTTTATGAATGAAATCCAGTATCAGCTTCTCCATTGTCTTGCCCAGTATCAGTGTCAGATTGACATTCTTGGAATTAGGTGGTTCATCACTTTTACACTTTTTAAATATTGGCACAACATTAGCTTTATTCCAGTCTTCTGGAATGTCCTCAGTCTTCCAGGATGTACTGAAAATCAGCTTTGACAGCCCAGCATGCTCCTCAACCAGGTCTTTTAAAACTCTTGGGTGCAAGGTTTCTGGACCTGCTGATTTTAAAACGTCTAACTTTAATAGCTGCTGTTTTATGAGTTATGATTGGAATGGAAAGAGTGTCATCGTCAGCATCATATAATGTGACTACATCATCTGTTTGTTTTTCCCCAAATCCAGGAGAAAAAAATCTATTCAACACTTTTACCTCTTCTGCATTATTTTTTGTAATTCTGCCATTTCCATCTAATAATGGACCAATACCGTTGTGAGGATTCTTTTTGTATTTACTATACTTTTAAAGACTTCCTCATTTTCCTTGTCTCCGCTGGCCCTACATTTCTGTGTGCCTCCCTTATCAATTTTCTACAATTCCAACCTTCAGATTTATTGTCTTTTCTACTGATTTCCCCTTTCTGCCATGTATTTTACTGGGAGGGTGTGGGATTCCTACCGAGGGCTGTCTCTGAACTGTGCTGGAAGCTCCATTTCCTATCTCAAACTCTGGCTAGCAGGTATGTGATAAATGTGAAGATCCTTCCACGCTCTGTCAGCTGGGAGGAACAAAGGTTCTCTCCCTGTCCCCTCACCCTGATGCCTCCTGGCTGCTTTGAGTAAGGTGAGGGTATGACTGTTAACACATGCCTCCCAGAACTTCCCTTTACTTGGCCCTGCTCTCCCGTGAATAGTGGAGTCGTCACTGGGGTAGCAGATACTGAGCGGTGTCCTCTTCCTCTTTCAGGGGCCCGTGACCTTCGAGGAAGTGGCTGTGTATTTCATCAAGGAGGAGTGGGCTCTGCTGGACCCTACTCAGAGATTCCTTTACAGAGAGGTCATGCAGGAGAACTACGAGATGATGGCTCTGCTGGGTAAGGAGTCCTGTCCCCTTGGTCGTTAGAAGCTGTGGGGTCTCTATCCAAGTTTTGATAGGTTTCCTTGCCCCCCTATCATGACTTATCTCCCACCCGCTATTATAAATTTTTGGACACGTGCATATTTGGTGCTGTTGGTCAATTAAAAAGATGATTTTTTTAAAACCTATATTTTACTTATCCTTACTAGATGCATTAAAACTAAATGAATAACTGTGCAGGCAATACCTCCTCAGTTCCTTCTCAACTACCCCTGGCTATAGATGGAGCTAGAACTGTCCATTCACGGACTGTTAACTCTCTCTAAATTGCTAGTTTTAGTTTCTTTTGAAGCCCTTTTATCTTTCTTTGCTTCATTTACATTTTATTTTGGCCGTTGCCTTAAAAAAATAAAAGAAAAGGACTGTGTCTTCCATTGAAGCCCTGTGGTACTCCTGGAAAAGGAGTGCCCAGCTCCCCAGGCTTCAAGAGTGCCTCAGTTGCAAGGAAAATATCCCCGTGACTGATGGACACTCGCAGTGCATTCGCTGCCTGGCAGAGAAGCACATTCCACAGAAGTGTGGCTTGTGTCAACAATTGAAACCTAGATCCAGGAAGGATGGAGGACTGAGGCTCAAACGCCTACTCCTGGAGTCAGTCCTGCAACCACCAGAATCCCGACAGGAACCCTTGCTGTACCCCACCACTTGGAAGACCCAGTGGGCACAGGCAAAGAAGCATCGGTACCGCAGGGGCATGAGAAACATAGATTATCCGCCTGTGGGACGGCTCTTTCAATACAGTCATCAGTATTGGTACTGCCAATGATATGCCAGGCACCGACGGACCCTGCTATCAGGTCCACATCTCCGACGCTGTTGGTACAAGCCTCTCGGCGCTGATAGTGTTCGCTAGAGCCGATACACTCCGCACCGACAGTTTTCTGGTGCATGATGGATCTTTTGGTGTCTGACACACTGGACTCCTCTATTTTCATTTCCGGAACCCTAGTACCGAGATCACCTGGAGCCGTTGGCTCACTGACAACGTCCCGCCACACACTGCCCTTTTCATTGTTGGATTCAGAAAGTGAGCAAGAGGACCTAGCTTCCCAATGCTCTTCTTACCCACTGTTCAGACCCCAGCTCCACTATAGACACCAGACATACCACCCTCTGACCTACAGCCTGCAGGGCTTGGGCAACAGTGTTATCAACCATCGGGCCATTATCCACTACAATGGCTATACTGGGACCCCTGGCAGGCTCAAAGGCAGCAGACCTCCATCACCTCTAGTGTGGCCTTCCAGCAGCCAAGAAAGTATCCTCCTTCATCCGCTGCCTCAAGGATTTCTGAACTCCCCAAGCAGGAAAGAGAGGAACTGGAGGTCAAAGTGGAGGAGGAAGTCACTCCTCAATCTAACTCTTTATCATCATCATGAGATGAGATGGTGATGGCCCTGCTGCCATCTCTGGTGGATGACTTAGTTTAAACTGTTCCAGGATTTGTCACAGATTTGCAAAGACTCTCCAAATAGTTTTATACAGCGTTTCTGAGTCTCACCATAAGCTGGTGGACATACTACATTCCTCCACCTCCTCCCAAGTGGCCCTCCCTATTAATGAGGCTCTACTGGACCCCAAAAATGTGACATGGCAGAACCCTACATCCATCCCATCAACTTGTAAGAAGACGAACAAGATATATTATGTGCCAGCAAAGGACACGGAATTCCTATTCTCACAGCCACCTCCCAATTCGATCATTGTGGATGCAGTTAACTCTGCAGGTAGCCAACACCAATTTAAGTCCACCCCTTATGCATGGGTGCTTGGACCTGTTTGGCAGAAAGGCCTACTCCTTGGCCACCCTCCAATACAGAGTTTCAAACCATCAAGACTTGTGGCTGAGTATGACTATCAGAACCATGTGAAGCTTAGTTCTTTTATTGACTAGTTCTCCGATTCTCACAAGGACCAATGTAAAGCTTTGGTTAACAAGGGCCAGCTGGTGTTGAAAACATCTCTCCAGTCTGCATTTGATGCAGCTGACATGGCAGCATGCTCTATTTCGACTGCCATTGTGATGAGATGGGCCTTGTTTCTGGTTTCCCCAAGGACGTCCAAATGACAGTGGAGGAACTCCCCTTTGAGAGGGTGAAAATATTTGCTGAGAAGACTGATGCCTCTCTCAACATGTTCAAAGATTCATGGGCAACTCTTTGATCCCTGAGGATCTATACACTCGGGTATAAAAGAAAGTACAGCTCTCAGCCACCATTCAAGCTTCGCTCACAATACTCATTCCAACATCCATCTCAATATGCACAGAGATCATATGAACCCCAGAGGAAGAAACCCAGGTTCCCTAGGTGGAAGATGTTGGAATCTCAGAAAACTGCCTCTCACCTCTCCACCTCAAGGAGGCAGTTTTGATGTGTTGGTTGAGGTGCCCGTACAATACTCTCCTCTCTTCACACTGGAAAACTCCAGCCATCCCTTTGGAGACAACCTTGCCCCATTCTGCAGCACCTGGGAATGGATAACCTCCAACAAATGGATGCTGGAGATCATCTGAGCTGGATACTCCATCCATTTCTCCTCCTTTTCCGTTCCCAAACAGCCTTTCCCATTCATCTTCAGGGACTGTTCTTACAAGAGTCCACTGTATCAGGAGATAAACCACCATCTCAGCGCAGAAGCCATAGAGCCAGTGCCCACATAACTAACAGGCAGAAGCTTCTATGCTCCTTACTTCCTTATAATGAAGAAAAAGGAGGCTGAAAAAGGGTCATTTTGGAAAAAAATACAGTACTAGCATCAATTTCCAGAAAACACTGGCCCTAGTCATAACATTAAATGCAATAGTCTCAAGACATGCCTGTGTTTGTCATATCTGTCACTCTGCCGTCACATTGTTCACTTTGCTGATGTGTTCTACCCTTCCCCCATTCTGTGTCTGTCTTGTCTATTTAGATTGCAAGTTCTTCCGGGCATGGACCATCGCCTATTCTGTGTTTGTACCATGCCTAGCACAATAGGGACCGTCTCTTAGTTGGCCTATAGGTACAAAGGTGATGAACAAGATTAATAATAATAATAACCATCCTGCTGCTTTTGAGGCAAGGTACCTGGTCTTGGGATGTTACTGCTTAAAAATGAGCTGGCGTTAAAATCATGGAATATTTTTTGTAACGAGTACCCCACACATTCCACTGATGTCACTTGTTTTCTTTGCCTGGAGAAGGTTTTCTGGTTTCCAAACCTGATGAGATCTCCCAGCTGGAATGAGGGGAAGAGCTGTGGATCCCTGATCTTCAGAGCTCTGAGAAAAATGTTCTCCTCAGAGTTACCTGCACAGGTGAGAAATTGGTTAAATCCACTTAAAAACCGTCCGTGCAGGTGTGGAACCATTATGGTAGATGTTACTCATGTCTTCCCACCTATCGTGACTGACTGCTGACAGCAGGTCCCTCCCCGATCTAGCTTCTCCCTGAGAGTTCTGCTGAGATGTGGCTCCAGAACTGATCTCCTCTCTTTCCTTTGGGGAAGGATTTTGGAGACAATCTGGTGCTGATACATTGGATCAGGAAGATCTGTTGGGAATGTTTCTGGGAATTGTACAGTCCCAGAAAAAACAAAAGCCTGTGAGAGTCAGCACAGGCCAGAGGAAAACATCAGTAGTCATTCACACCTTGTTAGAAAAGGAAGAATCAAGTTGGGAGAGAGACCTTACACATGCCCTGAGCATGGCAGAAGCTTCAGTTTGAGCTCAGCTCTTATCACACATCAGAGAATTACCAGAGCCGAGAGACCTTACCTGTGTTCTGAGTACAGGAAAAGCTTCAGCTGTAGTTCAGCCCCCATGAGATATCAGAGAATCCACTCAGGAGAGACACCCTACACGTGCTCTGAGTATGGGAAAAGGTTCTCTCAGATGTCAAATCTTATCACTCATCAGATAAGCCACAAGAGAGAGAAACCCTACACATGCCCTAAGTTGGGAAAAGCTTCAGCTCTAGTTCAGTCCTGACCATACATCGGAGAATCCACACTGGCGAGAGACTGTATGTGTGCCCTGTATGCAGGAAAAGCTTTGGTCGCAGTTCATCCCTGACTGTACATCGGAGAATCCACACTGGAGAGACACCATACACATGCTTTGAGTGTGGGAAAAGCTTCATTCAGAGCTCTGTCCTTTACAGACATAAGAATCCACACTGGGGAGAAATCCTACACATGCTCTGAGTGTGAGAAAAGGTTCAATGATCTCTCAACCCTTACTAAACATCAGAGAATCCACACTAGAGAGAGCCAGTATGTGTGCACTGAATACAGGAAAAGCTTTGGTCACAGCTCAGCCTTGACTGCACATTGGAGAATCCACACTGGAGAGAGACCGTACACATGTTCTGAGTGTGGGAAAAGCTTCAATCGGAGCTCAGCCCTGACTGTACATCAGAGAATCCACACTGGAGAGAAAACCTACACATTCTCTGAGTGCGGTAAAAATTTCAGCTTTAGTTCAGACCTCAGCACGCATTGGAGAATCCACACCGGCGAGACACCTTACCCATGCTCTGAGTGTGGGAAAAGCTTCAATCGGCAGTCATACCTTATTAGTCATCAGAAAATCCACACTGGAGAGAGCCCCTATATATGCCCCAAGTGTGGGAAAAGCTTCAATCGGAGCTCAGCCCTTTACACACATAAGAGAATCCACACTGGAGAGAAACCCTACACGTGCGCTGAGTGCGGGAAAAGCTTCAGTAAGCTGTCGAACTTTATCAAACATCAGAGAATACACACAAAAGACACACCCCATATATGAGGGTGGGAAAAGCTTCTCTCTGAGCGGAGCCCTTTATAGTCATCAGAGAATCCAGAGTGGAGAGAGACCCTACACATGTTCTGGGAGCAGGAAAGTTTCAGCTGTAGTTCAGCCCTCATCACACATCGGAGAATCCATACAGGAGAGACACCCTATTTTTATGTCACTTTATGAGTTTTGCTTTGTTACGCTGCATTTGCATTTTGGTGTGAATATTAATTACTTATATTTTGTAAGCAGGACCATCGTTGTTTATGACTGTTTATTTTGTTTTTTTTAGTTGGATTTCAGGGTCATAGGGGTGGACAGTCTTCGGCCATTTGGGTTGTAAAAAGTTGTTATCTTTGTAGGCCCCAGCACTGTGAGCACTGTGATGTAGGCCTGAACCAGAGCAGGCCCGGACCATGGATACGTATTTGAAGCTTAAGGGTTAATCCTCACACTGAGAGAGAACAAAATCAGGCATTGTAGATAGGGATGTTCCGGACACATTAATTGTTTGTTCATGCCACCTCAGGGCCCACTATGATGCTTAACTGCATGAACATATGAATGTTTGGGAACATCCTGAAATCTAAATGTGATAATTTACAAGTGAAGGAAAGTGCTCAATGCATATCAGGGATGTGGTTGATGTGTAAATCATGGGGCAATGAGAGGACAAATAAGATTTCTTTTATTTTCATTTAGTATAATTTATATTAATAAAATTGGTGTAGATATGAAGATTTTATTATGTTAGTAAGTAAGTATAAAATGATGTATCAATGTAATGGAATAAGAAGGTAATAATTTTTAGAAAGTATGAAAGAAGAGTGAATGCAGCTTTGAGTCTGTTGAGATAAGACAGTGAGAAAATAATTGCTGAAATGATGGTTCTCAGTCTTCAAGGGCAGAAGGGAAAATAAATGCTTTTGTTTAAAGAACTTTTATAACCCAGATGGCCGAAGATCAAGATAACCCCCAGAAAACAGGGGCGTTAACACCCAAGGACAGGAAAAGATGAAGTGTGAAACAGAAATGAAGAATAATGAGAAAGCTGTCACACTTGCGATACAAAATGTAATTGATGATTACATCAAACAAGGAGACAAAATCCATAGACCCGAATGGGGATGGATAAGTATAAAAATGGGGTGAAGAAACCTGGACTTTGGGCTCGTTCTGCATACCCCAAGGAGCATCGTGTCGCAACTGACAGAGCCTGGCTCTAAAGTCATGCCTAAATCACTTGGCCAGTGGTTTCAGCTCAAGTAACAAGGGACTGGTAATTATATCCCTCCTGCGGAACTGTGTGTGTGTGTGAGAGAGAGAGAGAGAGAGAGAGTGTTTTAGGTAACTGCTTTTTCAAATATGTTTTCATATTCATAATAATGCGGCATACTGCCTTAACCCCCGAATAAGATTCTGCTGTTTATTTCATAAGTGTAACAGTCAGACCTTATCATACATCAGATAAACCACAGAGGAGAGAAACCCTATACATGCTCTGAGTGTGGGAAATGCTTCATTCAGAGCTCAGAGTTTAATAGCCGTCAGACAATCTACACCCCACAATTGCCGTGAGCGTAGGAAAAGCTTCGGTCAATGCTGAGCCCTTAGTAGACATCAGACAATCCACACTGGAGAGGACAGTAATTAATGACTTGAGTAGAGCTGCCCAAAGACGTGTTTTTTTGTTTGGTTTTTTTTTAAATCATATTTGCTAATTCCGACACAGTGAGCTGTGCACCCATCTGCACCATGGCTTCTAAACTCCCCCAGCTGAGTTGCCTGCTTCTGCCTTTTGGGGCTCACCCTTCTTTGGGGGTCCATCCTGTGATCATTTCTATCAACTCCTTTGCCTTTTGAGTTAGGGGAGTGTGTGTCCCTCCTGCCAGGAATGTTCATCAGCCCTAAGAGGCTACCTGTGCCTTTTATCCACTAAGATTGTACATGGAGTTGGATGCTCAAGTTAGTGATCTTGATGTAAAAACACAGCTATAGTGACAGTGCACTTATAGCCCAGGTACAGTGCTTGGCATTAGTTTTCTTCTTCACCTGACTTAGACTCCATCACTTTTCCTAGGCTAAACAAACCATGACCAGTTACACTGGTCCCACAATTCAAAGCAACTGTTAGTTATCAAGTTATCCCATTCGGGGACAAATTGTCTCCTTCCCAGTGGCTCTCATGTTGTTTCGGGTTGTGCTGGTTAACAGATCTTTTTTTCTACCATTTTCCTCACTTAAAATATATTGAACTATAACAAAGAGCAGGAGGGGGTTACAAAGAATGTCATTACACCCTCAGTCACACCAGAAGAAGATAGGGTGACTAAGAGGGCTTCCTTCCTTCCCCATCACCATCTCAATTGCCCCTCAGCCCAGCAGCTTGTACTTTTGTGTCAGCTACAAGAGTTTATCCTCTCCATATGCTGACTCTCCACCGCCCAGCATGTCACGTAATGCAGTGTTCCCCATTTCTATATATTGGCAAAGCTGCTTTTGATCTTTTTCCTGCTGAGCTGGGAGAATTGTTTGCAGATGGGAGGGTTGGCTGTTTTTTCATGTTATGATGATGTGAAATGTCTTGTAAATAACATGACTTAGTAATCATAAGGTGATGCTGAGTGAAGAAGGTTTGAATGCATCGGAGAATGCAAGACTCTGTTCTTATTTTGGGTCATAATATGTATCTTGCTCTGGAATTTCTTTTTATATGAAACTGAAAGTGTCTTACGCCCAGCTGTGTTGTGGGTTTTTCACTTTCCTGGATGCCATTTGATTTCATAATGGTATATCAATCTTAGTTGAGAAGATGTAGCTCAGATTTATTCTGGACTTTGAGACAAAAAAAAACATCTGCTAAAAAGAGTATCCCCTAGTGAATGACTTGGCACTAGGCAAAATACCCATGTATTTGTCTTCTTAAGCTGTTGTGGCCCAGGCCCTGCAGGTGGTCGCTCCTGGAGATATCTCCTTACAAATTAAGTACATGTTGTCTATTATTTGGGACATGCAATCTTTATTTAGGTAGAAATGGAGAAAATGGAAGTGACATTTCTGTTGAGTTCACCCTGGGAGATGCTGCACGTGTATAAAGTGGTATCAGTGTTGAATGTGATGTTGTTGCAGAAAACTACCAATTTTTAATAGCTATTTGCCCTTTGGTGTCTTCCTGGGGATTCTGAGCCACACCTGTGTTTAGTCTGTATCTTAAATCTGTGCCACGAGGTTAAAGACATAAATGGGCATATTTGGGGGAGTTATACCTCCCTATCACCACAGTTGTTTTGTATGGTTGGTGAAAAATTCTATTCTAGAGAAGTGTAAAATTACTCCAACTAAGGCCAAGGATTTGACAAGAACTCAGGTAGAAATTGCAGGTACCAGAGGTTGATTTTCATCCCAGAGATGGAAACTCTGGTGACCTTTGGCCCAGGTAAACTATTTCTTTTTAGAACGCTGCTCCCTAGTTCAGTGGCACTGATCAGAGTCCTAAAAAAAGCCAAGATTAAATGGGAATCAATTGTATATTGTATATTTCCCACTTGTGGTCCAGCAGAGGCACCAACTCTAGGCTGCTTAGCCTTCGCCATTCTTGGGTGGAGTCCCATGTCTCTGTCCCTCCTGACGAGGCATTTTCCAGGTTGCACAATGCCCTGCCTACGCTGTGAGTTCCTCAGCAAGACAGACCACCTAAGGGGCCAACGTTTGTGCTTTGCTTTCTTTCAAAGGCTATGAGCAGGGCACTTGCCCACAGCTATGAGTTACTGCACAGCCTTTCTAAGCAAGCACATTTATTCTTAAAGTGAAAGCATGACAGAGAAAACATAGTAAATGATAAAAAAAATCAATGTGCATGCTAATATGTTTGCCAGTGATTTTCTCCTCTCCTCCAATCTGTACAATAGCTCTGATCAGTGTCAGGCCTTCCAACCTTTCCCTAAAGATTAGGGCCCACCATGGGCTCGAGGGCCCAGCCACTTACTGGATGAGAAGGAAGTCACTGACTGGGCGTAATCTCAGTCTATTTATCCAAAAGTTCTTGCTTTATCCATTCTCTTCTAGAGAATCTGGTGTGAACTAGTATAGGTGAGCCTCCTGTGGTGGTGTCACAACCTGCGTGGAAGTGTTCCCTGATCGATCGCAGGATGGGGCTCAGCTGCTACTGACCTCCTCTGTTGCAGACCGGGTCTACCCCAGGTCCCATGGCCGCTGCTTCGCTGAGGCCGGCGGGGTGAGGGACCCCGCTGTCACTGCCACAGTAACGCAAAGACCGGCAGGTGGTGGCACAGCATCCTCGAGTTCGGAACGTGATAGAGCCTGGATGACCCTGCCACTGGTGCCAGCAGAAGGTGGGCTCCCTTGGGTGCCACTGAAACTGTCTCTCTGTAAGTTAGACCTTATTGCCATTGTATCGCTGAGGCTGGCAGTAGGACAGGGTATTGGTGACCTTGCCATTGTGCCCATGACATCTGCAAACCATGGGGCCCTGTAGCCACTGTATCCTTGAGGCCAACAGGCACATGTGTGCCGTGGCAACTGTATCCCTGAGGTGGCATTTCTGCTGTGTGCCTGGCGGGCAGTCAGCGGTGAGAACGCCGCTGTGACTTCGGCTATATCTCTTAGGCCAACAGCTGGTGTGACCTGGGGGCCACAGTCACTGTACCCTGGGGCTGGCAGGGGAATAAGATCCAGCTTTCCACTGTATCTCTGAGGCTGGCAGGGGGTGGGCCCCAGGGTGCCACTGACTTATTCCTGAGGTCGGCAGTGGGTGGGGTCTGGATGCTACTATATCTGTGGGGTTGGCTTCGGGTGGCATTCAGGTGCCACTAGCAATGTATTCCTGAGGATGGCAGGGGTGCTCTGCAGGTGCCAGTACCATTGTATTTCTCAGGCTGGCAAGGGGTGAACCTGGGAGCTACTGCAACATCATCTCTAGGGCTAGCAGGACGTGGACCCAGATTGCCAATACCACTTTACAGCTAGCACTTTAGCTAGCACTTACACTTAGCACTTAGCACTTAGCACTTACACTTAGCACTTTACAGCTAGCAGGGGGTGGCGCCAGGGTTGTACTGCCGCTGTATCACGGACACCAGGCATTGTACGGACCCTGTTGCCACCGCCAGTCTGTCTCAGTGGCCAGCAGGGGTAGGGCGCAGATGTCCTCGCTACTGTATCCATGTGGCCCACAAGAGTTGGGGCCTGGGTCCCCTGCCACTGTATATCTGAGGAGAGCAGGCAGTGGGTCCGGGTGCCCAGCCCCTGCGTCCCTTAGCACTGCAAGGGTTGGGTGCCCCTGCCTGTGTATGGATGCCATGCACCTGGGGTGGGTTTTGGTTGCCACATCTGCTGTAGCCGTTGCTGGGATTCCCTCCGAGACCTTTCACACTCGTCTCCTCCACAGCCCCCCAATCCAGCTCTGGGAGAACACTTCATCCAGTTCTCTGCAATCCCAAAACTCCCTTCGAAGCTGGACATGTCACAGAGGTTTCTTGGCTGGTGTTTCCTCCATCTATACGCGGGGTGATCGGGGTCAGGTGCAGGAGGGGTGGGTTAGAGGCACCACGATGCCAATGTAGATAGATTGATAGAAACTTTCACCTGCTATCTAATCGATATCACCACGCAGTCTCCTGCGCTCGCCCAGCCTTCTATCTCTGAGCGGAGCGCTACTCCCAGCTGCGTGACGCCCGCTAAAGAGCCCCGGCTGGGTTTGCCACTGCCTCTGCTTGGGTTAGAGCTAAGTGGTGGTCTCTTCTTAAGTGTGGGCTTGTCTCAGAGCTAACGCTGACCCCGAGACACAGTGCAGGGAGGGAGCGTCGGTGTGTGTGACGAGGAGTGCGGCTGGGAGCCAGGACCCCTTCCCCAAGTCTGGGTATCCCCCCAAAGGAGGCTGTGTTCCGCTTAAGTCCCCAGAGCCCTTCCTTTGTCTGACTGTGGCCTGAAAGCCTCTGGTGTGGTGGGGAATTAACTCAAGTGGTAGAGCACTCGCTTCACATGCGAGAGGCAGCAGAATCAATGCCTGCATTTTCCAGCAAGGCGGTGTGGGCCCCTTCTGTGGCTCTCGTGAGCGGGGATTCTCGGTGTTCCGAGTGTCTTGAGGAAAAGGTACCAAAGTCCTTCTTCCATTCTCCCCCCACAGCCGCCCAGTGGTTTTTCTACTATGTTCCTGGCCTCGTGAGCGTCCCCCCCCTTTACCAGCTGAACTCGGCAGCCCTCGGGAAGATTCGTGAGGGGTTCTCCTGATGGGGACTCAGATGCAAAAAGCCCGTGAGAGTTCATGAGCTGTTGGGAGAAGTGTGAAAAGGAGGCGCAGGACTGGCTCCTTTTCTTAGCACATCATCTCAGTTTTGGTGGCTTTCCTTTCCCCCTTTCTGTTTTATGGCCCGACCTCTGGTTTCATTTTCAGAGGCGTCCATTTCTGGCAGGGGAGTCAATTGGAAAACTTTCCCTGTTCTGTGGGGAGCGTCGGGGCTCTCTCTGTGCATCTCTGTTGTCGCTCTGAGCATGTGTGTTTGTGAGCTTTCTCCTTCGGTTGGAGCCATTTGAAAGTTTGGAAGGTTTGCGGAAAGAAGAGCTTCTTCTAGCATCAGGTGGACTTTTTCCCCTCGTAGGGCCCTTTGGAGAAAAGCTTAGCCCCGTGAGTGCGGCTGAGTGGGGTTTCTGCAGTGCTGCCATGGCCGGGGCGAAACCCTCGGCGTACGTGTTTGGCTCGCGGTCGGCAGAGCCCCGTGCCCACATCTTCCCTTTGCCCCAGGGAGGCTGCTTTGGGGGCAGTTGAATCAGTGAGGCAACGGGCAGAAGAGAAAGCAAATGAAGCTGCCTCCGCATGGTGGTGCCCCTTGGAAGAGTGCTGGTGCTGGTGCCGCTCCTTGGTGTGTGAGCTGTGGGCCGGAGCATGTTCCTGGGGGGCCGTCCATGGGTGGTGGGAGGACAGGGGTCCAGGGAAGACCCAGCCTCGCCCTGCAGAGGTGGACTCTCAAGCCTCTCCCCTGGGTTGTGGTGCCGACTATTAAGCCTTCCTCTGTGGCTTGGGCTGGAGAGCACAAGCGGCTGGAGCGTCCATTTGGGCAGAGATGGCGGGCAACAGGAATTTGGGCCACCAGGTCAACCCATTGGGGACAATGGGGCTCAAGCAGCAGCCCTGCGGATTGCTTGCCAGGCCGCCAGCTCAGGCCTCTACTCCTGGAAGCGGGCGAGGCAGCCGGACAGGCTAACCCTGCACGCCCTCGGGCCGAAGCACCCTTGAGCCAGCAGGTCCAGCCGGGAGCCTGGAGAGGGGAGGAAAGTAGGTGAGCGGGCCTCCTCCCACCAGGTTCCTCCCCTCTGCCCAGCACCAATGCTGGCTGGTTCCTCCTCCCGTCGAGACTCTTGCCCTCCCTCTGCAAGCCGATCTGTCCAATTCTTGCTTTTTCCCATTTTGGCCTCCCCGCCCAAAGCAGTCTGACCAAAGAGCAGAAGCCAACATGCCCAGCCCGCCTACGGGCCCGCATGGGGCTTGGAGCCACAACGTCGGTGTTATAAAACCCACATTCCAACCAGCTGAGCTGGAAGGCCCCCAAGAGCCACAGCCTCACATGGCCCTTTGAGAAAGGAAGCGCTGGCCGTCGCAGCGAGCGTGTGGCCTCCAGGACGACCTGGGTGCGTGAGGGGCGGCCCACTTGCGAGTGGGAATTAGCTCAAGTGGATGCCGAGGGCCCTGCCCCTTCTTCGCAGACCTGGCGGCACAGCGCTGTCCCTCTCCCCAGCTACTCTTCACAAAGCTGACCAGGGAGGACGGAGTGCCGTTCAAATACAGAAGTATTCATATCCTTGGAATGTGCTGCGTGAGTGAGCGGATGGGTGGGGAAGCGTGATGCCAGCCAAGCCGAGGCCACGAATCCCAGGCGGTCTCCTGCGCTTGCCCAGCCTTCTACCCCTGAGCAGCGCGCACAGAGAGCTTCGACTAAGCCAAAGCGGGCAAGGGCTGCGTTGGTGTGGGGCAGT
The DNA here is from genome assembly GCF_026122565.2 of Emydura macquarii macquarii. Classification (NCBI taxonomy): domain Eukaryota; kingdom Metazoa; phylum Chordata; order Testudines; family Chelidae; genus Emydura; species Emydura macquarii. The sequence goes on along the minus strand of NW_027133141.1, from coordinate 615,764 downwards.
GAGCCTGTGGGGGTCCCTCCAGGTTGAGGGAGGGAGGTTGAGGGAGGACTGTTTCGCTCTATGCTGGCTCAATGCTATCCCCAGTGCACTACTGCATTGTGAGATCACGTCAGCACTTTGACTCTCTGCTGCCCTAGTGACCTGTATAAAGTATCACTTTCCCGTCCCTCACCCTCTGTTGCCTGTAGTGCCAATTATGGAGTATATCTGCCCCTGCCCCAACCTTTATCTGATGTTGTCTATTCAAATAAATGATAATTTCTTCCTGTCCTCTACTGCCTCCTGGGGCCCACGACACACTCAAGCTGCCCTTTCACATCCCTCGCCTTCTTTTTCCACCTAACACCCATTACAGTTATGGCTTCTGTTTTTCAGACTGCATTCATGTCATTTTTGTGAGGTTTCTGTTTATCAGCTTTTGACTCCCATGACTATGATGCTATGATGGCGTGCAGCTCTTTGTAAAAGCAGCCGGTCTGCGGCTCAGCGCCAGATCAATCGTTGGCCATCTGGAACGCCTGCCGCAGCGCCTTGGCTTTCACATGGCCTGGCTGCTGGTCCCTCTGGTAGCCCTTTTTGCGCATCCCCCGAGCGATCGGCTCGCCGATGTCCAAGTTTCTGTGGCTCAATCAGAGCTGTGCCGGCACAGCCTCTTCTCCTCACAGGCCCAGGAGAGCCAACACCTCCCGTCTACGCCAGGCAGGAGCGCGTCTACAGCCTGTAGCCGTCATGGCCAGTGGGGCAATTGTACTCGACAATGGAGAGCTGCTAGGAGTGCTGGAAAAGGAATTCCAAACATTTGCAGGGCTTTAAAGGGGAGGGGCGGCTTCCTGTCTACCAGTCCACTGGTCAGTGGAGTTCTCAGTGGCGACCAAAGCCATCAGTGGGAAGCTTTGTGGGACAGCTCCTGGAGGCCACTAAGCGTTGACATAAGTAACACAGTGTCTACAGTGGTGCTGCGTGGACCTAATGACATCGACTGTGACTCTGCGCTGCTCGGGGAGGTGGTGGTGTTAAATCCGCTTAGCAGGGCACTTAGATCAGCGGGAGGCAAATTTAAGTGAAGACACTTCCACAGCCAGGTTGACATAAGTGGCCTCTATGCCCCACTTGGCCTCTGTGTGCCAAGTGCCGTCAGCTCGGTAAATTTCCAAAGCCTGTTCGGACTCAGCCGCTAAAAATTACCATAAACAACATGAAAAACTCCATCAGCTTGTTAATCATTCCCTTGGAGACTGAATCCTCAAATCGCTGAAGCAGCCGTTCTCTTGATCTGACTCAGTAACACCCAGGGGGATTTCAGTGATCCTAGTCGCAGCCTTGGGGCATGGCTCGGATGTGATATAACGGACAGATTTCTGCACCTGTCTCCTCTTTGGAAGCAGGCGCCCTTCCCTAGCCAGCCAGGAGAACAGCGTTCAGCTATGAGAGGTGACTTCCCCAGACCATCCTCAGTTGTTTGGAGGCAGCCAGCCCTGGGATCGCCGCCGGCACACAGGTTGAATGAGCTACTGACTCTTGCTGTACAAAACCTGCAAGGAGGTACTAGAGATAGGCATTGTTACTGCAGAGGGGACGTAGGTGTTGAGGGTGGTTCAGATATTTGCTTGGATTTTAGAGGAGCTGAAGCAAGTTAGGAAGAGAACAACCCGCAAAGCCTTTACTACCAAAACTATCTGACACCTTTGTAAGACTAGATCTGACGGCAGCAGCTCCAGACATGAAAACTGTGATCTCTGAAGCAGGCTGGCACTGAGAAATGAAAACTGGAGAAAGCCCAGGGATATGCCATGGCCTGCAGATAAAATCTCTGTGAGATTCCCTGTGCCTAACTCCCTTGATCCCCCTTGAAAATCTTAGACCAAGTAGGGATGTGAGTTACCCAGGCTCCTAGAAGCGATCCGTGGCAGGGAGAAACTGAACCCAACTCTTCCAAGTCCAGTGCTTTATGCACAAACCCATTTTTCCCCACGGCTCTGTCCTTTAAGAAGGAGATTTTTAGGACTGGCCAACATTCTTTGGCAAAAAAAATATATATATATATATTCCTGCAGAAAAATGAGGTTTCCCCAAAACCCAAATTCTAGCTAGAAAAATCTTCAGGCACTGAAAAAAAAAAAAAAAAAAAGGATAAAAATGAGGGAGTACTGGGAGATTGAAAGATGCATGGCCTCATGGTAAACGCACAGAACCAGGACTGCAGAGATCTCAGTTCTATTCCGGGATCTTTCAATGCCCTGCTGGGTGATCATTTTCTTTGCTTTAGAAGCAAAACCATGAAAAATTAGAAATATTAACTATATGATGGAGACATCTCATTGGGAACATTTTTTTTCCAATCCCTTTTAGAGATATTTAAAAATATTAATGGTAATTGAGCATCCATAATCCCACGGCAGTTCTGAAAATTTAAATCTGATTCATACGTGGAAATCTTGGTGTGGTCACAGCTTTCAAATACAGGTGTTTAAAATTAAGCCTCCCAATCCAGAGGCAGCTAAATTCAGGGACTGGATTTATTTTAGACGTGGTGAGTACATGCAATACCTGCCAAAGATAATAAGACTTAATTTCTTCTCTTTTTGTAGCCAATAGATGGGGACAACAACCATCATTTGGTTAGTGAGGATTACAGATGTTCAGTACCTCTGATGTCAGGGCCACACCGTAGACACAGTGGTACTCAAATTTTCCAATCCAACTCCTCTTCAGTCTAGGCTAGGAGCTACCTGGCACCTCCCTGCTGCTTATGAATATGGGAAGGGCATTCTGGTCATCATGACCTCCTGACACTTCCTTGTGACCTGCCTGTTAAGAACCACTGGACTCTGAGCAGTCCATCCTAAGAGCACTCTCTGCAACCCACATTCTACCCAACCCTGACCCCCTGGGTCCCAGGACGTGTGCTGCATCAGATCTGCATGAAGATGAATAGAAACGGGCTAGCCAGGAGCTTGATCTGGTGTGTAGGCTTCTCTTCTTCACTCCCAATGACCGTGGGGCCTGCTGAAGCAGGGCTGCCCCTCACTGAATTTAGTAAGCTAAGAAAATTCCTAAACAAAATTCTATTTAAGAGTAGGTAACATTGACTTAATATTAGTAATTCAAGGAAGGAGGAATAAGAACTTCTTTGGGCTAATTATTACTGTTCCCTCTGTAGATATGTTTTGAGGCTAGTCAATGGAACAGCACAACTTCACCTCCACAGTGACAGAATTTCTCCACTTGGGACTCACCCAGAGTCCTGAGCTGCAGCGATGCCTCTTCGTCATCTTCTTCATAGTCTATGTGACAACCTGGCTGGGAAACTTCACCATCATCACCACAGTGATCACCAACCGTCAGCTTCACACCCCCATGTATTTCCTGCTGGCCAACTTGGCTTTCCTAGATGTCAGTGACTCATTGGTCACTGCTCCAAAATTGCTGTCAGGTCTCCTCTCCCAGCCCACAACCATCTCATTCAAAGAGTGCATCCTCCAGATGTTCTTCTTCCACTTCATCGCCAGTGCTATGGCTATTGTACTTGTGGTGATGGCTGCTGATCGGTATGTGGCGATCTATAAACCATTGCGATACTTGACTATCATGAACCAAGGTGTGTGCATGGGGCTGGTAGCAGGGGCGTGGCTGGGTGGATTGACTCACTCTGCTGTTCAGATTGGACTGATCCTCCAGCTTCCGTTCTGTGGTCCAAACATCCTGGACAATTTCCACAAGTCATCAAACTGGCCTGCACCGACACCTACTTGATCGAGTTGCTGATGGTCTCCAACAGCGGGATGCTCATCATAGTAATGTTCATCATCCTGCTCGTTTCATACACCATCATCTTAAGGAAGATAAAGAAACACATCACGGACGGGAAGCGCAAGGCTCTGTCTACGTGTGGAACCCAGATCACAGTCGTGTGTTTACACTTCATACCCTCCATCTTCATCTACGCTCGGCCCTTCCGGAAATTCCCCAGGGACAAGTTGGCCTCAGTCATTTTCACTGTAATCATCCCGATGTTGAACCCTATGATCTACACACTGAGAAATGCCGAGATGAACATGGCCATCAGAAGATTAATAAGCCGAATGCTGTCCTCAGGGAGGAAACTATAAAGACAGAATTTATCTTGAATGATCTCTTTTTCCATTTTGTAATAATTAGCCTACATGAAATTTCCATCAGATTAATATTTTTCATTCATAATTCCTATTTGTGACATTAGGAAAAAATGCATTGGTCAACCTCTTAGCATGAAGTTTGTTATATAGTCAGCTCCCAATTAAGTTATTAATTCCTTATGCATTCTTTTTTACCCTGATCTGGGGATCTCTGTCATTTTCTCAGTTGGAAGGCTTGCTCATACTTTATTTCTCCATGCTACTAATGTTGGTGGATCTGCCCTTCTCCAAACATGAGCGCTCACTGAACTGGTTACTAGCAATAATTGCGAATCAGTCCTTCCCTGAGTCAGTAACCAACTGTGTGCTATAGTTTTTAAGATCTATAGATGGCTTGAATTTAATAATCATATTTCTTATTTCTGTCTGATTATCTTGGGCACTGCCAGCATATAAACAGACAGGCCGCTATTCCTCCACATTTTCTCTAGTGTGTTTATGACTCCATTTATTACATATTTTCCTGAGCTTGAGTAGAGTGAATTACCATAGATGAAGTATTTGGTAACAATTTGTGTGGATAGTTACACATATAGATGTGTTTTTAGCCTTCCTCCAGATTTTTCCCCGTCCTTCCAAGTAATATCTAGTTTTAGATTATTTCCCCGTTTTTCCAAAAATGTGCTCTTGGCTTCTAGTTATGTCAGTAACCATTAATTGTACTCGAGAGTCTCAGTCTATTTCAGGGATTCCCCACAGCTTCCCCCATCTCCCCTCCATGATGGGTTCTGTGTGCCCCTCATTTTGCGCTCCTTTGATACGAGGGTCCCCATCCTTCCCCCATAGCAGTGGTTCTGTGTGTCCCTTTGTTCCCTCTCCCCTCCAATGCCAAAGGCTGTGTGCACACTCCCATACCCACCTTTCCCCCTAATCCTTCCCCTAGTTATCCGTCTTCTTTTTCTATGGGTAATGCAGGATGTCAAGATGTTAAACTCTATTGGGAGGACTGGCAGAGATGACATAGAGTATTGTTGGGCTGGAGGGCTTTAATGGTGACATGAACCAGTTGAATGATCAATTGACAATTGCAGAAGTGTTTGTAGATGTGGCTGGGCGAGTCACATGGCCCACTTTTTAGCCTCTTTTGGTTTCTGATTTTCCCCAAAATCAACAGGGTTCTGGCCATTGGTGCTTAAAACATTCCCTGGAATTTTGGAACTGATCAAATGTGCTATTCAAAAGTTATCATATAATAGATAGACACAAAGACAGGGAAATGCCGTCAAGTTGAGGGTCAGGCCTTCATAGGCTTGGCCAACCATGGGGAATCAGGCTCGTTGAGATATATTTCCCATTATTTAATGGGTCCACCACAGTTAATATTCTACTAAAACTTGGGCTTCCTACACTGGATTATAAAACTTGTAGTTGCAATTAAGCAAACAATGGTATATTTGTGTTTCCCATGTGTGCTTTGGTCCTATTAATTTCTATAAATTCATTAAAACAGCGTACATGGCTGATGGTCATATGCCCTTTTCCTCATGTACTTTATATATGTCATTTGACGACAATCTTTGAATTTCTAGGTTATTTCTTTTTGGTGTAAATCTGGTGTAAATCAGGGAAGGGAAGTGGCTACCTCTTATCAATATTAAATTTCACTTCCCAAATGTTGTTATGACACTAGGGTTGTTTCCTATTTGTATTGGTCCAAACCTTTTAGGGAACAAAAGAAATCAACGTGTTAAATTCTGTTAGAACCAGATGCCAACATATTAGAGGGCAGCTATATAGATTTTAAATTAATAGATTTAAGGTCAAAGGGACCAAGAGAGCATATAATCTGACCTTCTGTATGTCACAGACCATGAGATTTCACCTATTTATCGCTGGTGAAACTTTTCCAACTTTGCTTTTTTCCCAGTCAGCTCAAAATGTATAACTTTAAGTAGTTCCATCATGCAGCTCCACTGTGAAATGTAATTAAATTTAAAAAAAAAAGGAAAAGACCCCTTCTTACTCCACAGATTTGCAATCCAGCGGTATCAGAACTGGATTATCAGGCTCAAAATAAATTTTAATTTTTTACTCCTCCTGGCCCACTCAGCCAACAGAGCTCTGGGATGGTGACTGGATGCTATTTCCAGATGAACTATCACGAGACTTAGTAAGTCATTTCCAGCCTATGACCCCTTTGAAAAATGAGCGACTCATCCAGGATGCCCTTGGCTTGAGATGGGATCTTCAAAGGCATGAGGTGGGGCTCTGAGTTGGATTACCGGGTGATTCCCACTTAATAATTTCCTCCCGTTGTGGGGGTCTCGGGTACTGGGGCTCCCCTGTCCCTGCTATTCTCTGCCTGTGGCACATAATCATCTGGTATCCTGTGGGCTGTCCTACATTGGTCCAATGTCAGTGGCTGGGTTTAGTGTGCGGGCGCTGGGTGTGTTGGTGGCTTATGCTGCCAAGGGGGTCAGACTAGATGATCCCTTCTGGCTTTAAACCCCATGACTCCAGCCAGAGGGCACAGGAGGAGCTGAGGACAGAGTGTCAAGGACTGGTATTGAACAGAGAGCTCTGAGGCCAGGGTGTGATGGGGAGGGGGCTGCCCAGGGGATTCTACGTGCAACTCGTTTTTTTTATGCACCGTAATCTACAACAGCCCCGGGGCACCACCACCGTGGGTAGAGGAAATTGGGCCCTTCAGAGACATTCGGAGGAGGAAGACCTTTCTTCCCTCCGGTGTGTGCACGTTGCTCTGCAGGTTAGGCGCCCAGAGGCCTTGCATGGGACCCACAGGGCACCTGCTTAGAGGCAGAAACTGAGGCATGAAGGGTAATGTTAGTGCAGCATGAATGAATTTATGCACAGCTGGCATTCAGGGGCAGCTGAGCGGGGCTTTTGGGAATCCCAGCGGGGCCAGATTCTGGGATTTAAATTGAAGGTGCTTCAAGTGGACATGAGGCACCTAGGACCTTTGGGGAATAGAGCCCCAGTGGGATTTTCAGAAGCATCCAGGCTCTGAATACTCATTGAAACCAATGGGAGTTAGGCACCAAGATGCATTTAAAAATCCTATTCGGGGACTAAATACCTTGAAAAGATCTGGCCTCACTGTGCAGACTATCTAAGCTCAGGTACTAGCATGGCCACCCATTCCCATAGCCTCTGCGCCCCTCACAATCTTTTTACATTAATTGAGCCTCCCAGCAATCCCAGGGCAGTCTTTTTCCTTAATTTATAGAGGCACAGAAGACCTGATTTTCCAAGCTATTTAGGCCCCTAAAGGTGCAGATGGGGCCTTAATGGGATTTTGGAAAGCACTTACAGTTAGCTAGGAACCTAACTCCCCTTGATGTCAGTGGGAGTTGGGCACCTAACCTACTTAGGCACTTTTGTAAATCCCAAGAGGTGCGTACATACCTTTGGAGATCTGACCCAGGTCACACAAGTCTCCCACATTAGCATCCTAACTATCCTGCTTATGCTTATTTTTCATTGTAGTTTAAGAAAGCAGATCCACAAACAGGGACCTATGCACAAGGTGCACTTGAAAATCTCCTTTACAAACACCCTGTAGCTTCCCATACCCCCGTAACACCTGACATTTACTAAAGCAGTTTGCAGATGTCAGGTGACAAACAATGATGAGATATGCCTGCTCAAAAAGAGAAATGAATTATAAGCCCTGGCTGGGATGATTTAGCTGGGGTTAGTCCTGTTTTGAGCAGGAGGTTGGACTAGATGACCTCCTGAGGTCTTGTCCAACCCCAATCTCCTATGATTCCATAATGCCTTGCTCCTTACACAGCGCTTTTCATCAGTGGATCGCAGAATGCTTAACAAGGGAAGATTAGTGTCATTATCATAGTTTTATATATGGGGAAACTGAGGCACAGGGCGCGGCAGTGACTTGCTCAGGCAAGTGGTTGAGTTGGGAATAGATCACAGATTTCCCAAGACTCTACCCCACGCTTTGTCCACTAGGCCACACTGCCTCAAACAGCCTAGTCCCACTCATCTACTAGCTGTTCTCACTGTAAACATGCAACTAATTCATACTAAATAATTTAGACGCTAGAATTTTTAAAATTCAAAACACTTCTTGATGTTCAAAAGATTCCTTGATTTCGTCATCATTTCTTGATGAAAAATGGCTGTTTCAAGAAAAAGGACGTTCTCTAGGGAGACATCTATTTTGAACTTCTTTTTTATTTTATTTCTTTGGACTACAATTTGGGGAAAAAAACAAACCAGAAAAACCAAACACCAGCCCACCTCACTGAAACCCTGCAGAATTTTCATTTTTTGTCATTTTTTTTTTAATTGTGGGGTGTTTTTAAATGAAAACATATCTCTTGAATAAAAATATCCAAGATTTTCTTTTGGTTCGTTTTGCAAAGACAAAAAAATAAAATATTTGCAACTACCCCCACTCCTCACATTGTGACATTGTTTCTGTGTTCCATTAACACATCTTGAATCATTATTATATTATATTATGTTATATTAGTAGTATGACTACTGTATCACTACATTTTCACCCCGAGTGTAATTTCAGTGAAGTCAGTGGACCAACACAGTGAATCAGGATTTTTACAAGCAAGGCTATTTTTGAAATGTACAGAATTCCAACTCCCCTGTTGGTTGGACTGCCTAGTTATGTAGCATGCAATTCCCTGATCCAGTGAGATATATCAGCATGGCATAATATCTGCCCTCTGACTGCACTGACTGAGATTCAGAGGCACATGAGAATGTTTATGAAATCCAGAACTGACTTTCGGTGAGTATTCACAAATCTTGTCAAACACAATTCACAAGATTTGTAGAAATCACAGAGGCTTAGGGTCCAAAAACCTATTGACATTGTTGTACCTAACTCCCTTGGAGCTTCATGGAAACACCCAGTTGTACTGGTTAAATCATTTCTTCTGCACGGTGCAATTGGGAGAGCTTTGCTGTGAGTAGACACGTCAGCGACAGTATACACATTCTCTCATCCTGTCTCTCAAGGGAGGCTCAGATTTTCAAAGAATCCTACAGGATTTTGAAACCCACAATCCCACTAACGTCAGTGTGAATGGGATGTTGGGTTCCATTAGATACCTCTGAAAATCGTGGGCTACATTGGCTCTTCCCTCCGTGAGAAATGGACAAGTCATAAGAGGAATTGTTCAGAAGTTTGTGGAGTCTTTAAAAGTTTCTGACTCAATCCTGCTGGCATGGAGAACTTGCTGGGAGGAGATGGCACTGGCTTCTGTTCTGGGGCCTGGTGTGCGGTGTCAAGTACTTAGAGCAGCGGGTCTGGGGAGTCAGGACTTCTGGGTTGTATCCCAGTTCTGGGAGGGGAATGGGTTCTAGCGGTTAGAGCAGGGCTGGGCACCAAAAGCCAGGACTCCTGCCTTCTATTACTGTCTCCATGAAGTGAGCGTTTCCTCATTTGTGAGACAAGAGTACTTTGGTTGTGGAGTCTTGGTTTCTAATTCTGATATAATCTTGGCTAAGATTTTTAAGTCTGCCTAGGGGAATTGTATCCCCAACTGACATTAATTTTGCATCTCCAATTTCCTGCTACAACTTGAAAAATCTCTGTTCTCCTCGGTAATGAAAGAAAATGGGTGTCTTGGGATATGAATTAGGTTCTAGCTCTGTCCGTTGACTTGCTGGTTTTGCTGAGACAAATCACTTCACTTCTCCGTGCCTCTATTTCCGTAACATGGTAGTAATGCTTCCTCAACTTCCTAAAATGAGTGGAGATTTGTAAATTGTAAGTGCCAAAATAAAACCATTTGGTCACTTGGTACAGGGGAAAATGTCCCAGTTTGGAATTTTGAACTTGCCACTGGAAGTCACGAAAAGATGGTCAGTTATTTTCTTTACATCTGATTCATTCAAGTGACACTGCTTAGTTAAACACGTTGATGTTAAATTTCCCCATGCTGAGACGAAGCCTCCCTTTAACAGCTGACTTCAGCAAAGATAATCGCTGAATAGACTGATCGGCAGGTGAAGCCAGATGTTTAAAAACATTTTCAGTGTCAGGTATAAGTCATTGTGACAAAGCAGAGAAGTTAAAGGGGTGGTCAGAGGGAGGGGGTGGAGATGGGGCTGGCTGGTCGGGTGGACTGACCAGAATATAAAAGAAACAAAGTAAATAAAAGTTGAAAAGTATGAAAAATAAGATTTAAAACTCAAAATAAAGAGTTAAAAAAAAAGAGTAAAATCTGAAATTGAACCAACAGCTGAGAGGTGAGAGACAAGGGGACACATGCTCCCCCATCACACGTCAGGAGCTTCCGACTGCCCCATCTCTCTGCCCCCAGGGCAGGGCTAACAGCAGTCTCACTCTGGCCATGCGGCCACCCCAGCCTGGGAGTGAGGGGCGGCCCCCTTCTGGGCTCCCAGACCCACAGACAAAGCCCAGGGGAACCACTCCCATTTACACTTGCCAGACACAAGGCTCTTGCTCTTGTTGTACTGGAGGCCAGATGACCCCCCTGTTGTACAATGAGCAAAGAGGGCTCCCAACGTGTGGGGCAGAGGGACACCCCGCGCTCCAGGGACGAGGTAGCTGGCAGACAGACCCCATGGGAGCGGAGGATTTCGGCAGGCGCAACTCTGCCTTTGACGGAGCCATCCCCACTTGAGCAAGCGAGACTCTGCGCAACCTCCAGGCACCTCTTCCGTCAGTGGAGGGTGACCCTGACCCCGGGAGACACCCCGGATAGAGCAAGAGATAGACGGGGTGTCCCTCGACTGGGCCCCCCGGGGCGAGATTCAGCCCAGCCACAGCTGGGCACACAAGGTCCAGAGGTGTAGAGGGGTAGGAGAGAGAGAGCCAGCCTGGGGGCCTGCGAGCTCTCATCCCCTCTCTGCACCAGCCTGAGTCCCCCCACTCAGGGCTTTTCCCAGCATGTACCCAGTTCACACAGCCTTGTGACACAGCTCCGGGCCCAGCCTTCAGAGTGAGGGGAGCGAAAAGGGCACGTCTGCCTCTGCCTAGGCCAGGCAGGAAATCCCTCCGCCCTCCTGGAACTGCCCCCTGGGGACACAGCTGGAATTGTGGCTCATCGAGACTTCCAGAACCAGGTCCCAGTGCAGTCACCCCAGGAAGGGGAACAGAAAACGTGCCTTTAAAATTCAACGTTATCTGACTGGCCAAGTGAAGCAAGGCCTCAGACTGAACACATTGGCATGTCTCTGTCTGTCTCTGTCTGTCTCTTTGCATTCATCTAACATGGTAACTTTTCACATCCAATCAGAGCCAACATTTCAGGGAATGTTCTAGATCTTTGGATTTTTTTAAATTTCACCTTAACTGTGAATTTCGTGGGTTTCTTATGCCAGGTTTGGGGTAATTAGGAGTTCTTTTTAATGTAATTTACTCTAAATTACCAAGATGTGCTCTCAGCCTTTACTAAATCTTAATGTAGTGTGACCTGCTGTGCCTAGGGTAGCCCATCTGAAAATGCCAAGGTCAGGGCAGGCTGCAAAAGGGAGAGCAGATTATCCCAAACTGGGGCTAACACTGAGGTTAGAGTCCCCAACCAGTCACAAACAGTGCTCCTGAACTCCCCCACCGATTATCAAGAAGCTAAACACAAGTTACACAGCCCCCTTTATTTCATTTCAGCCTCTGGCCCCCAATCAGCAGCTAGGTCTAGGGAAAGGAGAAGTGATTTAAAACTCTATTCCCTTTACCAGAATATTCTCCTGATCCCAGAAGGGTCAGCCACATTACCAGTTCAATGCAAGCTCTCCGTTCATGGGCATGCAATAGCACTTGAAGGCCCATGTCCATAGGCGTGTCCCTACATGTCCTGCTGACTCATAGGCATAGCCTCTGGCTTCTCTCCTTGGGTGCCCTTGATGGGCCATCAGGCTGGCTGGATAATTACAGATATACCGCACTTATTTATAACTCACCATACAAAGATGGTACACACATACAGATAGGCTTATCATATTTAATGAATCACGAGTTTTCCAGTGATACCTTACATAGCATATCACATGAGATTCTTTGCAATTTTGTCATATTGGTATTAATAATATTATAAATGGTCACTCATAATTCGTATAGCATCACACACAGGATTTTTGTTTTGTTTTTTCAACATGGGAATATTCTCCAGGTTAGCATAAGTTATTTTTTCTTAGAATAACAAAGACATTGAATCCATGCAAAAATGGATCTCAGCCTTAATGATGGACCTCCAACCAGGGCCTCAGATAGATCAACAGATATCTTTTTACATTTTAGGATCAGATTTCCCTGATAAGATATGGTTGTTATGGGTGTCTCCTGAGTGGTGTAAAGAAGCCAGAGCAGAATTTCCAATTAAACTTGCATTACATAGATTGTAAAATCTTTGGGACAGGGATTGTCTTTTCGTTCTTTGTTTGTACCATGCCTAGCACAATGGGTTCCTGGGGCTATCTGTCTATCTGTCTATCTATCTACCTGACACAGTATTTTAAATGCATGTGGCAGTTGGGCCAAGTAATCCCCGTGTTTGCAGTCTTCCTCATACAGCCAATGACATTTTTGCATGCATATGAGCTATAGAGTAAGGGCACTGATTGGTTGAGTTACCTCTGAAATCCCAGCTGTAGTGTCCGGTATTTTTATCTCGGGTTCGGGATGGAGCACACTGACAGAATGCTTTCTTTAGTGTTTATTTATTATATAAAATAGCGTAAAAAAGACAAAAGAGGAAGCCCTTCACCATACAGGAACAGGAGCTCCAGCACCCGTCTCGAGGTGAAAAGTACAATGAAAATACAATCAACCACAAAAATATAAAATAGCAGCTTACAGATTTGCATGGGCATATTATACTAAAGGGAAGTGCTCCCACTTATGCATTGTTATTAATAACCTGAGCTGAGCGACCGCAGCAGCAGAGGCAGTTAGTGCACAAAAAAGTGAACCATAAAGCCAGGAAGAGACCCGCCAAGAGGATGCCTAGTGCAATATACTCCTGGGGGGGCCATTAATATAATAGGAAAAGATCTAGCTAAACGGGTAGAGGGGCGCTCACCAACACAAGGACGAGGAGACCCATACTTCGTCCTGATGAGCGAGTGGCCTCCGGGGAACCGTCCTGGCCGAGGCATCCGCTGTGGCTTCCACGGAGTCTCGGGGAGTCTCTCTGTGGGGGGGCTCCTGGGGGACTGATATACCCTTTTCCCCCCTCGCCTCGCAGCAAGCCTTACCCAGTAATACATGACGTATATCTCAATCCCAGTAGGGATTGGGCCTTAACACTTAGTTGCTATTAGTCTATTGGTGGTTAGTTGGGAAGTTCCTGGAATAAGGTAACGTTAGTTGTTTACTTCAAAAAGGACTTAGCCACAGTCTCACTTCTCCTTTCTTATTACTAAAATAGAGACTTTTTAGCTTACCAAGCATTAGCGAATGTCTGTGGTTGTCTCAGAAGGCTCCAGACCCCAAGACACTTCCTCCCCCGGCCTAAGGTCGGACAGAGGGCAGCGTCTGGGTTCTGCTCCCGAGAGGTCTTGACCCTTGCTTTTCTGGCTTAGCATTGCTTTTAGGGCCTTGCTCTTATCAAACTATACTGATTTCGCGTTACAAAGTCTTGTGCGCTCTAACACCAGCATTCTACAGCTCTGGACAAGACATAGGTACGTGCCTTATTGTAACTGTACGTCACACCAAAAAGAGCCCCCAGAAATGTTTGTAGCTGTTTCCATTGCTTCTCACTGACAGACTTCTGGGTTTCAGGGCAACGCAGAGTGACAATCCTGTAATCTTATTATATAGCTAAACATGGGGTTCTTTGTAAATGCCTTCCATTTCCACAGCCTTTAGGTTGCCCTCAGGTCTCAGGGGGCTAGAAATGTCTTTCTTTCTTACTTACTTGTGAAAAGAGAGTTGCACTTAGCCTTCTGCCCTCCGGAGCATATTGCACTATATTATTTAGCAATTTGAGTGCATTGTCTTACATCCTACACCCCTGACTAAGGTCACGAGCAGCATCTCATTATATAGCTGATGTTGAATGTCCCCGTTGAAAATAAATAGTACGGTAGTCATTATAATAGTAAAACCCCAGCAAATATCAGCATCAAACAAAAACATTAAACACAGATACAATACCTCAAGCCTTTACCTTTTTGTTGTTAAGTTGTACTGACATCTGGTCTGATATGCAACATTTTGGGTAACATTTAATATTTTCCGAGATTCAGGGTAAAAGTTTCAAAAGCTCCTATGACCAGATTTTTAAAGATATTTTGGCATCTAAAGATGTAGATAGGTACCTAGTGGGATTTTTCAAAGCATTTAAGATCCAGATTGTTAAAATGGGTTATGTATCTAGGTCCAGATTTTAAAATGTATTTAGATGCCTAACTCCTGTTGGGAATTGGTGTCTGGACACTTTTGAAAATCCCACTAGGCGGTTTCTGCATCTTCAGACACCTAAATACCTTTAAAAGAGGCACTAAATTCCACATCACTTTTTAAAATGGGACTCGGATGCTTTTCAAAAAGTACCCTAAAAGCTTTAAAATGATTCCTTTTTTCATGTTTATTTGTCTGCATGTTCTGTCTCTCCTTCTAGCAGCTCAAAGACATCACATTTAATTCAATGTAAATTCATGTGACTATCATTTTAACATTGACTCTTGCAACAGAGAACTGGCAACAAAGGTAACCACTTTAGACAACTGCCTTACTCCTGGGTTTTCTAAAGGTGATAAGTACATTGACTCATTTACCAACTGCAGAAAGACTCACCAGCAGAAGCACCACATGCATCATATTTACTGATGTACAAAATATCTACTGTAATAATTTTAGATGATAAATGGAGACCTCCCTTCTTTATTTACCACTGCATCACTGCCCTGCAGGCGGGGTAAGTGGAGGAACACCTGTCTTTCCGCAGTTCATGAATCGCTCTGTGTCTTAAGGATCCTGATGACTGGAATAAGGCTTCCGTATGCAAGCAAAAATGTAAGTTCTGAGTCAGGTTAGTCACCTACAGGAGCAGGTGGAAGCTGAGCAGGGGTTTTGTGAATCCCAGTGGGGCTTAATTCTGGGATTTAGTTGCCCAAAGTGGTAGTGAGGTGCCTAAGTCATTTTGTGAATGTAGCCCACAGCATCTTGTGTAAGACCATTACAGATGGCTCTAAAAGCGAATCTATGGAGCAAAGAGCTTACTGTTTTATTAAGACAAAATGTAACCACTGGGTGAAATAAATGTAGGAGAACAGGACAGCAGCAATACACGCGTGTTTAATTTTTGATAGATTAATTTGTGAGGATTTCACAATAGAATGATATGGCTCAGATTCCCAGATGGTGTAACTCAGCACCGCTCAGTTGGACTCAATGAATCACGTCCCCAATTGGTATAAATTGATATAGCTCAAATGGAGTCAAGAAGCCTGATCCCTGCTTTTCTGTAATGTTGTGACTCCACTGAAGGCAATGGGCCAGATCCACAACTGCTGTTCATCAGCACAGCTCTATTGAAAGCAATGTGTAAGATCGATACCTGGCATATATCCATGTGGCTCAACTGGAGTCAATGGATCTTCACCAGGTTATACCTTGGTAAGGCCGCATTTAGAGTATTGTGTCCAGTTTTGGGCCCCCCACTACAAAAAGGATGTAGACAAGTTGGAGAGAGTACAGCAGAGGGCAACAAAAATGATTAGAGGGCTGGAGCACAGGACTTATGAGGAGAGGCTGAGGGAACTGGGCTTGTTTAGTCTGCAAAAGAGAAGAATGAGGGGGGATTTGATAGTAGCCTTTAATTACCTGAAAGGGGGTTCCAGGGAGGATGGGGCTAGGCTGTTCTCGGTGGTGGCAGATGACAGAACAAGGAACAACGGTCTCAAGTTGCAGGGCGGGAGGTCTAGGTTGGACATTAGGAAAAAGTTTTTCCCTAGGAGGGTGGTGAAGCACTGGAATGGGTTACCTAGGGAGGTGGTGGAATCTCCATCTTTAGAGGTTTTTAAGCTGTGGCTTGACAAAACCCTGGTTGGGATGATATAACTGAGGTTAGTCCTGCTTTGAGCAGGAGGTTGGACTAGATGACCTCCTGAGGTCCCTTCCAACTCTAATATTCTGTGATTCTATGAGGATCTTGCCCTGACAAATAGACAGATCATGCATTACCAATATCCCTTGTTGTCAGTTGTTAGCTGTGTGTGTGTTCTCCCAAGGTGTATTCTGTCCCAGCTCTGTGCAGATAACTGGGGCACCACTCCACAATTAAATTATTCAATAAGACCAGAGATCCATTTCAATAATGAAGGCACCAGGCCAGGTTTATTGTAGACAAAGCATGGTCCTAGTATCCCACAAACACTACAGGAACACTAACACTTGTATGTGTGTTACAACGAACCAGCTCAATAAACGGCAGGACTTTCCATTTCCCCCTCAGCTGGACCAAAATGCCTCCTCTTAGGTCCCCTTTTATACATTGATATAAACAAGTTGTGTATTACCCCTCTGACGTGTGTAGGTGCCTCCCCCAACATGGCAAGGCACACTCTTTGACATAGTAAGATACCACCCATTACATTGTACCAAATGGTTCACTCAGTACATCTCAATTTGTTTCCCTCGGGCTGGCTGGTTTTGCTCAAGACACTTTTCTGCATATGGGGAAAAAAGGCTAAAGGTGTCTTGGTGGATCAAAGGCCTCAGGAGGTGTTTAGTCTGCCATGATGGTAAAGTTCTCTCCTTCCAGTCCATTCATGCCCTTGATCCCATGGAGCGACCACTGGATAAATAATATTTCAGAAGCTGCAGCAGCCTCCTCCCATCGACATCCACCAATCATTTTGGTGACTTCAAACTGTAAAATTTCCATCCATGTCGAGACACTTTTGGCTTGTTTTCATGACAAGCTCTGAATTTACCAGAAGCCATGGAGACCACTTAGCATAGTTCCTTTACTTAAAGAAGCTAGTTTGTAAGGGTCTATTTGTGCTCCACTTTTGCTGACTTTCATACATTTTTTTCTTTTTTTTTTACAGGAGTTCAAACTTTTGTTCCTTGCAAAATGTATAGACATAGCAACAGGACCCGGTTCATTGATTTCAGTGGAAATATGCTAATTTCTGCCAGTGTAAATCTACTCTTGTTAGCATAGTTTACCCAGTATTTGGTAGATTCTCTCTCACTGGCAATTTTAAAATACAGTTGGGATTTTTCCCCCCTAAAAGATCTTCTCTAGTTGATTCTCTTCTCACTTCCAGTGGTTTGCATCTGAAATAACTTCAAAGCAAGCAAAATTTTCCAACAGCTTCTATCTTGTGTTCTTGAGCACGTCTGACCTACTCTGGTGTAAAGCTGCTGTAGCTAAAAAGATAATCATGGTGGCTTTTCAGAAAGGTTTAACAGCCACTCAAGATGCAAGTCAGTGGTATTCATAGTTACTGAATGATGGGGAAGTCCATTTCCAAATGGCCCATCCATAAGCATATCTGGACTCCTACTAACCCTGGCAACATTGGCATGAAATATTGGCCAACCCTCAGCTACTCTAATTCAGCCTACCACCAATGAAATCAATGGAGTTATGAGGTTTGCACCAGGTGAGAACCTTGATTATTTAGAAGCAATCAATTCATGAATGTCCAGTGGAGCAGGGTCTGGACACTCCAGGGGATGTTTGGAGATCTCAAGGGCTAGAGTGAGCCTATGTCTAACCTTCAGAGGAACAGTGGAACCTGCGTGAGCTAAGCAGGGAGTGTCTGTGTCGCTTGTGGCCAGTGGAGACATCAAGCTAACGCTCGGCAGGCACAGGCAAGGTTTCCTCAAACTAAGGGCGAGCGGTACCCAGGTACATTGGGTAGAGTCTCGGGCATACAGGCAAATGAGGCAGGACACCTCCCTGCTTCATGAATTGCTTTATGACTTAGGCGTTCAGATGCCTAGCAATATTCATGCCTATAGGTGCATATGGAGCTTTCTCTGCAAAAACGTAGGCGCCGAGGGAATTTAGGAGCTTACAGATTTTCATCAGTATCTGAATGGCTTTCTTTCTTTCTTTCTTTCTTATTACCAGTGGTGCTTGATTCTGGGATTTAGACACCAAAAGTGTCAGTCAGGTGCCTAAGTCCCCTTGTGATATACCGTAGGGCTATTTTACACCACTCCAGTAATATAAAGGCACCACAAAGTGAGTCTAAAGCAGTGGTTCTCAATCTGCGGCCCACGGACTGCCTGCGGCCCAATCAGCACACAGCTGTAGTCCATGTGACATCCTCAGGGCCACACAGGTAGTATATATATTGTGTGGATGCGGCCCACATAACAGAGCGAGAACGGCATATGCGGCCTACATTGGTAAATAGCTTGAGAACCACTAGTCTAACCACTAGCTGTGTATCGCAACTCAACAATAGCACAGCTGCACAGGATCAGCAATGCCGCTGGAGCACTTTAGTGAAGATGCCGATGAGAGAGCTTCTCCCATCGGCGTGCTTAATCCATCTCCCCAAGAGGCGGCAGTTATGTCAATGGGAGAAGGTCTCCCATCAACATAGCAACGTAGTTATACCAATATAGGTCTGTAGTGTAGACCTGCTTTAAATATAACTTACTCCTGTTTTTCCACTGCCAGAGTGATGCAAAGTTCTCTCAGTGTTGGGATTCCCTCCAAGGCCTTCTCCACTCATCTTATCTAGAACACCTCATCCAGTCCTGGTAGAACACTTCATCCAGTCTCTAAGATCCAGAAACTCAGTTCCACTCCAGCTCATTGCTGAGGTTACTTTATTATGCATGTGTCCCAAGCTTTATCACCGTTCCAGCTGTTGACAGTTGTCGGCGCTGTGTGTATGCGTGTTCTCTTGCTCTGTGCCACACCAGCTCTGTGCAGATAACTGACGCTGCAGGCCTCGATCGAACTGCTCTGGAAGAGCAGACTTGGTTCAGTTGCGAAGGCACTCGGTCGGGTTTATTGTCAGCGAAGCTCAGTAATAGCACCCGGCAGACTCTATGGGGATCCTAAGACATGTATGTCCATTACAATGGACTTGACTCAGCGAACGGCAGGACTTACCATTTCCCGCTTGGCTGGACAAAGTCACCCCTCTGTGACCCATACACACTGATACCAGCAAGTTATGTATTGCTCTGATGTGGTTAGTTACCTCCCTGTACCTTGTACATGTTGGTTTGACCAAAACGTCTCTATCCACCATCCTGTCATCCTGACCTGATCTTTAGGTGGTGTCAGTGTGTCCCTATATCAGCTTTGGGGCATGTGTTTATACCATACTTGGTATCAGAGTGTTCTGTTACCATTTGGAATCTGTTTACATGAGTGTCCTGTGCCTAGCACTTCTTAGGCGTGTTGGCGGTTTTGCAACACCAGCCCTATTTTTGCCAGGTTCTCTGAACCTGCAAGTAGGCATGTTTTATAACGGGGCCTGACTTTTGCTTACAGCCTTACTTCTGCTAACTTTGCTTTATATCAGCAAGGTCTGACTATAATAGTTAGGTCTTAGGCCTCAGACCAGGCTCCTCATACCAGGCCTCATGTCTCAGGCTCTTTCTACTACATCAGCCAGGCCCAGATGCAGGGATTTAGGTACAGGGTGATGATTCCAGTTTTGTCACACAGTGTACAGTTTATATGCAGATTTACTTCCCAGAAACATATTCCCTCCTTGAATCTACATGGCTGACACATCTTAGGGATCATATAAGGACTAATAGCTTATGTTTTCACCTTATCTAAATTGCAGTGTAATCAGCTCATGGTATTCTCACTTATCTCAAGTAGCCCGAAAACACTGTCTCCCACCCAGTGCCTTCCTACTGCCCTTAAAAAGACAATTTCCATATAAAAAACTCTATAGGGCTGAAAGGAAAGGGAATAATGGAAAAATGTTGTAATGAAATCTTTACTTAGTACTTTATGTTAAAAAAATACCAGGACTGTTTTTGTTTGTATTTCTTTTTTGTGGAACTTTAATAAATGATCCAAAAGTTGTATAGTGACGGAGTTTCTAAGATAAGTCAGCAGCAGTAATTAGACATGAAACGCCTGGCCTCCGTGAACTATTTATTGCGGTGACAGTGAACAATGGTTTCATTAATATCTTCTCTATTTTGGGGATTAAAATATTTCCTTATCAACAAAACAAATCTCTTGAAAACCCAATTTCTGATGCTGAGAAGTGCATATTTACAATAAGATAAAAATATATTCTGATAAAAATAATTTTATTAAAATTTCAGATCTAGGTCCATTATACATCAACAGGAGGTCTCCATATCACAACAGATTTATGTTTGAAATCTTTGGGGGTTAAATATCTCACAAAAAATAGAGAATACAGAGAAAATGTTTTATTTTTATCATAGGTACTTGTTGAGGATAAAATATAATATTGTCATTCAATGTGACTGCATGCACAAGAATTTGCTACACAATGGGCCAGGATTTTATAGCTATTAAGGTACTGATGAGATATTCAGAAGCATCTAGGCACCCAACACCCACTGAAATCAATGAGTCTTATGTGCCTTGATGCTTTTGAAAATCTCACTAGATACCTAAATACCTTTAAAAGATTGGTTTAATGTGCCTTACTCTGGATAGTGCTATTCAATATAACACCAATGGAGTCAATGAGGCCAGATTCCCAGCTGGTGTAAATCAGCATAGCCCCATTGCAGTCAATTCAACACATCGCCAGCTTGTGTTAATCATAGTAGGTCCATTGAATTGAATGATCCACAGTGCAAATAAATGTTTGTGTACTGAAGTCCATAGTTCTCCAATTATTGACACCACTTGTGGACATGGCCTAGAAGGGACAAGGCAGGTGAGAATCAGGTTCACTCTTGACAAAATTATTTTATCATGAATGAAAGGATTTTCCTGAAAGCCACTTTGACTTCCTTATTGCGCAAACTGTAGATCAGAGGGTTCAAGGTGGGAATCACTAGGGTGTACATTATGGCCACCATCTTGTCCTTATCTAGTGAGTAACTGGAGGGTGGCCGGATGTAGGTGTAGATGATGGAGGAGTAGAACAAGGTGACCACAAGCAGGTGGGAGAAGCAGGTGGAGAAGGCTCTTTGCTTCCCTTTGGAGCTCTGGATTTTCAGGATGGTGGTGATGATGAAGCCATAGGACACGGTGGTCAGCAGGAAGTTCCCCATGGCCAGGAAGATGTTTGCAATGGAGATCATGATTTTGTTGAAGTCGATGGAGCTGCAGGACAGGGCCAGCATCGGTGGGATCTCACAGAAGAAATGCTGGATGAAGTTGGTCCGCAGAAATCCAGATGCACAATAAGCAATGTGTGCACCAATGAATTGATGGCACCGACAGCCCAGACATCAATTATTAAACTGATGCAAATTCTCTTGGTCATGAGTTTTACATAGCGCAAGGGGTGGCAGATGGCAACATAGCGGTCATATGACATGACAGTGAGGAGCACCAGCTCTGTCTCGCCTGACAAAGTGAAGGCAAAGAGCTGCACCATGCAGCCATCAAAGGAGATGGATTTCCTCTCTTCCATCAGGTTTTTTATCATCTTGGGCAGAACCGATGAATTGCACATAACGTCAACCATGGCCAAGCTGGTGATGAAGAAGTACATGGGGGTGTGGAGAGATGGGTGGAAGACAATAGCTACTATGATCAGGGAGTTGCCCATGACGATACCTGTATAAAGGCACAAGAATAGCTCAAAGAAGAGCCCCTGGTGATGAGGGTGGTCAAAGAGTCCCTGCATGATGAACTCGGTCACCCTGGTGTGGTTATTCGGTTCCATTGCTTGAGTGTTCCTTCTGTAGGAACAAAGATTAAAGTTGCTGTCAGACATTGTATCAGAAACTACAGCGCTATGGCAACTGAAGCATCTAGACAGACAGGCAATGAACGTGAGAGAGAGTGATCTTGTCATACTCTACACATTTCACACAATGTAGGAAGAAACAGAGCTGCATTAAAATATGTTAGCACACAAATCTGTCTCAGATACTGAATCTATGTTCTCCCAACATTTGACTGGAAAAGGGAAAAAATAGCACTCCTGATGTTCTCAAATAGAAGTGCATGAAATCATTTGGACTGTTTACATAAACTGTCTGAGATAGGATTTCAGAATTTGATCTCAAAATCAATAAAACACCAGAAGTTTTATTAAGAACCAAGATTCCACTTTTGAAACTAATTTCACAAAATAGATCTGTTGCAATATAACACACTTTCAGTGTACACAATATACACAACTTATATACTAAGAACATAACATAAGATATTGGTGGTAAGATATAGGTATATTTAGGTGGAATGAAGATGCACAATAAAAGAACTTAAATTCCCTTGAATTCACGCTAGTGTAAATAAGAATAAAAAATAAATAAAATAAAATAAAAACAATAGTGTAAATAACTCAATAGCAGTCAGCACGGCTGATTCTCCACTCGTAGCTGTAGTGGTACACAGCTTTTGCAAATGAGAGGGAATTGTGCCCTTCAAAATTTCATTTTGATGATACACTACATGGCAATATATATATATTGCTTTAATATTAGGAATATCGTCCAAATATGTTAAGTACACCCTACTGCATTACAGTTACGTCTCCCTTTACTGTCTTCGTATCTCTTTAGTCTTATTAATCCTTCATTGCTTCTCCCGATTTTCCTCTCACTTCTGTTGCAAGAAAACAGGAGTATCTCCATTTACATTAGTTGAGTTACTGAATCGTAAAAATGATGAAAATGAGAAGAGCAACATGATCAATAAATCTTTCTAATAATGAGGTTTGATTGGACCAATTTTTCATATTTCATATTAAAGTGATTTAAAAAATTCCCACCCTTTCCATCAGGTTTCAAATTACATTGCAAACTTCTGAGGGCACAGACAATAGGTTGTGAATCTTCCACCCCTAATAACCGTGTTACAACATCACATCTCCATGTACTTTAGATTCAACTACAATAAAATTCAAAGAAACTCCATTGCTGTATGAGAATTTTAATCACATTTGTATTGGTCAAACTGAGATCAAAATATGGTCCAAGATTCATAACTATATTTGTGGAAATGTATATTCCTGCAAATCACAGTTAGCCACATTACAAAAAATTTTTTTAAAAATCAGAACACATACATTAGCTTTAGCTTAATATTCAGAAGTGTATAAAGGAATTAATGACTCAACTTAGAATTTCACACTTAGGAACTTTCATATTCCAGTAAAAAAAAGGCAGAAACATTTATTTAGAACCATGAATTGCCAGAAAGCAAGAAAACAAACAAGCAAGCAAGCATGCCAGCCAACAGAATATTCTGACCTCTCAGTCGATCCTCAAATACCATCAACCAGACTATAATTTAAATACAGACTCCGAGTGAGTTATAACTTCTTGAAAATGATTGTTCTTCATATATAATAACATTCTGTGGGGAGATCTTGAATCCCGCGTGAAAGTGGACAAGAGTTAACTCTCAAACAAGGCTCCAAAAGAGAAGGTAAAGGAAAGTCATTTAAATCAGTACAAACACATTTTATACATTAAGTTCAGAAAGTTCCACTTGATGTTAGGTCCAAATGTATATTGTATTGAATTTTCCAGGAGAAAACTTCATTTCCACCAATATATTTCTTTTTGAACATAGTGTTGCCAATAGAGATAGATTCCGTATTAATCAATGAGTCTGCATGTGTAAGTTCTCAGGGTAAAATTCTGCCTCCTTTGATGGGCATTAATAGGAATGTTGACCTTGAATTCAATGGGGCCTGAATTTCACCCTCATACTTCTTTGGCTGTCAGTAATCCTTAGTTCTCATTGAATCATCTGAGCTGACTCTCCCTTCTAGAATGTCATCAGTGTCTTCACTGAGACAATTTTAGGCCAATTTCTGGTAACATTGAGTAGTATCTTACATCTCCACTGGTCCTATGAAGTCAATGGGACAGATCCAGCTGGAGTAAACTAGTACATTGCCAGAAAAAGAAACAGACAATCAAAAACAGTTCAGTATCTTTTAATAAAAAATAAAGTATTAAGTAAGGATTTCATGAGAACAGTTTCCCATTATTCCCTTTCCTTTTATCATAGAATCATAGAAGATTAGGGTTGGAAGAGACCTCCGGAGGTCATCTAGTCCAACCCCCTGCTCAAAGCAGGGCCAATCCCAACTAAATCATCCCAGGTAGGGCTTTATCAAGATGGGCCTTAAAAACTTCTAAGGGTGGAGATTCCACAACCTCCCCAGGTAACTCATTACGGTGTTTTAACACCCTCGTAGTGAAAAAGTTTTTCCTGATATACAACTAGACCTCCCCCACTGCAACTTGAGACCATTGCTCCTTGTTCTGTCATCTGCCACCACTGAGAACAGCCTAGCTCCATCCTACCTGGAACCCCCTTCAGGTAGTTGAAGGCTGCTATCAAATCCTCCCTCACTCATCTCTTCTGCAGAGTAAACAAGCCTAGTTCCCTCAGCCTTTCCTCATGTCATGTGCTCCAGCCCCCTTATCATTTTACTTGCCCTTCACTGGGCTGTCTCCAATTTGTCCACATCCTTCCTGTAGTGGGGGCCCCAAAACTAGACACAGTACTCTAAATGTGACCTCATCAATGCTGCATAGAGGGGAATAATCACTTCCCTCGATCTGCTGGCAATGCTCCTACTAATGCCGCCCAATATGCCATTAGCCATCTTGGCAACAAGGGCACACTGCTGACTCATATCCAGCTTCTTGTCCTCTCTAACCTTAGGTCCTTTTCTGCTGAACTGCTGCTTAGCCAGTCAGTCCCCAGTCTGTAGCTGTGCATGGGATTCTTTAGTCCTAAGTGCAGGACTCTGTACTTGTCCCTGTTGAACCTCATCAGATTTCTTTTGGCCCAATCCTCCAATTTGTCTAGGTCACTCTGTATCCTATCCCTGCCCTCCAGCATATCTACCACTCCCCCACCCAGCTTAGTGCCATATGCAAACTTGCTGAGAATGGAATCCACCCCATCCTCCAGATCATTAATGAACAAATCATTATGAACAGATCATTAAAGAACAAATTGATATTGAGGTTTTTTATATGGAAATTCTCTGTTGACAGGCGGGTAGAGAGGTATTTTGCAGGAGACAGTGTTTTGGGGCTGGTTAAGGTAAGGGGGGATATCCTGGATTGGTAACACTGAAATGTGGATTTGGTGAAGACATAAGCTATTGGTCCTCACATGGTCTGTAGGATGTGTCATCCAATTAGATTCAATAATATATGTTAGTAGCCAGTAAAACTGTGTATAAATTGTGTAATGTATGACATGAATTTGAACTTTGGTATAACCCTGTACCTAAGTCCCCTGCATTTGGGCCTGGCTGGCATGGACACGGAGTTCTTACATGCATAATATTGTAACCCAAGTGAGGAGATGGAGTGGACAAAGAAGGCCGAACAGTGTCATGGTGGATCCAGGATCTTCACAGTTGGTGAGATTGATGGCCACAATAGTATGTCCACCTCCTTCCTGTCCACCTGTCAACTTCTGATCCCATGTAGCAACCCCCCAATTGGGTAAGGTGTGGACAGCCTCATCACATCAACATTCACCCATCATTTTGTTCATCTCCACCAATTTCTAGAATTCCGGGTCCCCTTTCCATGACAACCCATGAATTTCCCAGGCGCTTTGAATTCCTCTGCTCAATTCTTTTCACTGCAGCTTGCCAGTTTGTAGCACTCTATGTGCGTCTGTCATTAGCTGACTTTCACAAACCATGTTTTCAATAGGAAGAGTTCAAGTTTTGTGCCTTGCAAATCTTACAGTGCAAGCCTCTGTCCAACAGGGCCTGGTTCATTGATGCCTAGTTCTGCTTTTTAGATCAGTTTGTCAAGGGTTTGGTGGATTCTCTCTCGCTGGCAATTTTAAAATCCAAATTTTCTGCTAAAAGATCTTCTCTAGTCTAAACAAATTTCATTCCAGGAAGTCCCTTGGCCTTTGTTATTCAGCAGGTTAGACTAGATTAATACAATGGTTCTTTTTAGCCTCCTATTGTGTGAATATTTGAATGTACAACTCTGCTAAATGGGTCAATTTAGCCTAATTCTCTCTTACAATAAAACAACTCTACATCATTGTGGTGTGGAAAGGGGCTTTAAAATCATAGAACTATAGAAGATTAGGATTGGAAGAGACCTCAGGAGGTCATTTAGTCCAACCCCTTGCTCATGGGAGTAAGTTAAATTTAGACTCACTTTAAGGTGTGCTTGTATTACTGGAGTGGTGTAAAATAGCCTTGTGGTAGATTGACAAAGAGATTCAGGCACCTAACTGACACTTTTTGTGTCTAAATCCCATATTCAGTTAGGACTGGTATTCCAAAAGACAAACAAACACACAAACAAACAGAAAGTATTCAGCTGCTGCTGAAATACTTGAAAATAGTTGGGGTTGGTCCTGCTTTGAGCAGGGGGTTGGATGAGATGACCTCTTGAGGGCTCTTCCAGGCCTTGTCTTCTCTGATTCTATGAAAATCTGTAGGCTCCTAAACTCACTTGGTAACAACATGTTTGCAGAAATGGTTCCGACGGGATCCTACGGGAATGCACACTGCTGTCCGCTCTGGGCAGCTGGATGCCGTAGCCCTAGAGCTCTTTACAAAGAAGGGGAAGTCATTCTTCTGCCTCGCTTGCCTGGAGGGCTGAGGAAGCCTTGCCTATGTGTGCTGAGTGTCAAATCCCTGACTGATTTGGCCACAGGCAACACAGACACTCCACTTTTAGCCTACGCCGGCTCCACTGTCCCTCTGAAGGTTAGCGATGGGCTTGCCACGGGCCAGGGGCCCCACGGCGTCCTCTTGGAGTGACCAGCCGCTGGTTCACAGGACAGGCTGGAGTGTGCCTATCCTGACCTGTGGAGGAACTGCAGAGCCCGGGTAGGCTGAGAGAGGAGTGGTTTGCGTTGCCCGTGGCCGGTGGAGTCAGGGAGCTGAACCCTGGCTGGCACAGACACGCTCAGGGCAGGTGGGTGCCCTGGGAGGCATCACAGTCTCCTGAGGACCACAAAGTTTAAGTCTAACTAACGTCTCAGCACAGGGACATCTGCGCTATACAGGAGCTCAGACTGGATGATCTAACCGTCCCTTCTGGCCTTGGAATCGAGGAATCCATGACTTTTCCCATCACTCCCCCTGTGTTTAAATGACTCCGTCTTACTCACGGGAGCGTTGTTAACGCCTCCATGCCTCTGTTTCCCCTCCCATGTTTTGTCTGTCTTGTCTCATTACACTTTGGGCATGGACTATTTCTCGCCAGGTGCTGCTACGGTGCCGAGCACAATGGGGCCTTGATCTTGATTGGGATCTCTGGTTGCCATAGTAATGCCTAATAACGATGATGAACGATGCAAACCTGCCAGTTCATTTTCATTCCAGGGTACCATGAAGCTCTAAACTTTTCCCTTCTCCTAAAATGTAAACAGGGAGCCCTGGGTTCTGTTCCTGGCTCTGCCACTGGCCTGCTGTGTGAACCTGGGCAAGTCACTTCCCCGCTCTGTGCCTCGGTTTCCCCTCCTAACAATTTAGATTGTAAGCACTTTGGTGCAGGGTCTGTGTCCTATTCTGTTTCTTTACCATGGATAGTTAAAAGAGCCCTGATCTTGGACAAAGACTTTAGGTGCTATAATAATAATAATAACAATAATAATAATAATAATAATAATAATATACTGAGATGATCAATGTATTTTATTCATATTCCTCATTCTCATTTCACAACATAGCTGCCCCTGTCTGAATTTGTTTCGCTAACTCATCTGTGTGAGTTCAAGCACAGCTATTAGACTTGAAGCAGAAGTTAATTCAGGGAACTTCTTCGGACTGTGTTATCTTGGGCAGGCTGGTTGATCACAATGGTAATTTCCGGGTTTCATTACTTCTCCTTGCTGCTCTCTAGTGATCACATAAAGGAAACAGAATTTATCTGATATCATTCGCTTGCTCTGGTCTTTTCTCTTTGCTGTTCTATTGCCATACTGCATTTCTCAATCATAATTCTGAGATGCCAGCCTCACGGGGGCTTTCTGAATTTTCATCGGATCTCAGCATTCCAGGCCCCTGCAGAGATTTGCCTCTTTATTGTTAATCCAGCCATAAGCACGGCTCACAGGCCCAATCCTAGCAACACTGGGGCGCTTGGCTTTGCTCTCCATGGGGGCCAGTTTGGGGGCCCATTGTTTGGGATTCCAGTGTCTAGCAAGGTAGCTAGAGGCTTCCAAGCACAGCAGTGTCCGAACCCTGCTCAGCCAGTGATAAATGTAACCTCCCATTGTCCATGTGAGGTAGGAAAGAGTTTTATCCTCTTTCTAAAGAGAGGGGAGCTGAGGCACAGATGACTGATTCCTCAGATGCTGAGAATCCACCTTCCTAAGATCAGCCCTGCGGTGTCTTACTGCCTCGAGGTCACTAACATTAACAATTTACTGTCCCATTTCCCCTAATTGACACCTGGAGAAACTGAGGCACAGGGCAAAACAGGTGACTTGTGCAGTCACACAGGTAGCCAGGGAGGATCTGGCCCATGGACTCCAATGGAGCTCGAGCCAATTTACACCAGCTGCAGTTCTGTCTCATTGACTCTAGTGGAGCTGAGGCTGATTTACACCAGTTGGGGATCTGGATCATTTACTCTAGTGGCCCTATGTCGGGTTGATATCCACTGGAGTTTGGCCCATTGGCTCCAGTGTAGCTATGGCTGATTTACACCAGCTGGGAATGTGGCCTGCACACTGCAATGGAGGAAAGTTGTTTTGTACCAGCCGGGGATCTGGCCCACAAGAACAAAGGTCGAGACGAGGGGATTTGGACACACAGTTCCCGTTAATTTTAGGTTGAAATCACCCACCAAAGTGACCGGCTCATTATCTGAGCTGAGGTTTTTGAATGCCTGCCCAGTGCCTGAAACACGGGATCAGCTTCACCGCCGCGCTGGAATCTCTGGGGAAGGGTTTCTGGCCTGAGCTATGCACTCTGTCCATATAAGACCAGATTTTAAAGGTATTCAGGGGCCTTGTGGGAATTTCCGGAGCAGCCGGGCATCTCAAACTCATTAATGTCAAGGGTTGTTAGGTGCCCAGGTAATTTTGAGAATCCCACTAGGTGCCTAAGCTCCTTTACACATCCGGCCCTAAATCTACCCATGGAGCCTATGCCAACAGACAACTACAGTGCGGGTTTTGTCGGCATAGCTGCGTTGGTCACAGATGTGGGGTTTTTAATTGTCGACCAGGCCTTAGAGAAATTGTGATAAATAGGTGTTCAAAACGTTCTTTTAGCCTGGGGTCCCCTGACTGTAAATTAATTTTGTAACCCCGCTTTGCCAGAAATGACAGATTCAGGAAGGTTTTCATAGATACTAATTCATTGACAGATTGATTTGTGGCCAACATTTTCAAACTTGGGTGACTAAGGCTAAAAATAATAATTTGGTTGGGTTTTGCAATGGAGCCAAAGGGAATTGGACACTTGAATCCTACCGAATGTCAATGGAGTTTGGGCATCTCACTTCTGTCTTCTCCTTTCAAAATGCCAGGCTTAGCTCGTCTATGGCACTTCCATGGATCTCCAAGCACAATGTGTTTGTGTGTGTGTGTGTTTCACTGCTGGCCCCTGCTGGAAACATGGAGATCTGTTCAGGTTTTGTATATGTGACTGCTGGAGGCACTGAGGCCTGATCAGTGTGTGTGTGTGTGTGTGTGTGTGTGTGTGTTTGTTTCACAACAGGCATTTCCAGAAAGGAATAAGACCTGCTTAGTGTATGTGTGACGGCTGCACCCTGATGGAAGGAATGTGGATGTGTATTTCTTCTGTGGTTTTTTGCTGCTGCCCGTGCTGGACTGTATGGGATCTGCTCTGTGTGTGTGTGTGCATTTGTACCCTCCTGGGGCAGGCCTGCAGACTCGTGCCCCCTCAGGGCTGTGTGCCGGCGCACCTGGGGTACCGGGGTAGGAGCAGGTCCCAGCCGTGCTGCATCCAGAGAGCTCTGTGTGGGGAGGGGAGCGAGAGGGGCTGGGCTGCATGTGACTAGCAGAGTGTCAGGATCCAGGGGAATTTCTCTAGGTCAGAACTCAGAAGACAGGTTAACCGAAGACAGTCACAGTGTAGGCACCAAATTCTGAGGCTGCCAGTAAAGAGGTCAGTTGGTGTTACACACAGTTCTGTGATTTTCATATGAATAATGCAATAGAAAGTCAGAGCCTGAGGCCTGAAACCTAGTAGAACAGGCTAAGAAATAAGGCCTAAGTGGAAAAAACCGTGAATAGGAGTGAGGCTGTAAACTTACGACCTCACAGAAACTGGCACGAAGAAGAGCTGGTACTGCAAAAAAAAAAAATTTCCAAAACATTACTAATATCTAAACTATATATACCAGAGACAGAAGGTCCTAGGACCAGAGAGACAACAAGGACCATCAGACCTCCTGAAATGACACTTGGATGGATAGAAATGTCTGCTAAGATGACAAACAGAGTTATTTTCCCCGAACCATCAATACAAAGTGAGGGGTGGTATCAGACTATGTCAAGAGGATGGCAACTACCTACGTCGAAGGGGCAGAATGGAATCGTCTGTAACAGTGTATAAAAGAGCGTGTCAGAGGGAATGATGGCGTCCGGCCTAGGGGATAACGGAGAGTCCCGCCGTTAAGTTGTGCCGAATCCATTGTAATGGAGCACTCGTATTTGAAGTGTGCCAGTCGATATTCTATAGGTCACTTCTCATTGTGCTTTAACTGCAATAAACCTGGCTCCGATGCCTTCGTTGCTCAGCAAATCGGTGCTCGTGTCAACTCATTTGATCGTGAGTGCTGTCTCAGCTATCTGCAGAGCTAAGACAGCACCTACATGAGGGACGCATGCACGCAGCCTGCACTGACAACTAACAACTGACAACGGATCCAGTAACCACTAATAACTAATGGCTGGGAAATTCAGTTATGGAACCTGAGTTTCACAAAGATAATTGGGGGTGTTTATAACTCAGACCCTAAAATCATTCAGGCCCATTGCTGCTATTCATTTGATTGGTAGCATCAAGTGATGCACAGACAGGCCTGTATGATAACCCCAGTATCCAGTTATTGCCGCAGATATTAACTGAGTGTTCATTCCCCACCACACACATATCTGTGAGGATGCGTACAGACCAATGGTGCATATAGGCACATGCAAGCACACACAGAGTTAGACACCTAACCACCTTACATGCTTATGTAAATCCAATAAGTACCTATCTGCATTTTTAGGTTCCTAAATACCTTTGCAAAAATGACCTTAACTCCCTTAGATTCCTTTGAAAATCCCAGGCCACCGGCTTCCTCCAACAATCACTGAAGTGAACAGGAGAGTAGGCCCCAATCAAGGTGTTAAACAATACCTATCTGTCGGGTGTAGTGTACACCACATCAACGGGTATTATCTGCAAGGCATTAATATAACATATATTATTTCTCTGAGCTATTGGATAGATATTGGCTGAAATTTCTCCTTCCGTATTTGACATAAATCTTAAGGGGACTGAACATTCTGCAATAGTAACATACGGTCACAAAGTCCTAAGTTCTTTCTCTGAACTATCAAATGTGCCTGTCTCAGAGCAAGTACAAAATTTCCGAAAGCCAGTCCCTTGACCTTTACCTTGAGAAGAAGAGTGGTTTAAAAAATGACTTCTAGACATGGCTCCGTTCCGTGTTATTTGTTGGCCATTGGGATAGAATCTCCAGAGGAGTCTATGCCTCTGGTTGATTGAGAGAATAAGCAATTCAACTTTAATCCAACTTGAATTGGAACTAAGAAAGTAACTCAGAAGAACCTACCTGGCTTTTTATCTTGGCTCTCAGAATCAAAGAGAGATTGGTGCCCAGAATGATTTTTCAGCAAGTGTTCCCCCCCAATATCTAAAACACTATTTCAGCAGTAGCCAGTGGTTTGCCTTGAGAATCTGCCAGAAAGAGGGACAAATTTTTAGCTGGTGTAAATTAGTGTTCCTCCATTGGTGCTAATGGGACCAGATCCCCAGTTGGTTCAAGTTGGTGTAGATCCAGTGGAGTCAGCGGGACCAAATCCCCAATTATTGTAAGTTGGCATTGCTCCATTGGAGTCAGTGGGACAGATCACCAGCTGGTTTGAATTACCAAAACACCCCTGAATCCAACAGAGTTGTGTCAATTGACACCAACTAAGGATCAGCACCTCATTTTCAGATTTACAGTCAAGCAGTTCGTTAACACTGATATAATACCCTCAGTAAATAGTGAGAAATATATGTGCAAATCAGGAGTAACTTCATGGAAATGAATTATGGTGAGTCTCCTCTCACTGACCAAGGAATAACTGCTAACAACAATGGAGACACACACATCTGCTTAACAATGCAAAGTATCACACTGGGGAGTGCTTCTGGCTGGGATTTCAAAGAAACTAATGGAGATAGTTTCCCAAACCTCATTAAAAGCTCCTGGAAGTTGGGCATCTGAGTCCCTTAGGTCCTATTGAACTCTCAGCTTCTACTGCTGTCTTCTGCTAGGCAGAATAGGAGTTGCTCAATAACGTGGTTGATAGTAGGAAAAACGTTTTCCCTAGGAGGGTGGTGAAGCACTGGAATGGGTTACCTAGGGAGCTGATGGAATCTCCATCCTTAGAGGTTTTTAAATCTTGGCTTGCCAAAGCCCTGGCTGGAATGGTTTAGTTGGGGTTCGTCCTATTTTGAGCAGGGGGTTGGACTAGATGACCTGACAAGGTCTCGTCTAACCCGAATCTCTTATGATTCTATGTGGCATAGGTCCTTGCTGTTAGACATGGCATCTCAAGTCATGGATCTAAATATTCTGAATTCCCTGTGTCACTAGACAGAGAGGTTTGGTCAAGTGATATGATAACAGAATAGGAGATGGAGTGAAATCTTCAAAAGCCCCCCCTCTTTAGTGTATGTTACATCACGAAGAGTAAGAATCACGCCTTTGTAGAAGGCCAGCTCAATGTGTATGCAACAATGATGCACCCGCTTGAGAAATCAAATGGGAGTTTAGTGACACAGACATGTTGTGGGGGTCCTTTTCACATGGGTGAATTTCCCTCATGGCAATAATTTAGCTAAAACTGGTTGAAATATGCTCCGTATTTTTTTTTAATGGAAATTTACTTTTCTTCCAAAATTTCCTGTTAATAATTTTTAATTTCTGACAAAAACCCAGAACTGAAAACTGATTTTTTTAAATTAAGTTTTTGAAAAGGTGTTTATTATTATTACTATTAGTCTTTTGAAAGCCCCTAATTTGTAAATATGAGGGTTTTCTGGTTTCTGAAAACTGAAATGTTTTCATTGCAAACTACATTTTTATAGCAAAATTAAAAATTGAACATATGTCTGTCCCAGACTCATTGCTCTGGAACAGTCAGAGGACCCTTTCAGTATGCCAGCCCCCTTTAGGGTCTCCTTCTTTCACTAAAGTAAGCTGCTTGGAATTCATCACCTCCGTGGACCAAACCTTAGAAGCTTCAGCACCCCTACTTCAAACCGGGAGCTCCCTTCAGGGTGTCCATCTGAGTTGAAACGTGAGAGAGACTTGTTCACCCATTCACTCCCAACTTCAGCATCTGCAGGGACATTCGGGCAGCGCTATAAAAGCAGTTGGGTTATTAGATGTCTGGAACACAGCGTAGAATGTCCTGGGTTAGTACAGACAAAAGAAAGTCACAGTGTGGTTCTTTCCGGTTACCCAGAGATCCAGCCAAGCGGTTTCCAACCTAGGCTCCAGCTCTGTCTCTCTGTGTGCTCTTTGTTCAAGTTCCTAGGCCAAGGCCCATCCGGCCCCTCTTCCATCCTCTGTTGCCCAGCTGGTCAAATACGGCTGGCTTCCCCTGGCGAATGGGCCATCCAGAGTTGTTAGTTGCTATATACCAAATGTCCTGGTGATTGGATTTGCTGTTGTCTTCAACAAGGAGCCAGGTCCCAGACAGTTAGGCTTCAGTCACCCCTGTGGGGTAGCCTGCCCGAGGGTAAACAGCCCCTTTCCTGACAACGCAGCATATAGTGGAAAATGAGGCACACACAGTATTCCGACAAAATATTTACAGAAAATTCTACTAGGTCACGCTCAGGTTTTTGTTGCTGGTTTCCCATTCTGCAACCAAAATGAAAAGTGTGGAAAACCATTTTTTTTTGGTTGGGGGGGGGGGGGGGAATACTTTGACCAACAGTATGGTCCAACTCTAAATTTAGCATTGAACTTATGCTCCTTGGCCCAGATCCACGAAGAGGCTTTTTATGGCCTCGCTGCCAACTGGGATGCATGAACCCTGGCCTAGGCATATCCTAATCCCCTCTCCTCCCCTCCTCCCCTGCACTTTCAGGGGCTTAGCACCTAAGACGGGGTTTGCGACGCGTTGCATCTGTGCTTGTGCGCCACAACTGAGGACCCTCTTTTGGAGCCAGTCACTGACAGCATTTCTCCAAAACAGTGGCAGTGCATGGCCAACTCCACGCAAACCAGCCAGGGCTGCAGGGGACTCCAGGCTTCTAGCTTTTAGCCCAGTGGTTAGTGCAGCCACCTCGGCTGTGGGACACCCCCACTTCAATTCCCCTTTCCCTGAAGAGGAGTAGGGATCTGAGGAAGTGTTCCCTCCCCCTCAAATAAGCGTGTTAATCACTGGCTATGGGAGATTCTGGTGTGTTCCTCAGTTTCTTCTGTTGAAACCATGCCACTTTGTATTCAGTAATTACATATCCATTGAGGCAGAAAGCGCATGAGACTGAGTCCATAGCACAGTGGGTCAGGGGGGGGGTTTCCCCACTAATGTATTCTGGCTTGTGGTGGGTTTTTTTAATCTCCTTCCTCTGAAGCATCAGGGATGGCCATGGGCTGCAGATGGGACATGGGAGCGGGTGTACAAGAGCGCTGAGATGGAACTCCTTGTTCTTTCTCCCAGGTGCTCACCTAGCTGGTTCTTGCTCACATGCTCAGGGTCTAAGTGGTTATCATACAGAATCATGGAAGTTGGGGTTTGGAAGGGCCCTCAGAGGGTCATCTAATACAACCCCCTGCTCAAAGCAGGACCAACCCCAACTAAATCATCCCAGCCAGGTCTTTGTCAAGCTCCACCTTAAAATCCTCTAAGAATGGAGATTCCACCACTTCTCTAGGTAACCCATTCCTGTGATTCACCACCCTCCTAGTGAAAAACTGTTTCCTAATATCCAATCTAGACCTCCCCCACTGCAACTTGAGTCCATTGCTCCTTCTTCTGTCATCTACTACCACTGAGAACAGCCTAGCTCCATCCTCCCTGGAATCCCCCTTCAGGTAGTTAAAGGCTGCTAACAAATCCCCCCTCATTCTTCTCTTTTGCAGACTGGACATGCCTATTTCCCTTATATAATAGTCTAGTCTCCTGTGAGCTCTCATACTTTGCTCCAGTTTTAGTTTCTGGCTTCAATGTGTGGGTGCTGATGGCCTGGGAAATACAGATCAGACAAAATGATCGGGTGGTCTTTCAGGTTCCCTGACTCCATGACATTCCCATGAAAGGTAGAAAAACTCGAGTTAAAAAAACCCTTCTCTCATTGGTCTGAGTGGGGAATTGAAACTTGGCCCTTCGTGTTCTGGGGAGTGGCCTAACCACTGGGCTAATGGTTATAAGAGAACCTTCAGCTGCCTTTCCACCCTGTCCAGTCTGTGCTGTGAGCATCCCTACTGAGTAAGGCTCAGCAGATGAGATCGGTGTTGCCCGGTTTGAGGATCATGCTGGCGCTTAGGTGGGAGACAGGGGACTAGTGCTTGCTAAAGTAGCAGTCTGCATACCCAGACATGGACACTTATGCACCTGAGGAGCTTTTACTTTGAACATTTAGGTGCCTACAGGGTTAGGCAGCAGATTATCAGGGGTTTTGTAGATCACAGCGGTGCCTAAATCTGGGTTTAGGTGGCTAAGCCCCAGATTTAGGTGCCTGAAGCACCACTGTGATCCACAAAACCCTTGCTCAGATGCATCCTAAGCCTATAGCTGTCTAAATTCACTGAGTGCCAACATTTTCACAGTAAAAGTACCCTAGGCATGCATGTTTCTGCCTCATTCTAGGTGCCTATCTCCCACCTAAACCCCAGCATGGTCCATAAACCAGGAGAAGAGGGGCAGAGGAGTACATAGGTGTGCTCTGAGTGTGTTTAGCACCACACCAAATGGCTGGAGGTGTGGGGGAAGCAGCAAGAGATGCCTCCCTTATTATCTTGAGCTCTGTGGTTAAGGTACTCTGCCAGGATATGGGAGAGCCTCACCCAATTCCCCCATCTGGCACATGAGAAGAAGAGGTTTTGTGTGGAATTAAGAGTGCTCTGAGCATACCTACTAGATTGGGCCCCACAGGCAGGAAGCCCGATCTTCACCCAGTCTGAGGATAGTGCTGGGTGAGATGGGTGGTGGGGCAGCTGCCTGAGACAGCAATGTGCATGTCCAGAGGCAGAAATGTAGGTAAAAACTTTAGGCACCAAGAGAATTTAGACACCTATCAGGTTAGGCTGCAGCTGGGCAGGTATTTATGAATTGCAGCAGCTCCTAAATTGCAGATTTAAGCACCTAAATGCCTTTGTTGATCTGGGCCATTGTTCTTCAATAGATAACATTACTTCTCCATTCTCCTTGGACGTAGATAATGCAGAGTCAGTTGACGTGTAGGATGGAGCATAGGTAGGAGTCAATGCTTTCATCCTTGAAATCAATGGGCATTCAATGCCTAAGCTGCCACAGAGTTTTAGGAAAAACAAGCAGGACCTATCTTTGTCTTTAGTAGCCTAAGTGCCTTTAAAATCTGACCCTCGCTCCCTCTCTTCATCTGTAGATGCCTCAGTACTCTTGAAAATCTGTCTCTAAGGGCCAGTGATTTCAATGGGAGTTGACCAGAATTTTAAGAGTATTTAGCTGGCTCGCTCTCATTGATTCCAACACCTTTAAAAATCTAGCCTCATGGCACTTTTGAAAATTCCATTAGGTGCCTATCTGCCTAAATACTAGAGCTGAGAGCAATTTTTTCACTGAAGAATTTATTAGCCAAAAACAAAGCAGTTATGGGTTGATCCAAAATTATTTGTGAATTTTTGTTGAGTTTGCGGAATAGTTTCAACTGCACGGGGAAATCAAGATGTGTCAGTAATGTCGAAACAGAATGGTTTTAGTGTTTCACATGGAATCATGAACCAGCAACTAGTAGAGGTAGAGCCCTCCCTGTAGGTTTTTGCTCATTGGTTAGGGCAGTCAACTGCATTGTGGGAAACTAAAATTCAATTCCCTGTTCCAGCTGATGGAGAGAAGGGCTTTTATCTTGGGCCTTTTCCATTTCAAGATAGTGCCCTAGCCACTAAGCTATGGGATATTCCAGTTTGGCTTTTCCTCAGTCTCTCTTATTGAAGCTGTTCCACATTGTAAAGTAATTAAAAAGTCACTGGAGAAGAAATTTGACCCCAAACTGTAGGAGAGTAAAGAGTTAAAAGCTGGACAAGTGGTCAGGCCTAAATTACAGGGAACGGGGTCAAGACAAGGACAAAGCTTTTTTCTGTTAATTGGTGTGAATTTTAGTTAGAATCTGTTATCTCTCCTCTTCTCCTCCCTTTCTGGCCATCTGTGCAGGGGATGAGTCTATCGCCATTCCTGTGCAAGGCCTTTTGGTGGGAAGAAAGCTTTATCTTCCTTCTCCCCCTGGCATGCCTTTAGGAAAAAGTTTTTCACTAGGAGGGTAGTGAAGCACTGGAATGGGTTACCTAGGGAGGTGGTGGAATCTCCATCTTTAGAGGATTTTAAGCTGAGGCTTGACAAAGCCCTGGCTGGGATGATATTGCTGAGGTTAGTCCTGCTTTGAGCAGTGGGTTTGACTAGATGACCTCCTGAGGTCCCTTCCAACTCTAACATTCTATGATTCTGCGATTGTACTTCAAAGAATGTTAGGGTGAAATGTATAGGTTTTAAGGCGATGTGCCTGCCCGCTGTATGGTAATCCTGTAAACAACAAACAGGGGCGGGTATAATTATATTCATCATGTAGGTGTTAATATACATTTTATAGGTATCAGTGTAACCAAATAAGAGTCTATGGGGAGTTGCTGGAAATGTATACATTTACATATGGTATGGATAAAAGAATTGTAAAGGAACCCCCTCATTGCTCACTCACGGTGTCGAGGTGGAACGAGCAGGCAGTAAAGGGTTCTGTCTCTCCAATCCACCCCCGGGACAACCTGTTTGATTATTTCTAACACAAACCATCACTCTACAGGCTTTCTTTGGCTTTGGGCATTCTTTGGCCCAACGTCTATTCATTGTCATTTATAGTGACACGTCCTAGTCATCCTTGATGCTTCTCTGTGCTCTGCCTTCCTATCTCTACAAGCTGATCTGTACTTTCTATGTAAGTCTGTGAAATTCTGTGGAGAGCAAGTCCCATGGGCACTTGGGAGGAATATAAAATATGCTTACTTGGATGAATTTTTCAGTGGCGATGCAAAGCAGGTAAGAGGAAGACATTTAGTAGGTGAGGAACTTTTAGGACATGGGAGCTGGATTCTTAACCCTTTCAGGTTCCTGCAATCAGTGAGTCTATTCTGCAGCTTGTGTAAATCAGTCTATATCCACTAAATATACCCAACTGGTGTACATCAGCAGTAGCTCTGTTGAAGGCTTGAGGACCCATTCCCCAGTTGATGTAAATTGATGTATCACCTTTAAAGTTGAATGGGCTGGATCCTAAGTGATGTAAAATCTTGTGTTTACATTGGAGTCAATGGAGCCAGGTCCCCTGGTAGTGTAAATTGACTCATTGCCATTGAAGTTAATAGACCAACTCCCCAGATGGAATAACTTGTCAGATTGTCATCAAAGTTGGTAGACCAGATCTCCAGCTGGTGTCATTGTTATGGGTCTATTGAACGTGCAGGAATGAAATCAGGAAAGCCAAAGCACAACTGGAGTTGCAGCTAGCAAGGGACGTGAAGGGGAAAAAGAAGGGTTTCTACAGGTATGTTGCCAACAAGAGGAAGATTAGGGAAAGTGTGGGCCCCTTAGAGAATGACGGAGGCAACCTAGTGACAGAGGATGTGGAGAAAGCTGAGGTACTCAATGCTTTTTTTGCCTCTGTCTTCACAGACAAGGTCAGCTCCCAGACTGCTTCACTGGGTGGCACAGAATGGGAAGGAGGCGAACATCCCACAGTGCTGAAGGAACAGGTCCAAGACTATTTAGAAGGATTGGACATACACAAATCCATGGGGCCGGATGCAAAGCATCCGAGGGTGCTGAGGGAGTTGGCTGAGGTGATTTCAGTGCCATTGGCTATTATCTTTGAAAGCTCGTGGCAACAGGGAGAGGTCCCTGAGGACTGGAAAAAAGCAAATATAGTGCCCATCTTCAGAAAAGGAAGGAAAGAGGATCCAGGGAACTACAGACCAGTCAGCATCACTTCAATCCCTGGAAAAATCATGGAGCAGGTCCTTAAGAAATCCATTTTAAGGCACTTGGAAGAGAGGAAGGTGATCAGGAACAGTCAACACGGATTCACCAAGGGAAAGTCATGCCTGACCAACCTGATTGCTTTCTATGATGAGGTAGGTGACTGGCTCTGTGGATGTAGGGAAGGTGGTGGATATGATATACCTTGACTTTAGCAAAGCTTTTGATAAGGTCTCTCACAGTATTCTTATCAGCAAGTTAAAGAAGTATGGGTTGGATGAATGGACTATAAAATGGATAGAGAACTGGCTAGAGCATAGGGCTCAACGAGTAGTGATCAATGGCTCCATGTCAAGCTGGCAACCGGTCACAAGCGGAGTGCCCCAGGGGTCGGTCTGGGGCCGGTTTTGTTCAACATCTTCATTAATGATCCGGAGAATGGGGTAGATTGCATCCTCAGCAAGTTTGCGGATGATACTAAGCTGGGGGGAGTGGTAGATACCCTGGCAGGTAGGGATAGGATACAGAGTGACCTAAACAAACTGGCGGATTGGGCCAAAAGAAATCTAATGAGGTTCAACAAAGAAAAGTGCAGAGTCCTCCACTTAGGAAGGAAGAATCCCATGCACAGCTAGAGACTGGGGACCGACGAGCTAGGCAGCAGTTCTGCAGAAAAGGACCCGGGGGGTAACAGTGGATAAA
Source organism: Emydura macquarii macquarii (assembly GCF_026122565.2). Lineage (NCBI taxonomy): Eukaryota > Metazoa > Chordata > Testudines > Chelidae > Emydura > Emydura macquarii. Next base: position 575,476 of record NW_027133141.1, on the reverse strand, counting down.
AAGCTGGATATGAATCAGCAGTGTGCCCTGGTTGTCAAGAAGGCTAATAGCATATTGGGCTGCATTAGGAGGGGCATTGCCAGCAGGTCACGGGAAGTGATTATTCCCCTCTCCTTGGCATTGGTAAGGCGGCATTTAGAGTATTGTGTCCCGTTTTGGGCCCTCCACTACAAAAAGGATGTAGACAAGTTGGAGAGAGTACAGCAGAGGGCAACAAAAATGATTAGAGGGCTGGAGCACAGGACTTATGAGGAGAGGCTAAGGAAACTGGGCTTGTTTAGTCTGCAAAAGAGAAGAATGAGGGGGGATTTGATAGCAGCCTTCAACTACCTGAAAGGGGGTTCCAGGGAGGATGGGGCTAGGCTGTTCTCGGTGGTGGCAGACGACAGAACAAGGAGCAACAGTCTCAAGTTGCAGTTGAGGAGGTCTAGGTTGGACATTAGGAAAAAGTTTTTCACTAGGAGGGTGGTGAAGCAGTGGAATGGGTTACCTAGGGAGGTGGTGGAATCTCCATCTTTAGAGGTTTTTAAGCTGAGGCTTGACAAAGCCCTGGCTGGGATGATATAGCTGAGGTTGTAGTAAGAAGTGAGAGCTTAAGGCCTGTAAAACAGGCTAAGGCCTAAATGGAAAAAAATGAGTGAACAGAAGTATAAGGGGTCACTCAAGTTAACTGAGACTGGTATAGGAAAGTGCTGATTCTGCAAGGTTGTAAGACTGCCAAAATATTATTAAAATATGTAGTAGGTATAAGAGGTACCAAGATACTAACTCTCTGAAATGACACTTTTATGGGTAGAAATGATACATGGAGTGGCGGTGCCCAAATCAGTCAATCAACGGAAAAAGGTGGTATTAGACTACGTCAGGAGGGTGGCAACTACCTACGTGAAAGGGGGCAGACCGAAAGTGTATGTAACAGTGTATAAAAGAGGGTGTCAGAGGGAATACTGGTGTCTGGTCTAGGGGATAACGGAAAGTCCCGCCGTTGGGCCGAGACCATTGTAACGCCGCCAATATGAAACTGACCCAGAGATACTCTGTAAGTCATTTCTCATTGTGCCGCACGCAATAAACCTGGCCTGGGCGCCTTCGTTGCTCAGCTAATCTGTGGTCGTGTCGACTCATTCGATCGTGAGAGCCGTCTCAGTTTCCTGTCCAGAGCTGGGACAGCATCTACACAGGGACACACGCACACAGCCTAAACTGATAAACATCGGTGACCAACACACCGATTACCACAGAGGTTAGTCCTGCTCTTGAGGTCCCTTCCAACCCTCATCTTCTATGATTCTATGACTAACGTGAGACTTTTTGCTGATGAGGCAGTAATGTTGAGAAGGAGTGTAACTCTGTGTTGGACACATGAGTAGTGATGAAATGATGTGGGGTTGAATATAAAGGAGTTCTTAAATTTATTGCAAGGGGACCCAGAGCTCTAGATGGGATATCTTTTGTTGTGGAGTTCTTGTAGGAATGGTGATCATCAAAATCATCATTTTCATCCTTGGGAGATCAAATATTTTGACACTGGGTTTTATGATAAATCATAACAAAAAATTGACATATTGAAATTTTCAAAATTTTGTGAACAAAGACTACAAAATTTCCATGGTTTTTTTATACTTTTATCCCCACAACCAGCTCTATTTGTACTTCAACATGCTGTTTCCCAAGTATATATTCTCATCTTGATTTTGCATGAACTACTCTTGATTATAGTGAAAGCCAGCTGCATGTGAACAGCCAGTTTATAGCTCATGCACCACTGCTCCTTGTGTGAGAAGACCTGAGTAATAAGAACTTGTCAAGGGGAACTAATAGGTGCAGATCCACAAAGGTATTTAGCTGTTTTCCACTGATTTCGATGGAAGTGAGGAGTCTAAATACCTTTGAGCATCTGGGCCACTCCTAAATGCCAAACCACTTTTGAAAATTGGACTTAGGCTCCTAAATCATCAGATTTTTAAGGTATTTAGGCACCTTGTGGGATTTTCAAACACATCTAGGTGCCTAAAACTCACTGACTACAATGGGTGTTAGGCACCTAGCTGTCTTTGAAAATCCCACCAGGTAACGGAAAACCTTAAACAACTTGGCCCTTCAGCACTTTTGAACATATGACTGTTGTGGACAGATTTTCAAAGGTATCTAGGTGACTACAGATGCAGCTAGGCACCTCGTGGGATTTACAGACATTTACAAGCAGGTTAGACACCCAACTCCCATTCAAAACCAATGGGAGTTAGGCACCTAACTCACTTAGGCATTTTTGTAAACCTCAGTAAGGGTGGATTCACAAAGGGACTCATGTTGCAATGCTCAGTGTCACAACACCTAATTTTCAGGCACCTAGAAAATCACTGGGATTCACAACGCCTGAGTTAGGCACCCAGGCTCCCTGTACAAGGACAGGGGAGAGAGAAACATCTAAGAATGGGATCCACAAAAGCCAGGACACTAGGCTAAGCTAGCCAGTAGGAAGTGCTGTGACCCAGGGACCCACTGGTGCCAACTGGAAGAGGGCAAAAGGTGTTTACAGTGATGCTCGAGGTCAATGTAACAGTTCACCAAAGGATGGCATGGAATTTCTCTACCAAGAGCCAGTAGCTTACCGGTCATCACAATCATTGCAAAATGTGTGCACTGACAATATTTATGGAGTTGTGTGTCTACACTGAAAACGATGTTCTTAAGGAATGCAAAGTAAGACAGGTCCACAGAAGGTGATAAGCCAGTTCTGATCAGGCAAGGGGTAGTAAACACTTATCTCTCTGGCTGGTATTGTGTGTCTCAGAATGAAAGTCTATTTGCTTTGCTGAGCCCAATGCTAATGCAGAAGTTGTGAGTTCACATAAAAGAAGATCTTCAGGAAAACAAAACAAAACCAGCAGAGGGGGCGTCCTGTTTACAAGTAAAGACAATGGATTTGGGGGATATAAATGGGGGTACTGAGTAAAACCCAGGATCCTTCACTGAGGAGACAAACTGAGGGCATGTCTTGTTTCATGGAAAAGGGATTGCCGTCTACCTGTCTGAGAAACACAATGTAGTAGAAAGTGGGAGCATAAGGCCTAGTATAATAGGCCGGGTCTGAGGCCTGAGCTAAAGTAACAGTCAAGCCCTGCTGTTATAAAGCAAAGTTAACAGAATTCAGGCTGTAAACCTGCATGTAAATTCACAGAAACTGGCAAGAACAGAGCTGGTATGGCAAAAACACACGTTCCTAAAGAAGCACTAAACAGGCACATTCCAGAAAGGTGGGACCAGAACATCCCGATACCAGGAATGGTACAAGCTCACTCCTCAAAGATAACAAGGACACACTGACCCTTCTCTAAGGTCAGGATGACAATGCGATGGATAAAGATGTTTTGATAATACGATGGATAGAGATATTTTGACAATGGGATGGACGGAGATGTTGTGACAAAGTGATGGATAGAGATATTTTGATTGAACCATCCTGTGCAAAGTAAAGGGTGGTACCTTACCATGTCAGAGTGGGGCAACTGTACACACCAGAGATACAATACGCAACTTGTTTGTATCAGTGTATAAAAGAGGGTCTCAAAGGAAGTGTCTTTGTCTGGCCGAGCAAGGAACAGAAAGTCCCGCTGCTTACTGAGCTGGTCCATCTGTCCATGTTTAGTTTTGAGAAAAGAAGATAGAGGGGTCCTAATAACGCTCCTCAGATATATTAAGAGTTATTATAAAGAGGACTATTTTGAGTAGGGTGTTGGACTAGATGACCTCCTGAGGCCCCTTCCATCTCTAGTCTTCTATGATTCTATGACTGATCAATTGTTCTCCATGTCCACAGAAGGTAGGACAAGAATAATGGGCTATTGTCATTATTTTACAGCTGGGGAAAATGAGGTTGAGTGGAGTCTAAAGTAAAACACCAAAGCTTCAGCTGTGTAGCAAGTGTATGGCAAAGACAGGATTAGACTGCTGGTCTCCAGGCTGCCAGTTCAGTACTTTTACCAGCCTCACCTAGCAGAATCTGTTGCACTCTCTAGGGAAGTCTGTGAAATTCTGTTGAGATCAAATATCCCCCGAGTGCTGGGCAGATGCTGGTGGAGTACAGAACCAACTGGCTCTTGCAACCAATTTGAGTTGCAGGTCGTTGATAAGGTAGCAGGGATAAAACCAGTTGGATGATGGTAGAGAGAGATTTGTATCAATGTCAAAATCCATAGAATTTGCCTGTCTTTTGATTTCGAAGAGGCAGGTTTATACTAACAATACATCACACCACTCTGACAGTATAATGTGGTTTAAAATTGGAGTGAATTATACTAATTACACACATTGTAAGGTCCCTTTATACTGCTATTGTGATGTAAAATGACCAGAATGCAAGTGTGAATCATGTGTGAAATATTCCTACGTTCGCTATTTATTTAAGTTTGGAGAAAGCAAGATAAAGTGCCTTATGATGCACATTTTTTCAGCAGTCAAGACTATGTGCTGTCTGGAGAGAAAAGCATTGTGAATGAAAGGAGTTTCTATTGCCGAGCTGTTGCGGAAGACATGGTTAGTTACAACCACTCCTAGATTCAGCCATTCCTGGAATCATATTTTGAAGTAATTGTGTTGAGAAATAGGTTTCCCTTTCTTGGTAACTTGAGCTACCTGAAAATTATCCTTCCAAAAGTTTGCCTCAGTGAGAAGTCAACGTGACTGAACTGAAAGAATGAGTCTATCTAATCACTTTTTTTCAAAGATAGTATAAAGTCTAGGATGAACAAAAGGAAATAGTATTAATTATCAATTGTATAACTAATAAAGCTAGTTGGGAAAGTGTTGTTTTTTCCATCAAAATTTTTTGCAAATATTGGGGTAATTGCAGGGGCGGGGCAACTGCCCCAACTTTATAAAAAGCAGCCAGCTGCGAACCAGCTGAGCAGCGAACAGACGGGTGGCTAACAGAAGGAGGGAGGTTTGCCTGGGATCTGTCTGAGAGGAGTCCAGGTGAGTGCTACATGAGGGGAGCTGTGTTGTATGTACTGTGCTAGAGGGGTGAGTATCTGAGAGACCAGTTGTGTGACTGGTGCAAGTTACAGCTGACTCTCTGTGTGTGTGTGTGCTTGTGATTGGTGCAGTTACAGGAACCGTTTGGCAATTGAGGGTGTGTCTGATTGATTGATTGATTGGGAGTGCTTTGATCCAGGTGGGCTTTGAGGGGTTAATTGCAGGGGAGGGGCTTTGAGGGGTAATTGCAGGGGCGGGGCAACTGCCCCAGCCTTATAAAAAGCAGCCAGCTGCGAACCAGCTGAGCGGCGAACATACGGGCGGCTAACAGAAGGAGGGAATTTGCCTGGGAGTCCGTCTGTTTGCCTGGGGAGGGAGCCCACAGTGGGTTTTTGCCTCTCAGACGTTGCTGAGCACGAAATACAGCATCTGAGGAGGCTCTCAGAGGAGAGATATGGAGAGGGATCGATCTGTTGTTGTCACCTGCACTGGATGTGCTATGTTTGTCTTCCTCCCACAGGATAAGATGACTTCATCTGTACCAAGTGCAGGCTGGTTTCCTTATTGGAAGAGAAGGTTAAAGGCCTAGAGACCCAAATATCAACCCTGTGTTCCATTAAAGAAAACGATGTCTTTCTCCATCGGGCACAGGCACAGTGTACGGAAGATTCAGAGAAGGCTGGGCAGGAGAAACTGAAGAACAGGGAAGAAAATTGTCAGCATATGACCTCCTGAAGAAAGAGAACCTATGTTCCCACCATGCAGATAGAATTAAGGAATCGTTTTCATCCTCTCTGCACAAGTATTACGGTGGAGAACGATTTGGAGGACCCTTCAGAGGGAATGGATCAGAAGGAGACCCGTTTGATCAGAAGGCAAGGGATGCATTGTCCTAGGGACAGGGGTTCCACGACCACTATTCCCAAGAGGAAGAGAAGGATGATGGTGGTCGGGGACTCCCTTCTAAGGGGGATGGAGTCATCCATCTGCCGTCCGAACCGGGAAACTAGAGAAGTGTGCTGCTTGCCTGGAGCTAGGATTACGGATGTGACAGAGAGACTGCCAAAACTTATCAAGTCCTCAGACCGCTACCCCTTCCTACTTCTCCACGTGGGCACCAATGACACTGCCAAGAATGATCTTGAGTGGATCACTGTGGACTATGTGGCTCTGGGAAAAGAGATAAAGGAGTTTGAAGTGCAAGTGGTGTTCTCATCCATCCTCCCTGTTCAGGGAAAAGGCCCAGGTAGGGACCGTCGCATTGCAGAAGTAAATGCGTGGTTACGCAGGTGGTGTCGAAGAGAGGGCTTTGGATTCTTCAATCATGAAATGTTGTTCCAGGAAGAAGGATTACTAGGAAGAGATGGGATTCACCTAACGAAGAGAGGGAAGAGTATCTTCGCAGACAGGCTGGCTAACCTAGTGAAGAGGGCTTTAAACTAGGTTTGACGGGGGACAGAGACCTAAGCCCAAAGGTAAGTGGTGAAGAGGGACACCACAAGGAAGCAGAAGGAGGAGGGTGCAGCAGGGGAGGCCTCCCGATTCATACTGTGAAAGTAGGCCAATCGGATGCTTATCTCAAGTGCCTGTACACAAATGCAAGAAGCCTAGGAAACAAGCAGGAGGAACTGGAAGTCCTGGCACAGTCAAGAAATTATGACATGATTGGAATAACTGAGACTTGGTGGAGTAACTCTCACGACTGGAGCACTGTCATGGATGGGTATAAACTGTTCAGGAAGGACAGGCAGGGGCGAAGGGGTGGAGGAGTTGCAATGTATGTAAGAGAGCACTATGATTGCTCTGAGCTCCAGTATGAAACTGGAGATAAGTCAGTTGAGTGTCTCTGGGTTAAGCTTAGAAGCAAGAACAATAAGCATGATGTCCTAGTGGGTGTCTGTTACAGACCACCAGACCAGGAGGATGAGGTGGATGAGGCTTTCTTTACTCAACTAGATAAAGTTTCCAGTTCACAGGACCTGATTCTCACTGGGGACTTCCATCACCCTGACGTCTGCTGGAAGAGCAATACAGCAGAGCACAAACAATCCAGGAAGTTATCGGAGAGTGTCGCAGACAATTTCCTGGTACAAGTGCTGGAGCAACCAACTAGGGGCCGTGCTTCTCTTGACCTACTGCTCACAAACAGGGAAGATTTGGTAGGGGAAGTAGAAGTGGGTGGCAACCTAGGCAGCAGTGACCATGAGATGGTCAAGTTCAGGATCCTGACAAAAGGAAGAAAGGAGAACAGCAGGATACGGACCATGGACTTCAGAAAAGCAGACTTTGACTCCCTCAGTGAACTGATGGGCAGGATTCCCTGAGAGGCTAATATGAGGGGGAAAGGAACCGAAGAGAGCTGGCTGTATTTTAAAGAGACCATATTGAGGGCATGGAAGCAAACCATCCCGATGTGCAGAAAAAATAGCAAATATGGCAGGCGTCCAGCTTGGCTTAACAAAGATGTCCTTGGCGAACTTAAACGCAAAAAAGAAGCTTACAAGAAGTGGAAGCTTGGTCAGATGACTAGGGAGGATTATATAAACACTGCTCGAACGTGCAGGAATGAAATCAGGAAGGCCAAAGCGCAATTGGAGTTGCAGCTAGCAAGGGACGTGAAGGGGAACAAGAAGGGTTTCTACAGGCATGTTGCCAACAAGAGGAAGATTCGGGAAAGTGTGGGCCCCTTAGAGAAAGAGGGGGCGACCTAGTGACAGAGGATGTGGAGAAAGCTGAGGTACTCAATGCCTTTTTTGCCTCTGTCTTCACAGACAAGATCAGCTCGCAGACTGCTGTACTGGGTGGCACAGAATGGGAAGGAGGCGAACATCCCACAGTGCTGAAGGAACGGGTCCAAGACTATTTAGAAGGACTGGACATACACAAGTCCATGGGTCCGGATGCAATGCACCCGAGGGTGCTGAGGGAGTTGGCTGAGGTGATTTCAGAGCCATTGGCTATTATATTTGAAAGCTCGTGGCAACAGGGGGAGGTCCCTGAGGACTGGAAAAAAGGAAATATAGTGCCCATCTTCAAAAAAGGGAGGAAAGAGGATCCAGGGAACTACAGACCGGTCAGCCTCACCTCAATCCCTGGAAAAATCATGGAGCAGGTCCTTAAGGAATCCATTTTAAGGCACTTGGAGGAGAGGAAGGTGATCAGGAACAGTCAACATGGATTCACCAAGGGAAAGTCATGCCTGACCAACCTGATTGCTTTCTATGATGAGGTGACTGGCTCTGTGGATGTAGGGAAGGCGGTGGATGTGATATACCTTGATTTTAGCAAAGCTTTTGATACTGTCTCACACGGTATTCTTATCAGCAAGTTAAAGAAGTATGGGTTGGATGAATGGACTATAAAATGGATAGAGAACTGGCTAGAGCATAGGGCTCAACGAGTAGTGATCAATGGCTCCATGTCAAGCAGGCAACCGGTCAAAAGTGGAATTCCCCAGGGGTCGGTCCTGGGGCCGGTTTTGTTTAGCATCTTCATTAATGATCTGGAGGATGGGGTAGATTGCATCCTCAGCAAGTTTGCGGATGACACTAAGCTGGGGGGAGTGGTAGATACCCTGGAAGGTAGGGATGGGATACAGAGTGACCTAAACAAACTGGAGGATTGGGCCAAAAGAAATCTAATGAGATTCAACAAAGAAAAGTGCAGAGTCCTCCACTTAGGAAGGAAGAATCCCATGCACAGCTGTAGACTGGGGACCAACAACCTAGGTAGCAGTTCTGCAGAAAAGGACCTGGGGGTAACAGTGGATAAAAAGCTGGATATGAGTCAGCAGTGTGCCCTGATTGTCAAGAAGGCTAATGGCATATTGGGCTGCATTAGGAGGGGCATTGCCAGCAGGTCACGGGAAGTGATTATTCCCCTCTATTCGGCATTGGTGAGGCCGCATTTAGAATACTGTGTCCAGTTTTGGGCCCCCCACTACAAAAAAGATGTGGACAATTTGGAGAGAGTGCAGCGGAGAGCAACCAAAATGATTAGGGGGCTGGAGCACAGGACTTATGAGGAGAGGCTGAGGGAACTGGGCTTGTTTAGTCTGCAAAAGAGAAGAGTGAGGGGGGATTTGATAGCGGCTTTTAACTACCTGAAAGGGGGTTCCAGGGAGGATGGGGCTAGGCTGTTCTCGGTGGTGGCAGATGACAGAACAAGGAGCAACGGTCTCAAGTTACAGGGGGGAAGGTCTAGGTTGGACATTAGGAAAATGTTTTTCACTAGGAGGGTGGTGAAGCACTGGAATGGGTTACCTAGGGATGTGGTGGAATCTCTATCCTTAGAGGTTTTTAAACTGAGACTTGACAAAGCCCTGTCTGGGATGATATAGCTGAGGTTAGTGCTGCTTTGAGCAGGGGGTTGGACTAGATGACCTCCTGAGGTCCCTTCCAACTCTAATATTCTATGATTCTATGACTAAATTGATGACTTGATTCCAATGCAACATCATTGTTCACTTTTTGGTTTACTGATTTGACCTGAATTTATAACCATACTGTTTAATCCTTAGTTAGCTGAATAGTGTTGATAGTCATTTTACCTTAGTTAGGTGTGTTAATTTTATTTGTTCCAGTTAATAAAACTTAGAAGTGGGATATTGAGTCACTTCTTTCAATAAGCATCCTGTGCTGGAACTGTGGAGAATCTGGAGAAAGATCAGCCACTCAACATCTGAGCCTTGTTATCTTCCTCTAAATTAGCACATCGGTTCCCAAAGGGAAGCGATGGAGGGAGCATCGGCCTCTACTCCAACTGCGTCCAGGTGGGGAGGGGGAGCTCAGATGATCACAAGGGAAATAAGCTCCCCTATCCAGACTTTTGAGGATTTTGGGGGGGTGAGGTTGTGCAATGTGTGTGAGAGAGGAGGGATGAATGAGGTGAGGCTGATCTGAGTAGGGGTCAGGGATCTTGCTCTGCTATCACTGGAAGACCATGTCCAACCCCTATCCCAGTCTGGCTTCCCGCGGTGTCTTCCCTCATCAGTCCGCGATGAGGCTGGAGGTCTGGTTTGAAGGACTGTAAAAGGCGATGAAGAAAAATTGTAGATTTCAGCCAGCAGGGTGTTGACAGAGAAAATAGGTGTGTGTTACTGGGACACTGGTGAAAGAGGCCTCGGTTAAGGTGACGGGGGCAACCTTAAGTGCATTTCCTGGTTTTGAGAAGTGTGGGTTTTGCTGAAATGGAGGTTCTGCAAGGGAGTGATGTTGCACTAGCCAACCTTAACTCTGAAATAGGGCCCTGCCACGTAGATCATGGGGGCGTGTGGCCACTGCCAGAGGAAGTGTCTGACTCTCGGCATCCCTACGACACAACCAGGGCCTGGGCAGGAGGCCTGGGACACGTGAGAAACAGACTGAAAATTCCTTACAGCCCAGAGATGCTGTACGTGGTGTCCATGAGCCCAGGGGGGTGGTGTTAGGTGTTTTCCTTTAACCTTTCTCATCTTTTCTTCATTTTCTCAGTTGATTGCTGTTTGATAAATTGTATCGCTTTGCACCATATGCAATGATCAGTGGGTCAGGGACACCCTAGCCCCTGTCCTCAGTGAAAATGACAAGATTGGGGATCGAGCCCCCAGGGATTATGGGCACTACCTTGTCAGGGTTTCGGGGACTCCACCACAGAGCACAGTGGGAAACGGATCCTCATGGTCAGGCAGGCCTCAGGGTAAAGCGAGTGGGAGCAAGGACTCAGACCCTTTTGCTAACCAATCCCACCAGGGCAGTGTTTGAGCCAGGAAAGTTCCCCACAATAGAGGGATCATTCCTCCGCTTACCATGTGCTTGGCACTGCATGCAGCCCTAGAGGTTGACCTGTTGCCCAGAATCCTTGTGGGCTGCATTCCCCTCTCCAGTTTCACTCATTCAGGTGCAGTGGTTAAAGGTGGGAGTCAGAGAGGGAGGCTTCCTATTCAACCCGTTTGGCAGGGATTAAGAGCCGGGCTGCTAACTCGGGCAGAGCATTAGTCGCAGCCTTTCCTAGACCTGAAGACGAGTTCTGTGTGGCTCGAAAGCACCTCTCTCACCAACAGAGGCTGCTGCAATGACAGATTGGACCCCAGCCAGCTTGTCCCTCTGAGTCGCCAGCTCTTTGCAGGCCCAGCTTGCAGCGCAGGGCGGTAGGAAGGGAGGTAGTTAGGGGAGGAAACAGTCTTACTTATGTAAAGATAGAACTCACAGAATGCCTGGCGCATGGGGCTGTCCAGGCATGTGCAGCCTCCCCCACTTCAAAGCCAGGGATCTTCCCCATCCCCTTTCCTCAGTCTCTGTTTTGCAGGCACAGGCAGCGGGTTCTGCTGGGGGAGAGGGAGGAGTCGAGGGTGATCCTGACCAGAGAGATAGCAAGTGTGAACAATCAGGACAGGGGCTGGGGAGTAATAGGTGCCCATGTAAGACAGAGCCCCGAATATCGGGACTGCCCCTATAAAATCCGGAAAACTGATCACCCCCAAGGTGTCTGGGAGCACAAAGGAAGAGCAGTGTGCGATTAGCCCCCGTGCGGCACCTTAGCTGCCTCCAGTGTGAAGGTATATCACATCCACCGCCTTTCCTATATCCACAGAGCCAGTGATCTCATCATAGAAAGCAATCAGGTTGGTCAGGCATGACTTTCCCTTCGTGAATCCATGTTGACTGTTCCTGATCACCTTCCTCTCTTCCAAGTGCCTTAAAATGGATTCCTTCAGGACCTGCTCCATGATTTTTCCAGGGATTGAGGTGAGGCTGACCGGTCTGTAGTTCCCCGGATCCTCTTTCCTCCCTTTTTTGAAGATGGGCACTATATTTGCTTTTTTCCAGTCCTCAGGGACCTCTCCCTGTTGCCACGAGCTTTCAAAGATAATAGCCAATGGCTCTGAAATCACCTCAGCCAATTCCCTCAGCACCTTCGGGTGCATTGCATCCGGCCCCATGGACTTGTGTATGTCCAATCCTTCTAAATAGTCTTGGACCTGTTCCTTCAGCACTGCGGGATGTTCGCGTCCTTCCCATTCTGTGCCACCCAGTACAGTAGTCTGGGAGCTGATCTTGTCTGTGAAGACAGAGGCAAAAAAGGCATTGAGTACCTCAGCTTTCTCTACATCCTCTGTCACTAGGTTGGCTCCCTCATTCTCTAAGGTGCGCACGCTTTCCCTAATCTTCCTCTTGGTGGCAACATACCTTAGAAACCCTTCTTGTTCCCCTTCACGTCCCTTGCTAGCTGCAACTCCAATTGTGCTTTGGCCTTCCTGATTTCATTCCTGCATGTTCGAGCAGTGTTTATATACTCCTCCCTAGTCATCTGACCAAGCTTCCACTTCTTGTAAGCTTCTTTTTTGCGTTTAAGTTCACCAAAGACTTCTTTGTTAAGCCAAGCTGGACGCCTACCCTATTTGCTATTCTTTTTGCACATCGGGATGGTTCCTCTGGGCAGCGTCCGCTGATTCCATTGACCCCTTCCGGGAGCAGTGGGCGCTGTCTGGGGTTCTCTGCTCCGTGTCCCCTTCCAGTTCCCTTCATTTAAACCTGTGACAACGACGCCCGTTCCTGTTTTTTTCATTTGTTGTCCCAAGCATTCAGTTGCGTTCTGGGTCCAGTGGCTCCTCCCCTAAGATTGGGGGAGGGGCCTTAGCCAGTTTGCAAATAGTAGCATTCTCCTACTGCCCTCGCTATATCACATTACACACTATCACTCTCTCTGACACACACACACACACACACACACACTTATATAATAGAAAGTCTGGGATGTCTCCAAGTTAATTAAAAAAGAATAGAAAAAGGAAGAACAAATGTCTAACATTATAAAGAGAGAGATCTCTGCAGCTCCCTCAGTCTTTGGATTCACATGGGTTAGAATCTGAAGCTGTACCTGAGGAACCTATAATGACATAGATGTCTCAGCATTTGGAGCTGGCATAAGCTGTCCATGTTGCACTTCATTTCTGTAGCCGGGAGGGGTGGTCCCCCTCTGAGGAGGACCCAGAGAGGGAGCCAGACCCCGATGCTGCTCCCCGTTTCCAGAGACACGTCCACAATTATAGTCATGCTGGGTCAGACGAATGGTCCATCTAGCCCAGTAGCCTGTCTGAGAGCAACCAATGCCAGATGTTTCAGAGGGAATGAACAGAATAGGCTTGTTGACCTGAGAGGTGAAGGGCTTCACTTTTATCTTTATTGTTGTCGATTCCAGCTTATTCCACCTTGCCAGACCTCCTCCAAAGTCTCTAGGCAAATCAGGTGTACATGACTCCTTACATACAAATGTCTCCCAATCCACTTGAAGGGAGGTAGACTTTGGTCCAGTGTCAGTTTGGAAAAGCCCAGCTTAACCAAGAGGTTTTATCTAAGTATCTGCTATTGTAACAGCATGTAGTGCAGACGTGGAAACCCCAAAGATAACAAAAACATAAGAAACACAAGACCCGTTATAAGGGTTAAACAGTTGTGCTCTGACAGCTGACCTCCTGAAAAGAAAAGCAGGTCTCAGCACCCATAAAAGAACTGGCTGCGAAAACAAAACAAAAAGAAACAAACTAATGAACGGAAATGCTACCATCATGCATCCATCACAATTTTAAATTTTGACATTTCCTGGACAGACGTGACATCTTTGCTTTGCAGACAAAAAAACTGGGGAACTTTATGGGTGTTACACTTTAACTGAGTAAATGGTTACACGTCCTATAAATCATTTTTCTCTTAACAGAAAATTGGCCTTAGTTGGAGTACTTTGACACTTCTCTGGAGTCGAATTCTTCACCAACCACACAAAATAACAGTGGTGACAGTGAGGTATAACTCCCCCAAATATGCCCATTTATTTCTTTAACCTCGTGGCACAGATTTAAGATACGGACTAAACACAGGTGTGGCTCAGAATCCCCAGGAAGACACCAAAGGTGAGGTAGCTATTAAAAAGTACTAACTTTCTGCAACTATATCACATTCAACACTGATGTCACTTTATATACATGTGCAGCATCTTCTAGGGTGAACTCAACAGAAATGTGACTTCCATTTTCTCCATTTCTACCTAGACAGGGATTGCATTTCCCAAATAATACACAACATGTACCTAATTTGGAAAGAGATATCTCCATCAGTGACCACCTGCAGGGCCTGGGCCACAGCAGCTTAAGGAGACAAATGCATGGGTATTTTGCCTAGTGCCAACTCATTTACTAGGGGATACTCTTTTTCACAAATGGTCATTTGTCTCAAAGTCCAGAAGAAATCTGAGCTACATCTTGTCAAATAAGACTAATATCCAATTATGAAACCAAATGGCATTCAGGAAAGAGAGAAACCCACAACACACATGGGCGTAAGACACTTTCAGTTTCATATAAAATGGAATTCCAGAGCAAGATACATGACCCAAAATAAGAACGGAGTTTTCCATTCTCCGATGCATTCAAACCTTCTTCACTCAACATCACCTTATTATTATTAAGTCATGATATTTACAAGACATTTCACATCAACAGGAAAAATCAGCCAACCCTCCCATCTGCAAAAAAGATCAAAAGCAGCTTTGCCAATATATAGAAATGAGATTGAAGCACAGAATGATTACTCTGTGTTTGGGATCCATTCAAATTTCCCCTCTAGCTCTTTGACACTCCAGCCCCAATGAGGCTGACTGAGAATCAAAGGGTGATACCTAGCACAGAAAGCACGGAACAGAGCATCACTCTGGGAGGTGGAGAGATAGCCTATGGGGAGGATGAACTCTCTTTTGGATGACACTGAAACTAACCCTGCGGGGCTGAGGGAGAATTGAGATGGTGATGGGGAAGGAGGGAAGCCCTCTGACTCACCCTCTCTTCTTCTGGTGGTTACCGAGGGTGCAGTGACATTCTTTGTACCCTCTTCCTGCTCTTTGTTAGAATTCCATATATTTTAAGTGAGGAAAATGGTAGAAAAAGTTCTGTTATCCAGAACAACCTGAAACAACATGAGAGCAACTGGGAAGGAGACAATTTTTACCCAAAGGAGTAACTTGATGACTAACTATTGCTTTGAATGTGGGACCAGTGTAACTAAGACGCTCATGCTTTGTTTTGCATAAGAAAAGTAATGACGTTTAGGTCAGGTGAAGAGGAAATCTTATGCCAAGTACTGTACCTGAGTTATCTGCACTGCCACTATAGTTGGGTTTTACACCAAGATCACTAACTTCAGCAACTAACTCTGTGTACAGTCCTAGTGGATATAAGGCACAGGTAGTTTTTGCTGCAGTGTAGCTTGTTGAGATCAAACCTCTCCCTGACTTGGGGCTGATGAACATTCCTGGCAGGAGGGACACACACTCCCCTAACTCAAAAGGGCAAAAGAGTTGATAGAAATGATCACAGGATGGACCCCCAAAGAAGGGTGATCTCCAAAAGGCAGATGCAGGCAACTCATCTGGGAGAGCTCAGAGGCCAGGGTGCAGGGGGTTGCAAAGCTCACTGTGTGGGAATTCACAAATGTGACTTAAAAAAAAAAAAAATCTCAGGGCAGCTCTAGTCACTCTAGGGCACTCAACCAAGTGTTCTTTTTTTTTAAATATATATATATATATACACACACACACACACACACACACACACACACACTCTAGGTCTCTCTTTACAAATCTCTCTGTTTAAAAAAACATCAGTCTAGGGCTCTCTCCCATGTGCATATTTTGATGACTGCTAAGGAATGAACATCGACCAAAGCTTTTCCCACATTGAAGGCAAAAGTAGGATTTCTCTCCAGTTTGGACTTTCTGATGACCATTAAGGTATTTCCTCTGAGTGAAGTTTTTCCCACACTCAGCGTAGGATTAGAGTCTCTCTCCAGTGTGGATCCTCTGATGTGTGATAAGGTACCATCTTCGAAAGAAGCTTTTTCCACACTCAGGGCAAGTGTAGTGTTTCTCTACTCTGTGGATTATCTGATGTCTGATAAGGTTTGACCTCTGACTGAAAGATTTCCCACACTTAGAACACATATAGGGTGTCTCTCTTGTGTGGTTTCTCTGATGTCAAGTAAGGACTGAGCACCACATGAACCTTTTCTTACACTCACGGCCTGTGTACGGTGTCTCACCCGTGTGGATTCACTGATGTGGGATAAGGTATATGTGCCTGAAGCTTTTCCACACTCAGAGCACATGTAGGATGTCTCTACAATGTGGTTTCTCTGCAGTGTGGACTTTCTGATGTTTAAGAAGACTTGCCCTCCATCCAAAGCTTTTCCCACACTTAGGGCAATCGTAGGGTCTCTCTCAAGTGTGGACTGTCTGATGTTTAAGAAGGCTTGACCTCCATCTGAAGCTTTTCCCACACTCAGGGCAAGTGAAGGGTTTCTCTCCACTATGGACTTTCTGATGTCTAATAAGGTTTGACCTCTGAATGAAGCTTTTCCCACACTCAGGGCAAGCATATGATGTCTCTCGAGTGTGCACTCTCTGATGTCTAAGAAGGTTTGACTTGTAACTAAAGCTTCTCCCACATTCAAGGCAAGTGTAGGGTGTCTCTCCAGTGTGGATTCTCTGATGTGTGGTCAGGAATGATCTCTGACTGAAACATTTCCCACACTCAGAGCATGAGTATGGTTTCTTGCCTGTGTGGATTCTCTGATGTATAGTAAGGCCTGAGCGCCAATTGAACCTTTTCCCACACTCAGGGCACACGTAGGGTTTCTCTCCAGTATGGATTCTTTGATGTGCAATGAGGAGTGACCTCTCACTGAAGCTTTTCCCACACTCAGTGCATGTGTAGTGTAACCTGCCAGTGTGTATTTTCTGATGTCTAGTAAGGTGTGACTGCTGACGGAAACTTTTCCCACACTCAGAGCACGTGTAGGGCTGCTCCACAGTGTGGATTCTCTGATGTGTCATGAGGGCTGAACTACACCTGAAGCTTTCCCTGCACTCAGAACACACGTAAGGTTTCTTGGCTCTGAGGATTCTCTGATGTGTGATAAGGGCTGAGCTCACATTGAAGCTTCTCCCACGCTCACAGCAAGCGTAGAGTCTCTCCCCCACGTTGATTCTTCCTTTTCTAACAAGATCCGAGTGACTACTATGAGTTTCCTCAAGCCTTTGACTCTCACAGGCTTTTCTTTCTGGGAGGACACAACTCCTGGAAACATTCCCGTTAGATCTTCCTGATAACATCCCACGTTGTTCTACTTGCTCACCGTCTTCCTCCAGGGGGTAGTCCTCCTCATTCCCACTCATCATCTCATCACCTGATGAAACAGAGAGAGAATAAAGACGTAGGTCACTCCCTAGGCTGGAGAGAAAGGAAATCTCAGAGATGAATGGATAAAGGTGTGAACAAACCAAAATATGTGCTGGAGAGATCCAAGGTATCAGGAGCTGATTTTCCCCAAGACCCTTCCCCAGTGGAAAGAGGGGAGGGATCATTTCTGGGGCCACTTCTCAGCAGAACTCTCAGGGAGAAGCGAGATTGGGGAGGGACCTGCTGCCAGCGGTCAGTCAGGATATGTGGGGAGACATGAGTGACATCTGACATAATGATTCCACACCTGCTGGGAAGAATCCTGGACTTGGAGAGCTCACAAGTTCTTCCTAGGACATCCCAAATGATTCCTGCCTTCACAGACACTTTTTGAGTGGGTTTAACCAATTCCTCACCTGTACAGGCAGCTCTCAGGAGCACTTTTTTCTCAGAGCCCTGAAGATCAGGGATCCATGGCTCTTCCTCTCTTTCCAGCTGGGAGATCACCTCAGCTTTGGAAACCAGAAACCCTGCTCCAGGCAAAGAAAACAAGAGAGATCAGTGAAATATGTGGGATACTCGGCACAAAGAATATTTCATGATTTTAACCCTAGCTCATTTTTAAGCAGTAACATCCCAAGGCCAGCTCCCTTGGCTCAAAGCAGCAGGATGCTTATTATTATTATTAATCTTGTTCATCACCTTCGTACCTATAGGCCACCTAAGAGTCGGTCCCCATTGTGCTAGGCATGCTACAAACACAGAATAGGAGATGATCCATGCCCGGAAGAACTTACAATCTAAATAGACAAGACAGACACAGAATGGGGGAAGGGCAGAACACATCAGCGAAGTGAACAATGTGACGGCAGAGTGACAGATATGACAAACACAGGCATGTCTTGAGACTATTGCATTTAATGTTATGACTAGGGCCAGTGTTTACTGGAAATTGCTGCTAATACTGCATTTTTTTCCGTCTGGAGATCTTCGGTAGCAGTCTGTCACTCCCATGCTGCTCCCCGCCTGCCAAGAGGCTAGCCAGCATGCATGGGCAATCCCTCCTCAGTTCCTTCTGTACCACAGAGTCAACTACTAGAACTCCGAAGTAGAGAGGAGGAGGGTGGGTTGTGGAGCACCTGCAGGGGGCAGGTCTCAAGGAACCATCATGACTACACAAGGTGAGTAACTTCTTCCTCTTGTAGTGTCCTTATGAATGCTTCACTGGAGGTGACTCCCAGCAGTGCCCACCACTGGAGTTTGGGACTTCAGAGTTGAGTCTGATACAGATGATAGCACAGTGGCACCGAATTTCGCGTCTGCAGCCAAATCCCCCAGGCTGGCAGTGTGTGAAGGTGTGTGAAGGTGTGTGTAGCTGCTCTGCAGATTTCTGATACAGGGCTACCCTTGGAGAAGGTGGTGGACGAGGAGATTGACTTTACAGAATGTCTGCATGTTGAAGATGGGGGTGTTATGTTATGCAATTGGTAACTGAGTTTAATACAGCTTGAAACCCACTTGGAGAGTTTCTGAGCTAAAAATCACTGCACCTTTGACCTATCTGCAATGGAGAGAAAGAGTCTTGGATGTTTCCTGAAGTCTGTCGTCCTATCCAAAAAGAAGATCAAAGCTCTCCTTGCATCAAGTGTATGGAGGATGTCTTCCCTATTATCCTATAAAAGGCTGAAAGCTGAATCATCTGATTTATATGAAATGCAGAAGTCACCTTGGGTGTGAATTTCAGATATGGTCTAAACGTGACTTTGTCAGGGAAGAACATTGTGAAAGGGGAATGCCCTATCAGAGCCTCTATTTCCCCAATCCTTCTGGTAGAGGAGATGTCGAGGAGGAACACTATCTTCATGGAAAGGTGAGTTAGTGAAGAAATGGTCATGGGTTCAAATGGTGGCCAAGTCAGACTTTTTAATACCTTTTAATAGTAGGTTGAGATCACGTTGAGGAGTGGGAAGTCTGGGTTATGGGAAGAGGTTTGCTATGGCTTTGAGAATACTCAATCTTTTCACCTGCAACTACAGAGTTTCCTTCTACCTGATCATGGATGGTGTAGGAGAGTAGAAAGTTAAAAGTTGGACAAGTAGTCAGGCCTAAACTACAGGGAACGGGTTCAAGGTAAGGGCAAATTTTGTTTCTGCTAATTGGTGTGAATTTTAGTTAGTCTGTTATCTCTCTTCTTCTCCTCCCTTCCTGGCCATCTGTGCTGGGAATAAGGCTAATAAAATCATAATCACCACTCCTGCGTAAGGCCTTGGTGGGAAGAAAACATTATTTTCCTTCTCCCCCTGGCATGCCTTTACGTCAAAGAATGTTAGTGTAAAATTTAAAGGTGATGTGCCTGCCCTCTGTATGGTAATCCTGTAAACAACAGACAGGGGCGGGTATAATTATGTTCTTTATGTACTTGTTAATATTCATTTTATAGGTGTCAGTGTAACCAAATAAGGTTCTATGGGGAGTTGCTGGAAATGTATACATTTACATACTGTTATGGATAAAAGAATTGTAAAGTAACCCCTTGTCGCTCACTCCCGGCGTGGAGGTGGAACAAGCAGGCAATAAAGGGTTCCGTCTCCCCAATCCACCCCCAGGACAACCTGTTTGGTTATTTCTAACAGATGGTTGCAATTGCTGCTAGATGAACTTTCAGTTAACTGATAAAGAGTCCGGATTTCTTGACAGTCAACAGATAGAGTAGGTTGGATCACAGGTAGGGTGAATGTATTAGGGATGACACTGTTGGGCTGGCACCAGATTTGAAATCTCTTCCATTTACATAGATAGGTACAGCGAGTAGCTCCTTTCCTACTGTGCAATAACATTTCTTGCACCTCTTCAGAGGAGGACGTCTCTAAGCACTGGAACCATGAAGGAGACAGGCTTTGAGCCGTAGAATCTGCGAGTTGGGATGAAGAGTGCGTCTCTCATTTTGAGATAAAGGTAAGGCGTGATTGGAAGAGTCTTCGGCGGTGTAGGACGGGACTGTGGCCTTTCTCGGAGCTTCGGCCTGAGGAAGGGTCACGACACCCCTGTTGGGCAGAACAGGGCCCTAAAGGTCAAACTGCCCGGAAACAGAGGGGCGGTGCCAAGGCAGGAAAGGGAGCTATAAAAGACCGACCTAGCAGCTCAGTAAGGGGGAAGCTGCCCCCAGAAGCAGACGTGTTTTCTTGGAGGCCTAAGCCTGACCCAGGCCCAGAGGCTGTTTGAAGCAATCGCCCCATCGAGCGGAGCCTCCAAAACATGCCCTGATTGCCGGCCTGAGTGACTGGAGAGGGCTGCTGAGCCCTAGGAGCTGGGAAGAGACACCTAAGACTACTGGGTAGGAAAAACCCCCGGAGGACAACCCTGACCTGGAAGAGCTGCCTGATGTCAGGGACCTGCTGGAGCTGCCTGAGCCAGGTGTACCAGAGGAACCCCTGTGATCCTGTGACCTGGAGGAGCTGCCCTCCGCTGATGTTGCAGAGGACTTTCTGGACCTGCTGCTGGTCGACGGTGAGGGACTTGTAGATCTGCCGCTCACCATCTACCCCAGTGACCCGGAGGGAGACTGCTACCTGCAGGTATCCAGGGACAGGGTGGGAGGAAGCGGCCCAGTGGCTGCTGACTAGCAAGTGGCTGAGTCAGGGACTAAACCCCGTCAGCATGCTGCAGCTGGAGCCCCGCTGACTCAGGGACAAACGGCTTTGCTATGGATCAGGCCCATGGCTGGGACGCAGTGGAGTCGGGTGGGCCTGCGTCCCCCTCTCCCGTTCCCTAACCACCCTGGGAGTGTTTGACGTCCTCTGATCTTGACAAGCAGAGGGTACTGAGTTCTACTAGCCCCACCTGCCTGCAAGGCTGGGGACTCCAGACTATTTTGCTGCCCTGCCCACTGGAGGCCCTGGGGCTATTGACTGCCTCATCAGCCCTGACTGGCTTGCCGGCCAGGGACCATGAATTGCTTGCATGCCCCGCCCTGCCTGAAGGCTGTGGGAAGGCCAGAGCTACAGACCCCGTATCAGCCCTGCCCTAATTCATTACCTGGGCCCTGGTACTAAGCAGAGGAGAGTTAGGTGCGTCGGACACTGAAAGATCTATTGCACACTGGAAATCTTTCAGTGCAGAGAGTGTCGATACCGGGAAAAGCTGTCGGTGCCAAGAGGCTTATACAGACAGGGTGGGAGATGCAGGGTCCAGCGGTGCCAGGGGTATGATCAGCGGTACTGATATTGATGTACTTACTGACGGAGCCTTCCCTAGGGTGCATCTTCTATGTTTCTCAAGCCCCCGCAGTACCAATGCTTCTTTGTCTGCGCCCATCAGCTCTTTAGGTTTGGGACCACTCGTGTCCTGGGTACCAGATTTAGATGCCTTCGGTCCCATTGGAACTGATGATACTGACCAAGTAGCGGATGGTTTTCGGCTCGATTTGGGCTTGCAGTGGGGACTCCCTGGCCTTTTCTTAGAGGCCTTACATGATTCCTGTCAGCCCCTCACATCTCTGAGCACACCTCCCTTGGAAGTGGAAGGTTGTGGTGAGGGATTCCACCGGGATTCCGGAGGTTGAAAGACTGACTCCATGAGCAGGAGTTTGAGCCTCAGTTCTCCGTCCTTCCTGGTCTGGGCTGCAGTTGCTGACACAAGCCACACTTTGTGGAATGTGCTTCTCTCCCAGGCAGTGAACTCACTGCGAATGTCTGTCAGTCACTGGCATTGATTCTTTGCAACTGAGGCCCTCTTTGAAGCTTGGGAAGCCGGGCATATCCTGGTCCAGAGAGGGTCGTCCCCCCACGGAGTCAATGGAAGATAAAGTCCTTTTCTTTCATTCTCATTTTTTTTAAGGCAACGGCCAAAATAAAAGGTAAATGAAGCAAAGAAAGAAAAAGTGGTTTCAAAAGAAGCTAAAATGAGCAATTCTAAGAGAGTTAATGATTCGCAAACGGACAGCTCTAGCTCCATCACTAGCCATGGGTGGTTGAGAAGGAAAGGTGAAGGGATTGCCCATACACGCTGGATAGCCTCGTGGCAGGCACAGAGCAGCGCAGGGGTGCAGATGCACCTACACTGGATTGTAGTCGAAAAAGAAAACATTTTTACCTATTTCCCATTTTTTCACTTTTGTCAGGTCTCCGATACACTGTAAATTGAATCAGGACCTCCCTTCTGATTGCCTCACTTTTCCTTCAATCTTTCTTTCCAATGTTGTCCATAAGTTGTCAGTATGCACAATGCAAGATGATAATGCAGAACCTTCTTTACTACCTTTCTCTTGTCTAACCATGATGCATATTGGTCCTTACCTATGATTTCAATGATAGCTGTCTGTATGAAATGAAGTTTCTGTGTGTGCTTCACCAAATTACATCTTCTCTATTAACTTTGAGTAGCCACCACCAAGACATAATCTTATAGGTGTAATAGTTGTACAAGCTACACTACCACCCTGTGACCCCATCAGCAAAGTGCCCACTGGCTCCTGAGCAGTGACCCTGCTCTGGGAGGAGGGAATGTAGCAAGAACTCAGGATTGTTGGCCAAGGTCGCTGTGCACGGAGATGGGGGGGAAGGATAGCGGGGTAATGAGTGGTGGAGGGAGGTCAAGAGTTAAAATAATAATATTGGCGGGGGGAGGGGGAAATGTAAAATACAGTGAAACTGAACAGAAATAAAACTAGAGTGCAGGCTCTAATGCAACAATGCCTGGGCAGGGATTGTGTGATAAAGTTCTGGGATCCCCCCAGATCTAGACCCCAAAACCTCTCCTCCCTCCCACTGACCACCCACAGCCCTCTTCCTGGATGCCTTTCCTCCACACACCCCTCCCCTTCTTCCCACTACTCTCAGCTGCCAACACCTCTGGCACCTTGGGAGCTTTTTGTGTTCCCTCCTCCTCTCTCACTACCCCATGCCTCACCTGCTGCTTCTTAATCCTCTACACACCCCTCCCCATCTCCTGGCAGCCCATTAATATCTACTCCCCTCTTCTTCTCCCCTCCCACTGCTCTGCTCTCCCTTCACCCATTAACTCTTGAATGGCAACATCATACACTGTCCTATCAAAAGCTGAGCTCACCTGACTGTCACACAAGCCATGCATGAGTCATACACCTATTTACTCAACTTAATTCAGAATTGTATGAACGGCATAATTTCCTTTTAAAACATGGAAAAGGCATGTGAACTACAGTTGTTAATTTAGTTTTAACACATCCAGTAAGGAGAGATTAAATATTACAAAATCTTTTTTTTTTTTTTACATGACTGACAGCAGCAAAACTGCACGTGTCCAAAAAATTATACTAGTGGGTGGGAGAAGTCAAAAAGGGGGACAAGGAAACCAGTCAAAACCTGGATTCTGTGTGAAGGTATAAAGTTATTATACAGGTTTGTTACAGACCCCACAGCTTCTAATAAGCAAGAGGATAGGACTCCTTACCTAATGAGGTCACATTCTCATAGGTCTCCTGCATGACGTCTCTGTAAAGGGATCTCTGAGCGGGGTCCAGCAGAGCCCACTCCTCATTGGTGAAATACACAGCCACCTCCTCGAAGGTCACCATCTCCTGAAAGAGGAAGAATCCCCCACTCACCACCTGCTGTCCCAGTGATGACCCCACTATTCACAGGAGAACAGAGCCAGATAAAGGGAAGTTCTGGGAGGCTCATGTCAACAGAGTTCCCATCCCCAGAGCAGGCCAGAGGCAGCAGGATGAGGGGCGAAGAAGAGAACCTTCTTCCCTCCCAGCTGACAGACCGTGGAAGGGTCTTCACATTTATCACATACCTACGAGCCAGACCTTGATATAGGAGATGGAGCCTCCAGCACAGTTCAGAAACAGCCCCCTGGGTGGAATCCCCACACCCTCCCAGTAAAATAAATGGCAGAAAGGGGAAGTCAGTAGGAAAGGTTGGAATTGTAGAAAATTGATAAGGGAGGCACACAGAAATGTACAGCCAGTGGAGACAAGGAAAAGGAGGAAGTCTTTAAAAATATATTAAATACAAAATGAATCCTCACAATGGTATTGGTCCATTACTAGATGGAAATAGCAGAATTATCAAAAACAACACAGAAGAAGTAAAACTGTTCAATACATTTCTCTCTCCTGGAGTGGGGGGGAGGGAGGGGAACCCCACAGATGATGATGTCATATGATATGATGATGACGACAACAACAACACTTTCTATTCCAATTATAACTCACAAGAATGTTAAACAGCAGCTATTAAAGATAGATGTTTTAAAATCAGCAGATACAGATATCTTGAATCCAAGAGTTTTAAAAAGACCCGGTTGAGGAGCATGCTAGGCTGTCAATACTGATTTTCAGTAAGTCCAGGAAGACTGGGGAATTTCCAGAAGACTGGAATAAAGCTAATGTTGTGCCAGTATTTAACACATGTAAAAGTGATGACCAAGCTGATTCCAAGAGTGTCAGTCTGACATTCACACTGGGTAAGACAATGGAGCAGCCGATACTGGAGTTAATTTGTAAACAATTAAAGGAGGATAATATAATAAGTACCAATCAAAGGTTTAGGAAAACAGATCCCACCCAACTAACTGAATATCACTATTGGATGAGATCAGAAGTTGGGCTAATAAAGATTACAGTATGGATGTAATAGACAGACTTCTGTAAGGAACTTGATTTGGTTCAGCACAATACTTTGACTAAATAACTAGACTGATACAAAATGAACATGGCATAGATTAAATATTGGCTAATTGATAGGTCTGGAACTCCGTTTGTAAGTGGGGAACCATGGTTGACTGGATGCATTTCAAGAGGGTTCCCACAGGGATCGGGTCTTGGCTCAGTGCTGTTTAACATTCTTATCAATGACTGGAGGAGAATACGAAACCACCACTGATAACGGTTGCAGCTGACACCAAGATTTGGGGGGTGGTAAATATTGAAGTGTCAGAAGATTCAGGCTCCGCCTCCGGGAGTTTGGGAATTTTTCCCAGCCCTGGCCTGGGGGTTATTTTCTGTTCCACAAATTGGGGAAGTTCTACCCCCAACCCCCATGAGCCTGTTCCTTGAAACTAGACCCCGGATAAAACAAGTCCCAGCAGGTTTCTCACATCCTGTCTCCTCCCTTTCTCCGTCCTATTTATATCATGCCTCCTGCAGCTCCCACCCCCCTGTGCATTTACTGCTCCTCTCCCTCCAAGCAGAACCCACCCCCAGCTCCCTGATAATCCCTTACCTGAGTCAGCTCCAATGCAGCCATTTCCTTCACCCTGGAAGGATGGGACGATCCGGAGCAAGAAGCAGACGTTATTCTGCAGCCTGCCAGGGCCAGAACAGCAATTTCAGAGAATTCAGCAGAGGCTTTTGTCCATTTCTGTATTCGCCAATTCCCCCCAGGCTTTTTCCCTGCAAAGGGACGTTCTAGGGTCTGCCACACTGTGAAGCACATAGTGACCTTATTACAGTCCAGACCTAGCCCCCTCCCACCAGGACGAATCCCTCGGAGACATGGTGAAACCTTCCCAGTAACAGAGATCCTGAACCCAAAGCCAGAGAAGAGCAGAATCAAAGGAGTCACCTTGGGGAATTCTCCCTATCCTTCTCCCCACGGCACCTGTCACAGGTTTATAAAGTTGTTTGATGCCCCAGACTTTAGACAGTCTGTCTTGGGAGTGTCTCCTTTCATGTGCCAGGCCTCATTATAGCTTTTGGCAAGGGCGATCCTCGTGGTTCTGAGACAGGCTGTTCTTGCCTCAGCTAACCCTGTTTATTTCTGTGGTTCATGGTGCTGGCGGAGAAGGTGACACTGGCAGGTGAGGTGTTAGCTCTTACCAAAGTCCCCATGTCTCAATTGGACATGGACAGGTACACCTGGGTCACCTGTGTTAGCATTGTTAAAACAGGTACTGTACTAGAGTGATGAGAATGTGTTTAGTGATTAGACTTTAATGACTGCTTGTGAGTTGCTGCATGAATTCATATTTGTCTAGTTGCATTGTGAGCCTCTGTGGCTATGCAAATAGCCAGACAGGGGAGAGGCTTTCACTATGGGAAGTGCTGATCGGCAACAGAGAGCGTGACATCCTGCCTGGCAGGAAATGTCCATCAACCTGAGACAGACTATTATGGGATGTCAAGGAGGACAAAAAAGAGTGTTGTTGTGCTCTTGACTCCCACGAAGATGAGCAATGCAAGTGGATTCCGCCCAACGGCTAGAGAGAAAATGAAGCAAATTCCTACGGTATTTTCGAGATAACATATTAATTTTTGGGAACTGGGGAGGAAAAAGGGGGCAGTAAAGATTTGATATTATGAGAGAAAAAACACCAGGAAATGAAGAGATTGAATATGAATATTCAATAGCTAGAGAGAAAAGAGGGGATTGGAAGGGATTATTATAGGGGATGCCTAGTCTACTCTAGTTGAGATTCAGATCATTGTGTGACAACATTTTTTATTTGTCCCTATTGGCTTCTCCTGTTCTCTTGTGCTCCTCTTTAGCAATGCATCAGTTTTCTCCCTTTTAAGAGCAAATCAAGTGTGTTTGTCTGAGTCTCTGTGACATTTATCAGCTGGGTAGCAATGCTGTCTGGAGAGATTAGGTGATGTTGCCAGATTGGAGTCTTCGGAATAGAACCATGTTTTCTGATTATTCCATAACAGTGGCCATATTGAGTCATAGAATCAAAGAATATGAGGGTTGGAAGGAACCTCAGGAGGTATTTAGTCCAACCCCCTGCTCAAAGCAGGCCCAACCTCACCTAAATCATCCCAGCCAGGGCTTTGTCAAGCCATGCCTTAAAAACCTCGAAGGATGGAGATTCCACCACCTCTCTAGGTAGCCCATTCCTGTGCTTCCTCAATAGCCTAGTGAAAAAGTTCTTCCTAATATCCAGTCTAGATCTCAACCACTGCAACTTCAGACCATTGCTCCTAGTTCTGACGTCTGCCACCACTGAGAACAGCCTAGTTCCATTCTCCCTGGTCCCCCCCTTTAGGTAGTTAAAGGCTGCTATCAAATCCCCCCTCACGCTTCTCTTCTGTGGACTAAATGAGCCCAGTTCCCTCGGCCTCTCCTCATAAGTCATGTGCTCCAGCTCCCTAATCATTTTTCGTTGCCCCCTGCTGGACTCTCTCCAATTTATCCACATCCTTTCTGTAGTGGGGTGCCCAAAACTGGACACAATATTCCATATGTGGCCTTCCCAGTGCCGAATAGAGGGGAAAATCACTTCCCTCGATCTGCTGGCAATGCTCCTACTAATGCAGCCTAATTTGCCACTAGCCTGGTGTGGAAGGAGTCTGTCTCCCTGTCTCCGCAGCTGCACAGATCCCAGCTCTGCAGGATATAATTAACCAAGAGCGTGTGCTGACCCATCAATCGGTGATGGCAACATAGCTGGTGGAGGATGGGGCATCCTCTGCACAGGAATGGAAGGATCGGGACCTTCGAGCTGAGCTGGTTGGCTGAAAGAAGTCACTCGAAAGCCTCTCCTTCCACCCCTGTTCTCTGTGGGTCGGGGAAGTCAGTGCTCCCGCCCCTGGATCCTTCCGTCACCCCTTCCCCTTCTGCCCTCCCCTCGGCCTGGAGCACAGCCTTGGGATGGCTGGCAAGGACTGCTGACACCTCCAGTTCACTCCGGTGGCTGTGGCAGCAACTCCCACTGTTCTCTCAGAGCCAGGATAGAGGTTTGGGGTGCAGCTTTCCAAGGATACCCACTGATCTCTGTTGCTTTCTATACCTTTTTGGGCTTAAGTTTTTCTTGACTAATTGGTTGCTCCCCTCTCTTCCCCCTCCTCTCCTCCCCCTTGGCCTTTGCACTTTTGATTTTCTGAATTTTTAATGGAGGGAAATTTGGATATACTTTGGATGTGAACATTTTTTTACAAAGTACAAACTAAGGTAGCTGTGTTGTACAGATTGTACTTGG
The DNA here is from genome assembly GCF_026122565.2 of Emydura macquarii macquarii. Classification (NCBI taxonomy): domain Eukaryota; kingdom Metazoa; phylum Chordata; order Testudines; family Chelidae; genus Emydura; species Emydura macquarii. Next base: position 547,395 of record NW_027133141.1, on the reverse strand, counting down.
TGGCTCAGGTTTCACAAGCACAATACACCACCTTAAAAATGCAGCTCAGTAAAAAAAACCAGCACTCTAAGTGAAAAAAATGGAAAGGTTGAAGACACAGAACTATGTTGCCGGTGAAGTGTTAAAGCTATGGCAGCAAAATATAATAAAATGAAGCTAAGATATGGTTAATTGACCGCAAGAGTAAGTGATTTAGGGGAAGGAGAGGGGTTAAAGGTAGCTTTTGTAAGGATTGATACTACAAGGATGAGGACAATTGAACAGTTGGAAGTTGTGGAATTGCTGAAGGGTGATAGTTGTGCAAATGGTATTGGGGTAATAGTGCTGTAAAGATGTTTTGGTTTGATAATGTTCAATAAAGTAAATCTATGTATAATTCGGTACAGTCACATTGCGTGGAAACCGAATAGTTAAACAAATTAGACAAAGGGTCAGGTAGTGGCTACCACCATGTTTTTGTCCCCAGGAGCCTTTACAGCTCTTCTGAAGGAAAATGGGCCCTTTTCCTAAAGGAATCGCCTGTAAACAATTAATTGTAAATATCTGCTGCAGGCAGAGGGACAATCTGATTTGAATCATTTCATTACTGAACAAATGGTCAAATTATAAAAGGCAATAAGGGGTTTCCATTAAAACATGACTGTTTCTAAATGTACAAGATGGGAATCTGGGTCTAAGTGTCTAAAAGAAATTGAAGCAGTGTAAGGGATGTTAAACAAACATGGACAGCAAGTGTTGCTTGGCTTTCTTATTAAGTATTTAATTTTTTTGGGTACCCCAATAACAAGATGACATAATTTTGGCAGGGGTTCTCATAGTGCTATGCTAATACCAGCATGGTTCAAGGAGGCTTCCTTGGGCCACCATGTCCACAGTACCTGGGCATTGGTCCCCATTTAACTATTAACATTGTGGGGAGCATTGCCAGCAGATCAAGGGACATGATTATTCCCCTCTATTCGGCTTTGGTGAGGCTGCATTTTAAGTACTGTCTAGTTTTTGGCCCCCCACTGCAAAAAGGCTGTTAACAGGTTAGGGAGGGTCCAGTGAAGGGCAACAAAAATGATCAGGGAGCAGGAGCACAATTCTTATGAGAGGCTGAGGGAACTAGGCTTGTTTAGTCTGCAAAAGAGAAGGAGGAGGGGGGATTTGATAGTATCCTTCAACTATCTGAAAGGGAGTTCCAGGGGGGATGGAGCTAGGCTGTTCTCAATGGTAGTAAATAACAGAACAGAAGCAATGGTCTCAAGTTGCAGTGGGGGAGGTCTAGGTTGCATATTAGGAAAAAGCTTTCCCTAGAAGGGTGGTGAAGCACTGGAATGGATTACCTAGGGAGGTGGTGGAATCTCCATCTTCAGAAGTTTTTAAGCTGTGGCTTGACAAAGCCCTGACTGGGATAATTTAGCTGAGGTTAGTCCTGCTTTGAGCAGGGGGTTAGACAAAATTACTTCCTGAGGTCTCTTCCAGCTCAAATATTTTATGATTCCATGATCCTCTTGGGTTTTACAATTAATATGGCTAATGGTCAGCTGTGGTTACACAGTCCAGGAATGGTCCCTAGTGATTGACCGCTTGTAATGTGAACCTGGGAAGGTGGGGGGAGGGAGCAAGTAACAAATTTCTGCTCAGAGCTCCAGGACTGGAACGTGGGTTGTACCGTGCTGCTCTGTGCCACCTGGGAACCCCAATACTCCGAAGGCCTTCGGACCTTTATTGAAAATGCCCCGTTCCAGACCAAGCGCGCAGTGTCCGTACATCCGGAGTTTCTATCCCCAATTCTGCTGCAAGCATTATACTTATCGCTCTATTTCCAAGGTAAAGCTGTTCAGTGTACTACCAACATTGCCATCCAACTTCATCAAGCAATCTTCAACCTCACCATGGAAACCCACAGGGGAGTCATCGGAGTGGGGCAGCTCACTGTGATGGCACAAGCAATGGCCCACTGTTCACTTGGTGCAAGCCACAGTGAACTCTTTTCTCATACGCATGAACTCAGCTTCCCATGAACTAATTATCACAGACTCACACGGAACAAAACAGACCATGTTGGAAGGGGGATGTGATATGTCTGTTTGTGAATGTAAATTCTCGCTAATTGTTGGGGGGGAGGGGCTAATGTATCTATTTGCCCAGTTATTGCAGTGGAAGAAAAAAGCTGGGGAGAACAATGGAAAACATCGGGCAGGGTGGGGGTGGTAATTCAGGGTAATAATACACTCAGTTTTGCTTGGTATTGGGAATCACAATTCCACAACAGTGGCGGGGAGTGGTGGTTAAGGGGAGAGGTTCCCCAAATACTACTCTACAACCACCCAAAAATAGAGTATAAAGCCTCAGAGGGCATGTGGCTGCAGGAGGGAGGGGTATGGTGTGTAAGGGCAGGGTGCAACATAACCCTTGTTAAAGAGAAAGCCAGAAGCAAGAAGTGACACCTGTTGAATCCTGGATCCAGGGACCAAGGGACTATGGGTAATGAGGTGGTGCAACGGCACCCGGGAGACCCTCAATATTTTGGGACAAATTGTCAAAAATGCATATCTATCCCAGTGGGACCTCTGGGGCCACCCGTCCCTACAAATTGCAGATACAGTTCGGGCTCTAAACAAAATACAGGATGCCCTTAAAGCAGCTTTAATAGCCTTCCGTAACAACACCCGAGTGAGTGACCTGCTACACCCTAGCCACACATATTTCACTTTTGTCTAAGAATATTTTCTTTATCCAGTTAGTGGATGGGCAACAGGCAAACACCCAGAGCTCATGTGCCTGGTACAACCTATTATGCCATTTAAAAATCAGTCGAGAAGAATGCTCCACCTGGGACTTCCTTTGTCATTTAGGGGTAATAAACACTTTTGAAGGAGTAAAAAAGGTCATCTTTTTAGGATTAGGAATTATTGGAGTAATTCTATTGCTTGTGCTGGGCCTATGGATGCTTTCTTGGGTCGTGCAACGTGCTGCCAGTAGGGCTCTGCAACACCAGGTCATGGCCCTGCAGTATGAGGTATATGCCTTGCAGCCCTAGTTATATCAGAATAAAAAGTGGGGGAATGTGGAAGTGGGGACAAAGGATGTCAGCACTGGGCCACATTCCTGGGGGGCTGGGAGTTGGACCAAGGCTTTGGACACAAATTGTCCTCCGCAGGACCCCTGACTTGGGCTAGAAAAGCCATGTACTACACAAGCAATAATCATGTGCAAAAAACAGCAACTTTCTAGCCTTGAAGTTAGGGAGGGGGAATCAAATCAGAGCAACTTTCTAGCAGTGTCCAGAACAGGGCAACTGGCCAATAGGCACCATGGTCATGAGATCTTAATACGGGCAGGCTATGTTCCCTGTCCACCCGCCCACCATTCCCACCCTCACCACCTGGACAAAGATTGTGGTAAATGGCTGTTATCTCTTCTTTCCCAGGCAGCATGTCTGTGAGGGACGGCTCGGGATCTTTCCCCCTAGTTCTTCCCTTGTTGCTAGTTTGTTAAGTGACTTCATGGCCATTCCTGCTGTTCAGATAAATGTATCTGCTATGCACATTTTGTGGGAAATAACAAACATTATACGCCTCCCCTAGCCATTAATATTCATTTTATAACCATGTGTATCACCAAATCAGGGTTTTATGGGGCGTGTAGAAATGTGTGTGTTTACATATTATTGTAGATAAAAAGCTGTAAAGTAGTGAACTTGGGGCTCACTCTGTTGGTCGCGAGACAAAGGGGAATGAGTGGACGCAAAGCTGTAACCGAATTAACAATCCTTATCACTCCACCAGGCTCAATCTCTTCAACCGACCCTGCAACAATTGGAGGGAATTTTCCAGATATTCAATCCACAACTGAACAGGATGGTTTCCCCTGGCCGGACATTCACGTGACTAGCAGAGAGGCATGGGTAGTGTCACTTTTATGGGGTAAAAGAGCAGGGATGGAGTTAGAAGCCCTCCGGCAGAGATGAAGGGGTAGCAGGGGCATCTGGGAATGTGACTAGGACGTGGTGGCTGGGGAGCTGCTGGGTTCAGCAGGAGGAAGTAGCTGGGACTGGGAAACCAGAGGCTGGGCAGTCTCCATGGGGAACACTTGCTCCTCCCTTCCCTTCCTGCCCCTTCCAGGCCCTGTTGCCAGCAGAGAGCAGCCACCCCATCCCAACCCCAGAGGCAGTCGTGTCTCAGGGCTTCCCCAACTTCTGCCCACTAACTCGCTTCCCATCTTGGAAATTACTCAGGGCAACAATTACCCATCTAAACCAGGGCAAATTACTGCAGGTAAAAAAAGGTGGGCAAAACACCTCAAATCTGAGATTTTAATTTGACATTGGAGAAGTGGGGAGAAAATCGGGGCAAAAGTCAGTGCAGGAGAACAGAACTTCTCAGTAATCTGAGAGAAAAGAAATAAAAAAAATCATCATGCATTTTTCTATCTAGACAGAAAGGGGGGCATGTGGCAGAATGTTATCAACGTTAGAGAGGGCAGGGGTAAAGCAGAGGGGATTTCATTTCCCCCTTTCTCTCCCCCTCCTCTGTCATCACCTGCTCTTCTCCTCTCCCTGCAATTCGCTGACTGCACAGAAATGGTGACATTTACATTTACCCCTTCGCACACATCTTTCCCCTCCCTCCTTTCCCTTGCTGCTTGTGCTCTTATTTTTAACCCTTCCTGACAAACAAAAAACTCTGGCTCCAGACCAGACACACAAAGAGGAAACCCCAGTGGGGACTGGGTTCCTCCCCTCCTTCCTCCCTCAGTTTAGCCTCAAGAAGGGCAGATGCTGGTAGAGGCTGAGGGTTACTTGCTGTTACAGCAGCTCGGAGCCCCAGGCCTGGAGCAGATTCCCAGGGGCTGCCTGCGAGATCCCCCTTAGTTCCCAGGGACATTTGTGCCCAGTCACTTTCCTGCCCCTCCCCACAGCTGGGTCTCTCTCAATTTCCCACAGGCTCCAGCTCCCCAGCGGGGGTCGGCAGAGCCCGGGGCTACCCCGCAGGCTTGGTGCCAGCTGCAGAAAGGCCCCGGGGCTGGGCACAGCGGGGTTTTAAGGAAGGTCTTTCCCAGCACAGACCCCTCTGCTCAGCCCCGGCTCCCACCTTGCACTGGAGGCAGCTGCAGCAGCGTCGCACTCACCCAAGTGCCACACGGGGCTGATCACACGCTGCTCTTCCTTTGTGCTCCCAGATGCCACAGGGGTAACCAGATGTCCCGATTTTATAGGGGCAGTCCCGCTATTTGGGGCTCTGTCTTACATGGACACCTATTACTCCCCAGCCCTGGTGCTGATTGCTCACACTTGCTCTCTCTCTCTGGTCAGGGTCACCCTTGACTCCTCCCTCTCCCCCAGCAGCACCCGCTGCCTGTGCTGCAAACAGAGGCTGAGGGAGGGGAAGGGGATAAAGGAAGCACCAGGTGTTGTGGGAAATGTAGTCTGTGTGAGTGCTGGCTGTGCACAGGTAAGATTCTTTCCTCCCCACTGCTCTGCGCTGCGATCTGGCCCTGCCAAGAGCTGGTGACTGAGAGAGACAAGCTGGCTGGGGTCCAATCTGTCATTGCAGCAGCCTCTGGTGGTGAAAGAGGCGCTTTCGAGCCACACAGAATTCGTCTTCAGGTCTGGGACAGGCTGCGACTAACGTCCTGCCCGCGTTAGCAGCCTGGCTCTTAATCTCTGCCAAACAAGTTGAATAGGAAGCCTCCCTCTCTGACTCCCACCCTTAACCACTGCACCTGAATGAGTGAAACTAGAGAGGGAATGCAGCCCACAAGGATTCTGGCAACAGGTTATCCTCTAGGGCTGCATTCAATGCCAAGCACATGGGTAAGCGGAGGAATGATATTGTTGGGAACTTTCCTGGCTCAAACACTACCCTGGTGGGATTGGTTAATAAAAGGATCTGAGTCCTTGTTCCCACCCAATTTACGGAGAGGCCTGCCTGACCACGAGGACCCCCTCCCCATTGTCCTGTGTGGTAGATTCCCCAAAACCCCAACCAGGCTGGGCCCAGAATCCCTGGGGGCTCAATCCCCAATCTTGTCATTTCACTGAGGACAGGGGCTAGGGTGTCCCTGACCCACTGATGGTACAAAGCAATACAATTTATTAAACAGCAATCAACTGAGAAAATAAAGAAAAGATAAGAAAAGTTAAAGGAAAACACCTAACGCTGCCTCCTGGGCCCGGGGACACCCCAAACATCATCTCTGGGGTATAAGGGATATTCAGTCTGTTTCTCACAAATCGCAGGCCTCCTGGCCAGACCCTGGTTGTGTTGCAGGGATGCCGAGAGTCAGACACTTGCTCTGGCGGTGGCCACATGCCCCCAGGATCTATGTGGCAGGGCCCTATTGCAGAGTTAAGGTTGACTGGTGCAACATCACTCCCTTGCAGAACCACCATTTGAGCAAAACTCAAATGTCTCAATTCCCCCTTAGCCCTGCAGCTTTTACTTTTGTGTCAGCTACAAGAGTTTATCCTCTCCATATGCTGACTCTCCACCACCCAGCATGTCACGTGATGCAGTGTTCCACATTTCTATATATTGGCAAAGTTCCTTTTGATGTTTTTCCTGCTGAGATGGGAGAATTGTTTGCAGATGGGAGGGTTGGCTATTTTTTACTGTTATGATGATGTGAAATGTCTTGTAAATAACATGACTTAATAATAATGTGATGCTGAGTGAAGAAGGTTTGAATGCATCAGAGAATGCAAGACTCTGTTCTTATTTTAGGTCATAATATGTATCTTGCTCTGGAATTTCTTCTTATATGAAACTGAAAGTGTATTACGCCCATCTGTGTTGTGGGTTTGTCACTCTTTCCTGGACGCCATTTGATTTCATAATTGTATATCAGTCTTAGTTGAGAAGATGTAGCTCAGATTTCTTCTGGACTTTGAGACAAAAAAACTAAAAACTGCTAAAAAGAGTATCCCCTAGTAAATGACTTGCACGGGTATTTTGCCTAGTGCCATTTTTCTCCCTAAGCAGTTGTGGCCCAGGCCCTGCAGGCAGTCGCTCCTAGAGATATCTCCTTCCATATCAGGTACATGTTGTCTATTATTTGTGAAATGCAATCCCTATCTAGGTAGAAATGGAGAAAATGGAAGTGACATTTCTGTGGAGTTCACCCTCAGAGATGCTGCACATGTGTATAAAGCGACATCAGTGTTGAATGTGATATTGTTGCAGAAAACTACCAATTTTTAATAGCTATTTGCCCTTTGATGTCTTCTGGGGACTCTGAGCCACACCTGTGTTTAGTCCGTATCTTAAATCTATGCCACGAGGTTAAAGAAATAAATAGGCATATTTGGGGGAGTTATACCTCACTATCACCACTGTTATTTTGCGGGGTTGGTGAAGAATTGTACTCTAGAGAAGTGTAAAATTCCTTCAACTAAGGCCAAGGATTTGACAAGAACTCAGGTAGAAATTGCAGGTACCAGAGGTTGATTTTCACCCCAGAGATGGAAGCTCTAGTGACATTTGACCCAGGTAAACTATTTCTTTTTAGAAAGCTGCTCCCTAGTTCAGTGGCACTGATCAGAGTCCTAAAAAACACCATGATTAAATGGGAATCAATTGTCCTTTTCCATTTGGATCAAAAGTTTCATGAAGTATGGGGAGAAAGAGCTGTCCAACCCCCCTGCTCAAAGCAGGACTAACCTCAGCTAAATCAACCCAGCCAGGGCTTTGTCAAGCCAGGCCATGACCTCTAAAGATGGAGATTCCACCCCTTCCCTACGTAACCCATGCCAGTGCTTCACCACCCTCTTAGGGAAAAAGTTATTCCTAGTATCCAACCTAGCCTTCCACACTGCAACTTGAGACCATTGCTCCTAAGTTCTGCCATCTGCCACCTCTGAGAACTTATCTTTCATTGATAAGTTTTCATCATCAAGGGATAAATTATCACCATTCATCTGTCATTGAATCCGGCTTTTTTTCTGTCCATCATCATCCTTCCAAGAATATTGTTTCACAGTTCATAGCAACTGCCCTTGTATTTCCCACTTGTGGTCCAGCAGAGGCACCCACTCTAGGCTGCTTAGCCTTTGCCGTTCTTGGGTGGAGTCCCATGTCTCTGTCCCTCCTGATGAGGCATTTTCCAGGTTGCACAATGCCCTGCCTACTCTGTGAGTTCCTCAGCAAGATAGACCACCTAAGGGGCCAACGTTTGTGCTTTGCTTTCTCTTCAAAGGCTATGAGCAGGGCACTTGCCCACAGCTATGAGTTACTGCACAGCCTTTCTAAGCAAGCACATTTATTCTTAAAGTGAAAGCATGACAGAGAAAACATAGTAAATGATAAAAAAAATCGACGTGCATGCTAATAAGTTTGCCAGCGATTTTTCCCCTCCTCCTCCAATCTCTACAATAGCTCTGATCAGTGTCAAGCCTTCCAACCTTTCCCTAAAGATTGGGGCCTGCCATGGGCTCGAGGTCCCAGCCACTTACTGGATGAGAAGGAAGTCACTGACTGGGCGTAATCTCAGTCTATTTATCCAAAAGTTCTTGCTTTATCCATTCTCTTCTAGAGAATCTGGTGTGAACTAGTATAGGTGAGCCTCCTGTGGTGGTGTCACAACCTGCATGGAAGTGTTCCCTGATCGATCGCAGGATGGGGTTCAGGTGCTACTGACCTCCTCTGTCGGACAGGAGGGTCTGCCTCAGATCCCACGGCTGCTACTTCGCTGAGGCCGGTGGGGTGAAGGACCCCAATGTCACGGCCACAGTAACGCAAAGACTGGCAGGTGGTGGCACAGCATCCTCAAGGTCAGAAGGTGATAGAGCCGGGATGATCCTGCTACTGGGGCCAGCAGGAGGTGGGCTCCTTTGGGTGCCACTGAAACCGTCTCTCTGTAAGTTAAACCTTGTTGCCACTGTATCACTGAGGCCAGCAGTAGGATAGGGCATGGGTGACCTTGCCATTGTGCCCATGACATCTGCAAGCCGTGGGGCCCCGTAGCCACTGTACCCCTGAGGCGAACAGGCGGTGGCACATGCGTGCCATGGCAACTGTATCCCTGAGGCCTGCCAGATGTGGGGCCGCGGCTGCACTTCCACTGTGCGCCTGGCGGGCAGTCGGCGGTGAGAACGCCGCTGTGACTTCGGCTATAACTCTTAGGCCAACAGCTGGTGTGACCAGGGAGCCACAGTTACTGTACCCTGGGGCTGGCAGGGGAATAAGATCCAGCTTTGCTGCTGTATTTCTGAGTCTGGCAGGGGGGTGGGCCCCCTGGTGACACTGACTTATTCCTGACGTCAGCAGTGGGTGGGGTCTGGGTGTCACTGTATCTGTGAGGTTGGCTTCGTGTGGCATTCAGGTGCCACTAGCAATGTATTCCTGAGGACGGCAAGGGTGCTCTGCAGGTGCCACTACCATTGTATTTCTCAGACCGGCAAGGGGTGAACCTGGGAGCTACTGCAACATCATCTCTAGGGCTAGCAGGGCGTAAAACCAGGTTGCCAATACCACTTTACATTTGGATGCTAGCAGGGGGTGGCGCCAGGGTTGTACTGCCGCTGTATCACGGACACCAGGAATTGTACAGACCCTGTTGCCACCGCCAGTCTGTCTCAGTGGCCAGCAGGGGTAGGGTGCAGATGTCCTTTCTACTGTATATATGTGGCCTATAAAAGTTGGGGCCTGGGTCCCCTGCCACTGTATATCTGAGCAGAGCAGGCAGTGGGTCCGGGTGCCCAGCCCCTGCATCCCTTAGCACTGAAAGGGGACCCCTGCCTGTGTATGGATGCCATGCACCCGGGGTGGGTTTTGGTTGCCACGTCTGCAGTAGCTGTTGCTCGGCTTCTCCAGAGCCCCCCAGTCCAGCTCTGGGAGAACACTTCGTCCAGTTCTCTGGAATCCCAAAACTCCCTTCGAAGCTGGACATGTCACAGAGGTTTCTTGGCTGGTGTTTCCTCCATCCACACGAGGGGTGATTGGGGTCATTTGCAGGAGGGGTGGGTTAGAGGCACCACGACGCCAGGGTAGATCATTATAAATCAGATTATGTACACATTCTAAAACAGCCTAAGACACATTTGCATTCTGCATTGCCTCACGCACTCTATGGGTGGCTTGCTTATTTAGTGAGACAATGTCTGGCTAGATCATAAACTGCACTGCAAACTGGGCTAGCCCGCAAAGCTGCAGCTGCAAGCTTGGCACGCATTACTCTTCTTTCACGTGTTCTTTATCTACCAGCTGCATGTTATTTACTGGCCATGTGTGAATTCGTGCTTTGTTCATAGCTCCCCTCTGGTTCCTTACTTCCATTTTCTTGCATTGTTCTTGCCAGACCTACTGCTTTGGGTCTGTCGGGTGGTGAGACATGCCTGCCACGGCCACTGCCTGCATCTCTGAGACCAGCAGATGCTGAGACCCAGCTGCCACTGAATTGCTGAGCTCGCCAGGGGAAGGGACACGACTGGCTCTGACGCCGTGTCTCTGACGCTGGCAGTGGATGGGGCCCTAGTGCCACTGCCATTGCACCGAAGAAGTTGTCAGGGGCTGGTGACTGGGTGACACGGCCAGGGCCTCTCTCAGGCTGGCAGGGGATGTGACCCATGTGCCACTGCAGCAGTATTGCTGACGCTGGTGGGGAGTGGTACACAGGTGTTATCCGTGGCACTTGCCCCCCCACCCTTCCACCTGGCCTTAGGCATGCCACGTCCTTGGCACTTGGGCCACATTGCTGGCCTCAGGGATTCAGGGGACCCCTCACTCCACACTAACCTCAGGGCTGCTGTAGCCACTCCACCGGGGCCTTTCCCTCTGCTGGCCTCAGGACAGGGTGGCTATCACGTCCAGGACCCTTTCCCCGTGTACCAGTCTCATTGGTGCAGCAGCATGGGGGCCTCCCCCCCTGCTGGGATCAGGGGTGCCATGGCCATGGGACCTGGCCTTCACTGCCCACCTCAGGGGTGCCAGGGCCATTGCACCTTGCCCCAAGCCATGGCTGTGTCACTCAGACACTCCCTCCCCCGCATTGTGCAAGGGGTGCTGTGCCATGGCACCTGCCCTGCCGCCGGCATCGGGGCTGCCATGGCGATTGTGCCTGGGCCTTCCCCACCACCCCAGAGGTGCATGGCTGGGGCACCCATGCCCCTTTCCGCCAGCTGGCTAAGGCCTTACCCCTAAACTCCCCAGGCTTTGGGGGGTGCCATGGTTGAACCAGCTGAGCGCTGCCACCTGCCTCATAGGATCTGTTGCCACCTCCACCCCAGCGTGGCCTCAGTGATGTCTCACCCCAGGCCTCCAGCCCCTGGGCTCCAGGGTACCTTGGCTGTGACACCCAACTCCCTCCTCTGGCCTCAGGTGTGTCACGGCTGCTGCATTTGGGGCCCCTGCCAGCCTTATGGGCTCCATATCCATGGCCCCCAGTCTGCCCCACCAACCCAGCCTCAGAGGTGCCAGACGTGGCATCCCAGCCCCCACCTGCTGAGATCAGGGGTCCGTAGCCCAGAGCCCTCTCTTCCAGCCTCAGCAGTGCCCTGGCCATTGTGCCTCTACCCCCCCATGGTCTCTGAGCTGCCACCACTGTGGCACCTGCTCCACCCCACACAGCTCTCATGCCAGGCCCCCATGTGGCCTGAGGGGCACAATCACCTTGAAACACAGGGCCCCACACCCATTGGCCTCCAGGGTGCCATAGATGTGGCAGCTGGGTCCCCCACCCCGTCTGGCCTAATGCAGTGGTTTACCCACCCCCCCCCATCCCTCTCCATACCCTGCCACCCCTCCCCCATCTGGGGCTGGGTGGGGGGCCACAGTCAGGGCTGGGGTCTGAGGATGGGAGCCAGGCTGGGGTCAAGGGCCTATGGTCAGGGCTGGGGGCTGCGACAGGCCAAGGGGCCGGGGGTGTGGGGGGCGGGCGCTGAAGCCGTGGCTGGGCGATGTGACGAGGGGCAAAGGGGGGGCGAGGCAGCAATGGCCACACGCATGCACCACGACCAGGGGCTGAGACTGAATCAGGGGTCAAGCACCGAGGGCGAGCTGGGACTGGAGGCCGCAGCCGGGCCCGGAGCAGAGCTCAGGGCAGAGCGGGCCTGGGGGGTGCTCCCTCCCTACCTCCAATGGGGGCTGGCCCCAGGCCCGACCGGCACCCACCCAAATATTCCTAGGGCGGTGCACCCACAGTTTGACGACCTCTGGCCTAACGTCTGCCCTGTCCATTAGACCCAGCCCTCAACCATGGCGTCCGGCCCCCAACTGCCAGGGAGATTCTGGGGCGCTGTGGTAGTGTGACCCAGTCCCCCGGCCTAGGGTGCCATGGCCATGTCCTATGTCCCTCTGTGTTATTCAAATAACAAATATCACAGGATCTTTTTCAGGGGATAAGGCAACAAGCCACGTTTATTGTGAATACAAAATTTGGTAACTAGTATCAATAATGCAAATAGCAGGGAAACAAGATCAACAGTGTAACAATATCAATATTGTGCTTTACCCAGTGATTACAAATACAGATATTCTTGTTAATAAAATATACTTCATTGACACACGGTTCAATTGGCACTTTCATTCACACTCATACACACAGACAGGGAGATAGGCAAACATACATATGGGTCTCACAGATGTTATAGTTACCAGCCTCTTGGTGCTCGTGGTGGTCTCTAGCCAGGTGACTGCAGAACGAGGGTGAGGAGCAAGGTTCTGCCGTTGCGCATCGGTACTCCTGGATGGTTGGTGTTGTAGATCCGAACCTCCAGCTTTCATCTTTCTGTTCCATTTTACAGGAAAAAGACCCCATGTCAGTCTATGGGTTTTTGCTCTGTCATGCTGCATCTGCATTTGGTGTGATCCTTAATCACCCACATTGTTACAAGCCTGATCAGATTTTGTCCTTTGAAGTGGGCTGACTCCAAAGTTATCAGGGTGAGCTCCTCTTCGGCCAGTTGAGTGGTAAAAGTTATTATCTTCGCTCCTTTCTTCCTCCCTGAAACATTTTAGGTGAAGCTGGTGTTTTCTTCATCATGTTTCCACATTCCTTACTCAGACCAATTGTTCAATCACTCTTCCTGTCTACACCCACCTCAATTGCTCAGCCATTCACACTTCAGTCACTCAGTGCCAACTCCTAGCTGTAGAATTCACATATTATTTTTAAAGCAAACATTATTTCGTTTTTGCCAGTGTCTTTCACAATTAGGTAGGTATATTACATTTCACAGTGTGGCTTTTTATACTTAAAATACGGTTTTTCCAAATATATTGAAAGTGGGTAAAATTACCAGATAAAATGGTCAGTGGATTGGTTTTACAATCTTAAACCAAATAGAATTATACAAAGTACAGACAGACTTGAATTATTCTGCAGTAAATGGATATTTTAAAAAGGCTGAAGTGAACATTTCAAAGGGTAGAACAACACGAGTCAGTTGAGGTTTTAGCTTTGATTAAAGTTACAATGTATCAGGCTGAAGTGCCTCTTGGTAGGAAGATGGGGGGGAGAGTGTTTGTGGTTCTGTTCTTTCATGAAAACAGGATTGGGCCAACAACCACCCCACCCCACCCCATCTGCTCTTCTCTCCCTGGAATTTCCTGCCTGCACAGAGATAGTTCAGTCTCCCCCATTCACACTGTCTTCCCCTCCCTGCATTTTGTGGGCACAGGCACAAAGGAGGTCAGCGCTGGGCCAAATTCCTGGGGAGCTGGGGATTGGGTCCAGGCTTTGGGCATGAATTGTTCTCCGCAGGACTTCTGGCTTGGGCTAAAAGGGCCATGTACTACACAAGCAATGATCATGCATTGATCACACAGCAGCTTCCTAGCCTTGGAGTTAGGGAGGGGCGGAAGTAAACGCTGAAGCACGGCAAAATGACCTGACCAATAGGTACTATGGTAACAGAGTTATAATATGGGCAGCCCACGTCCCCCCTTCTATTCCTTCTCTCCCCATCTGGACAAAGAAAGTGGTAAGAAGTGTGTTCTCTCTTCTTTTGCAGACCACATGCTTGTTAGAGTAGCTTGGGATATCTCCCCTTGTTCTTCCCGTGCAGCTGGTTCATTCAGGAAGTTTATGGTCATTCCTGATGTCAAGATAGCCAAATCACGAGGGAAAATGCATATGCCCCGCAGGTGAAGTGGTAAACCATAAACAGCGGTGGGTATAATTATACGCCTCCCCTATCTGTTAATATTCATTTCATAACCATGTATATCACCAAACAGAGGTTTTATGGGACATTGTAGAAGTGTGTGTATGTATATAAAAAGTTGTAGAGTAGTTAACTCTGGGCTTACTTTGCTGGTCGCGAGGGGAATGAGTGGTCTAGAGGCTGTAACCGAATAAAAGCTCATTATCACTCCACCCACATCAATCTCTCTTTAATCGACCCTGCAACACCTTTCTGGCTCATTTTTCCTCCCCCCTGCTTCCCTGACACCTGCACCCCAGACACACAAAGGTGAAACCCAGCTGGGGCCTGTTCTCGATCCCCATGGGAACCCCTGGAGCAGATCTGGAGCAGATCCTGGAGCAGCAGATCTTGGAGCAGATCCTGGCAGGTGCTTTGAGAGTGGCTTCGTTGTCAGTAAGGTGGCTCTGAACTCTCACTGACAAGGGAGCAGGGTCCCAGGGTCTGCAGATCTGAGCCCTCAGGGTCCCCCCTTGTGCAGAGTCATTTTGCTGCCCGTCCCCAGCATTTCCTGCAGGTGCCTCTCAATTACCTGGAGTCTCCAGCCCAAAGGCCCCCACACTGGGGGGCACGGGGGGGGGGGGGGGTTAATGAAAGTTTCTCCCCAGCACAGACCCGGTGGGGGAAGCAGCAGCTGCCCAGCCCGGCTCCCAGACAAATCACAGCCCCTGGTACTCCAGAGCCTCCCGGCCCCACCAGCGCTCTCTCTGCCCCAGCCCCAACCCTCCTTGTGTCCTCAACATACATCCGTCCCTCTCCTCCTATACCACTGCGGGAACGTCCTGAGCACCAGACTCGGGAGAGTGACAAACCTCCCGGCCTAGGGGGCAGGGACTGAACAGAGTTTTCCCAGCTAGAGTCCGAGGGTCACAAAGGAGGCGCCCTGCCGAGGCAGGGGCAGTCTCGGGTAGGAGTCGCCCCTTCCGTCCCCAGCCTGGCCGGGAGAAGCCAGCACGGCACAGGAGGGCCCAGCACGGCGCGGCACGTGGCATTGAACGGATTGTGCGTGTGTTTTGCAGCAGCTGCAGAGGATACGTGGCCGGGACCCCAGAGCCCAGCACGGAGGCATCTCCTCCGACCCTGCGGGCAGCGGGGCAGCGCGGTGGGTCCGGGGGAGCGGGCAGGGCCCGGGTGGGCGGTGCGGAAGCCGCCGATCTCGCGGCCCGGCCGGGAGCCGCTTCGGGGCGTGCTGGTGGAGGGTTTCAGGCAGGGGAGGAAGGAGGCAAAATCAGCCGTAGCTGGGGGTGGGGAGAGATGCGGGGGGGTTGAGGGCAACCAGAGGGCTCCGGGTGGGCCGGGGGGGCTGATGATGGGGACACTGGAGGGGGGGGGGTAATGAAACCCTCTGATTTTATCCCTTCTCCCTCAGAGTTTGCCCCATTTTCCCTCTCATTCCCCTGTGTCTGTTTTAAATCTCCTAGGAATGGGATATCCCCCTGCCCCCGCGTGTGACCCGCCGCAAGTTCTCCCTGTGCGGTGGGAAATGGCTGCCCTGAACCCTTCCCCAGACGGGTACGGCTTGGTGGGTGCGGCTTGCAGAGCCCTGAGAATTTTATAGTTTGGTTTCATCCTTTGCTTTCTTTTTGTTTCGGGTGTTCATTCCTTTGTGTTCCGGGGTATTTTGATTTTTGGACATTTGGATTGTAAAAGGTTTTTGAAGAAAGCATTTTTTTTCCCTTGGAGACTGAAGGCCGTTACTTTAGCTCTTGCCTTATTGCAGTTAGATTGCATTTCTTTTTTAATTCTACTAACTAACTTAATTAACTCTTTTGAAATGAATTACATTTTTCCTTTCTTTAATACGTAATTTAATGAATGCTGATTTAATAGCATGTGTCAATGACATTGTATGTGGAAACCATAACTTCACATACAGTGTTGTCACACACATTTTAATCAGGACAGTACTAACCAGCATTTTAGGAGTTTGAAATGATATCTTACCAGACATGCTTTGTACAAAGCTGGTTACCATTCTGTGTAGGGTGTGGACGCGGGTATATTCTGTCACACTCCACTTTTCAGGATCTTCATGTTTTGGAGGGAAAATAGCTTCCCTGAGTCCTTGTCCCAGATGTCGGGAGCAAGGGAGGTGAGAAGGGATGGACCCTCCCTTCCCCACCATATATGTTTTAAAGGATTTTGGCCACCTCCCTCTCATGCTACATTTCTAGTCTCATTGACTCTGGTGTCAATCCAGAGTCACTGCAGTAAGGACAAGGAGTCAGTCTGGATTAACATGGATGCAAGTGAGATCAGGGAGGTGGTGTCACTAGTTACTATCACCAGAGGGCTCTGGTTGTTTCTGAGGGAGGGGAGGCTGTTCTCTCTGTCTCTTTCTACTCAAGGTATCAGGTCTGAGTTTCTTGGGTCAGACAGGATCTGTGTCAGGGAGAGACCTTTGTTAAAGCTCCTTCTGTGCCCAGGCAAGGGTAGTGACTCTCCAGTGGCTAGAACTAGCCCCCTAGAGTAGCCCTGCTTTCTGCCAACACCACCTGCTAAGCCAGAAACCTCAGGGAAAGTGCTGGGGATGGGCAGGAAAGTGACTTTGCACAAATATCCTGGGAGCCTCACATTTTGCAACCCCTGGGACTCTGCTCCATGGTTGTGAATGTCCCTGAGGGAGGGCTCCAATCTGTCTTAACAGCAATGAATCCGCTGCCCTCACCTCCTGCCAGGATCTGCTCAGGCAAAACCCAGCGATAGTCTGAAAGATCCTGTCTTGAGGCATACTTGGAACCCAGTTGCATATCCCCCATCCTCCTCCTCCTCCTCCTCCACTGTTGATGGTTCGGGCCTGTGACTTGGGCTTCTAGGAGGTAACCATGGTGGATTGCGGGGCGGTGGCGGGGTCTCCGCCAAGTATAGTATACTGCGCTTGGTGAAAGCAGCAGATCTGTAGGCCTCTCTGGCCTTTTGATATACCTGCTGCAGTTCCTTTGCTTTCACACTGCGCTGCTACTGATTCCTGTTTTACCCCTTCTCTTGCATGCCCCTTACCATCTGATCAAGGATGTTGACATTTCTATAGCTGGTCGACAAATTGGAGAGAGTCCAGCGGAAGGCAACAGAAATGATTAGGGGGGTTGGAGCCCATGAGTTATGAGGAGACGCTGAGGGAACTAGGCTTGTTTAGTCTGCAGAGAGGATGAGTGAGGGAGGATTTGATAGCAGCCTTCAACTACCTGAAATGGGGTTCCAGGGAGGATGGAGCTTGGCTATTCTCAATGGTGGTAGATGACAGAACAAGGAAGCAATGGTCTCTAGTTGCAGTATGGGAGGTCTAGGTTGGATATTAGGGAAAACTTTGTCCCTAGGAAGGGGGTGAAACACTGGAATGGGTCACCTAGGGAGGTGGTGGAATCTCCATCCTTAGATTTTTAGGGCCCAGCTTGACAAAGCCCTGGCTGGGATGATTTAATTTGGGTTGGTCCTGCTTTGAGCAGGGGATTGGACTGGAGACCTCCTGAGGTCCCTTCCAACCCTAATATTCTATCATCCATTGCTGTGCCTATACAGCTTTCTCTCCCCACAGGCACAGGAAATTCAATATCTTCTGTCTATACTGGTTGCAGCTCATTTGGAGCATGTAGCTGTCTTTGTCAACTGATCAGCTGCACACAACAAAGGATCATGGCTGGAGGTATGATCGGACAAGGCATTTAAAGAGTTGCAGGGTTAAGCGGAGTTGGTCTTCCGGGCTCCTTGACCTATGGGTAGTGGATTTCGCAATTGTGACTAAAATGGTTGGTGTTGGGCATTGTAGGACAGCTGCTGGAGAACTGGTAGGGTTGACAGAGGCAACACGCTCTCTGCACTTGCACTGTGTTGACCTCAGCACATCAACAATGGCTCAACGTTGCTCGGGCAGTGGTGTTACCATGCTGATATAATGGGGAGCTTACCTTGGTGGAGACAAATTTAAATGCATAGATGCACACGACTAAGTCAATGCAACTCCGCTTACGTCGACGTAGTATAGGCCTCTGTAGTGCAGATCTTGTCTGGGAAGGGTTAATCATGTCTGGGAGGGGTCAATCCTGATGGGAAATCCTACTTCTAATGAAGTCACTAAGTATTTCCCAATGTCAGTTTCCTAGGGAAACCTAGGAACCTAGAATGTCAGTTTCCAGGGAAAAAATCTGGTGGGACTCTATGAAATGGACAAAATCCCCTTCTGAAATCTCTCCAATTGCCCTTTTTGCCCTGACAGGCTACAGAATAATGACGATGTTTTGCTCTGGATCATCCCATCCTTCCAGGGAAAGGAAATGGCTGCAGTGGAGTCAGCTGAGGTAAGGGGTTATCATGGAACTGGTGGTGGGGTCTGGCTGCAGGGAAATGGGCAGTGAATACATAGGAAGGTGGGAGCTGCTGGAGATGGGGCAGGGCAGTAAATGCCATGGGTGGGGAAAGGAAGGGGACAAACTTGCCAGAGAAATCGAGGGCCTTGTTTGAAGAAGCAGACTCCTGAGATTTGGGAGTGGAACTTCCCCTATTTTCCCCAGCAAATAATCCCCTGGCCAGGGCTGCGAAAACTTCCGGTGACTGACACACGTCATTATTTCCCTCTCCCCCAAACTTTGTGTTATCTCCAAACTTCCCCGTGACGATATCTTCTCTTCCAAGTCATTGACAAACAAATTAAATAGTGTAAGGCCAAGAACCAATCCCTCTGGGACCCTACTAGAAACACAACCCTTGGACCGTGCTTCTCCATTTACAATTACATTTTGAAATCTGTCAGTTAGCTGTTTTTGAATCTAGTTAATGTATGTCATGTTAATTTTGTATTGTGCTAGGTATTTAAATATAATGCTGTACCAAGTCAAATACCTTACAGGAATCATAAGTATGCATTAACACTGTTTCTTTATCAACCAAACTTCTGATCTCATACCAAAAAAAATCCATTTAGTTTGGGAGGATCTGTTTTTCCTCAACTTATGTGGATTGGTCTGAATTATATCACTCTCCTTTAATTCTTTAATAAACAAATCCAGTATCAGCCCCTCCATTATCTTGCCCAGATTGATGTCAGATAGCCTTATAGTTATCTCGGTCGTCCCTTTTTAAATATTGTGTCAACATTAGTTTTTTTCCTCTCTTTTGGAGTTTCCCCAGCATTCTAAGACCTATTAATTAATGTTGATTTTCATCCACTGAGCTCCTCAGCCTGTTTTTTTTTTTTTTTTTAATTCTTGAATGGAAGATATCTGGAACTGCTGTTTTAAAAATGCCTGGCTTTTGTAGCTGCTATTTAACGCCCTCATGAGTTTGTTGTGATGACAAAACTGTGGTCTCCATCATGGTAAAGATATGCCTACATCAACTGCTTGCTTTTCCCCAAATCCAGTAGAGAAATATTCACTGAACATTTTTACTTCTGCCACTTCCATCTAGCAATGGACCGATACTATTGTTAGGATTCTTTTTGTGATTAATATACGAAAAATAACCTTCCTTCATATTGTCCCTGATTCTGCTGGCCAGAGATTTTTCCTTTTGTCCCTTTGCTTCACCTTCTCGGTTTTCTACAATTTCAAGCTTCTGACCTTTTTTTCCTTTCAGCTTCCTCTGTGTTTGTTTACATGGACATGTTTATTTCAGTGCTTCTCAAACTTTTTGCATTGGTGACTCCATTCACATAGCAAGCCTCTGAGCCATCCCCGTGGGTGCCTGCTCCTGGCCTCCCTGCAGGCTCCCCACTCCCCCTTTGCCTCTAACCCCTGCACTGTGCCCTCTTCACCCCTGCACCCTGCAACCCCCTCCTGCGCCCACCTGGGGAAACAGAGAGCAGCAGCTCCTGATGCTCGCCTCACAGCACTGCCCAGATGGGGAAAGTGACCTGGATGCAGAGATTTCTGGCGTTGCTTCTCGCTCTCCCCCTTACCACTCGTATGGGAGGTGCAGAGGAATGCTTGGGGGGGGGGGTGAGTAGTGACTGTATCACCGCTCATCTCTTTCCCCCATGTTCCTCTGCCAGGAGAAAGCAAGGAGGCTCACAGCCCTGTGCCTGGCCAGGGTCGGGGTATGCAGCTTGCAACCCCCACATAACCACCTCATGACCCCCTGTTTGAAAAACGCTGATTTATTGAATGGGGAGGACGTTGGGATTCCCACCAGGAGGCTGTGCCAGGACCCTGCTAGGAACGCCTTTTCCAGTGCCAGTCTCGGGCTAGTTTGTGTGTCATTGAATGTGAAGACTGCTGCCCACTGGATGCATTAAAGTCCGCTTTGCTTTCTCTCCAAGGGCTATGACTGCTCTATGTGTGGTGGATGTGGGGATTTTGGTGATATATGTATGATTGTATGTGTGATTGTACACCACCCCTCTGTGTTATTCTGTGCTTGATATTGCTATAATGGGAATGTAAAGACCAGGACACACGAGGTGTTTTGTTACACCTGGCCTTCTGCTCTCTTTCCTCTCCATGAAGGTGGCTTTCCTTTTTGTCATTACCCCATCGAGGAGGGTTGGTGAATGGGGAGCTGGGATGGTAATCTTTCCCTCCTTCACCAATTTCCATAAAGACAAGGTTTCACTGTGTCTTGTGGCAGATAGCCGAGTACACCCTAGTGGGCCTCATGCTTCCATTGCTTGTAGTGGGTCAGGGCGTCTCCAGCCACTCCAGTTTCCCCGAGGAGGGGGTAGGGACCCGGGCCCACCCACTCCTCCGGGTCCCAGCCCAGGGGCCCTGTGAGAAGCAGCTATGTGCTGCTGGCACCGTGTTCCCAGCTGCAAACTCTCTTCCCCTGGGCTAATTTTCCCCCTCCTTCTGGCTTCTTGAGCCTGGTACCTTCCTCCAGCCTGCTCCTCCACAGAATCTCTGCACTCTGGTCTGTTCCTCCTCGCAATCAGTACTCCTACACACAACACAGCACGGCACTCCTGCTCCTCCCAGCTCATGCCTTGTCTGTTTGGGTCAGAGGGTTTTTATGGAGCACCTGGTGGTCCCTAATTAGCCCCAGCTGCTCCTAATTGCCCCCTAATGACTCTCAGCTAAACTACAGGGAACAGAGCCCGGAGAGTACAAGTAAGGGTAGTCAGTAAGGTTATTCAGATGAAATTGTTTGCTTAAATAACCTTTATTATTAACAGATAACTGCGACCCAGAATCCGAAAACCCACATGATTCCTGCAAACCCAGAGTCGTGGAAGCTGCAGTTCACCATCGTGGGTTCTTTTCTTTTCTTTTCTTCTCCTCCTCCTCCTCCTCATAGGTTGGAAGTACTGCACCAGAAACTGACCGGCGCTTGGACCATGCTCTATTAACAGACCCCAAACGCCACCTACTGACGAAAATGGGAATCGCGTATGAATGTTACAGATACCTTTTCATCCCATTACAGCTCACCACTACACACACTCCTTCTGGGACACAAGAACTCCCCGCCGTAAACCAATACAGATCAAATAACACAGAGTTCTAGGATGAGATCTGGATATTGGAGGAAGATCCCGCAATTTTAATTTCCTGGTATAACGCCAGCTCAAACCAGCGATTAATACCCCTGGGGAACACGCATGTGTATGTAAGGGAAGGACCCACCTTATTGGAAGCTAATTTGTCCAACTTAGCTATTTACCCACGGTGGGAGAATCACTGGCAAATAGGGGTAACTATAGCTGGGATTTATGGAGAAACCACCAGGAGTGTAAATTATCCCCGAGTCTGGGATGGAGTAATCAAGGCAGGCACCACCCTTACAGTAACCATCGGGTACTGCCCCATTAAAAGGGGAGGAAAATTTCCTGATTAGTTCCCAGACACGTTTGTTAGGACATGGGGAAAAGAGTTTGCATTTATTAGAAACACCCCCATAGCCATGGAAAAACCTAAATTGTTTAAATTACAATGTGAACCCGTAAAAGCTCTGGTTAACCCCCTGCTGGTTGAAATGAGGGTAGATATGGACTGGACTCGTTTAAATGTATCCCATGCGGAGCCACGATGCGTCCCGTATGCACTCCCTATTTTGTTGGCTTGTGTCTGCACGCATCAGGCTCCTAAAACCAGATGCAAATGAGATACCGTTGATACTGCCTTGGGAGTAATCGGTACTGGAGCGGGGCTATTGAACTCTGTAGATTTGGAAGTGATCAAGAATAAACTAAACTCTTTATCTAAGGTGCAGGACAGTCTGATCCAGAAGCAAGTACACACCAATGTAGATTTGGTACAGATCAGGCTGGGAAACCTAAAAGCCAGATGGAATATGTGGCAGTGGGTCAACTCTACAAGTTGTTCATTATATAGAGAACAAAAAGAAATGGGAAATAAAACTGCCACAGCTCTAAGCTGCACTGAAATGCAAGTACTAGGACTATCTACATTAGAGCATGAGCTCCCTGCTGCCCCGGTGAGTGGTGTGGGGTGAGGAACCATCGCTTTCTGATTGTTTATTGAACATTGATATATATCCTATATCCTGAGTCCAGGGCACACACCCCCCATCACTCTGCTGCATGCCGTGTGGCCCTGCTGTAAAGGCATTAATTCCCTATGAACCCCTCCCCTGCCTGAACCAACGCCCCAGCCAGAGAGAACACTGGGAGGGAGAGGAAAATCTGCTTTCCATGCAGCTGTGAAGGCACCGGATGCTCTGGGAAAAGCAGGAATTTGGGTGTAACATACAGGGAAGGCTGCCTCGCTCACTGGAAGGATGTGTGCTTTGCCTACCTTAGGCCCTGGATTCAATCCCTCATGTCTCTGGTTTCTGTTGTCCTCCCCCACTGCGATGATCTACTGGGTAAAGTGGGGGACTCAATATCTAGTGGGGTTTCCCTGCACAGTCTTAATACCTCTTCCATCCATGATTCAGAGAAAAAAGAGAGTCGGACAGGGGACTGCACAGGTGACAAATCATTAAATCAATTCAAAATTTGAAGAGCTACTAGCCAAAGACTCAAAGAGTAATAACAAAATATTTTTTTAAGTACATCAGAAGCAGGAAGCTTGCTAAACAAACACTGGGGCCACTGGACAATCGAGGTGCAACTCAAGGATGATAAGTCCACTGTGGAGAAACTAAATAAATTCTGTGCTTTCATCTTCACTGCAGTGGATGTGAGAGAAATTCCCAAATCTGAGCCATTCTCTTTAGGTGACAAATTTGAGGAACTGTCCCAGATTGAGGTGTCATTAGAAGAGGTTTTGGATCAAAATAATAAATAAAACAGTAATAAGTCACCGGGGCAGATAGTATCCACCCAGGAGATCTGAAGGAGCTCAAATATGAAATTGCAGAGGTACGAACTGTGGTATGTAACCTATCATTTAAATCAGCTTCTCTACCAGATGACTGGAGGATAGCTAATGTGACGCCAATTTTTAAAAAATACTCCAGAGGCGATCCCAGCAATTACAGGCTGGTAAGCCTAACCTAAGAACCAGATTTATTGGAGAGGAGTCAACATGGCTTTTGTAAAGGAAAATCATTCCTCACCAAGCAATAAAAAGTTTTTGAGTGGGTCAACAAGCATGTGGGCAAGGCTGATCCAGTGGATATAGTGTATTTAGACTTTTAGAAAGCCTTTGAGAAGATCCCTCACCAAAGGCTATTAAACAAAGTAAGCAATCATAGGATAAGACAGAAAGTCTTCTCCTGGATCAATAACTAGTTAAAAGCTAGGAAACAAATAGTAGGAATAAATGTTCAATTTTCAGACTGGAGATGGGTAAATAGTGGTGTCCCGCAGGGGTCTGTATAATACCTGCACTGTTCAACATATTCATAAATGATCTGGGAAAAGGGATAAGCAGCGAGGTGGCAAAATTTGCAGACAATAGAACATTACTCAATATTGATCACTCCAAAGAGACTGTGAGGAGTTCCAAAGGGATATTAGAAAACTGGGTGAACACTCAAGAAAGAGATCTTGGAGTCACTGTGGATAGTTCTCTGAGAAGACCTGCCCAATCTCCAGCGTCAGTCAAAAAAAGCTGACAGAATGTTGGGAATTATAAGGAAAGGGATAGATCACAAGACAGAAAATATCACATTCCCTATAAATCCATGGAACACCCACATCTAGAATACTAAGTGCGGTTCCTGTCACCCCATCTCAAAACAGATATATTGGAATTGGAAAAGGGACAGAAAAGGGCAACAAAAATGATTAGAAGTATGGAACAGTTTCCATAAGAAGATTAAAAAGTCTGGGATTTTTCAGTTTGGAAAAGAGACGACTAAGGGGGGATATGATACCGGTAGAGATTCAAACCGTTAAAATTTCATAATGGTTGAAACAAACCGTCACCATCAGATGTAATAATATACAGAATGAGTATCCTTAAACCAAACTCTAAAGTCCTCAAGCAATGTTTTTCTTACATTGCCATCTGAAAATGTGATCATTGATGGAGATATTTTTGGGTTGGTTTGTGTGTTTACAGTGAAATTGATATTTACCAATAAAACTCTAATTGTTCTATGCCTACCAGTTTGAATCCATAGTATGTGCTGAATTTGAAGCATGGAGGTAGTGTCCTTGAAGCACTAGAGATTAGAGATTGCCTGAAGATGAGGAGTTTCTGGCATTCTCTCTTTCACCACAGCCAATTTCCAACCATGTTTGGTCTCCCCTTTTCCATTCCTGTTTCTCCCAGCAGGTGATGGGATGCTGAGTGAGAATGAGGAGCAGAAATCTCAGCAAGAAGATCTTGATCAAGTTGAACAGCACAGGACATTATTGGAAATCACTAAGGAGGATGTGTCCAGGAATCCTGAGCAGGGAAAAGATGGTGAGAGTCAGCACAGGGCAGAGAAGAGTCAGGGAAACAAGCCAAGGGAGGAAATGAATAAATCCATTAATAGTTCTGGACCTCACAAGTCCATCAAGGAAACCGCAGCCCAGCAGAAGACCCATGCAAAAGAGAGAAATACATGCTCTGAATGTAAACCCTCAGACCTTATTAGACATCACAGAATCCACACAGGAGAGAGACCCTTCGAATGCAGTGAGTGCGGAAAAATCTTCACTCACAGCTTATCCTTTATTAGACATTGGAGAATCCATACAAGAGAGAGACCCCATGAATACCATGAATGTAGGAAAAGCTTCACACAGCTCAGACCTCATTGTACATCAGAGAATCCAGACAGGAGAGAGACCCTACGGGTGCTGTGAGTGTGTGAAAAGCTTCATTTGGCACTCAAACCTTATAACACATCAGAAAAACCACACAGGAGAGCAACCCTGCGAATGCGGGAAAAACTTCATTGACCACTCAGCACTTAAGAAGCATCAGAAAGTCCATATGGAAAACAGACCTTATGAATGCTCTGAGTGCGAGGAAAAACTTCAGTCAGAGCTCAAAACTTATTAGACATCAGGGGATCCACATCTCACAGACACACTAGATGCTCTGAGTGTTGGAAAAGCTTTGATCAGATCTCAGTGCCTACTTATATCATCAGAGAATTTAGAAGAGAAATTAATACCATAAAGTCCTTACTTGGGCTGATGATGAATTTTTTTCTTCTAAAAAGATGATTTTACTAATTCCCTCTTAAAAGCTCTTTGAACTATTTGAACTATGTATGTTTTCTCTCGGGTCCCCCAAGTGGGTTGTCCCGTTTTCTCTCTTCTAGCTCACCATTTTTGGGTGAATTCTGTGCTCCTTTGTATCAGCTCCTTTGTTCTATGAGACATGGGAGCATGTGTCCCTCCTACCAGGAATGTCTATGAGCTGCAGGTTGGGGAGACAGTGTTACCCAGGGATTTTGGAACCAAAGCAGTGGTAACTTTACTGTGTTTTTCTTTAGATGGAGTTAGGAATAAATTAATGGGGACACAGCTTTTTTGTTTGATAAATGGTCGGCACAAACAGGAGTGCCTTTATCTGAAATGACTTTTGTATTAGATCTCAAGCACACACATATACCCACCTATGCTGCAGCAGTAGGTTTAGAGCATTTTAAACATTTGTATTTACCAAAATTTGAAATGATTTTGAGGAACTGACAACCAGGCTTTCAGGGGCCCTCCTTCCATCCAGCAGCTGGGGTGTTTAGATGTTAGATTTTTGTCCAAAGAAAAGTTTTCTCAGATTGCTTTAAAAGAGGGCTCAACAAATTTGTTTTCAAGCTAGGAGCCCACCCAAAAATTAAGGAGCCACACAAGGTGGGTCCAACGGGGGGGTGCCCTGGCATTAGTGTGACAGCTGCTATCCACTCCCGGCCCTGCCTCTTCCTCCTGCCCCTCTCCCACAACGTGGACTCAGCGGCGGGGCAACCTGGCCGGATCCCAGCAGCCGCTCTCCCCTCCTGACCCCCACCCCTTCCACCTGCCCCTCTTCCACAACGTGGGCCCAGTGGCAGGGCGCTTTGGCTGCAGCGCGGCCGCCGTAGCGCTCTCCCCTCCCGGCCTTGCCACATGGGTGCAGTGGTGCCCTGGCTGGAGCGTGGTGGCCACTCCTCCCCAGAAACATTAGGCGCCAGAACCAAATTTCTAAGTGCCATGGCGACCTGGCGCCCAGGGTTTGTCGAGCCCTGCTTTAAAATGATTTTTTTTAAATCTCTAACTTGAACAAAACACATAACATACAGTGGGTTACTGTTGAACCTCCTTATGGGTTCCCAATTTTTTTAATTTTAGCAAACTATTTTTTAATTATTAAAACATTTTCAGTTACAATAACAATAAAACATTTAGGTTAGAGGCACTTAAAACCAAGCACGGCTGTTTAAACCTTTTTAAGCATCATTATTTTTTTTAATTTTAATTAGCAGCAGCTGCACTGCCTTGCCTTTTGAGACCTACAAATATTTCTTGCTATGTGGTTTACAGCTAGCCATGGCTGAACACATAGAATGGCTGACAGCAACGCTGTTAAATTTTGGGGTACACACAGGAATGTTAACAGGTTTCAGCAGGCGGAGACCACCTTGCCCGGGAAGGAGACAAAATACTGAGGACAGGTAAGAGGACAGGTCTGGGGGTGTGGCTTAGTGGAAGAGGCCAGTCCCCCATGAGAGGTCTGGGGCTGTAGGGTCCGTGAGTGGGGGCTCTGAGACTCTCCAGTTGGTTGCTGCTGTAACTTCTAATTAAGCTGCTAACAAAGTCTTTCTACACTCTGATCCTGAGAACTAATAAACCCGTTTGACTCCCATGCGGGCTGTGAATCGCTTCTGACTGCGATGCGGGGGGCATGGCCCCTTTGGGGGTGTGGAAAAGCTCCCCAAGGTCCCATCCAAGGGAGATCCACAGGGAAAGTTCAGCAGAGCAGGGGGCTGAACTCTGAGGTCAGATTCAGGAGGCGGCTGCACAGGTGTGTGGAGACCCGATGGCAGACTCCGAAAAACTAGAGTCCTGACTGGATGCGCCCCATGTGGGTCCAGAGCCCCGATCCGGGGGACTCCGTCACATGTTCCTCTCACAGCAAAGCAAATTCCCTCATTTCCATTTGTTCTCACATGGCCATGGGTTGTGGCGAATGTCAGTTATTTTTGGTACCATTTTCTCATTTAAAATATGTCTATAGCAAATTTTGTGATAGCTGAAGACAATGGGGTGTTGTCAGAGGGATTCCTTCCTTTCCCATCATGCCAGCAGCATTACTGAGCAAATTTTATCTTCTTCGCATTCTATCCCTCCACCTCCCACAGTTTCCCATAACACAGTGTTGTGAGCTCTCGGTGCTTGGGAATCATGGTTTGATTTCTTTGACCTCAATGAGACTCATTAGGATTGAAGGTGAAAGTGTCTCAGACCTGATGTGACAACCCCACCCCCATGATCATCCTCATAGTGTAATTGTGTATTGTTGAATGCAAAGTATGTCATGGAAGATGTTTTTGGAATGCTCATAGAATCATAGAATCCTGCTGTTCTCCTTTCTTCAGGATCCTGAACTCGAACATCTCATGGTCACTGCTGCCTAGGTTGCCACCCACTTCTACTTCCCCTACCAAATCTTCCCTGTTTGTGAGCAGCAGGTCAAGAGAAGCACGGCCCCTAGTTGGCTGTTCCAGCACGTGCACCAAGAAATTGTCTGCGACACTCTCCAAAAACTTCCTGGATTGTTTGTGCTCTGCTGTATTGGTCTTCCAGCAGATGTCAGGGTGATTGAAGTCTCCCATGAGAATCAGGCCCTGTGAACTGGAAACTTTCCCTAGTTGAGTAAAGAAAGCCTCATCTAACTCATCCTCCTGGTCTGGTGGTCTATAACAGACACCCACCACGACATCACGCTTATTGTTCTTGCTTCTAAGCTTAACCCAGAGACACTCAACTGACTTATCTCCAGTTTCATACTGGAGCTCAGAGCAGTCATAGTGCTCTCTTACATACAGTGCAACTCCTCCCCCTTTCGCCCCTGCCTGTCCTTCCTGAACAGTTTATACCCATCCATGACAGCGCTCCAATCATGAGAGTTATTCCACCAAGTCTCAGTTATTCCAATCATGTCGTAGTTTCTTGACTGTGCCAGGACTTCCAGTTCTTCCTGCTTGTTTCCCAGGCTTCTTTCATTTGTGTACAGGCACTTGAGATAAGTAGCCAATTGGCCTACTTTCACAGTATGAATCAGGAGACCTCCCCTGCTGCACCCTCCTACTTCTGCTTCCTTGTGGTGTCCCTCTTTCCCACTTACCTTCAGGCTTAGGTCCCCGTCCCCCGTCGAAACTAGTTTAAAGCCCTCCTCACTAGGTTAGCCAGCCTGTCTGCGAAGATACTCTTCCCTGTCTTCGTTAGATGAATCCCGTCTCTTCCTAGAAATCCTTCTTCCTGGAACAGCATTCCATGATCGAAGAATCCAAAGCCCTCTCTTAGACACCACCTGCGTAACCACGCATTTACTTCCACAATGCAACGGTCCCTACCTGGGCCTTTTCCCTAAACAGGGAGGATGGATGAGAACACCACTTGCGCTTCAAACTCCTTTATCTCTTTTCCCAGAGCCACATAGTCCGCAGTGATCCGCTCAAGATCATTCTTGGCAGTGTCATTGGTGCCCACGTGGAGAAGGAGGAAGGGGTAGTGGTCTGAGGACTTGATAAGTTTTGGCAGTCTCTCCGTCACATCCCTAATCCTAGCTCCAGGCAAGCAGCACACTTCTCTAGTTTCCCGGTCCGGACGGCAGATGGATGACTCTGTCCCCCTTAGGAGGGAGTCCCCGACCACCATCACCCTTCTCTTCCTCTTGGGAATGGTGGTCGTGGAACCCCCATCCCTAGGAGAATGCATCCCTTGTCTTCTGATCAAACGGGTCTCCTTCTGATCCATTCCCTCTGAAGGGTCCTCCAAATCATTCTCTGCCGTAGTACTTGTGCAGAGAGGATGAAAACGATTCCTTACTTCTATCTGCATGGCGGGCACATGGGTTCTCTTTCTTTGGGAGGTCACATGCTGCCAATTTTCTTCCCCATTCTTCAGTTTCGCCTGCCCGGCCTTTTCTGAATCTTCCTTACACTCTGCCTGTGCCTAATGGAAAAAGACATCGTTTTCTGTAACGCAACGCAGGGTTGATATTTGGGTCTCTAGACCTTTAACCTTCTCTTCCAATAAGGAAACCATCCTGCACTTGGTACAGATGAAGTCATCTCTATCCTGTGGGAGGAAGACAAACATAGCACATCCAGTGCAGGTGACAACAACGGATCGCTCCCTCTCCATATCTCTGGTCTGAGAGCCTCCTCAGATGCTCCATTTCCTGCTCAGCAATGTCTGAAAGGCAAAGACCTGCAGTGGGCTCTCTCCCCAGGCAAACTCCCTCCTTCTTCTGTTCGCCGCCCCTCTGTTCGCCGCTCAGCTGGTTCGCAGCTGGCTGCCTTTTATAAGGCTGGGGCAGTTGCCCCGTCCCTGCAATTACCCCTCAAAGCCCCGCCCCGGCAATTAACCCCACCTGGATCCAATCAATCACTCAAACAGACAAACCCCCAACTGCCAAAATTATCCCTGTAACTGCACCATTCACAAGCACACACCCACAGTCAGCTGTAACCTGCACCAGTCACACACCTGGTCTCTCAGATACTCCCCCCTCTAGCACAGCACAGCACACCCAACACAGCTCCCCTCACTTAGCACTCACCTGGGCTCCTCTCGGACAGATCCCAGGCAAACTCCCTCCTTCTCCTTCTGTTCGCCGCCGTGTTGTTTCTCTCTCCTTCGTGAATTTTCTGCTGGGCTGTGGTTTCCTTGAGGTATTTGTGAGATCCACAACTATTAATGGAGCTATGCATTTTCTCCCTTGGCTTGTTTCCCTGCCCACTCTTTGGCATCTGCTGACTTTCACAGACTTTTTCCCACGCAGGACTCTAGGAAACATCCTCTTGAGATATTTTCAATACCCTGAATGCTTCCACATTCCACTTGTGATGGGCTGCCAGCTAGACATGGAACCATTGATCAATACCCGTTGAGCCCGATGATCTAGCCCAGTGTTTCTCAATTTCTTTCCACCCACAGAACCCTTGCGTGCCCATGCCATGCCCTCGGAACCCTTGCGTGACCATGCCATACCCTCAGAACCCTTGTCCACCCATGCCATACCGTCCGCCGAAAAGTCAAGGAAATCTTCCTCTTTTCGGCGGCGCGGTGTTTGCTTGATTTGGCGGCGCGCTTTCAGGGACGTTTTCGGCGGCCCCATCAGCTGATCGGCGGCACGTGAACAGCTGCTTGGCAGCATTGGATTCTTCTCAAATTCGGCGGCGCAGTACTGTTTCTTCGCGGAACCCTTCCGCTCAGCCCATGGAACCCTAGGGTTCCGCGGAACACCATTTGAGAACCACTGATCTATCCATTTCTCTATCCATTTTATAGTCCATTCATCCAACCCATACGTCTTTAACTTGCTGATAAGAATACTGTGGGAGACTCTATCAAAAGCTTCGCTAAAGTCAAGGTATATCACGTCCACCTTTTTCCCCATATCCACAGAGCCAGTCATCCCATCATAGAAGGCAACCAGGTAAGAAATACCCCCATTATTATTGAATTTATTTTTATAGACGCTCTAATCTCCCAGAGCATTTCACGGTCACTATCACCATCTTGGTTATTCAAGTAAGTGCTGGAGAGATGGAAATAAATCAGGGACCGAATTTCCCATAATTCTTTCCCACAGACATAAGGGGATCAGTTCTAGCTGTATGTCCATCCAAACACCAAAGGGGAAGGGACAACATAAATAACTGTTCTTTGGAGCAGCTAGTCCTCCAATTCACAAGAGGAGAGGCAATTCTTGATTTGGTCCTAAGTGAAGCACAGGACCTGGTCCAAGAGGCGACTATAGCTGCACACATGTGGTAATAGTGGCCGTAACATAATTAAATTTAACATTCCTGGTGGGGTGGAATGGAAACACCAAAGAAGCCCACCACAATAGCAAGTTATTTCAGAAAGGTGAACGACACAAAAATAAAGAAGTGAGTTAAACAGAAATTGAAAGGTATATTCACAAAAGTGAAATGCCTGCAAGCTGCATGGAAGCTTTTTAAAATCACCATAATCGCAGCTCAAATTAAATGTATATATACCCCACATTTAGAAAACATAGTAAGAGGACCAAAAACAGTGCCACCGTGGCTAAACAACAAAGTAAAAGAAGTGGTTAGAGGCAAAAAGGCATCCTTTAAAAACTGAAAGTTAAATCCTACTGCGGAAAATAGAAAGGAACATATACTTGGGCAAGCCAAGTGTAAAAGTCTAATCAGGCAGGCCAAAAAAGAATTTGAAGAGCAACTAGCCAAAGACTCAAAAAGCAACAACAACATTTTAAAGTACATCAGAAAGAGGTAGCTTGTTAAACAATGGGGCCACTGCATTATCGAGAGGCGATAGGAGCACTCAAGGATGATAAGGCCATCGCAGAGGATGTGAGGGAGATTCCCACACCTGAGCCATTCTTTTTCAGTGATAAATCTGAGGAACTGTCCAGATTGAGCTGTCAATAGAAGAAGCTTTGGAACAAATTGATAAATTAAACAGTAGCAAGTCACTAGAACCAAATGGCAATGACCCAAGAGTTCTGAAGGAGCTCATATGTGACATTGCAGAACTATTAACTGTGGTATGTAACCTATCATCTAAATCAGCTTCTGTACCAGGTGACTGGAGGATAGCTAAAGTGACACTAATTTTTAAAAAATGTTCCGGATGCAATCCTAGCACTTACAGGCCGGTAAGTCTAACTTCAGTACCAGGCAAATTGATTGAAACTATAGTAAAGAACAGAATAATTAGACACATAGATGAATACGATTTTTTGGGAAGAGTCAACATGGCTTTTGTTAAGGGAAATCATGCCTCACCAATCTATTAGAATCCTTTAGGAGAGGGGTCAACAAGCATGTGGACAAGGGTGATCCAGTGGAAAGAGTGTACTTAGACTATTAGAAATCCTTTGACAAGGTCCCTCACCAAAGGCTCTTAAGCAAAGTAAGCAATCACGTTGATCAGTAACTGGTTAAAAGATAGGAAACACTCTGTATGAATAAAAGTTCAGTTTTCAGGACGGAAAAGGTAAAAAGACCCAGGGGCCTATATTGTACCTACAGTGTTCAAAACATTCATAAGTGATCTGGAAAAAGGGGGCAAATAGTGAATTGGCCAAATTTGAAGACCGATACCAAATTACACAAAATAGTTAAGTGCAAATACAGTGCAAAGAGTTACAAAGGGATCTCAGAAAACTCGGTGACCACTCAAGAAAGAGATCTTGGAGTCACTGCAGATAGTTTTCTGAAAAGATCTGCTCAATATTCAGCAGTAGACAAAAAAGCTAGCAGAATGATAAGCATCATTAGGAAAGAGATAGATAATAAGACAGAAAATATCATATTGCCTCTTTATAAATCCATGGTATGCCCACATATCAAATATTGTGTGCAGATCTGGTCACCCAGCTCAAAAAAGATATATTGGAATTGGGAAATGTACAGAAAAGGGCAACAAAAATTATTAGGGATCTGGAACAGCTTCCATGAGGAGAGATTAAGAAGACTGGGATTTTTCACCTTGAAAAAGAGATGACTCAGAGGCGATATGATAGAGGTCTATAAAATCATGACTGGTGTGGAGAAAGTAAATAAGAAAGTGTTATTTATTCCTTCTCTTAAGACAAGAACTAGGGGTCACCAAATGAAATTAATAGGCAGTAGGTTTACAACAAACAAAAGGAAATGTTTCTTCACACAATGCGCAGTCAACTTGTGGAACTCCTTGCCATAGGCTGTTGTGAAGGCCAAGACTATAAGGGGAATCAAAAAAGAACTAGTTACATTGGTTGTTATGTTCTCAGGGGGATGGCTAAGATATGGTAATATTTTGCAAGTCTGTGATGGTCAGTGTGGCGTAGATGCAATCTATGACTGCAGGCCACGTGTCAAAGGCTAATATTCATTATACTGGACCTAAACCCAAGTCTTTCCTTACAAAAATAAGATGTTAGACTTTGTGCTACACAGCTCCTATGCTTTGTTCCCAGAGTGTTTTGTAGTGAGGAGGGCAGAGCACTGCTATGTGTGTCACTGTCATTGAATGATCCAATGCAGCATTTCTCAGCTGGGGGATTGCAACTCCAAGCGGTTCATGACAGTCAACCAGATGGGCTGTGAGATATGGACGGATTTATTATGATCTTATGCAAAGAAAAACCTCACTCCGCCACTTTCTGCCCATTTCACCCTCAAGAACAACTGTTCTCTGTCAGCCTTCTGAAATACACATAGGCAGGCTATGGATCAGCCTTGTTATGTGTTTTATTCTCATTTCATACTAAATGTAAGGCATGAGAAAATGTGAGAAATACATAAACACGCACGACAGCAGCTCCCTCTTTGTGCAAAATGAACCCTCATTGCCAGTCTGTATCCAGTATTCCAGCCCCATCGCTCAGCCAGAGTCAGTCTATACAGGGTATACCTAGACCCCACCCCACCTTAATCACTCATTAAAGCTGTCAGACTTCTCGGTGTGCGGTTATTTTGTCTCTGTCTCATCCTGTTTCACACCATTCAGGGTGTTGTTCCTTTCCCCAAAGGGAAACACACCCCCGAGATCTGGATTTGGCCTGAATCCCCGTCAGACGTCACAGCCAGAGGGAATCTGTCAGTCACGGGCCTCACCCAGTTTCACGCTATTCTACAGCTTCCAGGTTCACATGGGGGCTGGAGGCCGTGATGCCCAGTCGCTAACATGGCTATTGGTCTGATATCACCCCATGGCCCGTCAGAGACAGACACGTACCTGTGTCGCTCCCCAGCTCCAGGCGCAGAGTCTCTAGGGGAAGGAGAGGACGGGAGAGGTGAGAATTCAGGCCCTCGCATGCATGGAGAAGTTCCCATTGGTTATTAACGTAATTGCTTTTAACTACAAGACGGTGACACAAACTGAGGCCAATAAGTCAGTCACTGCAGACAGAACCAGCCACGCAGGGCTACCCCCATTGGGGACGGGTGACTGGCTGAAGTGGGGCTGTGAGACGGGGCTCAGGCTCTGTGACATCACTAGGACCCAACTCCTCCCCAGTGTGCGGGTCGCTTTAACGAGGGGAGACGCCGCCCTCAGACTCCCGTTCACCTTTGGATCCCAGCAGCACCTCCTGCAGGTTGGCACTTGTCAGAGAGAAATTGCTGAGTCTCTTTTCCAGCTCCACAAACTCCGGCTCCGGCTCCTCGGACGTCCTGGCCTCCCTGCCAGGGAAAGGAGGAGGGGTGAGAAATGGGCCTGACCCCTGAGCCCCAGTAACCCACAAATCCCAGGACACCTGGATCTGAGCTTTGCAGCCTGAGATGGTCGCTGTTCTGGTGAGTCACCTTCCCTCAGCCCCGTGTTCTGCACAGGCCCAGAGAGATGGGACATGGGAAAACATTGGGGGAAGGAACAAAAACAGGTACAGGAGTGTTCTCTGGGATGCTGTAGTTCTGTGGGGAGCAAAGCCACTTCCCACACTGGGATTTTCCAGTAAGAAGGGCCACCAGCACTGGGGTTACGTGGAAAGGGAGGAGACAGACCAAAGAGTGGGCGCGTCCCACTCGCTCACTGTGGCCACAGACAGAGCCTGGCTCTTCAGCAGGGAATGAGCGTGGGCCCTTAAACACCAAAAGCCCAAAGCATTAACCTGCGGTGAGTGGGACCTTCTGCCTGGCTCAGGACCTCTGCATGGGGGAAGGGATTTCAGCCTCAAAGTACCACTGCAGACAGACATCTGCAGGGCAGGAGAGAAGGTCAGGGGATTGCAGCGACCAGGATCCCCAGGATCCATCCCTGGCTCTGCCACAGACTCACTGTGTGACCGTGGGCATGGGTCTGCCCCTCCCCCTGCCTCACTTCCCCCTTTGTCCCACAGGGATCACACCCCTGACCCCGCTTTGTGAAGTGCTTTGGGGTTTGGGGCGGAGAAGTTCCTATAGAAAAGCTGCAGGTTGTTATTTCAATGACATAGCCTGACCTGCAGGGATCAGCTCAGTGGCTGCTGCTCCTCCTATCCTCCCCTCTCACTCAGCAGGGAAATCTTCAGGGACAGTTTGCAGACACCTTCATCCCTTCTCTTGACAATGGTTCTCTCTAGCTCCTCCAGCTGGGACAGCAGCAGCTGCTCCTGCTCCTCCAGAAACCCCCGCAGCTCCTTCCACTCCCCCACAATCTTCTGCCACTCAGCCTCTGTCTGTTTCTGCAATCACAGGGATAGGGCGGCTCGGTTACGGGGTAGAATCATACATGTGCCTCCCAGCCGACAGAGGAGTTATTGAGCAGATCACGGGGTCTCTTGCAGTGGATGACGGGAAAGTCACATAGGCCAGGAAGGGTGGAGGGCTCAGAGCAAGGGTGAGCTGTACATCGCCAACAGGAGGGACTCTTCTCCCCAAAACCTCATCAAATTGCCCTGCACCAAACCCTCCATCTCTGCAGCCCACGTTTCCTTCCTTCCTCCCCATGTCCCCTAGGTGCTAGAAAGGACCCGGTCACTGTAACATCCAAACAGCCCTTGGGCAGGGTCTCCAGGCTAACACAGACTGACACCCACGTCTCTGACCCTGCGCTCTCCCTGGGCTCCAGTGGGGATGGTTTCCTGGCTGGGGCTGGCAGGACAGGCCCTGCACTCACCATGTCACTCAGGGCGCTTGGATCCCAGGCCAAGCTGAGGGGCCGGGGGCTCTGGGCACCAGCAGCTCCTCGCTTTGCTGCTCCTCCCGGGCTTTGGCTGCGTCTCTCTGTTTTCGCACAAGGTCCAGATGCCCTGGCGCTTCCTCCTGGGAGAAGCAGGGGCTGGGAAGATGGGGCTTTACAAACAGCTGCAAACAGCCTCCCAGCTGCCAGATTTCAGGGCTCATCCGGCCTTTAAACTCCCATGCAGTGTCCCTGGGATTTGCTTAGACCTTTTCCCCCCCTAGGTCTAGTTCAACCTCAGTGAATATAATCTGGGAGGCGACAGTGAAAAGGGGGACCCGGTTTCCTAGACAAAACACAGACCCCCCCCCATAGTGAGGTGATGGGGTGCAGCCAGACCCTATAGCTCCCAATGTCCCCTGGGCCCACCCAACCAACCTCAGACATCCCCCAATTTCCCCAACTCCAGCCCCTTCAAAATGCCAGATCTGAACATGGACCCCCGCCACCCAGCTCTGCCCCCTACAAACCGACACCCCCCCAACCAGCTCCAAACAGCCCCCGATTACCAGCACCTGCCCTTCCTCCCTCTCCCCCTCCCCCAGATCCGGGCTTTGCCCCCCGACACCCCCATCCCTGGCTGCCCTGCAGCTCCTCTCCGGCCGCGGGGAACCCGGGCCCCCACCCAGGTCAGGGGGCGAACCAGGCAGGCGGGCTCGGCCCCGCCCACTTCCTGCTCCAGGCGGTGGCTACAGACACAAAAAGGCTGGGAGGGTGCTGGGGAGGCAGGAAGGGGCGGCTCCTACCCCGCTCCTGGTCCTGGCCCTGGCCCTGGCCCGCTCTCGGCTTCAGAACTGGGGAGAGCTGCTCCTAGGTCGGGGCATCTGCAGGGTCTGGGGAAAATAGCGGCCCGGGGGAGTTTTTTTTTTTTCTTTCCATCCTCCCGCTCACATCTCAGCACCTGCCTCCCAGGCTGTGCTCTTAAAGGCACAGTGTACCCCAGTGCCTAGAGAACATGAGCCCGGCTGTCCTGGGTCAGATCAAGGGTACATCTAGCCCAGTGCCCTGGCTTCTGACAGTGGCCAATGCCAGGGGCTTCAGAGGGAATGAACAGATCAGGGCAATTTATCAAGTGACACATCCCGTCACTCATGCCCGGCTTCTGGCAAACAGCTATCCCTGCCCATCTGGCTAACAGCCATTGTTGGACCTATCCTCCATGAACTTATCTAGTGCTGTTTTGAGCCCCGTTATAGTCTAGGCCTTCACAACATACTCTGGCAAGGAATTCCACAGGTTGACTGTGGATTGCGGGCAGAAATACTTCCTTTTGTTCATTTTAAACCTGCTGCTTACTAATTTCATTTGGTGGCCCCCTAGTTCTTGTGTTATGAGAAGGAAAAAAGAACACTTCCTTATTTACTTTTTCCACACCGGTCTTGATTTTACAGACCTCTATCATATTCCCCCTTAGTCGTCTCTTAGACTCATAGAGGATTAGGGTTGGAAGGGACCTCAGGAGGTATCTAGTCCGACTCCTGGCTCAAAACATGACCAACCCTGACTAAATCACCCCAGCCAGAGCTTTGTCAACCCACACCTTAAAAACTTCTAAGGATAGAGATTCCACCCCCTCCCTAGGTAACCCATTCCAATGCTTCACCAGCCTCCTATGGAAAATGTTTTTCCTAATATGCAACCTAGACCTCTTTTCCAAGCTGAAAAGTACCAGTCTTTTGAATCTCTCCTCATATGGAAGCTGTTCCATTCCCCTAATCATTTTTGTTGCCCTTTTTTGTACCTTTTCCAATTCCACTATATAGATATTAGTTCGGGCAACCAGATCCACACGAGTGTTTAAGATGTGGGCGTACCATGGATTTAGGAAGAGGCAATCCAACATTTTCTGTCTTGTTATCTATCCCTTTTCTCATGATTCCCAACACAGAATTCACACTTTCTGTTGTGAACCAAAGAATCCTTGAAATCATAGGTGTTGGATTCCTCTGTGTGAACTGCAGCACAAATACAATCCAGCTAACTACCCTGTTCAGTAATCAATTAAGACTCCCTTCAAAGAGACTCATTTGTTTCCCATATAAGGAATTGGGAAGGAAAAATTAAAGGAAGAAGCATGGTTTGGTGTTGAAAGCAGAGCTAGGAATGTAAAGGTCTGGGCTTTTATTAACGTCCACTGTGACATTGGACCCATCATTTAAGGCTTGATCTGAATGGGGGCCTTTCCACTGATTTTAAAAGGCAGCCGATAGAGGACTCCATCAGTCTGTGCCTCAGTTTCTCCATCTGAAAAACAGGGATGATAATATTTGCCTGTCTCACAGGGGTATTGCGCGGCTTAATGCATTGTTGGTGTTTTTTGTGAAGTGCTTTGAGGTCATCGGACGGAAAGTGCTTTAAAAGTGCAAAGTGGTTTTCCAGTGGCAAAACTTTATGCTTCATTCGTCCAGCGCTGAACGCACTCCTCGATCACGGGAGATAGGGGCTTCAGCGAGGACCTTTCCTCTCCCTGCGCTGATGCTGGAGCAACTCAGTTAAGGGGTGCTGCTAGAAGGGGGGGCAGGGCCCCATCACTCTACCCTCCCACTTTCTTCCTGCCTTGAGGGGGCGGGGCCAAGAGGGGCGGGGCCATCAATGCAGGACACCAGGAGTCAGTCACCCCATGTTTAACAGTGACCATGAGTGTGGGACTTTTCCCGTGCCATGCAGCCAGAGGATCTGGGAAAACTTTCGCCCCACTTATTTCTCCTTCTACTCCTTTCAATTTCTCTCTCCTCTTTCCTTTTCTGCCACCCCACCCCCGCCTCATCTCCCTCTGGCTGGGAGAGTCGATCACTTTCCTGTTCCCACAGCGGGATGTGATTCACACACACACACACAGTCCCCCTAGCTAGATGGGCTCTGGCAAGTGATAACAGGAACAGCGAGTTGGAGTCGGTGTGTGA
This sequence comes from Emydura macquarii macquarii, assembly GCF_026122565.2. Lineage (NCBI taxonomy): Eukaryota > Metazoa > Chordata > Testudines > Chelidae > Emydura > Emydura macquarii. The sequence continues at coordinate 508,244 of NW_027133141.1, read as the reverse complement.
CAGTCGCAGACACACGGGTGCAGAAACCGGGACCGGGGGGTCTTTTCAGCCAGAGAAAGCCTCTGTCCCGGGATCGCTGCAGCAGCCCGGGTCCGTTTTGAGGGACACACACAGGACAGGAAGGGGCTGGAGCAAGGAGGCAGGAACGGAGGAGAACAAAGCGCAGAGATCCGATTCGGATTCGGGGCGGGCTCTGTATGGAACAGACGCTGCTGCCTACCTGTGATCGGGGAACCCGTGCAGCTGCTGCAGTCTGTGCTAGGGAGAGAGACCTTCATTAAACCTGCTTCCCTGCCAATTCGGGATTGGTGGGGAGCTGGGGCTGGAACCAGCCCTGGGCTCTGCCCACATTCACCCCCGAGCCAGAGAGTCCAGGTAAGGGAGGGAGACCTCGGGATGGGGTCAGAAAGTGACTCTGCACAAAGGGGGCAGGCCTGGGAATCTCCTATCTTGCAGCATCTCCTGGAAGTCTGCTGCCTTGTGGTTAATGCGCCTGTGGGAAGGATCCGGGAGTTGCATCAAAGGCAGGGTGAATTTCAGCCGCTGCCCTCAACTCCGATCTTGGTTGGGTCTGGATCTGGGGGCCGAGGGAGGGAAGAAACCCGGCTTCAGGACGGTTTCCCTTTGCGCCTGGGGGTGTGTCAGGAAGGGAAAGGATGAAAACTAAACCCCGGAAGGAGGGTGAAGGACCTACCTGCAGGCAGGAAATTCCTGCGGGAGAAGAGCCGGTGCCTAGGGGCTGGGGAGGGGGTGGCTAAGAGAATCGTAGCTGATTTTGCCACTTCTCTCTCAAACACTGATCAAAAATCTCCCACAGTTCTCTCCCTACTCATCAAAGAGGCATATAAAATCCATGTCCACGTTCCCCCTTTTTCTCTCTCCCACCATTGACCCTTTCTCTGGACTCTTCCGTCAGATTTTGCCTAAGTTTCTCTCCAATGTCAATTTAAAATCTCCTCTGCTGCGGGATCTTTCCCCCACCCATTGTAGCTGCAGCAAATGGCCCTGGTTTAGGTGGGAAAATGTTGCCCCTTCTCACACCCTACATGGAAAAGGGGGGTTCGGGGGCACAACCTGGGAGAATCCTGACACAAAGCTGCCTCTGGGATGGGGATGGGGGTGGCCCTGCTATGCCAGCAGCAGATCACGGAAAGGGCACAACAGTTGAACACAGAAGCAAGCATCACCAAGACCAAGTACCAGCTGCCAGTCACCTGCCCATCCCTTCCTGCTGCCCCCTTCCCATGGCCAGGGAACATTTCAGATCCATTACCTCCCTTCTTCTCCTTTTAATGCGGCTTCACAAAAGGCTCCCAGCTGTCCCTATGAACAGTGGCAGTGGGCAGGGAACCAATACTTGGTTTGCTTATCAAACCTTCCTACACAATCCATGCAAACTTTTCCCTCGTTACTGAATATCATTATCAAATCCCCTTAGCGCTTTGTGTTTTTCCCTCTCATATTATCAATTTTGACCCATTTTCTCCCCAGCTATCAAAGATTTATATAAACTTCACTAACATCCTCCTGTTTTCTCTCTATTTAACTATTACTCATTGTGTATGCCCCAGATTGTCCTGTCTCAATTGTTATAAGATATTCATATAAAATCTCCCCAGATTTTGCCTCTTTTTCTGAATTCTTGAATATTGATATAAAATCCTTGCAAAGGTTGCCCCTTTTCTCTCTCTCTCTCTCTCTCTCTCTGAACTGTTGATAAGAAATTCACTCAAAATTTTCAGAGAGTTCTGTAGCACTTTAAAGACTAACAAATTTAATTTCTGCAGGCATAAGCTTTCATGAGCTGTAACCCATTTCGTCAGATGTAAGGAATGGAAATCACACAGGAGGTGTATATATACATATCCAAGGGCAAGGAACAACAATGGGGAAGCTAGGTATAAGCGAAGTCCATTCAGTTAGAGTAGTTGAGGCCTATTCACAACCATTGATTAGGAGGTGAGAATGTGTGAACAGTGACACTTACTTCTTGTAAAGGGATAACAATTCCAAGTCCCTATTTAGACCCAGTTTCATTGTGTCAAGGTTGCAGATGAGTTCCAGCTCAGCAGTTTCTCTCTGAAGTCTGTTTTTGAAGTTTTTTTTATAGAAGTATGGCATCTTTCCAGTCAGCTACAGAGTGTCTTGGGAGATTGAAGTGCTCTCTGACTGGTTTCTAGATGTTACCATTTTTTATCTCTGATTTGTGTCCATTTATTCTTTTGCATAGTGACAGTCCGGTTTGGCCAATGTACATGGCAGAGGGGCATTGCTGGCACATGATGGCATATATAACATTAGTAGATGCGCAGGTGAATGAGCTCCTTATGGTGTGGCTGATGTGGTTAGGACCAGAGATGGTGTCACTAGAGTCGATGTGTGAGCAGAGCTGGCAATGGGGTTTGTTGAAGGGATAGGTTCCTGGGTTAATGTTCTTCTTGTATGGTGTACGGTTGCTTGTATTTGCTTCAGGTTGGGGGGCTGTCTGTAAGCAAAGATAGGTCTGCCTCCCACAGCTTAAGCGAGAGACAGATCACCTGCTAGGATAGGTTGTAATCTTTAATGATGTGTTGGAGAGATTTTAGCTGGGGGCTGTAGATGATGGCCAGTGGTGTTTTGTTGTTTTCTTTGTTGGGTCTGTCCTGTAGTAGGTGACTTCTGGGTACCTGTCTGCTCTGTCAATTTGTTTCTTCACCACTCCAGGTGGGTATTGTACTTTTAAGAATGTTTTATGGAGGTCTTGTAGGTGTTTGTCTCTGTCTGAGGGATCGGAGCAAATCTGTTTGTATCTTAAGGCTTGGCTGTAGACAATGTAATGTGTACAGGGTGGAAGCTGGAGGCATAAAGATATGTACTGCAGTCAGTTGGTTTTCGGTATAGGGTGGTATTAATGTGACCATCCTTTATTTGTATTGTAGTGTAGTGTCCAGGAAGTGGATTTCTTGCGTGGACTGGTCCAGGCTGAGGTTGACGGTGGGGTGGAAATTATTGAAATCCCGGTGGAATTCTTTGAAGGACTCTTTCCGTGGGTCCAGATGATGAAAATGTCATCAATGTAGCGTAGGTAAAGGAGAGGTGCTTGGGGACGAGTGTTGAGGAAGCGATGATCTACGTCAGCCATAAAAATGTTGGCATACTGTGGGGCCATGCGGGTGCCCATAGCTGTGCCACTGACTTGAAGGTATAGATTGGCTCCAAATCTGAAGTAGTTGTGGGTCAGGACAAAGTCACAATGTTCAGCTACCAGGTGTGACATATCATCACCAGGGAAACTGTTCCTGATGGCTTGTAGTCCATCTTTGTGTGGAATGTTGGTGTAGAGTTTCTACATCCACAGTGGCTAGGATGGTGTTTTCTGGGAGATCACCGATGGATTGTAGGTTTCTCAGGAAGTCAGTGGTATCACGAAGATAGCTAGGAGTGCTGGTGGCATAGGGCCTGAGGAGAGAGTCCATATAGCTTGACAGTCCTGCTGTGAGAGTGCCAATGCCTGAGATGATGGAGGCGTCCAGGATTCCCAGGTTTGTGGATCTTGGGTAGCGGATAGAATAACCTTGGTCGGGGCTCAGGGGGTGTGTCTGTGTAGATTGGTTCCTGTGTTTCTCTTTTCTTTTGCAGACTAAACAAGCCTGGTTCCCTCAGCCTCTCCTCATAAGTCTTGTGCTCAGCCCCCTGATCATTTTTGCTGCTCTGTGCTGGACTCTTTCCAACTTGTCCACATCCTTTTTGCAGTGGGAGGCCCAAAACTGGACACAATACTCCAAATGCGGCCTCACCAATGCCGAATAGAGGGGAATAATCACTTCCCGCGATATGCTGGCAATGCTCCCCACAATGTTAATAGTTAAATGGGGATCCACTGCCCAGGTACCGTGGACATGGTGGCCCGAGGAAGCCTCCTTGAACCATGCTGGTATTAGTGTAGCACTTTGAGAACCCCTGCCAAAATTATGTCCTCTTGTTATTGAGGTAGCCAAAAAAAATTAAATACTTAATAAGAAAGCCAAGCAACACTCACTGTCTGTGTTTGCTTAACATCCCTTACACTGCTTCAATTTCTTTTAGACACCTAGACCCAGATTCCCATCTTGTACATTTAGAAACAGTCATGTTTTAATGGAAACCCCTTATTGCCTTTTATAATTTGACCAATTGTTCAGTAATGAAATGATTCGAATCAGATTGTCCCTCTGCCTGCAGCAGATATTTACAATTAATTGTTTACAGGCGATTCCTTTAGGTAAAGGGCCCATTTTCCTTCAGAGAGCTGTAAAGGCTCCTGGGGACAAAAACATGGTGGTAGCCACTACCTGACCCTTTGTCTAATTTGTTTAACTATTAGGTTTCCACGCAATGTGACTGTACCAAATTATACATAGATTTAATTTATTGAACATTATCAAACCAAAACATCTTTACAACACTATTACCCCAATACCATTTGCACAACTATCACCCTTCAGCAATTCCACAACTTCCAACTGTTCAATTGTCCTCATTCTTGTGCCAATCGATCATAAGGAACACTGGACTAATGAGAGACATTTAACCCAGTATGGACCTATGTACTCTTTCCTACTGGATCATGCCCCCAATGATTCTACTATACATTGAAATGTTCCCTCATGCCCATATATATATCTCCCTGGAAGCCTTAAACCCCAACACCTCCACCCCCCATCCGGGATACTACAGCCCATCCCACCATCGTCCTCCCCAGACCTCCACTGTCACCCCCATGCATAGACTCGCCTGCTCCCCCTAGCAACACCCCCCAGGGATCCCCCCCTCACAAGGGCACGCCACTGTACTTCCCAGACCTCCACCCCCACACATGGACTCACTTGCCTTCCCTAATGCCCCCCAGTGATCCTCCCTCCGCGCTGGATAGCGTCCCCCGCCCCCTGCATACCCCTCTGCAACTCTCAAGCCCCACACCTCCGGCCTCTCCTACGGGGCCACAGCTCATCCTGCTGTTACCACCCCCAGATCCCCGATCACCCCCCCATTCCTCCCACTGCATATCATCCCCAGATGCTGTATTACTGTGCTTTTTAAACCTTGACCGTTGCTTTATTGTTTTGCTTAAACATTTCCTCCAATAAAACGTTTTAATCCTTACAAAAGCTACCTTTAACCCCTCTCCTTTCCCTAAATCACCTACCCCTGCATTCAATTAACCATATCTTAGCTTCATTTTATTATTTTTTGCTGCGATAGCTTTTGCACTTCACCGGCAACATAGTTCTGTGACTTCAACCATGTTTTTCACTTAGAGTGCTTGTTTTTTTTCTTTACTCAGCCACCGTTTTTACTGAGCTGCATTTTTAAGGTGGAGTATTGTGCTTGTGAAAACGTGAGCCACCAGGTACACTCTCTACAACACAGCTACCTTAGTCTGTGCTTTGTCAAAAACTTTTCACATCCAAAGTGTATCCAAATTTCCTTCCATTAACATTTCAGAAAAACAAAAGTGCAAGAGGGGGTGGGGTGAAAAGCAACCAATTAGTCAAGAAAAACCTAAGCCCAAAAAGATACAGAAAGCAACAGAAATCAGTGGGGCTTCTTGGAAATCCGCACCCCTAACCCTCTATCCTGGCTCTGAGAGAACAGTGGGAGTTGCTGCCACAGCCACCGGAGTGAAGCTGGAGGTATCAGCAGTCCTTGCCAGCCATCCCAAGGCTGTGCTGCAGGCCAAGGGGAGGGCAGAAGGGGTGACAGGGAAGGATACAGGGACAGGGACATTGCCTTCCACGACCTAGAGAGATCGGGGTGGAAGGGGAGCCTTTCGAGAGGCTTCTTTCAGCCAAAGCAGCTTCAGCTCGAAGTGCCTGATCCTCCTTCCATTCCTGTGCAGAGGATGCCCCATCCTCCGCCAGCTGTGTTGCCATCACCGATTGATGGCTCAGCACACGCTGTTGGTTAATTTATATCCTGCAGAGCTGGGATCTGTGAGCCTCAGTATTCACTGGGATGCTCAGGTAATAGCTAACCGCCCCATGGATGCATGTTACTCCCGTGCGCTTGGCTTGTAATAGTTGGCTATGTTTCACAAATTTCCCTGAAATGAGGGTGATGGCACTCCCGGAGTCCACCAACGCCAGAGTCTCGACTCCGTTTACATTTACAGGCCTTGTATACCTATCTGGGGTTAATGCCACTCCCACAAGGTGGATCAGGCTGCAGGAGTCTGCCCAGTGCCCCAGGTTACACTGCATGGGCTCCTCTGCATTGGGACATTGGGCTGCTATGTGCCCCCACTCCCCACATGCATAGCACCGGTAGGGAGCTCGGGGTACCGCTTTGTCCTTAAGGCTAGGGGGTTGGCCTCCATTTCCCCTGCCCAGGTGGCCCCCTTCCTTAGTAGCCCCCAGTGGGCCCTCCGTCTCCCTCGTCCTCCACCTGGTCTTCCCCGGGCTCTTGGTGGTCTGGGCTTCAGGAACTGGGATTGGTCGTTTGACCTGGGGCAAGTCCTCTCTGGCTGTCCAAGAAAGGCCTCTCGCTGTTACCCATCGCTCTACTAGGGCAACTAACTCATCGTAGGACGAGGAGTCATTCTGCCCTACCCAAGCGTGGAGGTCTGATGGTAACCCCCTCAAGTACCGGTCGATCACGAGAATTTCTAGGATTTTCTCTTGTTGGTGAATCTCTGGCTGCAGCCACTTCTGGGCGAGGTGGGTGAGATCAAACAGCTGCGAGCGCGGGGCCTTGCCTTCCTGATACCTCCAGTCGTGGTACCTCTAGGCCCGCACAGCCGCAGTCACTCCTGATCGAGCCAGGATCTCCGTTTTCAGTTGGCGATAGTCGGCTGCCTCTGCTGCAGGTAGGTCATAGTAGGCCTTTTGGTCTTCTCCACATAGAAAGGGGGCAAGACTACCAGCCCACTGGGCCAGGGGCCAAGCCTCGTGTGCAGCTATCCTCTCAAAGGTAAGGAGGTGGGCCTCAACATCATCCTCAGCTGTCATCTTCTGTAAATACCTGGTGGCCCGTAGTGTGCATGTTCCCTCAGGTCCCGGGGCCTGCGGGTTCAGGGTCTTCAGGTGGGCCACCACCTCTCGCAAGAGAGCCCGATCCTGATTGGCCTGGTTGATCAGCAACTGGTTGGTCTCCTGTTGAAGCCGCGTCGATTCCTGCTGGGTGGCCATCTGGGCCCTGGTGGCCTCTTGCTGGGCTTTACCACGTCTTCCATTATGGTGAAAGGAGGAAAAGAAATTTCCCCTCCCCCCTCGTGTCTTTTTGCTTTGTTTTTTGTGTCTCTGTCTCAGCCGCTGGGCACCAAAATCCCACTTCTGACACCACTGTGGCAAAGGCGGCTTGTTCAGCCCTCTCGTGGGTACGGTGCCGTCTTTGGCTACGACTCTGATGTGCCTGGGTGGGAGCAGGGGGGGGGAGCCCGGTCCCGCCCTCTGCCCCGGGCCCCCACCCAGGGACCCTGTGTGGAGCAGTCTTCAAACTGCCCAGTCCGTGACTTACTCCCTTCCCTGGGTCGCCTGTCTTTGGCCCCACTGCTCGCAGTCTGCATCCTGGAACTGGGTGGGGAGGGGTTCTTCTTCAGGCCTGTGCCTTGGGTCCCTGGTTGTAGCCAGACAGGTACCCCCTCTTGTCTCTGGTACCTTTGGGGTTGTAGTATGTGGCAGTGGTTGCTCCAAGTCCTGTAGATGCTCTCCTCCACTCTGCTCTGCTTTTCCTAACTCCCTTCCAGCTGCTCCCGTCTGCCTGACAGGGAGGCTTTTAACTGCTGGGGCAAGCTCCTTGATTGGCCTCAGCTAGCCTAATTGGCCTAATTGCCCCAGAGTAGCCCCAGTTGGATCACCCAGGGACCAGGGATTTGTTCATTCTGGGTCTAATATAGACCCCCCCTCTACTACTCTCCTGTAGCCATCAGGTCTTGCCCTGTCACACTAGCTATTGAATGGTCATATTCAATCCCTTCATTTCCTGGTGTTTTTTCTCTCACAATATCAAATCTTCACTGCCCCCCCTTTTCCTCCCCAGTTCTCAGAAATGAATAGAAGTTATCTCAAAAATACCTGAGGAATTTGCTGCATTTTCTCTCTAGCCAATGGGCGGAATCCACTTGCGTCGCTCATCTTCATGGGAGTCAAGAGCAGAACAACGGTCTTTTATGTCTTCCTTGACATCCCATAATAGTCTGTCTCAGGTGGATGGACCTTTCCTGCCAGGCAGGATGTCATGCTCTCTGTTGCCGATCAACACATAATGAAAGCCTCTCTCCTGTCTGGCGATTTGCATAGCCACAGAGGCTCACAGTGCAACTAGACAAATATGAACCTGTGCAGCAACTCACAAGCATTCATTAAAGTCTAATCACCAAACACATTCTCATCACTCTAGTACAGCACCTGTTTTGACAATGCTAACACAGATGACCCAGACTGAATCCAGCTGTGTACTTGTCCATGTCTCATTGAGACATGGGGACTTTGGCAAGAGCTAACACCTCGTCTGCCAGTGTCACCTACTCCACCAGAAGCATGAACCGCAGAAAGAAACAGGGTTAGCTGAGGCAAGAAGGGCCTGTCTCAGAGCCACGGGGATCACCCTTGCCAAAAACTATAATGAGGCCTGGCACATGAAAGGAGACACTCCCGAGAGAGACTGTCTAAAGTCTGGGGCATCAAACAACTTTGTAAACCTGTGACAGGTGCCGTGGGGAGAAGGACAGGGAGAATTCCCCAAGGTGACTCCTTTGATTCTGCTCTTCTCTGGCCTTCGGTTCAGAGACTCTGTTACTAGGAGGTTTCATCTGAGGGATTCGTCCTGGTGGGAGGGGGCTAGGTCTGGACTGTAATAAGGTCACTATGTGCTGCACAGTGTGGCAGACCCCAGAATGTCCCTTTGCAGGGAAAAAGCCTGGGGGAATTGGCGAATGCACAAATGGACAAAAGCCCCTGCTGAATTCTCTGAAATTGCTCTTCTATCCCTTGCAGGCTACAGAATAACATCTGTTTCTTGCTCCAGATCATCCCAACCTCCCAGGGCAAAGGAAATGGCTGCATTGGAGCTGACACAGGTAAGGGATTATAAGGGAACTGGGGGCAGGTTCTGCTTGGAGGGAGAGGAGCAGTAAATGCATAGGAGGGTGGGAGCTGCTGGAGGCACGATATAAATAAGGCGGAGAAAGGGAGGAGACAGGATGTGACAAACCTGCTGGGACTTGTTTTATCCGGGGTCTAGTTTCAAGGAACAGGCTCATGGGGGTTGGGGGTAGAACTTCCCCTCTTTGTGGAACAGAAAATAACCCCCAGGCCAGGGCTGGGAAAACTTCCGAAACTCCCAGTTCTGGAGCCTGAATCTTCTGACACTTCATTATTTACCATCCCCCCACTCCAATTTTGATGTCAGCTGCAACTGTTATCAGTGGTGGTTTGATATTCTCCTCCAGTCATTGATAAGAAAGTTAAACAGCACTGAGCCAAGACCCAGTCCCTGCTGGAACCGTCTAGAAAGGCATCCAGTCAACCATTGTTCCCCACTTACAAACGGAGTTGCAGACCTATCAATTAGCCAATATTTAATCTATTCCATGTTCATTTTGTATCAGTCTAGTTATTTAATCAAAGTCTTGTGCTGAACCAAGTCAAGTGCCTTACAGAAGTCTAAGTTTATTACATCCATACTGTAATCTTTATCAGCCCAACTTCTGATCTCATCCAATAACAATATCCAGTTAGTTGGGTAAAATCTGTTTTCCCTAAACCTTTGATTGGTATTACCCTCCATTAATTGTTTATAAATTCACTCCAGTATCGGCTGCTCCATTGTCTCACCCAGTGTGAATGTCAGACTGACACTCTTGGAATCAGCTGGGTCATCACTTTTACATGTGTTAAATATTGGCACAACATTAGCTTTATTCCTGTCTTCTAGAATTTCCTCAGTCTTCCAGGACCTATTGAAAATCAGCTCTGACAGTCCAGCATGCTCCTCAGCCATGCTCCTTAAAACTCTTGCATGCAAGGTTTCTGGACTTGGTAATTTTAAAAGGTCTAACTTTAATAGCTGCTGTTTAACATCCTCCTGAGTTATGATTGGAATGGAGAGAGTGTCATCGTCAGCATCATATAATGTGACTACATCATCTGTTTGTTTTTCCCCAAATCCAAGAGAGAAAAATGTATTGAACACTTTTACCTCTTCTGCATTATTTTTTGATAATTCTACTATTTCCATCTAGTAATGGACCAATACCGTTGTGAGGATTCATTTTGTATTTAGTATACTTTTACAGACTTCCTCCTTTTCCTTTTCTCCGCTGACCATACATTTCTATGTGCTTCCCTTATCAATTTTCTACAATTACAACCTTCAGATTTATTGTCTTTCCTATTGATTTCTCCTTTCTACCATATATTTTACTGGGAGGGTGTTGGGATTCCTACCAAGGGCTGTCTCTGAACTGTGCTGGAGGCTCCATTTCCTATCTCAAGCTCTGGCTAGCAGGTATGTGATAAATGTGAAGACCCTTCCATGCTCTGTCAGCTGGAAGGAACAAAATTTCTCTCCCTCTCCTCTCACCCTGATGCCTCCTGGCTGCTTTGAGCAAGGTGAGCGTATGACTGTTAACACATGCCTCCCAGAACTTCCCTTTACCTGGCCCTGCTCTCCCGTGAATAGTGGAGTCGTCACTGGGATAGCAGATACTGAGCCATGGCCTCTTCCTCTTTCAGGGGCTAGTGACTTTTCAGGAGGTGGCTGTGTATTTCACCAAGGAGGAGTGGGCTCTGCTGGACCCTACTCAGAGAGTCCTTTACAGAAAGGTCATGCAGGAGAACTACGAGATGGTGGCTTTGCTGGGTAAGGAGTCCTGTCCCCTTGGTCGTTAGAAGCTGTGGGGTCTCTATCCAAGTTTTGTTAGGTTTCCTTGCCCCCCTTTCGTGACTTATCTCCCACCCGCTATTATAAATTTTTGTACACCTGCATTTTTAGTGCTGTTGGTCAATTAAAAAGGTGATTTTTTAAAAAACTATATTTTACTTATTCTTACTGGATGCATTAAAACTAAATGAATATCTGTGCAGGCAGTACATCCTCAGTTCCTTCTCAACCACACCTGGCTATCGATGGAGCTAGAACTATCCATTCATGGACTGTTAACTCTCTCTAAATTGCTAGTTTTAGTTTCTTTTGAAGCCCTTTTCTCTTTTTTTGCTTCATTTTCATTTTATTTTGGCCGTTGCCTTAAAAAAATAAAAGAAAAGGACTGTGTCTTCCATTGAAGCCCTGTGATACTCCTGGACAAGGATATGCCCAGCTCCCCAGGCTTCAAGAGTGCCTCAGTTGCAAGGAAAATATCCCCGTGAGTGAGGGACACTCGCAGTGGGTTCGCTGCCTGGCAGAGAAGCACATTCCACAGAAGTGTGGCTTGTGTCAGCAACTGAAACCTAGATCCAAGAAGGATGGAGAACTGAGACTCAAACTTCTACTCCTGGAGTCAGTCCTACAACCACCAGAATCCTGACAGGAAACCTCACTGCACCCCACCACTTGGAAGACCCAATGGGCCCAGGCAAAGAAGCATCGGTACTGCAGGGGCATGAGAAACATAGATGATCCACCCTGAGAACAACTCTTTCAATACAGTCATCAGTATTGGTACCGCCAATGATATGCCAGGCACAGACGGACCCTGCTAGCAGGTCCACATCTCTGACACTGTCGGTACAAGCCTCTCAGTGCTGATAGTGTTCGCTAGAGCCGATACTCTCCACACCGACAGATTTCTGGTGCATGATGGATCTTTTGATGTCTGACACACTGGACTCCCTTATTTTCAATTCCGGAACCCTAGTACCGAGATCACCTGGAGCCGTTGGCTCACTGACAACGTCCCGCCACACACTGCCCTTTTCATTGTTGGATTCAGAAAGTGAGCAAGAGGACCTAGCTTCGCAACGCTCTTCTTACCCACTGTTCAGACCCCAGCTCCACTATAGGTACCAGACATACCACCCTCTGCCCTACAGCCTGCAGGGCTTGAGCAACCGTGTTATCAACCTTCAGGCCCTTTCCCACAACAATGGCTATACTAGGACCCCTGGCAGGCTCAAAGGCAGCAGATCTCCATCACCTCTAGTGCAGCCTTCCAACAGCCGAGGAACTATCCTCCTTCATCTGCTGCCTCGAGGGCTTCTGAACTCCCCAAGCAGGAAAGGGAGGAACTGGAGTTCATAGTGGAGGAGGAAGTCACTCCTCAAGCTAACTCTTTATCATCATCATGAGATGAAATGGTGATGGCCCCGTTGCCATTTCTGGTGGATGACTTAGTTTAAACTGTTCAAGGATTTGTCACAGAGGGTGGCAAAGGCTCTCCGAATAGTTTTATATGGGGTGTGGTAAAGTCAGGCGAGATGGCAACAAAAGGGTATACCAGGGCTGGTATGTGAGCCAAAGAATGCCAAAGACCCTTTTTCCTGCAGGCAGAGGAGAGATTACTGCAGAGCAGTTAGAGACACCTGGACCCAACGAAGGGCTACTCCAGGTGTACTTAAACCCTGGCTTCCCTAAAGGGAGTGGGGGAGCAAAGGAGGAAGAAGCTGCCAGGTTTGTGGCAGCTGGAGGAGAAACTTCCCCCTGGCTAGGAGATGGTGCTTCTCTGCAGCCAGGGGAGCAGAGAGGAGAAAACCCTTGGCCCCAGCTCGCAGGAGGGAGCAACAGCAAGGTACCTCCCTGGGCCCCAGGGGTGAGCCGAGGGGAAGGGACAAAAGACTTGTTCAGTTTGGGACAGAGTTACCGCAGGCCCCACTGATAGAGGAGACTGCTGCCAATAGGTGAGGCAAAGAAGGGGGTACCATACCACAGGGGTTTCTGAGTCTCACCATAAGTTGGTGGACATTCTACATTTCTCCACCTCCTCCCAAGTGGCCCTCCCTATTAATGAGGCTCTACTGGACCGCACATGGCGGATCCCTACATCCATCCCAGCAACTTGTAAGAAGACGGACAAGCAATATTATGTGCCAGCAAAGGACACGGAATTCCTATTCTCACACCCACCTCCCAATTCGATCATTGTGGATGCAGTTAACTCTGCAGGTAGCCAACACCAATTTAAGTCCACCCCTTATGAATGGATGCTTGGACCTGTTTGGCAGAAAGGCCTACTCCTTGGCCACCCTCCAATACAGAGTTTCAAAGCATCAAGACTTGTGGGCTGAGTATGACTATCAGAACCATGTGAAGCTTAGTTCTTTTATTGACTAGTTCTCTGATTCTCACAAGGACCAATGTAAAGCCTTGGTTAACGAGGGCCAGCTGGTGATGAAAACATCTCTCCAGTCTGCATTTGATGCAGCTGACATGGCAGCATGCTCTATTTTGACTGCCATTGTGATGAGATGGGCCTTGTTTCTGGTTTCCCCAAGGACGTCCAAATGACAGTGGAGGAACTCCCCTTTGAGAGGGTGAAAATATTTGCTGAGAAGACTGATGCCTCTCTCAACATGTTCAAAGATTCATGGGAAACTCTTTGATCCCTGAGGATCTATACACTCGGGTATAAAAGAAAATACAGCTCTCAGCCACCATTAAGCTTCGTTCACAATACTCATCCCAACATCCATCTCAATATGCACAGAGATCATATGAACCCCAGAGGAAGAAACCCAGGTTCCCTCGGTGGAAGATGTTGGAATCTCAGAAAACTGCATCTCACCTCTCCACCTCAAGGAGGCAGTTTTGATGTGTTGGTTGAGGTGCCCGTACAATACTCTCCTCTCTTCACACTGGAAAACTCCAGCCATCCCTTTGGAGACAACCTTGCCCCATTCTGCAACACCTGGGAATGGATAACCTCCAACAAAAGGTGCTGGAGATCATCCGAGCTGGATACTCCATCCATTTCTCCTCCCTTTCCCTTCCCAAACAGCCTTTCCCATCCATCTTCAGGGACTCTTCTTACGAGAGTCCGCTGTATCAGGAGATAAATCACCATCTCAGCGCAGGAGCCATAGAGCCAGTGCCCACATAACTAACAGGCAGAGGCTTCTATGCTCCTTACTTCCTTATAATGAAGAAAAAGGAGGCTGAAAAAGGGTCATTTTGGAAAAAAATACAGTACTAGCATCAATTTCCAGAAAACACTGGCCCTAGTCGTAACATTAAATGCAATAGTCTCAAGACATGCCTGTGTTTGTCACATGTGTCGCTCTGGCATTACATTGTTCACTTTGCTGATGTGTTCTACCCTTCCCCCATTCTGTGTCTGTCTTGTCTATTTAGATTGTAAGTTCTTCCGGGCATGGACCATCACCTATGCTGTGTTTGTACCATGCCTAGCACAATAGGGACTGTCTCTTAGTTGGCCTATAGGTACAAAGGTGGTGAACAGGATTAATAATAATAATAACCATCCTGCTGCTTTTGAGCCAAGGTACCTGGTCTTGGGACGTTACTGCTTAAAAATGAGCTGGGGTTAAAATCATGGAATAGTCTTTGTGCCGAGTACCCCACACATTCCACTGATGTCACTTGTTTTCTTTGCCTTGAGCAGGTTTTCTGGTTTCCAAACCTGATGAGATCTCCCAGCTGGAACGAGGGGAAAAGCCGTGGATCCCTGATCTTCAGAGTTCTGAGAAAAATGTTCTCCTCAGAGTTACCTGCACAGGTGAGAAATTGGTTAAACCCACTTAAAAGCCATCCGTGGAGGTGTGGAACCATTATGATAGATGTCACTCATTTCTTCCCACCTATCCTGACTGACCGCTGGTAGCAGGTCCCTCCCTGATCTAGCTCGTCCCTGAGAGTTCTGTTGAGATGTGGCCCCAGAACTGATCATCTCCTCTCTTTTCTCTGGGGAAGGATTTTGGAGACAATCTGGTGCTGATACATTAGATCTCTCCAGCCCATATTTTGGTTTGTTCACACCTTTATCCTTTCCTCTCTCTGAGATTTCCTTTCTCTCCAGCCCAGGGAGTGACCTATGTCTCTATTCTCTCTCTATCCCATCAGGTGATGAGCTGATGAGTGAGAATGAGGAGGGCTACCCCCTGGAGGAAGACAGTGAGCAAGTAGAACAACATGGGTTGTTATCAGGAGGATCCATCGGGAATGTTTCTGGTAATTGTGCACTCCCAGAAAAAACAAAAGCCTGTGAGAGTCAGCATAGGCCAGAGGAAAACATCAGTAGTCACTCACACCTTGTTAGAAAAGGAAGAATCAAGTTGGGAGAGAGACTCTACACATGCCCTGAGCGTGGCAAAAGCTTCAGTTTGAGCTCAGCTCTTATCACACATCAGAGAATCACCAGAACCCCAAGACCTTATGTGTGTTCTGAGTACAGGAAAAGCTTCAGCTGTAGTTCAGCCCTCATGAGATATCAGAGAATCCACTCAGGAGAGACACCCTACATGTGCTCTGAGTGTGGGAAAAGGTTCAGTCAGATGTCAAACCTTATCACTCATCAGATAAGCCACAAGAGAGAGAAACCCTACACGTGCTCTGAGTGTGGGAAACGCTTCAATCGGCGGTCACACCTTATTAGGCATCAGAAAATCCACACTGGTGAGAGACTGTACACATGCTCAGAGTGTGGGAAAATCTTCAATCGGAGCTCAACCCTTTACAGACATAAGAGAATCCACACTGGAGAGAAAACTTACACATGCTCTGAGTGCAGTAAAAATTTCAGTTATAGTTCAGATCTCAGCACACATCGGAGAATCCACACCGGCGAGACACCTTACCCATGCTCTGAGTGTGGGAAATGCTTCAATCAGCGGTCAAACCTTATTAGGCATCAGAAAATCCACACTGGCGAGAGACCCTACACATGCTCTGAGTGTGGGAAAAGCTTCAGTCGGCAGTCCCACCTTATTAGTCATCAGAAAGTCCACACTGGAGAGAGACCCTACATATGCCCCAAGTGTGGGAAAAGCTTCAACTGGTGCTCAGCCCTTTACACACATAAGAGAATCCACACTGGAGAGAAACCCTACACGTGCTCTGAGTGTGGGAAATGCTTCAATCAGCGGTCACACCTTATTAGACATCAGAGAATCCACACAGGAGAGCAACCCTACACATGTGCTGAGTGCGGGAAAAGCTTCAGTAAGCTGTCAAACTTTATCAAACATCAGAGAATGCACACAAAAGACACACCCCACATATGAAGGTGGAAAAAGCTTCTTTCTGAGCTCAGCCCTTTATAGTCATCAGAGAATCCAGAGTGGAGAGAGACCCTACACGTGTTCTGGGAGCAGGAAAGTTTCAGCTGTAATTCAGCCCTCATCACACATTGGAGAATCCATACAGGAGAGACACCCTATTTTTATGTCACTTTATGAGTTTTGCTTTGTTATGCTGCATTTGCATTTTGGTGTGATTATTAATTACTTATATTTTGTAAGCAGGACCATCATTGTTTATGATTGTTTATTTTGTTTTTTTGAGGTGGATTTCAGGGTCATGGGGACGGGCAGTCTTCGACCATTTGGGTCGTAAAAAGTTGTTATCTTTGTAGGCCCCAGCACTGTGAGCACTGTGATGTAGGCCTGAACCAGAGCAGGCCCGGACCATGGATACGTATTTGAAGCTTAAGGGTTAATCCTCACACTGAGAGAGAACAAAATCAGGCATTGTAGATAGGGATGTTCCAGACACATTAATTGTTTGTTCATGCCACCCCAGGCCCCACTATGATAATTGACTGCGTGAACATATGGATGACTGGGAACATCCTGAAATCTAAATGTGATAATTTACAAGAGAAGGAAAGTGCCCAATGCATATCAGGAATGTGGTTGATGTGTAAATCATGGGGCAATGAGAGGACAAATAAGATTTCTTTTATTTTCATTTAATATAATTGATATTAATAAAATTGGTATAGGTATGAAGATTTTATTATGTTAGTAAGTAAGTATAAAATGATGTATCAATGTAATGGAATAAGAAGGTAATAATTTTTAGAAAGTATGAAAGAGGAGTGAATGCAGCTTTGAGTCTTTTGAGATAAGACAGTGAGAAAATAATGGCTGAAATGATGGTTCTCAGTCCTCAAGGGCAGGAGGGAGAAGAAATGTTTTTGTTTAAAGAACTTTTATAACCCAGATGGCCGAAGATCAATATAACCCCCAGAAAACAGGGGCGTTAACACCCAAGGACAGGAATGGACAAAGTGTGAAACAGGAATGAAGAATAATGAGAAAGCTGTCACACTTGTGATACAAAACATAATTGATGATTACATCAAATAAGGAGACAAAATCCATAGACCCGAATGGGGATGGATAAATATAAAAATGGGGTGAAGAAACCTGGACTTTGGGCTCGTTCTACATACCCCAAGGATCATCATGTTGCGACCGACAAGAGCCTAGCTCCAACCGCGTGCCTGAACCACTTGGCCAGTGGCTTCAGTTCGAGAAACAAGGGACTGGTAATTATATCCCTCCTGCAGAACTCTGTGTGTGTGTGTGTGTGTGTGTGTGTGTGCGCGCGCGAGAGAGAATGCTGTTTAGGTAACTGCTTTTTCAAATATGTTTTTGTATACATAATAAATGCAGCCTACTGCCTTATCCCCTGAATAAGATCTGGCTGTTTATTTCATAACTGTAACAGTCAAACCTTATCACACATCAGAGAAACCACAGCTCTGAGTGTGGGAAATGCTTCATTCAGAGCTCAGACTTTATTAGCCGTCAGACAATCCACACGGGAGAGACACCCCACAATTGCCGTGAGCGTAGGAAAAGCTTCGGTCAATGCTGAGCCCTTAGTAGACACCAGACAATCCACACTGGAGAGGACAGTAATTAATGACTTGAGTAGAGCTGCCCAAAGATGTGTTTTGTTTTGTTTTTTTTTTAAATCATATTTGCTAATTCTGACACAGTGTGCTGAGCACCCACCTACACCATGGCCTCTGAGCTCCCCCAGATGAGTTGCCTGCTTCTGCCTTTTGGGGCTCACCCTTCTTTGGGGGTCCAACCTGTGATCATTTCTATCAACTCTTTTGCCCTTTTGAGTTAGGGGAGTGTGTGTCCCTCCTGCCAGGAATGTTCATCAGCCCTAAGAGGCTACCTGTGCCATTTATCCACTAAGATTGTACATGGAGTTGGATGCTAAAGTTAGTGATCTTGGTGTAAAAGCACAGCTACAGTGACAGTGCCCTTATAGCCCACGTACAGTGCTTGGCATTAGCTTTCTCCTTCACCTGACCTAGACTCCATCACTTTTCCTAAGCTAAACAAACTATGAGCATCTCAGTTACACTGGTCCCACAATTCAAAGCAACTGTTAGTTATCAAGTTACCTCTTTGGGGACAAATTGTCTCCTTCCCAGTTGCTCTCATGTTGTTTTGGGTTGTGCTGGATAACAGATCTTTTTTCTACCTTTTTCCTCACTTAAAATATATTGAACTATAACAAAGAGCAGGAAGGGGATACAAAGAATGTCATTGCACCCTCGGTCACACCACAAGAAGATAGGGTGACAGAGGGCTTCCCTTCTTCCCCATCGCCATCTCAATTCCCCCTCAGCCCAGCAGCTTTTACTTCTGTGTCAGCTACAAGAGTTTATCCTCTCCATATGCTGACTCTCCACTGCCCAGCACGTCACGTGATGCAGTGTTCCCCATTTCTATATGTTGGCAAAGCTGCTTTTGATCTTTTTCCTGCTGAGCTGGGAGAATTGTTTGCAGATGGGAAGGTTGGCTGTTTTTTCCTGTTATGATGATGTGAAATGTCTTGAAAATAACATGACTTAATAATAATAAGGTGATGCTGAGTAAAGAAGGTTTGAATGCATCGGAGAATTCAAGACTCTGTTCTTATTTTGGGTCATCATGTGTATCTTGCTCTGGAATTTCTTTTTATATGAAACTGAAAGTGTCTTACACTGTCAACCCATCTGTGTTGTGGGTTTCTCGTTTCCTGGACACCATTTGATTTCATAATTACATATCAGTCTTAGTTGAGTAGATGAAGCTCAGATTTATTCTGGACTTTGAGACAAAAAAGCCATCTGCTAAAAAGAGTATCCCCTACTAAATGACTTGGCACTAGGCAAAATACCTGTGCATTTGTCTCCCTAAGCAGTTGTGGCCCAGGCCCTGCAAGCAGTCGCTCCTGCAGATATCTCCTTCCATATCCTTCCATACATGTTGTCTATTATTTGGGAAATTCAATCACTATCTAGGTAGAAATGGAGAAAATGGAAGTGACATTTCTGTTGAGTTCATCCTGGGAGATGCTGCACATGTGTATAAAGTGACACCAGTGTTGAATGTGATATTGTTGCAGAAAACTACCAATTTTTAATAGCTATTTGCCCTTTGGTGTCTTCTGGGGACTCTGAGCCACACCTGTATTTAAATCTTAAATCTGTGCCCTGAGGTTAAAGAAATAAATGGGCATATTTGGGGTAGTTATACCTCCCTATCACCACTGTTATTTTGTATGGCTGGTGAAGAATTCGACTCCAGAGAAGTGTAAAATTACTCCAACTAAAGGCCAAGGATTTGACAGAAACTCAGGTAGAAATTGCAGGTACCAGAGGCTGATTTTCACCCCAGAGATGGAAGCTCTGGAGACCATTGGCTCAGGTAAACTATTTATTTTTAGAATGCTGCTCCCTAGTCCGGTGGCATTGATCACGGTTCTAAATAATGCCTTGAATAAATGGGGATCAATTGTCCTTTGCCATTTGGATCCAAAGTTTCATGAAGCACAGGGAGAAAGAGCTGATTCCGTCAGAGGCCATTCCATGCCTGTGGGTCTCAGTCTAGCTGCCTTGTTGGACAAGAAGCATTTCCATGCTGTGCAAGTGATGGTAGCCAATGAGGAAATGAATGTGTCAGATTCCAAGTTCAGTGTGGATTCGCCAATATTTGATAAGGGTATTTCTCCACCTGAAGCTTTTCCCACACTCAGAGCACATGTAGGGTGTCTCCCCAGTGTGGATTTGCCGATGTGCTATGAGGGCTGAACTACAGCTGAAGCTTTTCCTGCACTCAGAACACACGTAAGGGCTCTCAGCTCTGTGGATTCTCTGATGTGTGATAAGGGCTGAGTTCACATTGAAGCTTCTCCCATGCTCAGGGCAAGCGTAGAGTCTCTCCCTCATGTTGATTCTTCCTTTTCTAAGAAGATCTGAGTGACTACTGAGAGTTTCCTCAGGCTGTGCTGACTCTCACAGGCTTTACTTTCTGGGAGTCCACAACTCCTGGAAACATTCCCGTTAGATCTTCCTGATAACTTACCATGTTGTTCTCCTTGCTCACCGTCTTCATCCAGGGGCCAAGCCTCGTCATTCTCACTCATCACCTGATGGACAGAGAGAGAATAAATACATAGGTCACTCCCTGGGCTGGAGAGAAAGGAAATCTCAGAGAGAGGAAAGGATAAAGGTGTGAACAAACCAAAATATGTGCTGGAGAGATCCAATGTATCAGGAGATGATTTTCCCCAAGAGCCTTCCCCAGTGGAAAGAGGGGAGGGGATCATTTCTGGGGCCATATCTCAGCATAACTCTAAGGGAGAAGCAAGATTGGAGAGGGACCTGCTGCCAGCGATCAGTCAGGATAGGTGGGAAACATGAGTGACATTTGCCATAATGATTCCACACCTGATGGGAAGAATCCTGGACTCGGAGAGCTCACAAGCTTTTCCTAGGACATCCCAAATGATTCCTGCCTTCACAGACAGTTTTTGAGTGGGTTTAACCAATTCCTCAGCTGTGCAGGCAGCTCTCAGGAGCACTTTTTTCTCAGAGCCCTGAAGATCAGGGATCCATGGCTCTTTCTCTCTTTCCAGCTGGGAGATCACCTCAGCTTTGGAAATCAGAAACTCTGCTCAAGGCAAAGAAAACAAGAGAGATCAATGGAATGTGTGGGATAGTCATCACAAAGATTATTTCATGATTTTTAACCTCAGCTTATTTTTAAGCAGTAACATCCCAAGGCCAGCTTCCTTGGCTCAAAGTGGCAGGATGGTTATTATTATTATTAATCTTGTTCATCGCCTTTTTACCTATAGGCCAGCTAAGATTCATTCCCCATTGTGCTAGGGATGGTACAAACACAGAATAGGAGATGGTCCATGTCCGGAAGAACTTACAATCTAAATAGACAAGACAGACACAAAATGGGGGAAGGGTAGAACACATCAGCGAAGTGAACAATGTGACTTCCGAGCAACAGATATGACAAACACAGTCATATCTTGAGACTATTGCATTTAATGTTATTACTAGGGCCAGTGTTTACCGGAAATTGCCCTTAGTACTGTATTTTTTTCCGACTGGAGAACTTTGGTAGCAGTCTGTCCCGCCCACGCTGCTTCCTGCCTGCCAGGAGGCTAGCCAGCATGCACAGGCAATCCCTCCTCAGTTCTGTCTGTACCACAGAATCAACTACTAGAACTCCAAAGTAGAGAGGAGGAGGGCGTGTCGTAGAGCACCGGTAGGGGGACAGTTCTCGGGGAACCATCAAGACTGCACAAGGTGAGTAACTTCTTCCTCTTGTAGTGTCCCTATGGATGCTTCACTGGAGGTGACTCTCAAGCAGTGCCCACCACTGGAGGTTGGGACTTCAACGTTGAG
This sequence comes from Emydura macquarii macquarii, assembly GCF_026122565.2. Lineage (NCBI taxonomy): Eukaryota > Metazoa > Chordata > Testudines > Chelidae > Emydura > Emydura macquarii. The sequence continues at coordinate 486,682 of NW_027133141.1, read as the reverse complement.
TCCGATACAGATGATTGCATAATAGCACCGAATTTCGCATCTGCAGTCGAATCCCCCAGGCTGGCAGTGTTCTGTGAAGGTGTGTGTAGCTGCTCTGCAGATTTCTGATACAGGGATACCCTTGGAGAAGGTGGTGGACGAGCAGACTGACTTTGCAGAATGTCTGCATGTTGAAGATGGGGGTGTTATGTTATGCAATTCGTAACCGAGTTTAATATAGCTTGAAACCCACTTGGAGAGTTTCTGAGCTAAAATCACTGCACCTTTGACCTATATGCAATGGAAAAGAAGAGTCTCGGATATTTCTTGAAGTCTCTTGTCCTCTCCAAATAGAAGGCCAAGGCTCTCCTTATGTCAAGCGTATGGAGAATGTCTTCCCTATTATCCTATAAAAGGCTGGAAGCTGAATCATCTGATTTATGTGAAATGCAGAAGTCACCTTGGGAGTGAACTTCAGATGTGGGCTAAGCGTGACTTTATCAGGGAAGAACATTGTGAAAGGGGAATGCCCCATCAGAGCCGCTATTTCCCCAGTCCTTCTTGTAGAGGAGATGGCGAGGAGGAACACCGTCTCCATGGAGATGTCAGTTAGTGAACAAGTGGTCATGGGTTCAAATGGTGGCCTAGTCAGACTTTTTAATACCTTTTAATATTAGGTTGAGATCCCGTTGAGGAGTGGGAAGTGTGGGTTGTGGGAAGAGGTTCGCTATGGCTTTGAGTCTTTGTAGTTGGAGGTGAAAAGATTGAGTATCCTTCTACCTGATCATGGATGGTGTAGGAGAGTAAAAAGTTAAAAGCTGGACAAGTAGTCAGGCCTAAACTACAGAGAATGGGTTCAAGGCATGGGCAAATTTTGTTTCTGCTAATTGGTGTGAATTTTAGTTAGAGTCTGTTATCTCTCTTCTTCTCCTCCCTTCCTGGCCATCTGTGCTGGGAATAAGACTAATAAAATCATTATCACCATTCCTGAAGAAGGCCTTGGTGGGAAGAAAACATTATTTTCCTTCTCCCCCTGGCAAGCCTTTACTTCAAAGAATGTTAGTGTAATATTAATAGGTTTTAAGGTGATGTGCCTCACCTCTGTGTGGTAATCCTGTGAACAACAAACAGGGGCGGGTATAATTATATTCATTATGAAGTTGTTAATGTTGATTTTATAGGTGTCAATGTAACCAAATAAGGGTCTATGGGGAGTTGCTGGAAATGTATACATTTACATACTGTTATGGATAAAAGAATTGTAAAGTAACCCCTCGTTGCTCACTCATGGCGTGGAGGCAGATCGAGCAGGCAATAAAGGGTTCTGTCTCCCCAATCCACCCCTGGGACAACCTGTTTGGTTATTTCTAACAGATGGTTGCAATTGCTGCTAGATGAACTTTCAGTGAACTGATAAAGCATCCGGATTTCTTGACAGTCAACAGATAGAGTAGGTTGGATCACTGGTAAGGTGAAGGTATTAGGGATGAGACTCTTGGGCTGGCACCAGATTTGAAATCTCTTCCATTTACATAGATAGGTACAGCGAGTAGCTCCTTTCCTACTGTGCAATAACATTCTTGCACCTCTTCAGAGGAAGACATCTCTAAGCACTGGAACCATGAAGGATATAGGCTTTGAGCCATAGAATCTGTAAGTTGGGATGAAGAGTGCGTCTCTCATTTTGAGATAAAGGTAAGGCGTGATTGGAAGAGTCTTCGGCAGTGTAGGAAGGCGCTGTGGCCTTCCTCGGAGCTTGGGCCTGAGGAAGGGTCGTGATGCCCCTGCTGGGCAGAACAGGGCCTTACAGGTCAAACTGCCTGGAAACAAAGGGGCAGTTCCAAGGCAGGAAAGGGAGCTATAAAAGGCTAACCTAACAGTTCAGTAAGGGGGAAGCTGCTGCTTGAGGCAGGCGTGTCTTTTTGGATACTGCCGCCTAGGCCTGACCCAGGCCCAGTGGCTGTTTAAGGCAATCGCCCCACTGAGCGGAACCTCCAAAACCTGCCCCAATTGATGGCCTGAGTGACTGAAAAGGGCTTCCAGGCCCTAGTGACCAGAGAGGGCCACCGAGCCATAGGAGCTGGGAAGAGACACTGGGGTGGGAAAAAACCTCAGAGACCAACCCTGACCTGGAAGAGCTGCCTGACATCAGGGACCCACTGGAGCTGCCTGAGCCAGGTGTACCGGAGGAACTGCTGGGACCCTGGGACCTGGAGGAGCTGCCCTCCGCTGTTGATGCACAGAAATTTTTGGACCTGCTACCGGTCAACGGTGAGTCTGCCACTCGCCATCTACTCCAGCAACCCAGAGGGAGACTGCTACCTGCAGGTACCCAGGGACAGTGTGGGAGGAAGTGGCCCAGGGACAGCTGACTAGCAAGTGGCTGACTCAGGGGCTAAACCCCGTCAGCATGTTGCGGCTGGAGCCCCGCTGACTCAGGGACAAACGGCTTTGTCACTGATCGGGCCCGTGGCTGGGGCGCAGTGGAGTCGGGTGGACCTGCGTCCCCCTCTCCCATTCCCTAACCACTCCAGGAGCACTTGGCTTTTTTTGAGCTTGGCAAGCAGAGGGTACTGAGCTCTACTTGCCCTGCCTGCCTGCAAAGCCGGGGACTCCAGACTATTTTGCTGCCCTGCCCACTGGAGCCCCTGGGGCTATTGACTGCCTCATCAGCCCTGATCGGCTTGCCGGCCAGGGACTGTGAATTGCTTGCGTGCCCCACCCTGGCTGATGGCCTGGGCCGCCAGGCTGTTTTGCTAGCCCCGCCTGTGGGAAGGCTAGTGCTACAGACCCCGTATCAGCCCTGCCCTACGGGGACATAGTACCAGCTGTGACATGTCTGTCTGGGCCACGTGGGAGCAATCACTATCATGTTTGCTCTTTTTTTAATTTTTTTTTATATTTCAACATATCAAAGGGAATGCAGGGGTGTAGGAAGGCGCAGTGGCCTTCCTCTGAGCCTGGGCCCGCGGAAGGGCCACAGGCACCCAAACAGACTCTAGACTCGCCGGCAGCCCAGTCTGCCCGGCAACCAGGCAGCTGGGCCCCGATAGGTCCTGCCGGGTGGCCAACCCGGCAGCAGGGGGGCGGAGCCGTAGGGAGGGCGGCAGCCATAAAAAGCAGGCCCTGCAGCTCAGAAAGACGGAGGCTGCCGGCGGAGACAGACATGCTGCCTCACCGGCTGCAGCAAGGATCTGAACCATGCCAGACCTCTGCCTCAGGTAACCCTCTCCCGGCCTTGAGGGCCCCGGGGCGACCCCGGCGACCCGCCTCTAAGGCCTGGGTTGGGCCTCCAGGCTCCCTGGACTGGCCAAGGCCTACCGGCCCGAAGTGCTGGACCCAGCCTCAGGCCCGCAGCGGCTGGGATGAGCCCCCTGAACCAGAGAGCTGGGAGTTCCGCCCAGAAGCTGGTTCGGACCTGGAGGAGCTGCCAGACGCCCAACCCCTGGAGGCAGGACCCGACCTGGAGGAGTTGCCGGAGACTGAGCCCTGTCCCCAGCCCTGTGATCTGGAGGAGCTGCCCCTCGCTGAGGAGCTTCCCAATCTACCCCCCGTGGATGCGGAAGCACTGACCGGCCTACCCCGTGCGGTGTACCCAGAGGAACCGACGAACACAGGTACCAGGGAATCCGAGGAGGAAGGAGCCCAGGGACAGCCAGAGGCGTGGCTGTACTGGGGGTAACGCCCAGTCGGCGTGTTGCGGCAGGAGCCCCGCCGACTGAGTGGCAACACCCGTGCCACTGCTAGGGCCCTGGGCTGGGATGCAGTGGAGTAGGGTGGGCCTGCGTCCCCCTCCCCTCCCCCCGATCCTTGCCAACCCCAAAGAGTGGATAGTGTCTACTGCTCCCCTGACTCGAGGTCACTGCTCCTTGCTCGCCCGCCCTGCCTGAGGGGCCGGGGCGAAAGACTCTTTGCTCGCCCGCCCTGCCTGAGGGGCCGGGGCGAAAGACTCTTTGCTCGCCCGCCCTGCCTGAGGGGCCGGGGCGAAAAACTGCAAAAACTAACATTCCTCTGTTGAAATAGGAAGGCGCAGTGGCCTTCCGCCGAGCCTGGGCCCGCGGAAGGGCCGCCAGGACTGGACCGGGCAGGAGCCCGTCCTTCACATGGTGGAGAATGCAGGCAGTCCTCCCCCCCTGACGAAAAGGGGGACTGCCTGGGCCGACTCTCCCTGGGAGGGGGGATGGCGACCGACCAGACCAGCATGGATACTGATAAGCTGATTAGGTGGTGGACCGAAGCACAACAGCAGCAACAGACGGCCCAACTACAGCAGCAGCAGCAGCTCCTGCAAACCCTCGGCTCCCAGCAGCAGCAACTATTGTGAGACCTGGGGGCCCAGCAGCAGGAGCTCCAACACCAGCTGATCCAGCAGCTGAGTAGCCGGACGGGGCTGACCAGCGCCGGGCTGGACGAGGCCTCAGGCCGAGGCACACCCGTCAATTGGCTTCCGCCATGCCTCACAAAAATGGGACCCACAGATGACCCAGAGGCCTTCATGGTGACGTTTGAACGGGTGGCCATGGCCGCGGGGTGCGACCCGACCCAGTGGGCGATCCTCCTGGCGCCATACTTGACGGGGGCCTCCCAGGTGGCCTATCAGGCCCTGGGCAGTGAAGAGGCAAAGGATTATGCGACTGTGAGGGCCGCAATTATGGACGCCCTCGACATAAGGCCGGAGACCTACCGACGGCGGTTTCGGGAGAAGATTTTTTCCCCCGGGGCCCGACCACGGGCCGTGGCCCAAGAGCTCCGGGACGCCGGCTGGCGGTGGCTCCAACCTGAGCAGAACACTGCGTCCGCCGTGGCCGAGGAGGTAATTTTGGAACAGTTTTTACACATCTTGCCAACCCAGGGGAGGACCTGGGTGATCAGGCACTGCCCCACCAGCCTGACGGGGGCGGTTCGCCTGATGGAGGACTATCTGGCCGCTGAAAGGCCCATGGGGCCCATGGCTACGGGACCTGGCCGGGCCGGACCCGTTGGGACAGGGAAACCCTCGCCGGGCCCAAACCCCCGACCGCCCAAGAGCTTGGAGCCCGGTTGCAGTCGGACATTGAATCGGCCACCTCAGGGGCCCAGGGACCCAGGACCCTGCTTCGCGTGTGGCCAGCGGGGCCACTTGCGTCGGCACTGCCCCACCCTAAGCTGCACATATGGGATGGTGTATGCCGGAGAAGGGCGGGCCCGGGGGGCCTCTGGGCCGAAGGCCACCACCCCGGTGAGCCTGGCCGGAAGACAGGTCGAGGCCCTCGTCGACACGGGTTGTGGACAGACCCTGATCCTGCGGGGCCTGGACCCCGAGGATGGGAAACCGCTGGGCCAGGTGGGCCTACGTTGTATCCACGGGGACCTGCAATACTACCCAACAATGCAGGTCCCTCTGACCGTCGGGCCGCAGACCCGTATTCTCTCCGTAGGCTTAGCACCCCGCCTGCCCTACCCGGTAATCCTCGGGCGGGACTGGCCCGACTTGGCAGGTATCCTACAACGCTCCAATACCCCCAAAGACCCTGATGCCGGGGCCCCCGAGGGAGGATCCCCCGAGACACCCAAGCCACCCGAGGCCGGGGACCAGCCGGATTCCGCCGCTGCACCAGACCCCGAAGCCCGGGACCAGACGACCAGAAAGACCGGATAGCTGGGGATCCGCCACCCTCAGATGACCCCATGATGGATTTCTGTCACAACCAGAGGGAGGACCCCACCCTAAGCCGGGCATATGAACAGCTGACGGCGGTGGACGGGACTCCGACCAACCCACAAGAAGTCGCGCAGTGGCCTCGGTTTGAGCTGCGGCGGGACCGGCTATACCATATGGAGAGGGACCCTCAAACGCAGGAACCCCATGCCCAGTTGGTGGTGCCACAGCCCCACCATAAGGCCGTCTTAAAGTTGGCCCATGATATCCCGGCGGCGGGACACCTGGGTATGGACAAAACTCTGGCCCGTGTCCTCTCCCGGTTTTATTGGCCGGGCGTATACCGGGAGGTCCGGGACTACTGCGCCTCCCGCCCCGAATGCCAACGGGTGGCACCGGCAGGAATCCCGCGCGCACCACTTGTCCCACTCCCCATCGTCGGGACCCCCTTTGAACGGGTGGCGGTAGACCTGGTGGGGCCCCTCGAACGGAGCGTGGCTGGGTTCCGTTACCTCCTGGTCTTAGTGGATTATGCCACCCGGTTCCCCGAAGCCATTCCCCTGAAGAATGCCACAGCCCGGACCGTGGCCAGTGAACTCGTGAAAGCGTTTGCCCGAGTTGGGCTCCCCCGGGAGTTGCTAACCGACCAGGGGACCAACTTTACATCTCGATTGCTACGGGACGTTTGTGCCATCCTAGGGATCCGGAAACTCCGGACCTCCGTCTACCATCCACAGACTGACGGCCTCGTTGAACGGTTTAACCGCACCCTGAAGCACATGATGTGGAAGTTCCAACCGGAGGACCTGCGACGGTGGGACCAACTCATCCCACCCCTGCTCCTCGCCATTCGGGAAGTCCCGCAGGCCTCTACGCAGTTCTCCCCGTTCGAGCTGCTGTATGGCCGACAGCCCCGCGGGATCCTGGATTTAATGACGGAACACTGGGAGCAGGCTCCCTCCCCCTCGCAGGGGATGCTCCAGTATGTACTGACCCTCCAAGAGAATCTCCGCCAGGAAGGGGTGTTGGCCCAGGAGAACCTGCAGGCTGCACAACAGAGGCAGGCCCAGTCATATAATCAGGGGGCCCGCACTCAATCGTTTGAGCCTGGGTACCGGGTCTTGGTACTACTGCCCTCCACGGAGTCCAAGCTCCTAGCCCGATGGCAGGGGCCCTATGAGGTCCTTCGGGCCGTGGGTCCCGTGAATTACGAGGTCCGCCAACCTGACTGGCGAAAAAAACGACAGGTATATCATGTGAACCTGCTAAAACCTTGGTGGGAGCGAGAAGGGCTCCTCATCAACCCGCAGCCTCCTGACCCGGAGCTGGGCCCACTGATATCCGAACAGGAGGGACCGGGAGAACCCCAACTCGGGGACACCCTAAGTGGACCTCAGCTCCAACAGGTACAACACCTAATTGAGACCTTCGCCACCACCTTCACCGCCACTCCTGAACACACCGACCGGGTGTACCACACCATCGAGACGCGACCTGGTGAGGTCGTGTGGACGAGCGCCCGCTCACCGCCCCGCCACCTTCAAGCTGCGGTGGAAGAAGAGGTCCAGGCCATGTTACGCCTAGGAGTCATCGAGCTCTCGACGAGCGAGTGGCGAAGCCCAGTGGTCCTGGTGCCTAAGCCGGACGGATCCCGGCGCTTTTGTATTGACTTTCGGCGCGTCAATGAAATATCTAAATTTGACGCATACCCCATGCCTCGTATCGACGAGCTACTCGACTGGCTGGGGGAGGCCAGGTACTTCTCTACACTTGATCTGACAAAAGGCTACTGGCAGATCCCCTTGGCGGCCGGCTCTCGGGAGAAGACAGCCTTCGCAACGGCTAGTGGCCTGTACCGCTTCATTCGGATGCCCTTCGGATTACACAGGGCACCCGCGACCTTCCAGAGGCTGATAGATCAGCTTCTGGCCCCCCACATAAGTTACGCGGCCGCCTACTTGGACGATGTGGTGATCTACAGCCAAGACTGGGGCGACCACCTCAACCAGGTGGCCGCTGTATTAAGAACCCTCTGCGACGCAGGCTTGACCGCCAACCCGCGGAAATGTCTCATTGGGTGGCGTGAGACGACATACCTGGGCTATACTTTGGGCCAAGGGACCTTGCGACCCCTAGTTAACAAGGTACAAGCCCTGCGGGAGTATACACGGCCGACCACTAAGAAACAGGTCAGACAATTTCTGGGACTGGCGGGATATTATCGACGCTTCGTACCAAATTTTGCCTCCCTCGCCGCACCGCTGACCGACGCTCTGCGGAAGGACCAGCTGCTCCACGTCCAGTGGACTCCGGATCGGAACCGAGCTTTTATCGCGCTCCGGGAGGCCCTGTGTCAAGAGCCCATCCTGCACAGCCCCGACTTTTCTCGGCCCTTCGTCGTACAAACGGATGTCTCGGCCGTTGGGCTGGGGGCCGTACTGATACAGGTGTTTGATGGGGAGGAGCACCCCATCCTCTATCTAAGCCGCCGGCTGTTCCCTCGAGAGGAGCGCTACGCCACAATAGAAAAGGAAGCACTCGCCGTAAAGTGGGCCCTGGAAGCGCTGCGCTATTACCTACTGGGGAGCCCCTTCACCGTTGTGACGGACCACGCCCCCCTCCGCTGGCTCCAGCGTATGAAAGAAACCAACGCCCGGGTAATGCGATGGTACCTGGCCCTGCAGCCTTTCGCATTTACAGTCGAACACCGTGCAGGGAGGAACCATGCGAACGCGGATGCCTTATCCCGGATAGACCCGCCAGAGCCAACCAGCCCCGGAGACCAAGGGCTGGACTTGAGGGGGGGGGGGGGTGTGTAGGAAGGCGCAGTGGCCTTCCTCTGAGCCTGGGCCCGCGGAAGGGCCCCAGGCACCCAATCAGACTCTAGACTGGCCGGCAGCCCAGTCTGCCCGGCAACCAGGCAGCTGAGCCCCAATAGGTCCTGCCGGGCGGCCAACCCGGCAGCAGGGGGGCGGAGCCGTAGGGAGGGCTGCAGCCATAAAAAGCAGGCCCTGCAGCTCAGAAAGACGGAGGCTGCCGGCGGAGACAGACATACTGCCTCGCCGGCTGCAGCAAGGATCTGAACCACGCCAGACCTCTGCCTCATGTAACACTCTCCCGGCCTTGAGGGCCCCGGGGCGACCCCGGCGACCTGCCTCAAAGGCCTGGGTTGGGCCTCCGGGCCCCCTGGACTGGCCGAGGCCTACCGGCCCGACGCACTGGACCCAGCCTCAGGCCCGCAGCGGCTGGGACGAGCCCCCTGAACCGGAGAGCTGGGAGTTCCGCCCAGAAGCCGGTTCGGACCTGGAGGAGCTGCCAGACGCCCAACCTCTGGAGGCAGGACCCGACCTGGAGGAGTTGCCGGAGACTGAGCCCTACCCCCAGCCCTGTGATCTGGAGGAGCTGCCCCTCGCTGAGGAGCTTCCCAATCTACCCCCCGTGGATGCGGAAGCACTGACCGGCCTACCCCGTGCGGTGTACCCCGACGACCCAGAGGAACCGACGAACACAGGTACCAGGGAATCCGAGGAGGAAGGAGCCCAGGGACAGCCAGAGGCGTGGCTGTACTGGGGGTAACGCCCAGTCGGCGTGTTGCGGCAGGAGCCCCGCCGACTGAGTGGCAACACCCGTGCCACTGCTAGGGCCCTGGGCTGGGATGCAGTGGAGTAGGGTGGGCCTGCGTCCCCCTCCCCTCCCCCGATCCTTGCCAACCCCAAAGAGTGGATAGTGTCTACTGCTCCCCTGACTCGAGGTCACTGCTCCTTGCTCGCCCGCCCTGCCTGAGGGGCCGGGGCGAAAGACGCCTTGCTCGCCCGCCCTGCCTGAGGGGCCGGGGCGAAAGACGCCTTGCTCGCCCGCCCTGCCTGAGGGGCCGGGGCGAAAGACGCCTTGCTCGCCCTCCCTGCCTGAGGAGCCGGGGCGAAAGACGCCTTGCTCGCCCGCCCTGCCTGAGGGGCTGGGGCGAAAAACTGCAAAAACTAACATTCCTCTGTTGAAATAGGAAGGCGCAGTGGCCTTCCGCCGAGCCTGGGCCCGCGGAAGGGCCGCCAGGACTGGACCGGGCAGGAGCCCGTCCTACAAGGGGGAAGACGTAAAGAAGGCCCCTGTCCCATGAAAGGAGAAGAGCATCTCCCATGGACTGTCGTCTGATCCCCGCTCTGAAGCAGTACCGACAACATTTCTTGTTCTGGTAAGTAATGAATAGGTCTATTATTGGTGTCCTCAATTGTCGGCATACGTTGTAGAGTACCACCAAATCTCTCTCTCTCAATCATGGTTGTGTGGGAATTTGCAGCTGAGACTCTCCATAGTCATGTTGTGTATTCCTGGCAAGTAGGCCGCTGATATTAGAAAACTGTGGGAGATGCACAAGTTCCATAGTTTTAGTGCTTCTACTCACAGGGATTGAGGCCTGGTGCCTCCCTGATGGTTTATGTAATACATGCAGACCATACTGTCCATCGTGACCCTTGTGTGCGTATCTTTGAACAGTGAAAGGGAGTGAACGCTTGCGGATCTGGCTGCTCTGAGTTTGAGCAAGTTGATGTGGAAGCACCTCTCTGCTGGAGACCATTTGCCCTGTATTGTGCTACCATTGATATGTGCACCCCATCCTATGAAGGATCCTTCAGTGCTAAGGAGTAGACATGGGGAAGACTGAAAAAACTGGATTCCCGTACAGACATTGACTGGGTTCTTCCACCAGTTCAAGAATTGCTTGACCCTGGTGGGCATTGATAGTTGTTTGTTTATGTTGTCTCTGGTCTGTAAACCAAACCAAACCATGCTTGGAGGCATCTCATGGGAAGTCTGGCATACGCAATAACATGTGCCCCAGCAGCTGAAGGCAATGTTTGGCTGAAATTTGGAGATTAGATTGCACCATCTCTGTCAACAAGGAGAGACTGAGAAATCTATGATGTGGGAGGAGCGCCTTTGCCAGAATGGAGTCAAGGTTTGCTCCTATTAATTCTAGCCTCTGTACCTGTGTTAAAGTCAACTTTTGTTCGTTGATCTGTCGGCCCAGATTCTGAAACAGCTCCAGTGTGGTCTGATTGACTCGTTGGGCCTCTGTGAAGGACCAAGCCCTGAGAAGACAGTCGTCCAGGTAGAGCTAAATCATGAGGCCTTGTAAGTGGGTTCCACTACCAAGAGGACCTTGGGCAATACTCTGGGGGATGATGAGAGACCAAAAGGGAGTACACTGCATTGGTAGTAGTCTTGGCCTAGCGTGAACCTGCGGTAAAGTCTATGGCTTGGTATAGTTGAGGTGAAAATATGCATCTTGAAGGTCGAGGACAAAAAACTAGTCGACTTTTTCTAACGCTGGAATGATCTTTGATAAACATGACCATCTTGAACTTTTGAGCTTTCACAAACTTGTTGAGCACTCTGAGGTCCAGTATGGATTTTTTTCTTTCGTATCACGAAGTAAAGAGAGTAGAAGCCTTTGCCCCCTAGATGTGTGGGCACTGGCTCCATCATTCCTATGCTGAGTAGGTGGTTTATCTCCCAAAGTAGCAGACTCTCGTGAGAAAAGTCACTGAATAGGCATGAGGAAGTGTGCTTTAGAGGAGGAAAAGTGGAGAAATGGATGGAGTAACCAACTCAGACGATCTCCAGCACCCATTTCTCAGAGGTTATCCATTCCTAGGTGCTGTGGAATGGGGTGATGCAGTTTCCGAAGGGGTGGGTTGAGTTTTCCAGCATAAAGTAAGGAGAGTGTTGTAGAGGCAGCTCCACCAATCTGCCAAAATGGCGTCTGTGGCCCCAGGTGGAGGAACGAGAAGGAGTTTGGTGAGATCCCATCATCTTCCGCCTGGGGAACGTGGGTTTCTTCCTCAGGGGTTCTTATGATCTCTGTGCACATTGAGGTGGATACTGGGATGAGTGTTGTGAGTGATGCTTGAATGGTGACTGAGGGCCTTACTGTCTGGCTGTGGGTCAGAGGGGTGGTATGCCCTGTGTCCATAGTGAAGCTGGGCTCCTAATGGAGGATGAGAAGAGCATTCAGAAGCTAGGTCCTCTTCTTCACTTTCTGATTCCAATGATCAAAAGAGTGGTGCATGGCAGGAAGCTGTCAGTGAGCCAAGGTTGCAGGTGAATTCATTGCTGGGGCCCTGGTACCAAGCAGAGGAGAGTTAGGTGCGTCGGACACTGAAAGATCTGTTGTGCACCAGAAATATGTCCATGCAGAGGGTGTCAATACCAGGAAAAGCTGTCAGTGCCAAGAGGCTTTTACTGACAGGGTGGGATATGCAAACCTGATAGCAGGGTCCGTCGATGCCGGGGGTATTGTCAGTGGTACCGATATTGATGACCGTACTGACGGAGCCTTCCCTAGGGTGCATCTTCTATGTTTCTCACTGCCCCATGGTACCGATGCTTTTTTGCCTGCACCCATCAGGTCTTTAGGTTCGGGACTGCTCATGCTCTGGGCACCAGATTTAGGTGCTTTCGGTTCCATTGGTACTGATGATACTGACCGAGCGGCGGATGGTTTTTAGCTCGATTAGAGCTTGCAATGGGGACTCCCTGGACTTTTCTTAGAGGCCTTACGTGAGAGGCTGGCAGGAACCATCTCTCTGAGCACACTTCCCTTGGAAGTGGAGGGTTGCAGAGAGGGATTCCACCGGGATTCCGGAGGTCGAAGGGCTGACTCCATGAGCAGGAGTTTGAGCCTCAGTTCTCCGTCCTTTCTGCTCTGGGCTGCAGTTGCTGACACAAGCCACTCTTCTGTGAAATGTGCTTCTCTCCCAGGCAGCAAACGCATTGTGATTGTCCGTCAGTCACTGGGATAGATTCCTTGCAACTGAGGCCCTCTTTAAAGTATAGGAAGCCGGGCATATCCTTCTCCAGAAGGGGTCGTCCCCCATGGTAGTCAATAGAAGATAAAGTCCTTTTTTTTACACACTCTATCATTTTGTACTCGAAAAAGAAAAAACACTTCACCCATTTCCCATTTTTTCACTTTTGTCAGGTCTCCAAGACACTGTAAATTGAATCAGGACCTCCCTTCTGATTGCCTCACTTTTCCTTCAATCTTTCTTTCCAATGTTGTCCATAAGTTGTCAGTATGCACAATGCAAGATAACAATGCAGAACCTTCCTTACTACCCTTCTCTTTGTCTAACCATGATGCATATTGGTCCTTGCCTAGGACTTCAATGATAACTGTCTGTATGAAATGAAGTTCCTGTGTGTGCTTCACCAAATTACAGCTTCTCAATTAACTTTGAGTAGCCACAGACAAGGGCAAGTTGTACCCCAGGACATAATCTTATAGGTTTAATAGTTGTACAAGCTACACTATCAGCAAAGTGCCCATTGGCGCATGAGCAGTGGCCCTGATATAGGAGGAGGGAATGTAGCAAGGACTCAGGATTGTTGGCCAGGGTCACTGTGCATGGAGATGGGGAGGAGGGATGCGGGGGGGGGGGGGGGGGGGTAATGAGTGGTGGAAGGAGGTCAAGAGTTAAAATAATATTTGGGGAAAAAATGTAAAATAAAGTGAAACTGAACAAAATAAATCTAGAGTGCAGGCTCTAACACAACAAGGCCTGGGCAGGGATTGTGTGTTAAAGGTCTGGGATCCCCCCCAGCTCTGGATCCCAAAATCTCTCCACCCTCCCATTGACCACCCAGCCCTCTTCCTGGATGCCCTTCTTCCCCACCATTCCCTTCTTCCTACTACTTTCAGCTCCCAACACCTCCTGGCACCTTGGGAGCTTCTTGTGTTCCCTCTCTCACTACCCCATCCCTCCCTGCTGCTTCTTAATCCTCCGCACATCCCTCCCCTTCTCCTAGCAGCCCATTAATATCTACTCCTCTCTTCTCCTCCCCTCCCACTACTCTTCTCTCCCTTTACCCATCAACTCTTGAATGGCAACATCATACACTCCCCTGATCTCATCTGACTGTCACACAAGCCATGCAAGAGTCATACACCTATTTACTCAACTTAATTCGGAATTGTACGAGCAGCATAATTCCCATTTAATACGAGGAAAAGGCATGTGAACTACAGTTATTATTTAGTTTTAATGCATCCAGTTAAGTATAAATTAAATACAGTTTAATACAATTGACCAATGGCACCAAAAATACACGTGTCCAAAATATGATACTAGTGGGTGGGAGAGGAGTCAAAAAAGGGGGACAAGGAAACCTGCCAAAACTTGGATGCAGGGTGAAGGTATAAAGTTATTACTCAGGTTCTTTACAGACCCCACAGCTTCTAATAAGCAAGGGGACAGGACTCCTTACCCAGCAAGGTCACATTCTCATAGGTCTCCTACATAACATCTCTGTAGAGAACTCTCTGAGCGGGCTCCAGCAAAGCCCATTCCTCCTTGGTGAAATACACAGCCACCTCCTTGAAGGTCACCGGCCCCTGAAAAAGGAAGAATCCCCGACTCAGCACCTGCTGTCCCAGTGACGACCGCACTATTCACAGGAGAACAGAGCCAGGTAAATGATGTTCTGGGAGCCTCATGTCAACAGATTCCCATCCGCACCTTGTAAGAGCCGCCTGGAGGCATCAGTGTGAGGGGAGAAGGAGAGAACCTTTGTCTCTCCCAGCTGACCAAGGGAGGAAAGGTCTTCACATTTATCACATACCTACGAGCCAGACATTGATACAGGAGATGTAGCCTCCATCACAGGTCAGAGATAGCTCCCAGTAGGAATCCCCACACCATCCCAGTAAAATATATGGTAGAAATGGGAAATCAGTAGGAAAGACAATAAATCTGAAGGTTGTAATTGTAGAAAATTGATAAGGGAAGCACACAGAAATGTATGGCCAGCGGAGAAAAGGAAAAGGAGGAAGTCTTTAAAAGTATAGTAAATAGAAAATGAATCCTCACAACGGTATTGGTCCATTACTAGATGGAAATAGCAGAATTATCAAAAATAATGCAGAAGAAGTAAAAGTGTTCAATACATTTCTCTCTCCTGGATTGGGGGGGGAGGGGGGAGGAGGGAACCACACAGATGATGTTGTCATATGATATGATGATGATGACAACACTTTCCATTCCAATTATAACTCACAAGCATGTTAAACAGCAGCTATTGAAGTTAGACCCTTTTATTATCAGCAGGTCCAGATACCTTGAATCCAAGAGTTTTAAAAAGACCCAGTTGAAGAGCATGCTGGGCTGTCAATGCTGATTTTCAGTAAGTCCTGGAAGACTGGGGAAATTCCAGAAGACTGAAATAATAAGCTAATGTTGTGCCACTATTTAACACATGTAAAAGTGGTGACCCAGCTAATTCCAAGAGTGTCAGTCTGACATTCACACTGGGAGAGATGATGGAGCAGCCGATACTGGAGCTAATTTATAACAATTAAAGGAGGATAATATAATAAGTACCAATCAAAGGTTTAGGGAAAACAGATCTTACTCAACTAACTGGATATCTTTATTGGATGAGATCAGAAGTTGGGCTGATAAAGATTACAGTATTGATGCAATAGACTTAGACTTCTGTAAGGCACTTGACTTGGTTCAGCACAAGACTTTGATTAAATAACTAGACTGATACAAAATGAATATGGCATAGATTAAACATTGGCTAATTGATAGGTCTGCAACGCCGTTTGTAAGTGGGGAACAATGGTTGACTGGATGCATTTCTAGAGGGTTCCAGCAGGGATTGCGTCTTGGCTCAGTGCTGTTTAACATTCTTATCAATGACTGGAGGAGAATATCAAACCACCACTGATAACGGTTGCAGCTGACACCAAAATTGGAGGGGTGGGGGAATGGTAAATAATGAAGTGTCAGAAGATTCAAACTCCAGAACTGGGAGTTTGGGAAGTTTTCCCAGCCCTGGCCGGGGGGTTATTTTCTGTTCCACAAACAGAGGAAGTTAAAGAAGTATGGGTTGCATGAATGGATAAAATAATAAAATGGATAGAGAACTGGCTAGAGCATAGGGCTCAACGAGTAGTGATCAATGGCTCCATGTCTAGCTGGCAACCAGTCACAAGCGGAGTGCCCCATGGGTCGGTCCTGGGGCCGGTTTTGTTCAACACCTTCATTAATGATCTGGAAGATGGGGTAGATAACACCCTCAGCAAGTTTGCGGATGACACTAAGCTGGGGGGAGTGGTAGATATCCTGGAAGGTAGGGATAGGATACAAAAGGACCTATAGAAACTGGAGGATTGGGCCAAAACAAATTTAATGAGGTTCAGCAAAGAAAAGTGGAGAGTCCTCCACTTAGAAAGGAAGAATCCCATGCACAGCTATAGACTGGTGACCGACGAGATAGGCACCAGTTCTGCAGAAAAGGACCTGGGGGTAACAGTGGATATAAAGCTGGATATGAGTCAGCAGTGTGCCCTGGTTGTCAAGAAGGCTAATAGCACATTGGGCTGCATTAGTAGGTGCATTGCCAGCAGGTGATGGGAAGTGATTATTCCCCTCTATTCGGCATTGGTGAGGCCACATTTAGAGTATTGTGTCCAGTTTTGGGCCCTCCACTACAAAAAGGATGTAGACAAGTTGAAGAGAGTACAGTGGAGGGCAACAAAAATGATTAGGGGGCTGGAGCACAGGACATATGAGGAGAGGCTGAGGGAACTGGACTTGTTTAGTCTGCAAAAGAGAAGAATGAGGGGGGATTTGATAGCAGCCTTTAACTACTGAAAGGGGGTTCCAGGGAGGATGGGGCTAGGCTGTTCTTGGTGGTGGCAGATGACAGAACAAGGAGCAACGGTCTCAAGTTGCAGTTGGGGAGGTCTAGGTTGGACATTAGGAAAAAGTTTTTCACTAGGAGGGTGGTGAAGCACTGGAATAGGTTACCTAGGGAGGTGGTGGAATCTCCATCCTTAGAGGTTTTTAATCTGAGGCTTGACAAAGCCCTAGTTGGGATGATATAGCTGAGGTTAGTCCTGCTTTGAGCAGGGGGTTGGACTAGATGACCTCCTGAGGTCCCTTCCAACTCTAATATTCTATGATTCTATGACCACCATGGCATGTGATACAGTCTGCAGGGAGCAGGGTTATTGCTTCTGGAAGTGGGTTGTCCCTCTCAATACTCCTGTCTCCTTTTCTTTTCGTTAAGAAGTCAGCTGAGCCATCACACCAAATACTGTGGTATATTTTCTCAATATTATCATCAAAGTCTCTGAACATGTGCCTTAGTGAATAAGGGGTATGTGCTCTGATCAGGGACAAGGGACTGGGTCAAGTCTTTGTATGGTTGCTTTCTGCCTTTTGTGACCCCTTGCCTCTTCTGAATGTTTCTAGCGTCAAACTCTGGGCACAGGAAGGAACGCCGTTGCTGGGGAAAATGAAATACCCCGCAGAAATCTCAGCAGCATTCTCTGTACTATTTGTTTAGTTCACAAAGATCCCACCCACTCCATTTAACACCCAAAGCCACAGATATTGGGGTGCTGAAAGAGGTCGGTGTGATTTGTGGGGGGGTTTCTTTTGATGGTGTTTGGAAGGCTTGGTCTACGCTGCTGGTGAATTTTGGCGGCTGTCGACAGGAGATACACAAACTCCGTAGAGTAGCGTGCATATCGCCTGTCGACTTCCTAACACCTACTGACCATGGCGTTCCCACTATATTGCGCCGACTGGAAATGCCCTCTGGTTGACGCAGCGTTACTCTTTTTGTGGGGGTGGATTAATGCCATCAACTTCCAGATCGATTGAGCGGGTCTCCACGGCCGCTCACTCGATCTCGCAGAATGGATCCAGTCAATGTAGACCTACCCGAAGAGAAGTGGTGCTCAGATCTGTCATATGGTGCAGACAGGGAAGATCAGTGAGAGGACGTGTATTGTGTCATGGGCTCGTTTTCAGGGCCGTGCTCAACTGCATGGAATTGCTGCTGATGCTTCAGGGGAATACTAAAGACAAAGCAAGTGAGTGACTCTCTCTTACTGTGCTGTATATATACAATAATACAGGCTGCCTTTGAAGGGGCGGTGGGTGAACTGGGAGCTTCAGTTCTCCCCCCCCCCCCAATTCCCCTGCAGCCTCCTGCTATGCCTGTCAGTGTCAGCGAGCAGGGAGGAAGTTGCAACAGGGGCTCTGGGGCACGCTTTCCCACCCTCCAGGCACCCAGCTCTGACCTTTGCGCTGGGAGAGGTGGCTTCAGGGTGGCTAAGGCAAATTTTGGGGTGGCTATAGTCCCTGCAAGTCCTCCCCAGTGCTGCCCCTGCCAGAGAGACGAGAAGATGAGGATTGATCCCTGGGATTTATAGGCAAAGGGCGCATTCTCTCCCTGAGATACAAGCCTATCAAGGCAGGCCCCCTGCGTGTGTTACACCCAGAGCCCTGCTTTGGGCAGAGCATCCTGCGGCCTCAAAGCCATGTGGACCCAGCTTCTCCTCTCTTCCCTGCTGGCCCATAGTGCTCTCTGGGGGCGTTTCTGGCTCAGGGACAGCAGTGCATGGAGGAGGCTTTGCAGCAGAGCCGGATCCTGTGCGGAGGAACTTGTGAGGGATCAGTTTGTGCCTGGAACTGGAGATGCAGAGATCCAATCCACCCCATTTTCCATGGTGAACAGCACCCTCGCCCCCTGCCAGCGGGAATGGGGGGGTGAGGGTCTCCATGCCTGATCCTGGAGGCAAGTGTTTTTTGGATATGAAACAACAATGAAAATCGCCTGCAGACGGCAGGGACTGAGCCTGAACCTGAGATACACCCAGCAAGTTCTCCACCTGAGCGCTGCACCCCGCAGGGCAACACCTGCTTCCCTGAACCCCAGCGGCTCCAGCTCCCTGCTTTCATAATCAGTCCTTATTTCTTCCACTCCTCACCACCCACCACCTGGATCCCCAAACCACAATGCCCTTCAGCCCCAACCCAGGGCCCCCTATTCCCAGTGCCCCTCAATCCCAGCCCTCAGCCCCCTCCTCGTCATGCTGCTCCTTAGTCCTGCCCCACAGCCCCCGCCTATCCACGGTGCTGCTCAATCTCAACCTGCAACCCCTCCTTCCACCCCAGCCCCTGGCTCCCTCCTCCCCCCCTTCCCAGCAGCAGCTTTTTTCACTTTGTGCTTAACAATTGAAAACTGTGGGGGGTTTTTGCCATCCAAAGCCTGAAATAATTAAAAAATTAGAAGAGAAAAATAATAATACATTCAAATCGAAGTGTCAAAACAGAACAATATTCTTTTTTCAGCAGAAAATTTTTTATTTTGTTTTCCCTGTCAAACCTCTCCGAGGGAAGCAGAGAGAAAATGTTTGACTTGCCTCTTTTGGAACAGCTTGGCCTAGACGCTGTCACTGTCTGGGGCTTGCTGAGCACTGGGTCGTTTTAATAATTTGGGGGGAGATGGTGTTTGAGGGAGAGTATGTGTATGCTACTTTTTGAGATTAAAAACTAAGAAATACAGAACTCTGTTAAGAGTCTAGTATTTGCATGTATTTTATTTAAGGCAGGGTTACAGCAAGTGATTTTAACCCTTTTTAAAGGTTTTCCTGTTTTGTTTTGTTACACAGGAAGTAACATGGACAGGGCTGTCACCACACCAAAGAAGGAAATGGTTGTGTAGACTAAACACACGTGATGAGAGTGGGATTCAAACCCATGCGTGCAGAGCACAATGGATTAGCACTACATCACCTTAACCACTCAGTCACCTCGTCTGAATGGCTTAAAAAGGGATAGAAAGAGAAATCTAGGTACAGCAGCTGTAGGGACAAAAAAGAGTTTTTAAACATTAGTGTAAGCAGGGTCTGAATGAGCTCTCCCCTCCCATCCAGTGATGAGCTGGGGGAAAAGACTCAGGAACAGGCTGTGTTTGTGTAGACGCGCCTACTCTGCCTTGGTGTGCAACATGATGGAGCTGTGTTGATGGGATTACAAATGACTTTACTATTGAGTGAAATGAAATGCTGTTATTCTTATTGTATGAGTAAAGGGGAGCAGAACATACAGAGCCTGCCTTGACTGAGGGGCTCGGTGGGTGAGGAAATATCTTTTATTGGACTCCATACAACTGATTGAGGGGACCCTGAACTGAAAATTCCTCGTTGAGCAGGGGGCAGCGGGGCCAACTCCCAGCAAAAGGGAGAGGGGGTGGGGGCAGGTGTTCCTATGTGGTGGTGTGATTGGTGCCTAAAGAGTCCTAGACATGCTTGAACTTTTACCTTTCAGTGTTTAAAGACAGAGCTAATTAAACATTGAGTTGTAGTTTCTGTTCAATGATGATCAGAGCTGGATCACTGATGAGCAGTTCTGGGGGTTCTGCCTTACACCTGGTGTCAGGACAGCGGTGAAAGGAAAGACAGTGAGGAGGCTATACCAGCAGTGAGGCTCCCTGCTACCCAGGGAAATCACTAAGAGATGAAACAACTGAAGATCTGGGTTAAACAGGGGAATCTCAGAACATGGCAGATGCATCAGCGCCAAACGGCCGGTCCGCACAGCTACCATAGAGACTTCTGAAGGGGGAAGTGAACCTCTGTGTACACGCCTCAGAACTTTGCGTTGCCACAAGCCAAGCACAGCCAACTGTGTGGGGACTGTGATGGAGGGAGAAGGGTCTGATATATTAAAGGGGCATTTGTTTGTCAGACTTTCCACTGAAAGGTGGGAAACTGAGGCAAAGGACACTGACCAATGCACTGTGGGGTTGGATTTTGTTTATGGTTGCACGATTTTGCCCCCTACTGCCACCTCCCAACCTGCTGGCAAAGCCCCCAACAGTCCTGAGACAACCCCCCCCCCCCCAGTCTGGCCTGTCTCTCTGCTGCAACCCCCCACCAGCAGATCCCAGACCAACTCCCTTCCCAGCTGGCTCCCCTGGCAGCCACAGCTCATGGAGGAGCTCCCCTGTCTGATTCCCCTCAGGGCCTGTGCAAAAGCAGCTCCTAATTTCTGCCTCGTTAGCACAGTGGTGTGTGTCCCTGCCTGTCACGTAGGAGGCCGTTGTGTCATTCCTCACTGGGAAACCCATGCTTCAGATGCAAACACACACGTTTGCTGCTAACTCAGATCTTCCTCCTTATCAGCCCCAAGCCAGGTCTCAGAGCTGCAAATTATTCGATGTCTGGGAAAGAAATCACAGTAGCCCACAATTCTCGCTCCGGTGGCTCTTTGCTCTCACTGGGATGTGAGGCATCGAGTCTATCATTGCTCACGGTGTGGCAAATATCTCCGTTTTCTCTGCTGTTCATGATGGGGAGCATCCCCACTTATAACATTTCTTGTTGGGAGGGGAAGGGAGAGAGAGAAGAGGTGTTTTCTCTCTGTTTCTTTCCTCTCTTTTTTTTTATGCCTTCCTCCCCTTCCAGGATCCTCCCTTGCATTTCAGACTGGGCAGGAAGGGTACCCTCCCTGCCCCCAGGATTCTGGAGCCTTTGGAGCAGAAAGATCTCATGAGAGCAGCAGTGAACAAGGGACATTTCCACCACTCAGGAGACCCCAGCCTGGGACTCAGGCAGCTCTGGGCTTTCCTCTCTCCCTTCCCAGGGATCAAGATAATGTTTTTACAAAGAGCTAAAGAAGCCTCCCCCCTGTCTCCTCCCACCCCCGGGTCTGAATTAATCTCACATTCCCCACTAGCTACTCGAAGAAACTCACGTTTCAAACCCTGGTGAGTGGAAACCCCATGACCCTCCCCCTCACAGCCCCTCCCCCTCACACTGACACCCCGTAACCCTCCCCCTCACAGTCCCTCCCATCACAGCAATACCCCATTGTCCCTCCCCTCACAGTGACACCCCCATGGCCACAATGAAATCTGGCAGCTGGGAGGCCTTTTGTAGCAGTTTTTAACCCTCCACCCCCATCCCCTGCTTCTCCCAGGAGGCAGCGCCAGAGCGTCCGGCCCCTCTGCGAAAACAGATAGATGCAGCCAAAGCCGGGGAGGAGCAGCAAAGCGAGGAGCTGCTGGTAGGTGCCCAGAGCCCCCTGCCCCTCAGCTTGGCCTAGGATCCGAGTGCCCTGAGTGACATGGTGAGTGCGGGGCCCGTCCTGCCATCCCCAGCCAGGAAACCATCCCCGCTGGAGCCCAGGGAGAGCGCAGGGTCTGACACGTGTGGGTGACACGATGCCCTTAGGGTGCAAGAGGGTCTGGGTGGGTGTCAGTCTGTGTTAGCCCAGAGACCCTGCCCAAGCACTATCTGGATGTTACAGTGACCGGGTCCTTTCTAGCACCTAGGAGACATGGGGAGGAAGGAGAGGAAATGTGGGCTGCAGGGATGGAGGGTTTGGCTCAGAGCAATTTGATGAAGTTTTGGGGAGATGAGTCCCTCCTGTTGGCGATGTACAGCTCACCCCTGCCCTGAGCCATCCACTTTTCCTGACCTTTGTGAATTTCCCATCATCCACTGCAAGAGACCTGTGATCTGGTCAATAACTCCCCCGTTGGCAGGGAAGCACATGTATGATTCTCCCCTGTAACTGAGCCATCCTCTCCCTGTGATTGCAGAAAGAGACGGAAGCGGAGAGAGAAAAAATCATCTGGGTGTGGAAAGAGCTGCGGGGGTTTCTGGAGGAGCAGAAGCAGCTGCTGCTGTCCCAGCTGGAGGAGCTAGAGAGAGAGCCATTGTCAAGAGAAGGGATGAAGGCATCTGCAAACTGTCCTGGGAGATTTCCCTGCTGAGTGAGAGGGGAGGACAGGAGGAGCAGCAGCCGCTGAGCCAATTCCTGCAGGTCAGGCTGTGTCATTGAAATAACAACCTGCAGCTTTTCTACAGGAGCTTCTCCGCCCCACACCCCAAAGCACTTCACAAAATGGGGTCAGGGGCATGTTCCCTGTGGGACAAAGGGGGAAGCGAGGCAGGGGGAGGGGCAGACCCATGCCCACGGTCACACGGAGAGTCTGTGGCAGAGCCTGGGATGGATCCTGGGAATCCTGGATGCTGAAATCCCAGGACCTTCTCTCCTGCCCTGCAAATGTCTGTCTGCAGTGGTACTTTGAGGCTGAAATCCCTTCCTCAATGCAGAGGTCCCGAGCCAGGCTGAAGGCCCCACTCACCCCAGGTTAAAGGGTTTGCTGAGGACAGGGGGGCTGTGGGGCTCTCAGCACTGGGGGGAATTTGACTCTCAAGGCAGAGAAAAAATGTCCTCCTGTAAAGCGTCGGGGGAGAAACTTGTCCCAGTGGCATCCTCCCGGCAGGGATGGCTGGGGCTGCTGAGAGCAAATGGCCCTGCTGGTGGGCACGGTGGAGATGGCAGCTGCTCTCTGAACAGGAACCAGAATGTCTGCAATTCCCCAAATACCACAGGTTCCCATGGTGACTCCCTGCATAGCAGGAGGCTTCCTCTGCCCTGGACAAATCCTCTGACTGCCTCTTTTTTCCTCCCTCTCTAGGGTGCCAGTAGCGCTGGGAGCAGGTAGGTCTCTGGCTCCGTTTCACTCCCCTCATGGGCTGTTAGGTTTGGTAACTGCCCTGAATATGAAGGTTCCCCCCTGGAACTGGGGTGTCTCACACTGCCTTAAAGGCTGTGATTCCGTGTCCCTGAGAGCAGCGGTTCTCAACCAAGGGTCCACATCCCCCTGGGGGTACACAGAGGTCTTCTAGGGGGCACACCAACTCATCTAGACATTTGCCGAGTTTTACTGCCAGCTACATGAAAAGCATGAGCGAAGGCAGTGCAAATTCCAATTTCACACAGACAGTGACTTGTTTCTGTCATAACGGGTTAAAAACATTGTATTGTGTGTGTGTGCCCCGAGTCCATTTTGAGAAAGAGACATAGTTATTTTTGTAATAGATAAAGGGAAGTCGTTAATCTTGTGTAATAGATAAGAAGGTAGAAGTTGTAAGCAACCTGGGGAGGAAAACTCGGGGGCAGCAAAACCCTGACCAAAAAGTGACCGGTTGAACTCAAAATAGGGGGAACTTGCAAGCAGCAGTTCCCAGGCCCAAATTTAGAAGTTTGCAGTCGCTGAAACTTTTATTTGTTAAGTTACACCTGGTCAAGCATGAACTTCTGACCTGGGTGCTTTCCAAGGAGGGACCGACAAAATGACGTAGAAAATGCCCATAATTGGTTTGGTAGACATATAGGCCGGAGTAGAGATAAAAGGGGTTTTCAGGCAAGCCCAAATCAGAAAGCCTTGTCGTGAAGACCACCGAGCCTCCCCAAGGGGCGCACCTGGATCGTGCCTGCAAGAGGGTCTGGTCAGCCATCGTGCCTCTCTCCAGCCCATCGCCTTGACATTGCCTTAGAATAGTCAGGTAACTGAGCTGATAACCCAATGGGACTTGTCCCGCGGATGATAACCTAGGTGTGAATACGATAGAGGTTCCACCTGGATGAAAAAATAGCGCTAAATAAGAAAGACCAGGTCATGAAATATTTATCTTTGCTGCTACTGAGTTTGTCTCTACATGTGGTAAGTAGTCAATATCAATGTTTGTTTAAATATACAAATTCTACTTGTATTCCAGGCACTATTGTAAGTGTAACAGTAATAGTAACTGTTGTTAGTGTTGTATGTGTAAGTCTTTTTTGTTTTTTAGCTTTGTCTGTATTTTAAGAATTTGTAAAAGAATAAGAGAAAATGATTTGTGGTAAAGTAAATAATTTAAGTTGCTAGTTGTAGTATTAGTGAGTTGATAAATAAAAACTATTAAATGGTTAAAAATCTGGAAAGTTTGCCAAGTTTTTCTGGGAAGTTTGCCAAGTTTTTCTAAGTTAATGTTTCCAAGCCTCACACTCTGTCTTAAAAGGGATATATATATGAACCGCCTTAGTGTCTTAAGGCACCCTTCAAGCTGCTTCCGTAATTTGGGGGGACATTTGCCCCTGGTAACCTTATCAAAACACGACACTTAGGCACGTCATTTTCGATGGTTCTATATGCTGCCCGACATAATGAAAGTACAATATTTATATTCTGATTGATTTGTTTTATAATTAGCTTGTAAAAATGAGAAAGGAAGCCATTTTTCAGTAATAGTGTCCTGTGACACTTCTGTGTCTGATTTTGTAAGGGAGTCGTTTTTAAGTGAGGCAAAACTTGGAGTACAGGGGACAAATCAGACCCTGGAAAGGGCTACCATAGTCTGGAAAGGTTGAGAACCACAGCATCCCAGAGAAAGTTCCTGTACCTGTCTTTGTTCCTTGCCCCAATGTTTCCCCACGTCCCATCTCTCTGGGCCCATGGAGAGCACAGGGCTGAGGGCAGGTGACTCACCAGAACAGCGACCATCTCAGGCTGCAAAGATCAGATCCAAGTGTCCTGGGATTTGTGGGTTGCTGGGGGTCGGGGATCGGGCCCATTTCTCACCCCTCCTCCTTTCCCTGGCAGGCAGCCCGGAACATCCGAGAAGCCAGAGCAGGGGTATGAGCAGCTGGAGAAGAGACAGTGATTTCTCTCTGAAAAGTGCCAACCTGCAGGAGGTGCTGCTGGGATTCAAAGGTGAACGGGAGTCTGGGGGCGGTGTCTCCCCTCGTTAGAGCGACCCGCGCCCTGGGGTGGAGCAGGGGACCCTAGTGAGATCTTTGTCTCACGGCCCCAGATCAGCGCATCGCCCTTCCCCAAGGGAGCAGTCCTGTGGGGCTGGCTCTGTCTGCAGTCACTCTCGTACTGGCCTCCATTTGTGTCTCCCTCTCATAGTTAAAAGCAATTACGTCAATAACTAATGGGAACTTCTCCATGCATGCGAGGGCCTGAATTCTCACCTCTCCCATCCTCTCATTCCCCCAGAGACTCTGCGCTTGGAGCTGAGGAGCGACACAGGTACGCGTCTGTCTCTGACGGGCCGTGGGATGATATCCGACCAATAACCATGTTAGCGACTGGGCATCACGGCCTCCAGCACCCGTGTGCGCCCGGAATCTGTGGAATAGCGTGAAGCTGGGTGAGCCCCGTGACTGATGGATTCACTCCGGCTGTGATTTCTGGGGAAAAGGAACAACTCCCAGAATGTTGAGAAATAGGGTGAGACAGGGACAAAATAACCGCACAGTGAGGAGTCTGACAGCTTTAATGGGTGACTGAAAACGGTCCAAAGGGGGGCAGCAGAATCTCCGCGACGAGGAGGGGTGGAACCCAGCAGTATGCTGTATAGACTGACTGCGCAGAGATGGGGATGAGGCAGAAAGTTTGGATTCAAAATCCCTTTATCGCATTCAGGATAGCAAAGTCCTCCAGAAATAGACAATAACGAAGCCTCTGAGCCAGGAGGGGAGAGAGAAACTGAGGAGGAATAAGTGGGGAGTGAGGTCACAAACTCCCAAACCTGTTCAGATTCAGTTACTGTATCAATGAGGGACAGATTTTGCCTGATCCCTACCTCTGCATCATTCTCCTTCCACAGGGGAATGTGCTGCCCTCAGGAACCATGTCGGGTTTTAAAGAGTCTCAGTGGGTTTAGTTCTAGTGGGACGGGTTGGCTCTGCCCTGCAATAAAGTGACTGAGCATTTCCCGGCATGAGAGTCTAGAATGTCTCTCTGGAGAAAGAGCCAGTGTGAATCACGATGTGAAATGACTGAAAGTCTGTTCTGAAATCTCCCCTATAACCCTTCTCCCCAGGACAGGCTTCAGATTAACGGCCACGGGTCACTCCAGATTCTTCCATCCTGCCCGGGGAAGGGAAGTGGATGCAGCAGAGCTGGCTCAGGTGGGGATTATGAGGCAATGTCTGGTGGGTTCCTGTAGAGGAGAGAGGGGTCAGTCAATGCATGGGAAGTGGGAGCATCCAGGGAGTTAGAGCTGAGGGTCGGAGGGGGCACAGGAAGTGCACAGGGTGGAGGAAGGGAGGGGGACAAGGTGTGATGAAACTGCTGGGACTAGTTAAATCTGGGGCCTGGATAGGAGGAATACACCCATGGGGGGTTGGGTGAGAAAATTCCCCTTTTGTGGGACAGGGAACAAACCCATCTGGGCTGGGGAAACTTGCCAGGCTCTCAGTGCTGGAGCGTGGACCCACGAATCAGAGGTTGCTGTGTCCTAGGAAGGGGACACCCACCGGTGAGGATTAGGGGAGATGCCCCATCCCCTGAGATCCAGCTTCTGGCAGTGGGGCGGGTGTTGGGATTACTACAAGCGGGGGGCTCTCCCTGGACCCTGCTGGGGGCTGCATCTCCTGTATCAGCCTCTAGCAAGTCAGTGTGTGATGACAGTGAAGACCCTTCCCACCTCTGTCTGTTGGAAAGGATTTAGGGGCTCCCCCTATGTCCCCTCACACTAATACCTCTTGGATGCTCCGAGGAGGTTGTGGGTGGGACTCAGCTGACTCTGTGACTGTTGGAGTGGCCCTGCTCCCCGTGTATAGTGGGTGGGTGATGGGGATAGCAAGTGCTGACTGCTGGACTCTTGCTCTTTCAGGGGCCAGTGACCTTCGAGGAGGTGGCTGTGTATTTCACTGAGGAAGAGTGGGATCTGTTGGACCCCTGTCAGAGATGTCATGCAGGAGAACCGTGAGAACGTGGCCTCGCTGGGTAAGGATCCCTGTCCCCTGGGTTATTAGAAGGGGAAATGAAGAGAGAAGGTTCACATCACCCCCACACTGCAGCCTTGACTGTTCCCTGTGTCAGGAGCACCCTGACATGACAGTGACATACATAGCAATGCTCTGCCCTCCCCATTACAGGACGCTCAGGGAACAGAGCACAGGAACTGTGTAGCACAAAGTCTAACATCTTTTCTTCACTAAGGCACAACTTGGGTTTAACAAACAGAAGCTTCCGACACGTGGCCACCCCTTTGCCTTCTCCATGAGGATTTCCTCTGAGTTATTGCCTCCATCTGCCCCTCTATAAGTTCGGCAGACCGCTAGGATGTGTGCCGCCGACGCTTAGGCGAGAATTCACCCCTGCGCACATTTACTGATGCAGCCTACAGCGCTCGACACTGAAATGAGGCAGACTGGGTCCCTCAAGGTTCACAGGCACCTTTCTTCATGCCACAGTCAGAGCTCTGCCAGGTTGCTCCATCTCATCCCTCCATCATTCAGTTACAGATCCAGCTGACACGGTGCACGCGGCTGGAAGCCATGCAGATAAATGCTGGTATTCCAAGCTGTAGAATACAACACAAACAAGGGCATGTTCTTAGTCCTTCCTGGTCTCTACTATAAATTCATAGATTTTCCGACCTCCTGTATCACCCAGGCCATAGAACTTCATTCAGTTATTGCTGTGTTGAGTTGAATACCTCGTCTTTGATTAAATCATCTTCCAGAAGGGCATCCAGTGTTGACCCGAAGACTCCAAGAGAAGGAGAATCCCCCATTTCCATGGTTGTTTGTCTTTGTCCCCAACCTTACTAAACCTTAGCCAGTGGCTAATGTCAGTGCCAAGGTTATGCAGGACGACACTTCAGGAGCACACTAGGTCACATTGTCATTTGCATTGTTATCTGCAGTGGAATAAGGATTAGTCTGTTGTCAGGGCAGAACAGGAGAGTTGATGTGTTTGGGTCAGGTAGCCATCTGGAGTGGACTGAAAGGGTCTTCAAAGGACTAGCTGAAACCAATCCAGGTGAATGCAGGATCCAAAGAGACAATGGCAACAAGGACATTTCCACGTGTCAACCAACGACCGAGAGGAGAGAGATTTCCTCCCGCCTCTCAGCAGAAAAGCCAAGCAATGGGCCAGGCTGGAGAACAAAGGTGAAAGGGGTCAAATGTCTGGAAGGAGGGCTGCCCCTTGGATGGGCACAGGGCTCTCCTGCAACTGACAGAAAGATCAAAACGGGCTCTAACCCAGCTCATGCGGATACATGTACTGGTATGGACGGTGTGCACCATGCCTTTAACTTTTGCTGCTCTGTGCTGAACGAAGCTGGCTGCCTGATGCTGGCTTCTGGGCTTCGCTGGCTACTATCGAAGGTTCATCTCTAACTTTGCCACTCTCGCCACGCCACTCCCGGATCTCCTGAGGAAGAATCAACCGCTCCGTGTCCGGTGGTCCCTGGCGAGTGACCGAATGTTTACTGCCCTAAAAGACGCATTATGCCATAAGCCGGTTTTGTATATCCCTAATTTTAACCGCCCCTTCGTATTCCAGTCCGATGCCTCTGCCGTTGGACTGGGGGCCATTCTTGCCTAGAACTTTGACGGGGAGGAACACCCCATCTTGTATATTAGTCGCAAGTTGTTCCCCCGATAAGAATGGTATGCGACTATTGAAAAAGAACGTTGGCTGTGAAGTGGGCACTTGAGGCCCTGCGGTATTATCTCCTTACCAGCCCCTTCACTGTGATTACGGACCACGCACCCCTGCGCTGCCTCCACCAAATGAAAGACACCAACGCTCGGGTGATGCATTGGTACCTCCCCCTGCAACCCTTTGCTTTCAACATCAAGCACCGCTCAGGTAGGGACCACGCCAACGCAGATGCCTTGTCCCGCATCGGAGACCGGGAGCTGGATTTGAGGCGGGGAATGTGTAGGAAGGTGCTGTGGCCTTCCTAGGAGCTTGGGCCCGAGAAAGGATTGCAACGCCCAGGCTGGACCATGCCACCGGCTTACAGGTCCAGACTTTGGATCTCCTCATCTACCCCAGTTCTGCACATTAGCTGGAGCTAGGAGAGAGAACAGGAAATGCTGAAAGTTCAAGAATTGTCTGAGGACAGTTTTTACGTCTTTACCAAAGGGTGGCTAATATTTTAGCCATGCTTCTTTCCTTTCTGTTTGTTTTCCTTATCACTGCCCCTCCCCTATTAAATTCACTAATAGATTCATACAGCAAACATCCCAGTAGCCAAGTCAACAGAAAGTATTCACCAGTATTACAGAGAAGCTCCAACTCCATCACAGGGGTTTGGAGAATAGGCTAAGGGACACTTGGGAAAGAGGGAGGGTGGTTTCATTGAGAGTAGCGGGGGGAGGGATGGGGAAAGGAAGCTTTGGGGAACTGGAGTTGCCGGATTGCACCCCATTAACACAAAGTCCTTACACAGCCCTCACTCTATTTTCGCTCTATTCTGTCCATTGTTCTGTGCCCCCCACCACCACTCTCACCTCTTCTCGGCCTGATGTGACCCCAGACACCAGTTCTCAGTCCTCACATTCCTCACGGCCACAAGATGACCCCTTTCCTGGCAAAAAAAAAGGGTACTTTATTGGTAGGGTGACCAGATGTCCAAATTTTATAAGGACAGTCTTGATATCTGGGGCTTTGCTTTTATATAGGCACTTATTTCCCCCTCACCCTCTGTCCTGATTTTTCACACTTGCTATCTGCTCACCCTCTTTCTTCTTGATGTCATAGGTTGGTAGTGACGCTGCAGACTCAGAAGATGTTACTCCCCTCTCCCTATCTACTGCAGCCACGATCTCCCTTTCCCGCAGGGGATTTTGGATCTTTGAGTCAGTCCCGCCTGATGTCATGTGGCCCATTTCCTATTTTTCATAGTCTCCTTTTCCAGACGAACTAGACTCTGTTGCTCCTGAATTATAGCATCTAATTCCCCAGCCTTCTCCACACCCTGGGGGGTTTTCATTCTTCCTCCCATTACACCTGACTTACTAGATTTCCTAGTTCCTCTAAATGTGCTTTCCTGACATCTAACACACCTGAGATAACTTGTTCAGTGACATCCCCACTCCCTCCTGTTGCTTAGTTTGCTTTTCGCAACCAACCCATGGTCACCGTTGCCAGCTTCCCTCCGACTCTCTCTTTTCCTCTGGACCGCTCTTTCTCAGAAAGAAGCAGGTATTTTCTTTGATGGCTGCAATCTTCACTTCATAGAATCATAGAATCATAGAATATTAGAGTTGGAAGGGACCTCAGGAGGTCATCTAGTCCAACCCCCTGCTCAAAGCAGGACTAACCTCAGCTATATCATCCCAACCAGGGCTTTGTCAAGCCTCAGCTTAAAAACCTCTAAGGATGGAGATTCCACCACCTCCCTAGGTAACCCATTCCAATGCTTCACCACCCTCCTAGTAAAAAACTTTTTCCTAATGTCCAACCTAGACCTCCCCCTGCAACTTGAGACCGTTGCTCCTTGTTCTGTCATCTGCCACCACCGAGAACAGCCTAGCCCCATCCTCCCTGGAACCCCCTTTCAGGTAGTTAAAAGCCGCTATCAAATCCCCCCTCACTCTTCTCTTTTGCAGACTAAACAAGCCCAGTTCCCTCAGCCTCTCCTCATAAGTCCTGTGCTCCAGCCCCCTAATCATTTTGGTTGCCCTCCGCTGCACTCTCTCCAAATTGTCCACATCTTTTTTGTAGTGGGGGGCCCAAAACTGGACACAGTATTCTAAATGCGGCCTCACCAATGCCGAATAGAGGGGAATAATCACTTCCCGTGACCTGCTGGCAATGCCCCTCCTAATGCAGCCCAATATTCCATTAGCCTTCTTGACAACCAGGGCACACTGCTGACTCATATCCAGCTTTTTATCCACCGTTACCCCCAGGTCCTTTTCTGCAGAGCTGCTGCCCAGCTCGTCGGTCCCCAGTCTATAGCTGTGCATGGGATTCTTCCTTCCTAAGTGGAGGACTCTGCACTTGTCCTTGTTGAACCTCATTAGATTTCTTTTGGCCCAATCCTCCAGTTTGTTTAGGTCACTCTGTATCCTATCCCTACCCTCCAGGGTATCTACCACTCCCCCCAGCTTAGTGTCGTCCGCAAACTTGCTGAGGGTGCAATCTACCCCATCCTCCAGATCATTAATAAAGATGTTGAACAAAACCGGCCCCAGGACCGACCCCTGGGGAACTCCACTTGTGACCGGTTGCCAGCTAGACATGGAGCCATTGATCACTACTCGTTGAGCCCTATGCTCTAGCCAGTTCTCTATCCATTTTATAGTCCATTCATCCAACCCATACTTCTTTAACTTGCTGATAAGAATACTGTGCGAGACAGTATCAAAAGCTTTGCTAAAGTCAAGGTATATCACATCCACCGCCTTCCCTACATCCACAGAGCCAGTCACCTCATCATAGAAAGCAATCAGGTTGGTCAGGCATGACTTTCCCTTGGTGAATCCGTGTTGACTGTTCCTGATCACCTTCCTCTCCTCCAAGTGCCTTAAAATGGATTCCTTAAGGACCTTCCTCACTCCTAGAGTTACAGTCTGTATTTTAGGACCCACTTGGTTGATGATTGTCAAGCCATAAGTTCTCCCAGCAGAGATGGGGTTAGTTAAATCCCTCTTTAAGCAGAATGTCCTACCCATCTCAGGAGTTATCCTCAGATTCTTGCTACTTTAAAATGGGCAACAGTTGAAATACTAGACGTTTTTGTGATAAATCTCCAATGAACCCCTTTGATTTTCTTTCCCTGTGCAGAGTTTCCAGTTTTCACACCTGATGTGATCACCCATGTGGAACAAGACAAAGAGATGTGTGTCCCAGATCTATGTGAGTCAGAGGAAAGAGAGAGACACACAGGGGACTGCACAGGTGACAAATCATTAAATCAATTCTATATTTGAAGAGCTATTGGCCAAAGACTCAAAAAGTAATAACAAAATATTTTTAAGTACATCAGAAGCAGGAAGCTTGCTAAACAAATGGTGGGGCTACTGGACAATCGAGGTACAACTCAAGGATGATAAGTCCACTGTGGAAAACCTAAATGAATTCTGTGCTTTCATCTTCACTGCAGCGAATGTGAGGGAGATTCCCAAACCTGAGCCATTCTTTTTAGGTGACAAATCTGAGGAACTGTCCCAGATTGAGGTGTCATTAGAAGTGGTTTTGGAACAAACTAATAAATAAAACAGTAATAAGTCACCAGGGGCAGATAGTATCCACCCAGGAGATCTGAAGGAGCTCAAATATAACATTGCAGAGCTACTAACTGTGGTATGTAACCTATCATTTAAATCAGCTTCTCTACCAGATGAATGGAGCATTGCTAATGTGATCCCAATTTTTAAAAAATACTCTAGAGGCGATCCTGGAAATTAGAGGCCGGTAAGTGTAACATCAGTTCCAAATTTGTTGGGAAAGAATCAACATGGCTTTTGTAAAGAAAAATAATTCCTTATCAAGCTATTAAAAGTCTTTTGGAGGGTCAACAAGCGTGTGGACAAGGTGATCCAGTGGATATAGTGTATTTAGACTTTTGGAAGACCTTTGACAAGGTCCCTCACCAAAGGCTGTTAAGCAAAGTAAGCAATCATGGGATAAGACAGGAAGTCCTCTCCTGAATCAGTAACTAGTTAAAAGATAGGAAACAAATAGCAGGAATAAATGTTCAAATTTCAGATTGGAGATGGGTAAATAGTGGTGTCCCACAGGTGTCTGTATAATATCTGCACCATTCAACATATTCATAAATGAGCTGGGAAAAGGGGTAAGCAGTGAGGTGGCAAAATTTGCAGAAGATACAACATTACTCAATATTGATAACTCCAAAGAGACTGTGAGGAGTTCCAAAGGGATATTAGAAAACGGGGTGAACTCTCAAGAAAGAGATCTTGGAGTCACTGTGGATAGTTCTCTGAGAAGACCTGCCCAATCTGCAGTGTCAGTCAAAAAAAGCTGACAGAATGTTGGGAATTACTAGGAAAGGGAGAGATCACAAGACAGAAAATATCACATTCCTATAAATCCATGAAATGCCCACATCTAGAATACTAAGTGCAGTTCCTGTTACCCCATCTCAAAACAGATATATTGGAATTGGAAAAGGTACAGAAATGGGCAACAAAGATGATTAAGGGTATGTAATAGTTTCCATATGAGGATTAAAAAGTCTGGGATTTTTCAGTTTGGAAAAGAGACGACTAAAGGGGGATATGATATAGGTAGAGATTCAAACCGTTAAAATTTCATAATGGTTTAAACAAACCATCAAAATCACATGTAATAATATACAGAGTGAGTATCCTTAAACCAAACTCTTAAGTTCTCAAGCAGTGTTTTCCTTACTTTGCAATCTGAAAAAGTGATCATTGATGGAGATATTTTGGGTTGGTTTGTGTGTTTACAGTGAAATTGATATTTACCAATAAAACTCTAATCGTTCCAAGCCTACCAGTTTGAATCCATAGTATGTGCTGAATTTGAAGCATGGAGGTAGTGTCCTTGAAGCACTAGAGATTAGAGATTGCCAGAAGATGAGGAGTTTCTGGCAGTCTCTCTTCCACTACAGCCAATTTCCAACCATGTTTGGTCTCCCCTTTTCCATTCCTGTTTCTCCCAGCAGGTGATGGGACGCTGAGTGAGAATGAAGAACAGAAATCTCAGTAGGAAGATCTTGATCAAGTTGAACAGCACAGGACATTATTGGAAATCACTAAGGAGGATGTGTCCAGGAATCCTGAGCAGGGAAAAGATGGTGAGAGTCAGCAAATGGCAGAGAAGAGTCAGGGAAACAAGCCAAGGGAGGAAATGAATAAATCCATTAATAGTTCTGGACCTCACAAGTCCATGAAGGAAACCGCAGCCCAGCAGAAGACCCCTGCAAAAGTGAGAAACACATACTCTGAGTGTAGGAAAACTTTCCGTCACCGCTCAGACCTTATTAAACATCAGAGAATCCACACAGGGGAAAGACCCTATGAATGCTGTGAGTGCGGGAAAACCTTTACTCAGAGATCATCCCTTATGAGACATCAGAGAATACATACAGGAGAGAGACCCTACGATTGCAGTGAGTGCGGGAAAACCTTCAATCGCAACTCAAACCTCATAATACATTAGAGAATACACACCAGAGAGAGACCCTACACATGCAGTGAGTGTGGGAAAAACTTTCCTCGGAGATCATCCTGTATTAAACATTGGAGAATCCATACAAGAGAGAGACCCTATGAATGCCCTGAGAGCGGGAAAAGCTTCAGAGACAGCTCACTCCTTATTGAACATCAGGGGATCCACACGGGGAGAGACCCTACAAATGCTTTGCGTGTGGGAAGAACTTCAAGAACAGCTCAGCACTCATGAAACATCAGAGAATACACACAGGAGAGAGACCCCATGAATGCCATGAGTGCAGGAAAAGCTTCATACAGAGCTTAGGCCTTATTGTACATCAGAGAATCCACACGGGGCACGATCCTTTCAATGTGCAGCGTGTCGAGAAAGCTTCACGAGTCGCTCAAGCTGTATTGTACAGCAGAGAATCCACATAGGAAGAGACCCTATGGATGTTCTGAGTGTGGGAAAAGCTTCACTTGGCACTCAAACCTCATAACACATCAGAAAATCCACACAGGAGAGCAACCCTGTGAATGCGGGAAAAACTTCATTGACCACTCGTCACTTAAGAAACATCAGAAAGGCCATATGGATGCTGTAAGTGAGGGAAAAACTTCAGTCGGAGCTCAAACCTTATTACACATCAGAGGATCCACACCTCTTAGACACACTAGATGTTCTGAGTGCTGAAAAAGCTTTGATCAGATATCAGTGCCTACTTATATCATGAGAGAATTTGCAAGAGAAATAAATACCATAAAGTCTTTACTTGGGCTGATAAATGATTTTTTTTAGAAGAAAACAATTTTGCTGATTCCCTCTTAAAAGCTCTTTAAACTATTTGAACTATGTATGTTGTCTCTCGGGTCCCCCAGGTGGGTTGTCCCGTTTTCTCTCTTCTAGCTCACCATTTTTGGGTGAATTCTGTGCTCCTTTGTACCAGCTCCCTTGTTCTATGAGGCATGGGAGCATGTGTCCCTCCTACCAGGAATGTCTCTGAGCTCCAGGTTGGGGAGACAGTGTTACCCAGGGATTTTAGAACCAAAGCAATGGTATCTTTACTGTGATTTTCTTTAGACGGAGTTGGGAATAAATTAATGGGGACACAACTTTTTTGTTTGATAAATGATCGGCACAAACAGAAGTGCTTTTACCTGAAATTACTTTTGTATTCGATCTCAAGCACACGCATATATCTACATATGGTGCAAGAGTAGGTTTAGAGCATTTTAAACATTTGTATTTACCATAATTGGAAATGATTTTGAGGACTTGACAACCAGGCTTTGAAGGGCCCTCCTTCCGTCTGGCAGCTGGGGCGTTTAGGTGTTAACTTTTCTTTGGATAAAAATCCTTCTCAGATTGCTTTAAAAGAGGGCTTGACAAATTTGTTTTCAAGCTAAGAGCCAGCCGAAAAATTAAGGAGCCACACAACGTGGGCCCAGCAACAGGGCGCCCTGGCTGGAGTGCAGCAGACGCAGCGCTGTCCCCTCCCGACCCTGCCACATGGGTGCAGTGGTTCCCTGGCCAGAGCACCGTGTCTGCTCCCCCCGAGAAATACTAGGGGACAGAACTAAATTTCTAGGGGCCGTGGCGACCTGGCGCCTGGGGTTTGTCGAGCCCTGCTTTAAAATGATTTTCTTTATATTTCTAACTTGAACAAAGCACGTAACATCTAGTGGGTTACTAGAGAACCTCCTTATGGGTTCCCAATTTTTTTAATTTTAGCAAACTATTTTTTAATTATTAAGGCATTTTCAGTTACAACAATAATAAAACATCTAGGTTAGAGGCACTTAAAACCAAGCACGGCTGTTTAAACCTTTTTAAGAATCATTAATTTTTTAAATTTTGATTAGCAGCAGCTGCACTGCCTTGCCTTTTAGGACCTAAGATTATTTCTTACTATATGGTTTACAGCTCGCCATGGCTGAACACATAGAATGGCTGACAGCAACACTGCTACATTTTGGGGTTCACACAGGAATGTTAAATTTTGGGTAACAACAGGGGTAACCTCAACTAGCTCTATGGAGATAAAACTACCTGGGCCTCAACTCTACTAGGATTTTCCTTGGAGTCAGTTAACTTGATGTAAAACCACAACTATTCCCGCAGTAAAGACATAGCCAATGTGTAGTAGCTGGGGTTGTCTGGCATATTTACTCATAAGCTCCCCTAAGCTCCATCACTCTTCCTTGTCTAAAGAAACCTCCTTTCCACTGTTCTGTGATGAAGTGGAGATATTCTAGGGGTTTTCTCTGAGTGCCATGTGTGTGCCTCAGTTTCCCCCATATGTTACTCATGTTTTTTGGTGATCTGAGCCGGGTGTGTGATCACTGCAGAAGGCACTACAGGGTGAATGGGCCTTCCCCAGAAACACCTACACAAACCAGACCCCTTTTCCCTCCTGGGTCAGTCAGCTGTAACAAGTTGCAGCACGCGGAGACCACCTTGCCTCGGCCACCTTGCCTGGAAGTAGACAACGTACTGGGGAGGGATAAGAGGCCAGGTCTGGGGGTGTGACTGGGTGGTAGAGGCCAGTTCCCCATGAGGGGTCAGGGGCTGGAGGGTAAGTGATTGGGGGCTCTGAGGCTCTTCAATTGGTTGCTGCTATAACTTCTAATTAAGCCGCTAACAAAGTCTTTCTATGCTGTGACCCTGAGAACTAATAAACCCGTCCGACTCCCATGCTGGCTGTGAATCTCTTCTGACTGCGATGCAGGGGGCATGGCCCCTTTAGGGGCATGGAAGAGCTCCCCAGGGTCCCATCCAGGGGGACCCACAGGGGGAGCTCAGGCAGAGCACGGGGGCTAAACTCTCTGAGGTCAGATTCTGGAGGTAGCTGCACAGGTGTCTGGTGACCCAAGTGGGCAGACTCTGAAGCACTAGAGTCCTGACTGGCTGCACCCCACGTGGGTCTAGAGCCCTGATCCTGGGGAACTCTGTAACATGTTCCTCTCACAGCAAAGCAAATTCCCTCATTCCCATTTGTTCTCACATGGCCGTGGGTTGTGGTGAACGTCAGTTATTTTAGGTACCATTTTCTCTATTAAAATATACCTATAGCAAATTTTGTGATAGTTGAAGACAATGGGGTGTTGTCAGAGGGATTCACTCCTTTCCCATCATACCAGCAGCGTTACTGAGCAGAGTTTATCTGCTTCGCATTCTATCCCTCCACCTCCCACAGTTTCCCATAACACAGTGTTGTGAGCTCTCGGTGCTTGGGAATTATGGTTTGATTTCTTTGACCTAAATGAGACTCAGTAAGATTGAAGGTGAAAGTGTCCCAGACCTGGTGTGACAACCCCACCCCCCATGATCATCCTCATAGTGTAATTGCGTATTGTTTAATGCAAAGTATGTCATGGAAGATGTTTTTGGAATACTCATGATGTACCGAACATTGTTATTATCATGATAGGGCTGGTCTACACTGACAATGGAGGTCAATGTTACGTGGCTTACTTCGACCACCTAAAGCCTGCGTCTCCACTGGTATGTCATTCAGCCAACCTAAATCGCGGTAAAATTCGACTTAATAAAACCACGTCTGCAAGTGGCGTAGCGCTGAAGTTGGATACTGTGGGTCGAATGCACGTCAGTTGCGGCAGAGCACAACGTAAATCAACATCATTGGCCTCCCTGAGGTATCCCATAATGCTCTGTTCTGACCGCTCTGCACATTTGCAGACTGCTGCATTGTAGCCATGTAAAGAGAAAACAGCTCCTCTCTGCAAGCCCTGGGAAATTTTGAATTCCCATTTCTTGTTTAGTCAGCATGGAGAGAGCTTGTCAGCACAACTGATCATGGCGACTGCATACCTCAAACGCACTCTAGCCTGGAGCCAACCTGAGGTCTTGGATCTCATCTGTCTGTGGAGCGAAGAATCTGTTCTGGCTCAGCTCCGAATAAGCAAAAAAATTTGGATATCTATGAGAGGATAGTGTAGGCCCCAATGCTGTGATACTGTAATAAAAGCCTGAACCAAAGCAGGCACGGACCACGGATACGTATTTGGAGCTGAAGGGTTAAGTCCTTATACTGAGAAAGAGAACAAAACAAAACCAGGCATAGGCGTTATAGATAAGGATGTTCCGGACACATTGATTGTTTGTTCGTGCCATCCCAGGCCCGATAATTGGTATGAGTGGGAACATCCCGCCTGAACATTTTGTGATTTGACATTTATGACATATTGGGACCCTGCTTGTGAGCATCTATGAGGGAGGGTCTTGAAACTAATTGCTTTCTTTATTTACGAGTGAAGGTACATGTGTATCAGGAATGTGGTTGATGTGTAAATCATGGGGCAATGAGAGGGCACATGAGATTTCTTTTAGTAAAATTGGTATTAATAGAAATTGGTGTAGGTATAAGGATTTTATTGTTAGTAAGTAAGCATACGATAATTTACTAATGTAATGAAATAAGAATGTAATGATTTTTAGTGAGTATGAATGAGAAGGGAATGCAGTTTGAGTCTGCTGAAGATAAGACAGCAGAAAATAATTGCTGAGATAGTGGGTTCTCAGCCTTGAAGGGCAGGAGGGAGAGAAGATGTTTTTGTTTAAAGAACTTTCATAATCCAGATGGCCAAAGATTGAGACGACCCCAGGAAAAACAGGGGAGTTCATACCCAAGGACAGAGACAAAGATAAAGTATGAAATAGAAATGAAAGAATAATGAGAAGGTTGTCACACTTGCAATTTCCAACTCATTGATGATTACATCAAACAAGGAGACTGTCTGACATGGCAAAATCCATAGACCTGAAGGGGGATGGATAAGTATAAAAATGGAGAGAAGGAACCTGGACTTTGGGCTTGTTCTGCATACCCCAAGGAGCATCGTCTCGCAACTGACGAGAGCCTGGCTCCAACCTTGTGCCTGAACCACTTGGCCAGTGGCTTCAGCTCAAGCAACAAGGGACTGGTAATTATATCCCTCCTGCAGAACTGTGTGTGTGTGTGTGTGTGTGTGTGTGTGTGAGAGAGAGAGAGAGAGAGATGTTAAGGTAACTGTTTTTTTTCAAATATGTTTTTGTATTCATAAAAAACGCAGCATACTGCCTTATCCCCTGAATAAGATCCTGCTGTTTATTTCTAAGTATAACACAATTCTGAAACCAAATGGCATCCAGGAAAGAGAGAGAAACCCACAACACAGATGGGTGTAAGACACCTTCAGTGTCATATAAAATGGAATTCCAGAGCAAGATACATATGATGACTCAAAATAAGAACAGAGTCTTGAAATCCCCGATGCATTCAAACCTTCTTCACTCAACATCACCTTATTATTATTGTCATGTTATTTACAAGACGTTTCACATCATCATAACAGGAAAAATCAGCCAACCCTCCCATCTACAAACAATACTCCCGGCTCAGCAGGAAAAAGATCAAAAGCAGCTTTGCTTATATATAGAAATGAGATTGAAGCACAGAATGATTACTCTGTGTATGGGATCCATTCAAATTTCCCCTCCAGCTCTTTGACACTCCAGCAAATGAGATGGCGAGGGGGAAGGAGGGAAGCCCTCTCACTCACCCTATCATCTTCTGATGTGACCGAGAGTGCAATGACATTCTTTGTACCCCCTTCCTGCTCTTTCTTATAGTTCAATATATTTTAAGTGAGGAAAATGGTAGGAAAAAGATCTGTTGTCCAGCACAACCTGAAACAACCTGAGAGCAACTGGGAAGGAGACAATTTGTACCCGAAGGGGTAACTTGATGACTAACAATTGCTTTGACTTGTGGGATCAGTGTAACTGAGACGCTCATGCTTGGTGTTGCATAGAAAAAGTGATGGAGTCTAGGTAAGGTGAAGGGGAAATCTTATGCCAAGCACTGTACCTGAGTTATATCTGCACTGCCACTATAGTTGTGTTTTTACACCAAGATCACTAGCTTCAGCATCTAACTCTGTGTACAGTCCTAGTGGATATAAGGCACAGGTAATTTTTGCTGCAGTGTAGCTTGTAGAGATCAAACCTCTCCCACATCTGGGGCTGATGAACATTCCTGGCAGGAGGGACACACACTCCCCTAACTCAAAAGGAAAGGAGTTGATAGAAAAGATCACAGGATAGACCCCAAAGAAGGGTGAGGTCCAAAAGTCAGATGCAGACAACTCATCTGGGATAGCTCAGAGGCCATGGTGCAGGGGGTTGCAAAGCTCACTGTGTGGGAATTGACAAATGGGATTTTTGTTTTTAAAACATATAAAGGCACTCTAGGGCACTCTCCCACGTGTGATTAAAAAAAAATAGTCTAGGGCTCTCTGTTTAAAAATATCTCTATTTTAAAAAAAACATCACTCTAGGGCTCTCTCCCAGGTGGATTTTTTGATGTGTGCTAAGGACTGAGCGTTGACCAAAGCTTTTCCCACACTGAGGGCAAAGGTAGGGTTTCTCTCCATTGTGGACTTTCTGATGTTTAAGAAGGCTTGACCTCCACCTGAAGCTTTTTGCACACTCATCGCATGTGTAGAGTTTCTCTCCACTGTGGATTCTCTGATGTGTGATAAGGTTTGACTTGTCACTGCAGTTTTTCCCACACTCACAACATCCGTACGGTGTCTCCCCGGTGTGGATTCTCTGATGTATCATGAGGGCTGAACTACAGCTGAAGCTTTTCCTCCACTCAGAACACACGTAAGGTCTCTCGGCTCTGTGAATTATCTGATGTGTGAGAAGGACCGAGCTCACATGGAAGCTTCTCCCACGCTCAGGGCAAGCATAGAGTCTCTCCCCGAAGCTGATGCTTTCTTTTCTAACAAGATCTGAGTGACTACTGAGAGTTTCCTCAGGCCTTTGCTGACTCTCGCAGGCTTTTCTTTCTGGGAGTACACAAAGTCCTGGAAATATTCCGGTTAGATCTTCCTGATAACATCCCACGTTATTCTACTTGCTCACTGTCTTCATCCAGGGGGTAATCCTCCTCATTCTCACTCATCATCTGACGGGACAGAGAGAGAATAAAGACATAGATCACTCCCTGGGCTGGAGAGAAAGGAAATCTCAGAGAGAGGAAAGAATAAAGGTGTGAACAAATCAAAGTATGTACTGGAGAGATCCAAGGTATGAGGAGCTGATTTTCCCCAAGACCCTTCCCCAGTGGAAAGAGGGGAGGGGATCATTTCTGGGGCCACATCTCAGCAGAACTCTCAGGGAGAAGCGAGACTGGGGAGGGCCCTGCTGCCAGCGGTCAGTCAGGACAGGTGGGAAGACATGAGTGACATTTGCCATAATGATTCCACACCTGCTGGGAAGAGTCCTGGACTCAAAGAGCTCACAAGCTCTTCCTAGGACATCCCAAATGATTCCTGCCTTCACAGACACTTTTTGAGTGGGTTTAACCAATTCCTCACCTGTGCAGGCAGCTCTCGGGAGCACTTTTTTCTCAGAGCCCTGAAGATCAGGGATCCATGGCTCTTCCTCTCTTTCCAGATGGGAGATCACCTCAGCTTTGGAAACCAGAAACCCTGCTCCAGGCAAAGAAAACAAGTGACATCAGTGGAATGTATGGGATACTTGGCACAAAGAATATTCCATGATTTTAACCCCCGCTCATTTTTAAGCAGTAACATCCCAAGGCCAGCTTCCTTGGCTCAAAGCGGCAGGATGGTTATTATTATTATTAATCTTGTTCATCACCTTTGTACCTACAGGCCAGCTAAGATTCGGTCCCCATTGTGCTAGGCATGGTACAAACACAGAATAGGGGATGGTCCATGCCCGGAAGAACTTAAAATCTAAATAGACAAGACAGACACAGAATGGGGGAAGTGCAGAACACATCAGCAAAGTGAACAATGTGACGGCAGAGTGACAGATATGACGAACACAGCTATATATTGAGACTATTGCATTTAATGTTATGACTAGGACCAGTGTTTTCCAGAAATTGCCGCTAATACTGCGTTTTTCCCTCAAAATGACCCTTCATTTCTGTAATCACCCTTCATATCCAGAATGGCTGATCAGATGGTGGGCGGGGATTGCAGGGTCACAACCCCCCAGATTTCTGGCCAGAGACACCTGACTCATCCCCAATGTGCAGGGCAGAGGCTGGGGCAGGGCGAGAGGGGGCACCGGCTGCTGTTCAGACTCGCTGCCAACTTCTTCCCTCCTCACACAACCCTGGGCTCGGCAGGACTGCTGCAGAACATCCCCTGGGGAGGCAGCCTAATTGCTCCACCACCAGGCTGCAGAGTGGATGCTGCTCGCACCTGGGCAGCGTCTATAGCACCCTCCCCCCCTCACCACCGCACACGGCTGGATCCTGCCCCCTCCCCGCTGGCGCCCTTTCGTGCTATAAAGGATCATGTATCACTCATGTTTGTCAATATGTGCATTTTTGTATTAATATAATACGTATCCAAATACACAGCTCTGAAAATCTGAAATTCCTCTGTTTCCATTGCCAGAAAGCACTGCCCCTAGTTATGACTGTTATCTGTGTGTTTGAGACAGCCCTTGAAAGCAGGAATACTTCAAATACTATCCTGAGATGGGCCAGATGACATCAGGAGGGCTGGAAGATGGTTTTCAGGGTGTTGAACTACATGACCTCCTAAGGTCCCTCCCAACCCTAATCTTCTATGATTCTATGGAAGCTGGTATCACTAAAGGATGATTAATGCCAGATCCCAAGGATGGTTACACAGATATCCAGATTTTGAAGCTTTGCCCCATCAAAAAGGGGCAGTGACTGGTTTTACCTCTTTTTGAGGAAACTGGAAAAGGCAGACCTTTTGGGGGATGAACAGCTGAGTTTGAACTGACTTGGTGGAGGGTCTTTTTGTGCCACAGACTGACAAGACCTGCTAACCAAGAAGTAACCCTTGAGGGAAGGATTTAAAAGACTTTGGAACCTTTAGACCCTTTTCTTGTTTTATATGTTTTCCCCATAAGGCTCAGCCTCTGGCACATTGTCATGGATCCCTGGGGTCTGTGCTATGCCCTGGCTTTTAAACAGTCCTTAGGAGGTGCCCCTTCAATGCACTAGACCACCAAGGGGTTCCACTCTTCCACAAGGATAGGCCGTGGAGCTTCAACACCTTTGCAGACTGAGTCTCTGGCTTCAACACTCTTACTTCAACCTGTGAGCTCTGCCCAGCTGGTCCAGCTGAACCGGACTCCTGTTCAGAGACAGTTTCTCAGTCAGGAACCAATGTACCTCAGCAAGTTTTTACCATCACACTGGGCACACGTTCAAAATTCAGTAGGGTTTATTCATCAACCGAAACACAGCACTGGAAAGTCCTTGGATTAGAACAGAGAAGGAAAGATTGAAGAGATAGACCATATTGGCCAAATGGCGCTGAGTGAATTCATTACCGGGGCCCTGGTACTAAGCAGAGGAGAGTTAGGTGTGTCGGATGCTGAAAAATCTGTTGCGCACCAGAAATCTGTCCGTTCAGAGGGTGTCGATACTGGGAAAAGCTGTCGGTGCCAAGAGGCTTGTACTGACAGTGTGGGAGATGCAAACCTGATAGCAGGGTCCAGCGGTGTGGAGGTATGGTCAGTAGTACCGATATTGATGTCCGTACTGACGGAGCCTTCCC
Organism: Emydura macquarii macquarii; assembly: GCF_026122565.2. NCBI lineage: Eukaryota > Metazoa > Chordata > Testudines > Chelidae > Emydura > Emydura macquarii. The sequence goes on along the minus strand of NW_027133141.1, from coordinate 442,942 downwards.
CAGAGCGGTTCTTCTATGTTTCTCACGTCCTCACGGTACCGATACTTCTTTGCCTGTGCCCATGAGGTCTTTAGGCATCCCAACATGCCCTGTTGGTTCAGGTACCAGATTTAGATGCCTTCAAACCCATCGGTACTGATGATACCAACCAAGCAGCGGATGTTTTTCGGCTCGATTTGGGCTTGCAATGGGGACTCCCTGACCTTTTCTTAGAGGCCTTATGTGAGGGGCTGGCAGGAAAATCTCTCTGAGCTCACCTCCCTTGGAAGTGGAGGGTTGCGGTGAGGGCTTCCACTGGGATTCCGGAGGTCGAAGGGCTGACTCCATAAGCAGGAGTTTGAGCCTCAGTTTTCCATCCTTCCTGGTCTGGACTGCAGTTGCTGACACAAGCCACACTCTGTGGAATGTGCCTCTCTGCCAGGCAGCGAACGCATTACGAATGTTCGTCAGTCACTGGGATAGATTCCTTGCAATGGAGGTCCTTTTTGAAGCCCAGGGAGCCGGGAATATCCTTGTCCAAACGGGGTCTTCCCACCTGGGAGCCAATGGAAAAGAATGTCCTTTTCTTTCATTCTTATTTTTTTTTAAGGCAATGACCAAAATAAAAGGAAAATGAAGCGAAGAAAGAAAAAGGGACTTCAAAAGAAGCTAAAATGAGCAATTCTAAGAGAGGTAATTATCTGCAAACGGACAGCTGTAGCTCCATCACTAGCCATGGGTGGTTGAGAAGGAAAGATGAAGGGATTGCCCACACACGCTGGATAGCCTCGTTGCAGGCACAGAGCAGCGCAGGGGTGCAGACGCACCTATGCTGGATTGTAGTCGAAAAAGAAAAAACACTTCACCCATTTCCCATTTTTTCACTTTTGTCAGGTCTCCGACACACTGTAAATTGAATCTGGACCTCCCTTCTGATTGCCTCACTTTTCCTTCAATCTTTCTTTCCATTGTTGTCCATAAGTTGTCAGTATGCACAATGGAAGATAACAATGCAGAACCCTTTTTACTACCCTTCTCTTAGTCTAACCATGATGCATATTGGTCCTTGCCTAGGACTTCAATGATAGCTGTCTGTATTAAATGAAGTTTCTTTGTGTCCTTCACCAAATTACAGCTTCTCAATTAACTTTGAGTAGCCACCAACAAGGGCAGGTTGTACCCCAAGACATAATCTTATAGGTGTAATAGTTGTACACACAACACTACCACCTTGTGTCACCATCAGCAAAGTGCCCACTGGCACCTGAGCAGTGACCCTGCTCTGGGAGGAGGGAATGTAGCAAGGACTCAGGATTGTTGGCCAGGGTCGCTGTGCACGGAGATGAGGAGGAGGGACAGGGGGTAATGAGTGGTGGAGGAAGGTCAAGAGTTAAAATAATAATATTTGGGGAAAATGTAAAATACAGTGAAACTGAGCAGAAATAAATCTAGAGTGCAGGCTCTAATGCAACAAGGCTGGGCAGGGATTGTGTGTTAAAAGTCTGGGAACCCCCTCAGCTCTAGACCCCAAAACCTCTCTTCCCTCCCACTGACCCCCCAGCCCTCTTCCTGGGTGCCCTTCCTCCACACACCCCTCCCCTTCTTCCCACTACTCTCAGCTGCCAACACCTCCTGGCACCTTGGGAGCTTCTTGTGTTCCCTCCTCCTCTCCCACTACCCCATCCCTCCCTGCTGCTTCTTAATCCTCCATACACCCCTCCCTATCTCCTGGCAGCTCATTAATATCTACTCCCCTCTTCTCCTCCCCTCCCACTGCTCTGCTCTCCCTTCACCCATGGACTCTTGAAAGGCAACATCATACACTCCCCTATCAAAAGCTGAGCTCATCTAACTGTCATACAAGCCATGCATGAGTCATAGACCTATTTACTCAACTTAATTCAGAATTGTACGAGTGGCATAATTTCCTTTTAAAACATGGAAAAAGGCATGTGAACTACAGTTATTAATTGAGTTTTAATTCATCCAGTAGGAGAGATTAAATATTACAAAATCTTTATTTTTTTACATGACATGTCCAAAAAATTATACTAGTGGGTGGGAGAAGTAAAAAAGGGACACAAGGAAATCTGTCAAAACCTAGATGCTGTGTGAAGGTATAAAGTTATTATACAGGTTTGTTACAGACCCCACAGCTTGTAATAAGCAAGAGGACAGGACTTCTTACTTAATGAGGTCACGTTCTCATAGGTCTCCTGTATGATGTCTCTGTAGAGAGCTCTCAGAGCGAGGTCTAGCAGAGCCCACACCTCCTTGGTGAAATACACAGCCACCTCCTCGAAGGTCACCATCTCCTGAAAGAGGAAGAATCCCCCACTCACCACCTGATGTCCCAGGGACGACCCCACTATTCACAGGAGAACAGGGCCAGATAAAGGGAAGTTCTGGGAGGCTCATGTCAACAGAGTACCCATCCCCAGAGCAGCCTGGAGGCATCAGGGTGAGGGGAGAAGGAGAGAGCCTTTTTCCCTCCTGGCTGGTGGAAGGATCTTTACATTTATCACATACCTATGAGCCATACCTTGATATAGGAGATGAAGCCTCCAGCACAGTTCAGAGACAGTCCCCTGGTTGGAATCCCCACACCCTCCCAGTAAAATAAATGGCAGAAAGGGGAAGTCAGTAGGAAAGCTAATACATCTGAAGGTTGGAATTGTAGAAAATTGATAAGGGAGGCACACTGAAATCTACGGCCAGTGGAGACAAGGAAAAGGAGGCAGTCTTTAAAAGTATATTAAATACAAAATGAATCCTCACAGTCGCATTGGGGAAGTAAATGCGTGGTTACGCAGGTGGTGTCGAAGGGAGGGCTTTGGATTCTTCGATCATGGAATGCTGTTCCAGGAAGAAGGATTACTAGGAAGGGACGGGATTCATCTAACGAAGACAGGGAAGAATATCTTCGCAGACAGGCTGGCTAACCTGGTGAGGAGGGCTTTAAACTAGTTTCGACGGGGGACGGGGACCTAAGCCCGAAGGTTAGTGAGGAAGAGGGACACCACAGGGAAGCAGAAGTAGGAGGAGGCCTCCCGATTCATACTGTGAAAGTAGGCCAATCGGCTACTTATCTCAAGTGCCTGTACACAAATGAAAGAAGCCTGGGAAACAAGCAGGAAGAACTGGAAGTCCTGGCACAGTCCAGAAACTACGACATGATTGGATTAACTGAGACTTGGTGGAATAACTCTCATGATTGGAGCGCTGTCATGGATGGGTATAAACTGTTCAGGAATGACAGGCAGGGGCGAAAGGGGAGAGGAGTTGCACTGTATGTAAGAGAGCACTATGACTGCTCTGAGCTCCAGTATGAAACTGGAGATAAGTCAGTTGAGTGTCTCTGGGTTAAGCTTAGAAGCAAGAACAATAAGAGTGATGTCCTGGTGGGTGTCTGTTACAGACCACCAGACCAAGAGGATGAGGTGGATGAGGCTTTCTTTACTCAACTAGGGAAAGTTTCCAGTTCACAGGGCCTGATTCTCATGGGAGACTTCAATCACCCTGACATCTGCTGGAAGAGCAATACAGCAGAGCACAAACAATCCAGGAAGTTTTTGGAGAGTGTTGCAGACAATTTCCTTGTGCAAGTGCTGGAGCAACAAACTAGGGGCCGTGCTTTTCTTGACCTGCTGCTCACAAACAGGGAAGATTTGGTAAGGGAAGTACAAGTGGGTGGCAACCTGGGCAGCAGTGACCATGAGATGGTCGAGTTCAGGATCCTGATGAAAGGAAGAAAGGAGAGCAGCAGGATATGGACCATGGACTTCAGAAAAGCGGACTTTGACTCCCTCAGGGAACTGATGGGCAGGATTCCCTGGGAGGCTAATATGAGGGGGAAAGGAACCGAAGAGAGCTGGCTGTATTTTAAAGAGACCTTATTGACGGCGCAAGAGCAAACCATCCCGATGTGCAGAAAACATAGCAAATATGGTAGGCGTCCAGCTTGGCTTAACAAAGATGTCCTTGGCGAACTTAAACACAAAAAAGAAGCTTACAAGAAGTGGAAGCTTGGTCAGATGACTAGGGTGGATTATATAAACACTGCTCGAACGTGCAGGAATGAAATCAGGAAGGCCAAAGCACAATTGGAGTTGCAGCTAGCAAGGGACGTGAAGGGGAACAAGAAGGGTTTCTACAGGCATGTTGCCAACAAGAGGAAGATTAGAGACAGTGTGGGCTCCTTAGAGAATGAGGGAGGCGACCTAGTGATGGAGGATGTGGAGAAAGCTGAGGTACTCAATGCCTTTTTTGCCTCTGTCTTCACAGACAAGATCAGCTCTCAGACTGCTGCACTGGGTGGCACAGAATGGGAAAGAGGCGAACATCCCGCAGTGCGGAAGGAACGGGTCCAAGACTATTTAGAAAGATTGGACATTCACAAGTCCATGGGGCCAGATGCAATGAGGGTGCTGAGGGAGTTGGCTGAGGTGATTTCAGAGCCATTGGCTATTATCTTTGAAAGCTCATGGCAACAGGGGGACGTCCCTGAGGACTGGAAAAAAGCAAATGTAGTGCCCATCTTCAAAAAAGGGAGGAAAGAGGATCCAGGGAACTATAGACCAGTCAGCCTCACCTCAATCCCTGGAAAAATCATGGAGCAGGTCCTTAAGGAATCCATTTTAAGGCACTTGGAGGAGAGGAAGGTGATCAGGAACAGTCAACACGGATTCACTAAGGGAAAGTCATGCCTGACCAACCTGATTGCTTTCTATGATGAGGTGACTGGCTCTGTGGATGTAGGGAAGGCGGTGGATGTGATATACCTTGACTTTAGCAAAGCTTTTGATACTGTCTCACACAGTATTCTTATCAGCAAGTTAAAGAAGTATGGGTTGGATGAATGGACTATAAAATGGATAGAGAACTGGCTAGAGCATAGGGCTCAACGAGTAGTGATCAATGGCTCCATGTCTAGCTGGCAACAGGTCACAAGCGGAGCTCCCCAGGGGTCGGTCCTGGGGCCGGTTTTGTTCGACATCTTTATTAATGATCTGGAGGATGGGGTAGATTGCACCCTCAGCAAGTTTGCGGACGACACTAAGCTGGGGGGAGTGGTAGATACCCTGGAGGGTAGGGATAGGATACAGAGTGACCTAAACAAACTGGAGGATTGGGCCAAAAGGAAGCTAATGAGGTTCAACAAGGACAAGTGCAGAGTCCTCCACTTAGGAAGGAAGAATCCCATGCACAGCTATAGACTGGGGACCGACGAGCTGGGCAGCAGCTCTGCAGAAAAGGACCTGGGGGTAACGGTGGATAAAAGGCTGGATATGAGTCAGCAGTGTGCCCTGGTTGTCAAGAAGGCTAATGGCATATTGGGCTGCATTAGGAGGGGCATTGCCAGCAGGGCACGGGAAGTGATTATTCCCCTCTATTCGGCATTGGTGAGGCTGCATTTAGAGTATTGTGTCCAGTTTTGGGCCCCCCACTACAAAAAGGATGTGGACAAGTTAGAGAGAGTCCAGCGGAGGGCAACCAAAATGATTAGGGGGCTGGAGCACAGGACTTATGAGGAGAGGCTGAGGGAACTGGGCTTGTTTAGTCTGCAGAAGAGAAGAGTGAGGGGGGATTTGATAGCAGCCTTTAACTATCTGAAAGGGGGTTCCAGGGAGGATGGGGCTAGGCTGTTCTCGGTGGTGGCAGATGACAGAACAAGGAGCAACGGTCTCAAGTTGCAGTTGGGGAGGTCTAGGTTGGACATTAGGAAAAAGTTTTTTACTAGGAGGGTGGTGAAGCACTGGAATGGGTTACCTAGGGAGGTGGTGGAATCTCCATCCTTAGAGGTGTTTAAGCTGAGGCTTGACAAAGCCCTGGCTGGGATGATATAGCTGAGGTTAGTCCTGCTTTGAGCAGGGGGTTGGACTAGATGACCTCCTGAGGTCCCTTCCAACTCTAATATTCTATGATTCTATGATTCTATGATTTTATGAACGGTATTGGTCCATTACTAGATGGAAATAGCAGAATTATCAAAAATAATGCAGAAGAGGTAAAAGTGTTCATTACATTTCTCTCTCCTGGATTTGGGGGCGGAGGGAGGAGGGAACCACACAGATGATGCTGTCATGTGATATGATGATGATGACAACACTTTCCATTCTAATTATAACTCACAAGGATGTTAAACAACAGCTGTTGAAGTTAGACCTTTTAAAATCAGCAGGTCCAGATACCTTGAATCCAAGAGTTTTAAAAAGACCCAATTAAGGAGCATGCTGGGCTGTCAATGCTGATTTTCAGTAAGTCCTGGGAGACTGGGGAAAATAAAGATAATGTTGTGCCACTATTTAACACATGTAAAAGTGATGACCCAGCTAATTCCAAGAGTGTCAGTCTGACATTCACACTGGGTGAGACAATGGAGCAGCCGATACTGGAGTTAAATTATAAATAATTAAAGGAGGGTGATATAATAAGTACCAATCAAAGGTTTAGGAAAACAGATCCTACCCAACTAACTGAATATTGTTATTGGATGAGATCAGAAGTTGGGCTGATAAAGATTACAGTATGGATGTGATAGACAGACTTCTGTAAGGCACTTGACTTGGTTCAGCACAAGAGTTTGATTAAACACCTAGACTGGTACAAAATGAATATGGCATAGATTAAATATTGGCCAATTGATAGGTCCCGAACTCTGTTTGTAAGTGGGGAACCATGGTTGAGTGGATGTATTTCTAGAGGGTTCCCCGCAGGGATCGGGTCTTGGCTCAGTGCTGTTTAACATTCTTATCAATGACTGGAGGAGAATATCAAACCACCACTGATAACAGTTGCAGCTGACACCAAGATTGGGAGGGGGATGGTAGATAATGAAGTGTCAGAAGATTCAGGCTCCAGCACTGGGAGGTTGGGAAGTTTTCCCAGCCCTGGCCGAGGGGTTATTTTCTGTTCCACAAAGAGGGGAAGTTCTACCCCCAACCCCCATGAGCCTGTTCCTTGAAACTAGATGCCAGATAACTCAAGTCTCAGCAGGTTTGTCACATCCTGTCTCCTCCCTTTCTCTGCCCTATTTATAGCATACCTCCTGCAGCTTCCACCCTCCTATGCGTTTACTGCCCCTCTCCCCGCAAGCAGAACCTGCCCCCAGCTCCCTGATAATTCCTTACCTGAGTCAGCTCCAGTGCAGCCATTTCCTTCCCCCTGAGACGATGGGACGATCTGGAGCAAGAAGCAGACGTTATTCTGTAGCCTGCCAGGGACAGAAGAGTAATTTCAGAGAATTCAGCAGGGGCTTTTGTCCATTTGTGCATTAGCCGATTCCCCCCAGGCTTTTTCCCTGCAAAGGGACTTTCTAGGTTCTGCCACACTGTGAAGCACATAGTGACCTTATTAGAGTCCAGGCCTAGCCCCCTCCCACCAGGACAAATCCCTTGGAGACATGGTGAAACCTTCCCATTAAAAGAGTCTCTGAACCGAAGGCCAGAGAAGAGCAGAATCAAAGGAGTCACTTTGGGGAATTCTCCCTGTCCTTCTTCCCATGGCACCTGTCACAGATTTACAAAGTTGTTTGATGCCCCAGACTTTAGACAGTCTCTCTCGGGAGTGTCTCCTTTCATGTGCCAGGCCTTGTTATAACTCTTGGCAAGGGCGATCCCCATGGCTCTGAGACAGGCCCTTCTTGCCTCAGCTAACCCTGTTTCTTTCTGTGCTTCATGCTGCTGGTGGAGTAGGTGACACTGGCAGGCGAGGTGTTAGCTCTTGCTAAAGTCCCCGTGTCTCTATTGGACATGGACAAGTACACAGCTGGATTCAATCTGGGTCATCTGTGTTAGCATTGTTAAAACAGGTTCTGTATTAGAGTGATGAGAATGTGTTCAGTGATTAGACTTTAATGAATGCTTGTGAATTGCTGCACAGGTTCATGTTTGTCTAGTTGCATTGTGAGCCTCTGGGGCTATGCAAATCGCCAGATGGGAGAGACTTTCACTATGGAAAGTGCTGATCAGCAACAGAGAGCATGACATTCTGCCTGGAAGGAAATGTCCATCCACCTGAGACAGACTATTATGGGATGTCAAGGAGGACAAAAAAGACGGTTGTTCTGCTCTTGACTCCCATGAAGATGAGCGACGCAAGTGGATTCCGCCCATTGGCTAGAGAGAAAATGAAGCAAATTCCTAAGGTATTTTTGAGATAACTTCTATTAATTTTTGAGAACTGGGAAGGAAAAGGGGGGCAGGAAAGATTTCATATTATGGGAGAAAAAACACCAGGAAATGAAGGGATTAAATATGAATATTCAGTAGCTAGAGAGAAAAGGGGGGATTGGAAGGGATTATTATCATTGTGTGACAACATTCTTGATTTTTGTCCCAACTGGCTTCTTCCGTTCTCTGGTGCTCCTCTTTAGCAATGCATCAGTTTTCCCATCTTTAAGAGCAAATCAAGTGTGTTTGTCTGAGAGCCTCTGTTGCATTTATCAGCTGGGTAGCAACACTGTCTGGAGAGACTGGGTGATGTTGCCAGGTTGGAGTCTTCTGAGTAGAACCAATTTTTCTGATTATTACATAGCAGTGGCCATATTGAGTCATAGAATCAAAGAAGATGAGGGTTGGAAGGAACCTCAGGAGGTATCTAGTCCAACCCCCTGCTCAAAGCGGGACCAACCTCACCTAAATCATCCCAGCCAGGGCTTTATCATGCCAGGCCTTAAAAACCTCTAAGGATGGAGGTAACTCATTCCAGTTATTCCACAACAGCCTAGTGAAAAAATTCTTCCTAATATCCAGCCTAATATCAACCACTGCAACTTCAGAGCATTGCTCCTAGTTCTGTCATCTGCCACCACTGAGAACAGCCTAGTTCCATCCTCCCTGGACCCCCCTTCAGGTAGTTAAAGGCTGCTATCAAATCCCCCCTCACTCTTCTCTTCTGCAGACTAAACAAGCCCAGTTCCCTCGGGCTCTCATCATAAGTCAAATGCTCCCTAATCATTTTTCATTGCCCTCCGCTGGACTCTCTCCAATTTGTCCACATCCTTTCTGTAGTGGGGTGCCCAAAACTGGACACAATATTCTAAATGTGGCCGCACCAGTGCCGAATAGAGGGGAATAATCACTTCCCTCCATCTGCTGGCAATGCTCCTACTAATGCAGTCCAATATGCTGTTTGCTTTCTTGGCAATAAGGGCACACTGCTGACTCATATCCAGCTTCTTATCCATTTTCAATTCCAAGTGCGTCCACTTCAATCATTTCTCAGCCTGAATCCTTCACCTACAATCCTTAGGGTATTGCATCACTATTTCCCTCCTCGGTTTCACACAAAGAAACAATTTCTTCTGCACAGATCCATGAACAGCAACATCTTGCTGTGTCTCTTGTCTCAGCCAAGGCATTCAATTCCACTGAAACATTCTCTCCTGGAATGGGAATGGTCAAACAGAGGGGACGTGGTCACTTTCATTCCTGACAGTGAGATAGTTATGCTCCTTTTTCTTTATGCCTCTGTTGTTATTCCATGAAATCTCCAGGATGGAATAAAAGACTGTGTTTACTCCAGGGCAGGGTGGGGAAAGAAAGGAGTCACCAACTCAGAAAAATCTCTGTGCCCCAGAGAAAACCTGACCCCTGCTTTTGGAATCACTAATGTGCAGGTGATATGATGGGAAAAGGGACTGTCTGAATTACCACGGTGGGGAATGGACAACAATCTGTAGCAATGTCATTAACCACAAACACGCCCCAATCGTGCTCCAGACAGAAGGGAAGTAAGCATGAATGCTTGCTGTTCAGCCATGGACACACTTACACAACTGCACAGCAGTGAGTGTGCTGGGTAAATTAATCTAGGCGAACAATTGGAAATGATAATTCAGTGAGAACAGAAGCATAATGTAGTGAGAAACATAGATAATCCCAGTAGTTGTGGCCGAATGCTTAAGCTGCTGGACTAGCCATCCATTGCAGTCTCTTAGTGCGAGTTTGAATTATGCCAGCTGTGTTATAGCTTCATTGTTGCACTTTTAGCCATGGTACCAACTGGAACCAGGTGTAGTCTTATTCTTAGACTATGATCAAGTTTACATTTAAAACAGGGCATCGGCTTGTCAGTGTAGCAGTGGCATAGCCAGAACTGATTTTTTTTGGCAGGGCTTGTGATTGATACAGGGGAGCCGGCCAAAAACAGAAGCCAGAAGTTTGGGAAGCATAAATAAAGTTTAATCAAACCCCATTTTTAAAACCACCCATGGTCTGGGAATGGAAAAGGAATATGCTGAAGCAGGGTCTGTCCAGACACCAATACAACACAGCTACCAGGGGTAGAGCTCAGCGGTAGCGTGTTTGCATGTAGCTCAAGTGGTCTGTGGTTCAAATCCAAGATGCTGTTTCTCTTAATGGAAACATTTCCATTATGTTCAGGAATTCCACTGAACGGGGATGTTTGAAATGAATTTAAACACATAACATTTCCCTAGCAACCCTATCAGCTGAAATTAATTCCAATCTGTCAAGGGTTGCATTTATGTTTCCATCAATTAAACAAAGGTATAATCTGACTGCACATTTGCAGGTACTTGGTCTCCCTGGGCCATGATGGGCAGAAGAACAAGACTCACATCCAGTTGGGGCTCAGGAGTCTGATGAGCAAAGGTATCTTGGTGCAGGCTAAGGTCAGCAGCATCTTGGCTCCTTCACATTCAGCCAGCAGCAGCTGGGCCCCCAGGACAAGGCATGAGACGAAGCCACCGACTCTGAGCAGGAAAATAGCCACCAAGAAGCTGGCTAGAGCTGCCAGGATCCCCAGGGAGGCCAGCCCTTCAGGAAGAGTGGTAAGAAGGTGGTGACTGCAGTAGGAACCAAAAAGGCAGAGAAAAGATCTCAAAAGGTGAAAGCTGCCAAGCCCCAGAAGGTGGTCAAAATGCCACCTAAAATCAAGGCTAAAGCCAACTCCAAAGCACCCAAAGCCAGGGCTAAGAAGGTGGCACTGAGAAAGAAGTGAACAGATTTCCATGAGGATGACTCCTGCACCTCCAATGGCTCTCTTAAGGATCACCATGGACCAACCCAGAGAGAGTGAGGTCCCTCAGGACAAAGCCCCATGGAGAGTATAAGGAGGTGGTGGCAGTAGGGAAGTGTTTCTCTTCCAGAGGGGAAGTGCTGTGTTTTGTGAAATACCTTCCAGGTGAGCGACGCACTGACAGGGCTGCTGCCCACAACTCCTACGTGGAATCGTTCTCTTTGAGCTGCTTCTCTGTTAGTTTTGAATCAGCACTAGTGGGAGTGCGTCCTGGTGACTTCACCAGCTATAGAATTGGCTGTGCCTGCATCTCAGCTTCGTTTAATCCCAATTTTTTATTGATTTCTATCATGATACTTTCACAAGACTCTGCCTCGTTCTAACCTTCTGGTCAGAGATTGAATATGGGGAGGAATGGACTAATTTGTATTATATTTGGTAAATAAGTTCTATTTCATGATCAGCAGCAGAGTCTCTGTAAATTTACCAACCATAGAGCAGGTTGTGTCTTCATCTAACTAATTGCAGGGTTAGTGTAGTTTAGTGCCACTTTCTGGTCTCACTGAACACTTGGGTAGAAAAAGCTAAGAGTCAGTGTGTGTATGTGTTCCCCCCTTGATTTTCTACTAAGGACTGTGTGATCTTGGGCATGTTACTTTAAGTTCCCTGTGGGTGAAGCAAATACCATCTCCTTCAAGTGGGTGAGAGAGTGGGCTGTTTGTAGAACCTAGAATAAAGGAGCTTTTGTGCAGCAATTTTGCCTTTAAATGTGCTGGGATAAAAATAGTAAACAGTAAATTTCATGGCCAGACACCAGCATAATAGAAACTTTTAAGTTGCTGTGGCTAAAATCAGCTATTATTGATGGGAGTCAAAATCAATTAATTATTAAAGAAACAAATTCTTGGGGTGTAACTATAATTTGTCCCCAAAACTTTCCTTGTCTCATTTGCTATTAGGGAATCACTTCTAGAGGGCAGAGTTAAGGTTATCGGGGCACGTACCTTCCCTTTGTATTCCCTGATTTTCCAGAGTTTGAGTTTTACTGAACTCAGTGTTCTGGAAGGGTACGAGATACCACTCAGCAACCTTAACCCTGTGTTAACAAAGTCTGTTCTTAGTGACAATTAATGAGACTAATCTCTTAATGCTGTAATTCTACTGACCCCAGTGTATTCTTTCCCCATTTCTAGATCCAAGAAAATAAGCAAATTAAAACAACCTTCAGAACTAAAATGCTGTGAGGCAGTGGAAACGTTAGTAGCTCAAATAATTCAGTTTATTCTGTGTCTTCTGTATGTAAAAGGCACAACACGTTAATTTATAACCACACCTTTCTTAACTTTTTAATATATTATGTAGTACATTAACTATATGAAGTGGATTGTTCAATGTAAAGAATTTTTCATGCATTGCCCAGAACTCATATTTAATATTATTTAAATGCACCCATCTCATTGAACAAAAAGGTGTTTATTTCATTCTGTGAAGTGTGTTGGTAGCTCAGAGAGTTCAGTTTATTTTCTCTGTGTGCATATGAGGCACAACACATTCATTTAGTAATGTTGAAAATGTTCCTTTCTTCCTCCAGAACTGCCTCGGAATCATCTTCCCTTTGTAGATTAATCTGCTCCTGTGTATCTATGAGGAAAATATTGATTCACTGAAAAAAAACTATTTTGAATAAAAGGGAATGGCCACACAATGGAGCCACAACCTCAGGAATGAAAAGCAAGAGGCTCCTGTCTTGCAGGTTGATTATGAAAAGCAACTGAACTCGACTCCCCTCAGTTCAAAGACACATTTGTTTATTTCTCTTAGAGCCAAACATATGTTCAAATGAATTTCTAGGGCTGCTGAAAGGGGACTTTGGGATTGATTTCATTTGTCCACAATCACAGCATCTGTCGGTATAAATAGCACCATGGGCTGGATAGCGAATGGAGGCAGATCCTGAGCTGCCTGGTAGCAAAGGCTGGTTTCCCAGCTGGAATAGGACATGTTGCACATAGAATCATAGAATCATAGAATATTAGAGTTGGAAGGGACCTCAGGAGGTCATCTAGTCCAACCCCCTGCTCAAAGCAGGATTAACCTCAGCTATATCATCCCAACCAGGGCTTTGTCAAGCCTCACCTTAAAAACCTCTAAGGATGGAGATTCCACCACCTCCCTAGGTAACCCATTCCAGTGCTTCACCACCCTCCTAGTGAAAAACTTTTTCCTAATGTCCAACCTAGACCTCCCGCCCTGCAACTTGAGACCGTTGCTCCTTGTTCTGTCATCTGCCACCACCGAGAACAGCCTAGCCCCATCCTCCCTGGAACCCCCTTTCAGGTAGTTGAAGGCTATCAAATCCCCCCTCACTCTTCTCTTTTGCAGACTAAACAAGCCGAGTTCCCTCAGCCTCTCCTCATAAGTCCTGTGCTCCAGCCCCCTAATCATTTTGGTTGCCCTCCGCTGCACTCTCTCCAACTTGTCCACATCCTTTTTGTAGTGAGGGGCCCAAAACTGGACACAATATTCTAAATGCGGCCTCACCAATGCCGAATAGAGGGGAATAATCACTTCCCGTGACCTGCTGGCAATGCCCCTCCTAATGCAGCCCAATATGCCATTAGCCTTCTTGACAACCAGGGCACACTGCTGACTCATATCCAGCTTTTTATCCACTGTTACCCCCAGGTCCTTTTCTGCAGAGCTGCTGCCCAGCTCGTCGGTCCCCAGTCTATAGCTGTGCATGGGATTCTTCCTTCCTAAGTGGAGGACTCTGCACTTGTCCTTGTTGAACCTCATTAGATTTCTTTTGGCCCAATCCTCCAGTTTTTTAGGTCACTCTGTATCCTATCCCTACCCTCCAGGGTATCTACCACTCCCCCCAGCTTAGTGTCGTCCGCAAACTTGCTGAGGGTGCAATCTACCCCATCCTCCAGATCATTAATAAAGATGTTGAACAAAACCGGCCCCAGGACCGACCCCTGGGGCACTCCGCTTGTGACCTGTTGCCAGCTAGACATGGAGCCATTGATCACTACTCGTTGAGCTCTATGCTCTAGCCAGTTCTCTATCCATTTTATAGTCCATTCATCCAACCCATACTTCTTTAACTTGCTGATAAGAATACTGTGTGAGACAGTATCAAAAGCTTTGCTAAAGTCAAGGTATATCACATCCACCGCCTTCCGTACATCCACAGAGCCAGTCACCTCATCATAGAAAGCAATCAGGTTGGTCAGGCATGACTTTCCCTTAGTGAATCCGTGTTGACTGTTCCTGATCAACTTCCTCTCCTCCAAGTGCCTTAAAATGGATTCCTTAAGGACCTGCTCCATGATTTTTCCAGGGATTGAGGTGAGGCTGACCGGTCTGTAGTTCCCCGGATCCTCTTTCCTCCTGCTGTGTTTGCACATCCATGTTTGCACATCTGCTTTTTGGGGTGTTGTGCCTGGCCCGGCACTGCTGGTAGAAATGCTCATGCCCTGAGGGGCTGCACAGTGCTATGGCATGATAACAACACACTCCGTGGCAATGGAGGGGGTGATTCCACCCCCAGCTCTGATGCAGGGAGAACAGGAGTTGGTTTCACATGCCTGTTTTCAGGACCTAAGCCGGGGCACCCTGCTCTGCTCTTACTAGCCAGATGCAGTGCTGGAACAAGCCCCTGATTTAGGGTGTGGACAGATGGTTTCAACAGTCTGATGTCACAGACAATCTCTCTCCCCCAGAGCTCAGGGAGCGCTCCTGCACTGCCTCAGGACTTTCACACTGCAGAAGAGCATGGGGTGCTGCAGATGGCAGAGGCTTCAGAAGCCCAGCGTGTTTCCCCCTGTAAAGGTCTCTACTTCCTGTATTCTCCCCTTTAACCCCATTGTAATACACTTTGTACAAAGTATGCTTTGTGAGGTAGCATTGGAAAACTCCTAATTAGTGTCCTGATAAAAGATGTGTAGCCACATTGTATGTGAAGGGTTAAATTTCCACTGTCTCGTATTTGGGAAACTCCACTTAGGAAAACAGGGTAGGTGCATGTTACTAAAATGATGGATTTTCTGTAAGCGTGTATTGTCCAGGAGAGAGCTGGGCCAACCAAGAGGTACATTTCTGGAGGAGGTCTGGGACTGGGAGTGTGTGGGGGTAGTTCTGCAGGATAATCCAGGAGTGGCTGGCTGCAGCAATCACATGATGTTTCCAGGAATGATTTACATGCTGGAGGCTGTGTGAGAGCAGACCCAGAGTGGTAATGACAACAGAAAAAGTGGTGTAAAAGGCACCCCAGGTTAGACAGCTGAGAGGACACAGCTGTTCATCAGTCCACATTGTACTCTGGGGATGTCACTGTCCCTCTGGAGCACTTGGCCAGAGACATTAAGGACACAGTGTGAGGCAGGATCCCAGGCCAGGACCCACAGCTGGGGCAGATTCTCACCCCAAAGAAAAGGGCTGAATGGGAAATGAAGATCAGGGCTTTGGTTTCAACATCGTGGTCCATAGCAGCCTGGCTCTTCTTAGGTCTCCTACTCAGAGACAGGGGATTTGCCGAGCTGCTGAGAGCCTGGTTCTGCCTCTTCCATTGCCTACAGCTCAGATCCAGCCTCAGAGTTAGACACACTGTCCAGGCCCAGTAACTGCCTCTGTGCCCCACCCACCAGGGGCATCTCCTAGCGGTGACTCCCTCCCAGCCCAGCATGCAGGGGAGCAGTCAGGTGGCTGGGGTCGAGAGGAGATCCTGCAGCTGCACATCTACCTATTATGTGTCCAGAGTTGCCACTGCTGCAGGGATGAGGCACAGACTCGGGATGTGGGGGGAGCCAGGCAGTGCCCTGGGAAGGGGCTGCTCATGACCCAGGTTCCCCAGCAGGCCTGCTCTGGCTGGAACGATCTCAGGCCCAGGGCAGCTGCTGCAGTGCAGGCTGCGCAGGGGATTCTTGGTGACTGGAGCCCCGATTCAGGGGATAACTATCCTCCAATCCAGCCCAGCTTTGGACGTTTCAGGCTGCAAGAGCAACGTGGGAGAACAGACCACCTGGAATCTTTCCCCGCTGCCAGCACCACAAATATTGTTTAAATTACACTTAAAACTTTCCCCCTATTTTTCCCCCAACTCTCTAATTTTGTAGTAAATGGCAAAATTATACCCCAGCATAGCCATATATTCTGCCATTTAGTCCCCCTTGTTTGCGGGGAGTCTTTCCTTTGCCTACAATGGGCTTTGGGCTGTGATACAGAAACTGATTCCGTTGTGAATACCTGGGTTTTACCAAACCTCCCCTTAGTGGAGTGTCACTTTTCTAGGACCTTTTCCCCAGAATACCTTTTGAGGAGCTGCTGGCCCCTCCACTGCTGCCCTCAACCAGCCATTTTGCAGCTGTCTGCTGTATCTTCTTCTCTTCCAGCTGGTAAGTATCCTTACCTCCTGTTGTACTTACTCTTCAACATTTCTGAGGGCATGGCAGAGTCTCACAAACTTGAAATACCATCCGTGAAATGTCATTGAGGTGATGGTGACTGTCACCAGTCCTTAGATCAACACACTAGGAACCTCCTTACAACTTCATCCTTTCGTTTTTTTTTATCATAATGATTTGTATAAACTCTTCGGTGCACATAACCCTAAGACAATCGGAACAACTTGTAAGATTTGGCTGCCAAAACGTAAAACTTTTAAAACAAAAAGCAAAAATAAAAACAAAAGCAGCAGCAGTGAGGGTGTGTGTGTGGAACAGCAGAGGTAGAGTGGGGTGTAGAAAGGAGAAGAAGTGGGAGGGGGAGAGAATGACTTAGGAAGGAAAACCTAAGCCAAAAACTTAAAGCACACAGACAGCAACAACAAATCTGACAAACTAAAAGAAAAGTGGGGTTCTGGGGCCAAAGCATCTGGGAATCTATAGCCTTGGCCCCTATCCTTTAACTGGCTTATTTCTTTATCTAAAATCTTAGCAACCATCCACAATCCCTCTCTGCTCTCCCAACTGAGACCTAACTCTTGGACCTTCCCATTTCACTGCACTGACCCTGATGTCCTAACACTTATGAGGCTGCAGCCAGGCTCTGGGTCCAATGAAGACATTGGGCTTCCAGGATCTGTTCCAACCATATCCTGCACAAAATCCATCAAGCTGTTTCCCAGCACCATGTGTAACTTCTCCATCCTTGCAGATGTTCCCTTTTCTTTGGACGTAACTTCTCACCCAAGCAAGTCAGGACCTGAGCTTTGAGCCCCAACAGACTTGCCAGCTACGACATGGGAAATGTAGGGAGTGACCCTATCCCGTGTCCTCTAATTCCTATTGCAACAACAAACTGTCTATGCCAACCATTTCTTGCCTCTCAACTGTCCTGTCTGGGGCCTCCAAATCTGTTACCCAGGGTTCCTCGACCTAGTAACTTTTAGTCTCTGCAAGTCAGTATCAGCAAATAAACCAAAGGAAATACAGTACCTCCTCCTGCTATATGACTGATGCAGACAAGTCAAAACCAAGTGTTTTTAACGTTAAGGCTTTACTTTATTTGGTCTCCAGCAATTCCCATCAAGATGCTTTCACCGAAAGTCTACACTTATTAGTCTTAAGCACATACAAATTCAATAGATATTAGCGCAGTGGTTCCTACCTAACCTTTTTGAGTGAAAACCCCATTAGTTAACACTAGGTAAAACACATACCTCTCACCCCCACCTCCTCACTGGCAATAAACACATATAACCCCTGTAAACCCATAAAATGAGAACAACAACACTAAATTACATAAATAATAATAAATTACACTTACCTGAGTAAGAAGCTAAGCCTTCCCTGCCACAGCTGCTGCTGCACACCCCATGTGGCCCTGCCTTGTCACGTCCCTCATGGACAGAGGATAATGGAGGTGGTGAGGACTGGCCAGGGCTACTCCAGGCTCCCACCGAGTACGGGGGCTGCTGTCGGGCTTGGGGGGCTAAATGACCTCAATATTACTGAAGCCTCACGGACCCCCTGTAATCTTTGGCACCTCCCCTAAGGGATCACGCACCCCAGGCTGGGAATCATTGTATGAGAATACCCCAAAATTTGTTAGTTACCCCAAAAGTCTGAGGCAGCCTTTGGGTAAATCAGACACAAATTTCCAGATGGCCAGTTGAGATGGAGTCCCACAGGAACAGAGCTCTGGAACCACTCGGGGTGAATCTACTCAGGACTCTAGTGGATGGGGTCCACCCTCAGGTCCCCTTCACACCAGTTCAGCCACCTCCTGAATCTGACCTGCTCCGCCGTGAGCTCCCCGCAATGAGTCTCTCCTGGATGGGACCCTGGGAGCTCTTACATGGCCACAAAAGGCCATGCACCCCACCTTGCAGTCAGAAGTGATTCACAGCCAGCAGGGAAGTCAGAAGGGTTTATTAGTTCTCAGGATCACTGCGTAGAACAGACTTTGTTAACAAATGAATCGAAAGTTACAGCAGCGACCAACTGGGGCGCTTCAGAGCCCCCATTCCTGGGCTCTGCCATGTCCAATTCCCCAAAGAGGTCTGGCCCCTTCCTGCCAGCCCGCCCTAGACACGCTTCTATTCCTTCCCCTTGCCTTTGTTGGTTTTCCTGGGCAAGGAGGTCACCTGACCCCTTCCTGGCTCTCCAACATCTCTGCAAGAGGGTGGATTCTGGCCATTGTCTGTGTGCAGGTAGCTAGAGCCAGCCACCCCTGCCCTCTAGTGGTCAATACAAAGATCACACACCCTTAACCCAACAGCTAAATACATGAGTAACACATAGGGGAAACTGAGGCACGCACATAGTATTCAGAGAAGACATTAAAAATATCTCCACTTCGTCACCACTCCCCCCTTCAAGAACAAACTGAACGGGGTTATTTCAGCCGGTGACCTGGGGAAGTTCAGGCCCCCCTCCATGATAAAGCATCAGCTTTAATATTGGCACTCCCCTTAACATGGACCACCTCCATAGCATAATCCTGGAGGAGCAGACTCCATATCATGAGTTTGGCATTAGCCCCTTTCCTCTGGGGTAGCCACATCAGCCGTGTGTGGTCCGTGTACACAGTGAAGCCCCGACCAAACATATATGGCTGTAGTTTCTTAAGAGCCCACACCCTGGCCAGGCACTCCTTCTCTATGATAGCATAGTTCTGCTCCCGGGGCAGCAGCTTCGTACTCAACTACACTATGGGGTGTCTCTCCCCCTTAGCATCCGTTTGCATCAGCACCGCACGCCCAGCCCTGTGTCTGAGGTGTCTGTGGACGCTATAAAGGGCTTGTGAAAATCTGGATTTACCAGAACCGGGTCCTGGATTAGAACCTCTTTCAGAGCGCAAAGGGCTTTCTGGCACTGCTCAGTCCAGATCGTCTTGTCTGGCTTCCCCTTCTTATATAACTCAGTGCTGGGTGCGGCTATGGAGCTGAAGTGAGACACAAACCTCTGGTAGTACCCGCCATCCTGATAAAGGCCTGGATCTGTTTCTTAGTCTGGGGAGCTGGCCAGTCTCTGATCGCCTCCACCATAGCTGGTTCTGGCTTTAGGCGGCCGCTCCACATCTTGTGGCCCAGGTATGTGACTTTAGTCATGCTCACCTTACATTACTCTGCTTTTACGGTCAGTCCGGCCTTCTTTGGTGATCCAGCAACCTCTTCTCCTGGGGCACATGGTTTTCCCAGGTCTGGCTAAAGATACAGATACCATCAATATACTCCAGGGCAAAGCTCTCCATCCCCCTCAATAGCTGATCCACCAGGCACTGGAAGGTGCTCCCTTGAGGCCAAAAGGCAGTACCAGAAACTCAAAGAGCCCTATGGGGGTGATGAAGGCAAATTTCTGTCTAGCATCTGAGTCTAAAGGCACCTGCCAGTAGGCCCTGGTGAGATCCATAGCGGTGAGATAACAAGCTCCCCTCCAGCTTATCTAGAATCTTGTCTGGCCAAGGCATGGGGTAGGCATCGGGCACGGTTATGGCATTCAGTTTTCGATAGTCCACACAGAAGCAGACCGACCCATCTTTCTTGGGGACCGGTACTACTGGAGAGGTTCATGGGCTGGTGGACGGCTGAATTAGCCCTAAAGCCAGCATATCTTGCACCTCCTTCTCCAGGTCCTGGGCTATTTTCCCAGTGACTATAAAAGGGGAACACCTGATAGGAGGATTTGCTCCCATCTCCACTCAGCAGTCAGCCAGGTTAGTGAACCCAGCCTGCTGGAGAACAATGACTGACAAGGGCCCAGCACTCTGATCTCTGCCTGCTGGGCAAGGGTTAGCTGATCAGAGAGGGGAATTGATTCCAGTGTGAGGCTGGCCCCAGTCATAGAATCATAGAATATTAGAGTTGGAAGGGACCTCAGGAGGTCATCTAGTCCAACCCCCTGCTCAAAGCAGGACTAACCTCAGCTATATCATCCCAACCAGGGCTTTGTCAAGCCTCAGCTTAAAAACCTGTAAGGATGGAGATTCCACCACCTCCCTAGGTAACCCATTCCAATGCTTCACCACCCTCCTAGTAAAAAACTTTTTCCTAATGTCCAACCTAGACCTCCCCCCTGCAACTTGAGACCGTTGCTCCTTGTTCTGTCATCTGCCACCACCGAGAACAGCCTAGCCCCATCCTCCCTAGAACCCCCTTTCAGGTAGTTAAAAGCCGCTATCAAATCCCCCTCACTCTTCTCTTTTGCAGACTAAACAAGCCCAGTTCCCTCAGCCTCTCCTCATAAGTCCTGTGCTCCAGCCCCCTAATCATTTTGGTTGCCCTCCGCTGCACTCTCTCCAAATTGTCCACATCTTTTTTGTAGTGGGGGGCCCAAAACTGGACACAGTATTCTAAATGCGGCCTCACCAATGCCGAATAGAGGGGAATAATCACTTCCCGTGACCTGCTGGCAATGCCCCTCCTAATGCAGCCCAATATTCCATTAGCCTTCTTGACAACCAGGGCACACTGCTGACTCATATCCAGCTTTTTATCCACCGTTACCCCCAGGTCCTTTTCTGCAGAGCTGCTGCCCAGCTCGTCGGTCCCCAGTCTATAGCTGTGCATGGGATTCTTCCTTCCTAAGTGGAGGACTCTGCACTTGTCCTTGTTGAACCTCATTAGATTTCTTTTGGCCCAATCCTCCAGTTTGTTTAGGTCACTCTGTATCCTATCCCTACCTTGCAGGGTATCTACCACTCCCCCCAGCTTAGTGTCGTCCGCAAACTTGCTGAGGGTGCAATCTACCCCATCCTCCAGATCATTAATAAAGATGTTGAACAAAACCGGCCCCAGGACCGACCCCTGGGGAACTCCGCTTGTGACCGGTTGCCAGTCTCAGGGAAGAGATCCACTAGGGGATCTTCCCCCTTCTCTTTCCACTGGCCAGACACGACCAGCACCAGCCTCTCCCTGACAAAGTTTGGCTTCATCACGTTGACATGATACACTTGGTGGCCATGCACCTGGTTAGACAGTTCCACCACATAGTTCACCTAACTCAGCTGTTTGATGACCTTAAAGGGGCCATCCCAGGCAGCCTGGAGCTTATTCCTCTGCAATGGGATGAGAACCATCACCCAGTACCCAGTACCCAAGGAGCCAGCACTCATGGTGCCGTTGTACCAGACTTTCTACTTCCCTTGGGCCCTGGCAAAGTTTCCCCTGGCCAAGCCCATGACCACAGTAAAGCATTTCCCATAAAGACAGTACGTACTCCATTACCGATTCCCCCTCAGGAGAGGCCTTCCCCTCCCATTCGTCCTTCACCAAGTCCAGGGGTCCCCTCACTCTCTTCCTGTACAGCAACTCGAAAGGGGAGAAACCTGTGGATTCTTCGGGCACTTCCCTGTAGGCGAACAGCAAGTGGGGTAGGTACTTGTCCCAAACCTGGGGGTGCTGGTCCATAAAAGTCTTCAGCATCAATTATAGGGTCCCATTAAACCTCTCCATCAGCCCATTGGACTGAGAGTGATAGGCTGAGGATCAGGTGTGCCAGACCCCACACGTCTCTCACTAACACTGGAGTAGAGATGACATGAAATTGGACCCCTGGTCTGTAAGGATCTCCCCGGGAAACCCAACCCTGCTGAAAATGGTCAGCAGTGCATCAGCCACAGTGTTGGCATCAGTAGAGGACAGAGTCATTGCCTCGGGGTACTGAGTAGTGAAATCCATCACTACCAGAATGTATTTCTTCCCTGACCGTGAGGCTTGCTGAGGGGCCCCACTATGTCCATTGCCACCTTCTGGAAAGGTTCCTCAATGATGGACAGTGGTTTTACCCTTGTCCCAGGCCTTCCCCACCCTCTGGCAGGGGTCACAGGACCTTCAGTACTGCCAGACTACATGAAAAACTCCGGACCAGTAAAACTTCTGCAGCAGCCTCTGCCTGGTGCACTGGATCCCCTGGTGTCCTGAGGGACATCGTGGGCCAGGTACAATAGCCTGCGGTGGTACTTCTGGGGCACCACCAGCTGTCCACCAGCTGAACCACCACCCATGGTTCGACCATCCCTGGGGGAGCCTATTCCCGGTAAAGGAACCCTTTCTCCCACAGGAATCTTTCCCTGCAGCTTCCCCCAAGGGTTTTTGCAGCTTTTTGGCCCATCTTCTGAAAGAAACAGGTGTCCCCAGTACATTCCAAGAATTTATTGGACACTGTATTTGGCTGAATTCTTTTTCTAACAGATGTCTGGGTAGCTAGAGTCCCCCATTCCCTGTTACTAATTGTGTTTTGAATTTTTTTGTTATATGCACGAGTCTAGAACATCAGTGTGCAGGGAACGAGCCTGAATGGAATTCTGATATGAAATGATTTCCTGTTCTGACACGTCCCCAATTGCCCTTTTAGCCCCAACAAGCTACAGCGTAACATCTGTGTTTTGCTCTAGATCATTCCATCCTTCCAGGGATCAGGGCAGGGAAATGGCTGCAGTGGACCCAGTTGAGATAGGGATTATCAGGGAGTGGCAGGTGGAGGGAGAAAGGCAGTAAATACACAGGAGGAGGGCACTTTGAGGGGAAGGGGGTAGTCTGGAAGTGGAAGGGGGCAGGGTGGAGAAAGGGGAGGGGAGCACTGTGTGACAAACCTGCTGGGATTTGCTTACTGTGAGGCCGAGATCCTAGCAACAGACCACTGGGTTTTGTGGCTGGGAATTGCCTAATTTGTCAAACAGAAAACAACCCGGCTGGGTTGGGCAAACTTACCAGGCACCAATACTGGAGCCTGAACCTACTAGCCAGAGGCTGCTGTGAGATATAAAAGGGGCACCCAGTGGGGAGGCCCAGAGGAGACATCCCATCCGCTCCCATCCAGTGGCTGTCAATCGGCGAGGTGTTGCAATTCCCACTGGGGAGGGTGCCTTGGGCACGACTCGCGGCTCCATCTCCTGTATCAGCCCCTGGCTAATAGGTGAGTGTTGAGTGTGTAGATCCCTCCCACATCTGTCCGTTAAATGGGGTCGGGGCGCTCTCTTTCTCCCCTCCACCCTGATGTTTCCTGGCTTCTCTGATGGGGTGGGATTCTGCTCACTGCCTTCCTTCCAGAGCATTCATGTGATGGGCCCTGCTCCCCTGTTAGTAGTGGGGTTGTCAGTGGGGCAGCAGGTGCTGAGTGTTGGACTTTTGCTCTTTCAGGGGCCGGTGACCTTCGAGGAGATGGCTGTGTGTTTCACCAAAGAAGAGTGGGCTTTGCTGGACCCTGCTTAGAGAGCGCTCTACACAGACGTCATGCAGGAGAACTATGAGAACGTGGCCTCGCTGGGTGAGGATTCCTGCCCCTCGGGTATTAGAAGGGGAAATGGCGAGTTAAGGTTCACAACACCCCCCAGTGCAACCTCAGCTCTGCCCTGTTTCAGAAACCTGCCAACAGACCAGTGACACACACACTAGCTCTCTGCCTTCCCCACTACAGAACACCCTGGGAACAGAGCATAGGAGTGCAGGATAGCCCAAAGTCTAACACCTTCTCTTTGCTCAGGCAAAGCTTGGGGTTTGGTCCAGTGTAAGGAACAGAAGCTACCAACACCTGGCCTGCATTCAAACCCTGATACTCCTCCACACAAGCCATCTCAGACTTTCATAATGTTACCATCCCTTTACCCTTGCACTGAGGATTCCTTCTGAGGCATTTCTTTCACTTACTCCTCACTGAGACCGATAGCATGTATGCCTCCAGACTGCTGACAATCGTTGTGGTGATAACACAGCCTTCTGCCCCTTAATTGACACAGCCTGCAACACTCAGCACTGAAATGAGGAATACCTGTTCCTTCAAGTTTCACATGCACCTCTCTTCATATCACAGTCACAGCTCTGTCAAGCTGCTCCAACTACTCCCTCCACCCTGCATATATAGCTACAGCTGACACAGTGCACGTAGCTGGAGTGCATGTGGATAAATGTTGGTACTCAAATCTGTAGAACACATCACAGAGAGTGGTATGTTCTCTTAGTCCTTCCTTCTATTGATTATTGATCAATACATTTTTAAGGCCAGGAGATAATGTCA
Organism: Emydura macquarii macquarii; assembly: GCF_026122565.2. Lineage (NCBI taxonomy): Eukaryota > Metazoa > Chordata > Testudines > Chelidae > Emydura > Emydura macquarii. Next base: position 418,523 of record NW_027133141.1, on the reverse strand, counting down.
TGTTATCTAGTCTGACCTCCTGTATAATACAGGCCATACAGCTTCATCCAGTTGCCATTAAACTGAGCTGAATATCTTGTGTTTTGATGAAAGTATGTTCAAGAAAGGCATTCAGTCTTGACTTGAAGCGATGGAAAATTTGTCACTTCCCTGGGAAGTTGGTTAATTTTTGGACCTCCCTTACTGACCTATTGCCATTGAGATTTGCCAGCTCCATTGTTGGAGGGTAGGGACAGAGTTAAGGTTGCATTGCAGGGGCGGTGTGGTGTTTTTTTCTTCATTTCCTGGTTGTCAGAGGTTTAACTTTAGCCACCATCCACATGCCAAATGGGCATGAGGCAGCACTGGGCAACCTTAACTCTGCTTTCATGTAGTTTATGGGCATTTCATTTCCTTGCTTTCTTTTTAATGGACTTTTTTGCCACTATACCTGTGATATGGGATCCATCCCCCCCATGGGGTGGGTTGGGGAGTGTAATGGCCCCATGGTTAGAGCTTGCCTGATGGTCATTGATCTCAAGACAGGGTGACCACCAGAGATGTGACAAGAGGGGTAGGGGGATCCGGCTTCTCCCTACTCCACAGGATCCCAGCCAAGTGCCCTTACAGTGACAAGGTTGCTTGCCACTCAGTCAGTGGAGAGTCCGGCCACAACACACTGACTCGTGCCAGGTGTCACGGCAGTCTTCCTCCTCTCCCCACCCCCCTGCTGGGCTGCTTCACACCTTATCTCCTGATGTGGTGGTCCACAGGTCCTCCTGACTCCGGTCAGGGGTCTGGATACATCGGGTATCCTGCCTGATTCTCCCAGTCTCTGGCAGCCTCAGGCAAGGGCTGCATCAGTTCATGGGCTGGAGCCGCAGACGTACGTCCCTCCTTCTTGGTAGCCAGCCTAGAATGAGCTGGGCTGCCCTCTTTTATGCTGGGGCAGCAGTTGTCACATGACCAGTATGGCCTGGGGGACAGGACTTTTACCGCCCATAATGAATTGTTAAAGCTTTATGGGCTAGTGTTGGGTACATCCACCCCGTCACAACCTGTGTCTACATTAGAGCTTGGCTGGCAAGCTATGTCATGTAGGGATGTGATTTTTCACACCACTAACCAACAGAGTAATTCTCGCAAAACTCTTAATTAGTGACCAGTCCAATATATCTATGTAGATTTGAGCGCAGTTTAAAATATTGTTCTTAATACAGAAATTATGGTATCAGGGCAAAACTCGCAAGAGAATATCCTGCAGAATGTAAGCAAAAGCAACAACACACACATTGTCTGACAGTTGTCAGTGTTAGGGCTCAGACACAAATGCATGATGTAACTCAGGTTCAATGGCCATAGCATGTCCTCTTGAGCCAACCAGTTACTGTGACTGCAGATAGTTGGAAACCCTCTATCTGTTAAAAGACCTGCATCTTGCTACACATGTGAATTTCAATCTCTTTGACTCATCATTTGATGATGATGTAGAGAGGAGAGTTTTTGGTTTATTAGGAACTGTGAAATCTCTTGGGAAAGTAGGAGCCTGGAGCCTGTACAGGAAGGATGGACTTCATCTAAATTAAAATGGAAGCATTGATTTAGTCCTAAGTGGGAGACAGGACATGGTCCAAGAGGTGAATGCAAATGAACCACTTGGTAATAGAGGCCATAATGTAATTAAATTTAACATCATTGTGAGGGGTTAAAATACCAAAGAAGCCGACCACAACAGCATTTAACTTCAGAAATGGGAACTACACAGTAGTGAAAAAGCTAGTTACATAGAATTAAAAGAAGCAATCACAAAAATGAAATGCCAGCATGCTGCATGGAAACTTTTTAGAAACACCGGAAAAGAGACAAAATAAATATGTCCTAAATATGGAGGGATATGACCAGGAAGTGGACAAAGAAAATACCACCATGGATAAACAACAGATTAAAAAGTCAAAAAGGCAGTTAGAGGCACAAAGATAATCTTTAAAAATTGGAAGTCAAACCCTACTGAGGAAAATAGAAAGCAGCATAAACTTGAGCAAGTTGGGTAATTTAATAGTGGAAAGTGCAGGGTCATGTATTTAAGGACTAATAACAAGAAATTTTGCTATAAGCTGTGGATGCATCAGTTGGAAGTGACAGAGGAAGAGAAGGACCTGGACATATTGGTTGATCACAGGATGACTATGAACCACCAGTGTGATGTGGCCGTGGAAAAAGGTAATGCGGTCCTACGATGCATCAGGTGAGGTATTTCCAGTAAAGCTGGAGGTGTTATACAACCATTATACAAGGCACTGGTGAGACCTCATCTGGAATGCTATGTGCAGTTCTGGTCTCCCATGTTTAAGAAAGAAGAATTCAAACGGGAACAGGTGCAGAGGACTACTAGGATGATCTGAGGAATGGAAAACCTGTGTTATGAGAGGAGACTCAAAGAGCTTGGCTTGTTTAGCCCTACCAAAAGAAGGCTGAGGGGTGATGTCATAGCTCTCTATAAATACATCAGAGGGATAAATACCAGGGAGGGAAAGGAATTATTTAAGTTCAGTATCAAATGGATATAAACTGACCATCAGGAAGTTCAGACTAGAAAATTGACAAAGGTTTCTAACCATCAGAGGAGTTCTGGAACAGCCTTCCAAGGGGAGCAGTGGGGAGCAAGACCTTGCTGGTTTCAAAACTGAGCTTGATAAATTATGGAGGGGATGGTATGATGAGATGGCCTGATTTGGCAGTTAACTGATATGCCCAATGGCCTGTGATGTAAAGAAGATCATTACACTTCCTAGGGTTTATATTGGCCAGATCTCCTCTCCGGAGATGTTACAGGCCATCCCACAGTAATACGTACATACTCATATTTGTAATACAATGAACTCCTAAGATATTGAAACTGAATTCAATAACATTTGACTTAATTCAGTAAGAATGATCCAGGATATTGCAGGAAATTGCCATCTCTGTCACACCCTGTCTGTCTGTATCCATCTGTCACGTATCTCATGCTTAGATTGTCAAATCTGTGGGCAGAGACAATTTTTTGGTTTTTTGTGATTCTAGATTTTCCAGCAGAATGGGATCCTGGTCCATGGATAGCGCTATGAGGCACTATGGTAATAGAAATAATAAATGATAATAAAGGGGAGATTGTGGGCAATGGGAGGGAGGGTGTTAGAGAGCGGGGAGAAGGTTTGGAGCAAAGAGCTTCTGTGATCTGGAAGGCCTGGGGCCGTGGTAAGGGTTGGGGATGGCATGGAACAGATGCCATAGGAAGTTAGGATGGTGTGGAGGGCTGGAAGAAATGGAACTCAAAGATCTAAAAGGGCTAGTGCTAGTTAGAGCATGGGTGCCAGGTGCTCCATGAAATGGGGGTGCTCGCAACGGTAGGGAGCAAAGGGACACATTTTTGGCAGGAGATATTGGGAATCAGAACCAAGGAATCATTGAGGCAGTGGGATAATGGGGTGGAAATGGTTGGAGTAGGAAATTTGGGAGAACTGGTAGTGAGGAGGGCTCTGGGAAATAGGAGGGGATGAGATAACACGAGGAGTGGTTGCTCCTGACATCCCAGGAGGTGGGGAAGGGTGAGAGCAGTTAGCGGAAGGGTTGTGTGGGTCATAGTGATTACAAGGGCTTACTGCCTTTCTGTGTCTTTCCTCATCTTGGAGTGCCCTCCCTCAGCTGTCTGGCGTCATGCCTTTCCCTCCTCTGCAGTGTCTCTGGGCCTCTCTGTCAGTAAGAAGAAGTTCCAAGGAGACTTTGCCTCTGGCTGGAGTCTTTCTTTTCTGGGACATGGACTCATTGTTTTAGGAGCTCCTTTGATCATGAGTGTCTGGCTGTGTGTGTTCCTAGTGGACAGGAGCACAGTTACATCCATCATAAGAAGATTGTCCAGCACCTTTGATCACCTGAGGCGCTGGCCCCAGGATTTTATTGCTTTAAAATGGGCTCGGATTAAAAAACAGAACTTTTTTGGTGTGTAACAAATGACCCATGAATTCACCTAATCTCATTTGTCTTCTTTTCCTGGGGCATGGTTTCAAGTTTCTAAACCAGATGTCATCTCCCAAATGAAACAAGGTGAAGAGCTGTGGGCCCCAGATCACTAGGGCTCAGAGGAAAAAGAGATCCTGAGAGGCAGCTGTACAGGTGAGTGATAATTAAACCAACTCAGGGCCTGAAGGAAACAGCTGGGATTTCCCTCAAAGACCTTGTGACCTCTCTGGAGTTCAGGATGGTGCCCAGCATGTGTCATATCCTCAGGACAAATGTTGCTCATGGCTTTCTGCTGATCCTGACTAACTCCTGTCAGTAGCTCCCTCCCAAATTCCCTTCTCCCTGATTATTTGGATGGAAACTGGATACAAAATTGATCCCCTTTTCTCTCCCCTTTGGGGAAGGGTTTGGGGAAAGTGAGTCCCTGATCTTTTTTCTATCTCCAGCTGTTCTTTTCGTTTGTTCTGCCCTTTTCCATTCCTGTTTATGAGGTTTTACTTTGTCTGTCCAAGCAGGTGATGGGATGGTGAGTGAGACCTTGAAGCATAATCCTCAGCAGAAAATTAATGAGCAAGTGGAAGCACATGGGATGTTACAAAGATGCAGAGGAGTTGTGAGCAGGGAAAAGCCTGTGAGAGTCAGCACAGGTCAGAGAAGCAGAAGGGAAAGGAGGCAACACAGAAATTTGGTAAACTTGTTAATTGACGGGGAATTCACAAAGGTCATGTGCAAACCACAACCCAGCAGAGGATCCCCAAGACAGAGAGAAATAACACACATGTTGAGTATGGGGAAAAGTGCAGTAGGGGCTCAAGCTTCATTAGACATTAGAGAATCCATACAGGAGAGAGCTTCTATAAATGCTGTGAATGTGGGAAAACTGTCACTCAGAATTCACACCTTACTAGACATCAGAGGACCCACACAGTGGAGAAACCCTATGAATGCTCTGAGTGTGCGAAAACCTTCACTGACTTCTCAAACCTTATTAAACATCAGAGGATCCACACAGTGGAGAAACCCTATGAATGCTTTGAGTGTGGGAAAACCTTTGCTCGGAGCTCAGCCTTTATTAGACATCAGAGGATCCACAAAGGAGAAAACCCCTATAAATGCTGTGAGTGTGGGAAAACATTCGTTCAGAGCTCACACCTTATTAGACATGTATGAATGCAGGAAGTGTGGGAAAACCTTCGCTCGGAACTCACATCTTATTAGACATCAGAGGATCTACACAAGGCAGAAATCCTAAGAGTGCTAAGAATGTGGGAAAACCTTCAGTCCCATCTCAAAACTTATTACACATCAGAATATCCACACTGAGGTTATGTCTGCACTGCTGGGGCTGCACAGATCGATGCAGTGGGATGGATTGAGCTAGCAGAAGTGCTCTCTGGTCGATGCAATCAACTCCCTCCCCCTCCGAACAAAGTAAGGCTGTGTCAAACGGAGGGCATCTCCTGTCGTGCAGCACAGTGGAGACGCTGCAGTAAGAGAGCGTAAGTAAGTTGACAAGTTATAGGCAAGCTACAACATGTAGTTTGCCTATCTCCCGTCGATGGCCGCTGGCAGTGTAGACCAAGACTAAGAGAAACGCTATGAATTCTTTGAGTGCGGAGATAACCTTCACACTCATATCTAATTAGAAACCAAAGAATCCACAGTTGAGAGTGACCATTTGAATGTTCTGAGTGTGTAAAAAGCTTTGCTCCGAGCTTAAACCATATTACACAAGAGAGAATCCACACAGGGCAAAAGCCCTGTTGTGAGTGCTGACAAACCTTTGCTCACACCTTATTAAACATTGGCAGATCCACACAGAAGAAAGACACTATGAAGGCTTTGAACGTGGGAAATTCTTCCATCAGAGCTCTGCTCTTATTTATCATCTGCGAATATGCAAGGGAAATAATCACCATAAAATCCATGTCTAGGGTTGAGAAAAGATTTTGTTTTCCTTTTGCTAATTTCCACATAGTGAACTTAAAGCAGCATTTGTGTCACCGTGGGTATCTCATCTCCCCCAGCTGAGTTTTCTGCTTTTCCCTTTTGCAGTTCACCCTTCCTTGGTGTGAATCCCATGGTCTTTTTCATCCGTTCCTTTGTTCCTATATCACAGAAGTGTGTGTCCCTCCAACAGAAATGTCCATGAGCCCCAGGTGGGGGAACCAGGAGTGACTTCAACTAAGTACTTCATAAATCTACTTGAGCTTTGACTCCATTAGGATTTTCCATGGAGTTAGCTAGCTTGAGTTAGCTATTCTAATGTGAAAACACAACTCTTTTTTCAATGGAAAAATATCACCCATGTATAGTGGTTAGGGTAATTTATCAAATTTCCTCAACACTTGATGTAACCTCCATCACTTTTCATACTCTAAAGAAATTTGGAGCATCATATTTATTCTTCTTCTCCCACTGTGAAGTGGGTGTTAGTCATCAGTTTCCCCCACTAGGGCAGAAGCAGAGGGATTCCCATCTTCAGCATTAGTCCAGCAGTGTTTCCTCTGTTTCAGCCATGTAGAGTTCATCTTCTGCACATTCTACACCTCCACCTCTCTCTGTTCCATATGATTCCGTCTTCTCAGCCCTCTGTTTGGGAATCACACTTTGTTTTCTTTGATACTAAAACATAGTAATGTAGAGCCTGAGATGAAAGTGTCACAAACCTGGAAGGGGAATTTGAATGGATCTCAAACGCAGTGTGATCATTTGCAGTTTAAATCCCAGTTTCCAACTGCTGGCAAAGCTTCTTCTAGGATATTTCCTACTGAGATGCGATTGTTTGAAGATGGGAAGGTGTGCTCCACCGAAACGGAGGGTTCATGCTTTCAGATCTCAGTGGTGAGAAGGAGGCAGACAGACAAGCCTCTGACTGCAAAAACTGTTTATTCAAGGCAGCAGCAATATAAGTCCGGCACTTACCACAATAAGGGAGGGGAAGCCCATTTCCACCTATAAGCAAGCTGCAACCAGGGAGTGAACCTGCCACGCAGCACCTACTGGATCATCTGCAGGTCTGCGGAGAGCTTCGAGGCAGGACGGCACCTGGGGGTCCCAATATACCCCTTCCCCCAACTCCTGGCAATAAGCTCATTGGTTATGTCTCAATCCACTTGGGGATTGGTTTTTAACACTTGTTATTCTCTCTGCTAGTGGCACTTAGCTAAGCTGCAGTTACTTGTTTACAACTTCTGCTGGCTTAAACTGGTCCTGTGGTTAGCCTAGTTTCCTACAGTTGACCTAGTTTTCTGCAGTTAGCCTACCTCTGCATGTCGTCCCAAGTTTATGCCCAGGTCATAAGACCTAGTCTTGCTCAAGAGGCCTACCCTTGCTCATGGGGCCTAGCTATTGTTACCTATGTTAACTCAGGCCTAGCCATTGCCACTCATGCTACCCCCGCATCACAAAATTCTTCCGCTCCTTACAGAAGGTTGCCTGTTTTTGTTTGGGTTTTTCCCCATTATGATGCTTCTGGAACTTTTGTAAACAATATGACTAAGTACTAATGAGTGAAGCAGGTTTAAATAGATCCGAGGAGATGAGAATGCAATAGGAGAATCTCTTGTCCTGATTTTGAGTCATCACATTTAACCTGCTCTGGAATTTCTAGTTATATGAAAGTGGATGTATCCTAAACCTCTCTGTGATGTGGGTTTTTCCATTTACTTGAGGGCCATTTAGTCACATAACTGAATATTGGTTTTTGATTTGCCAGACTCTAACTCAGATTTATTGTGGACTTTAACAAAACGACTATTTACTAAAACAGTAATTTCTTACTTTATTTTTGCATTTCCTCTGTCCCTCCATGATGACATGGAGAAAATCTAAGTGCAGTTCAATCAACAGGAGAGAATACTCCAAACTATTGGATAGGCTAGCAACTGTTTTTAAATCTGCAGTCTGAAATGGTGAACAGCACACCCCAAATTGTGCAACTGACTGAAGTAACTGGATATAATCACAGTGCTGTTGTTCAATTGTTTAGGTCAATACTGTCTCAGATGATTTGGGGGGGAGAATCCAACAGTAAGTGTTGAGGAAGTAGGCAGAAGGCCCATGTATTTGTTTCCAAAGGCACTTGTGACAGATGACACCCCCTTGTTTACATCCTACACACTATTGCACTAATTTTTGTACAAAGTATGTCTTGTGTGGTAGCATTTAAAAATTCAAGTTGTGCTAATCTATAACATCATGGTAAAATGCATGTAGCAGCGTTATATGTGAAGTAATAAACACAAACTGAAATCATTACTAAAAATGTGGTTTCCAAGTATGTCTGGGCAATGGCCAAATCAGTTCTTCAGAGATAAATGGCAACTGACCCCTCAGACAGGTATAAACAAGGCTTATGGACCATTACCTGCTAAGTGGCCATTCTCTGGCAGGAAAGGGGGTAGGGACAGAAAAAATCTTCATCTTAGCAAAAAATCAGCATGGAATTCTTTTCCACAAAGACTGCCTGTAGCCTTGCTCCCAGCTGGAAATACTTCTCAAAGTGGGCACAGGACTATAAAAAGAGGGGGCACATATCCCCCAAATACCCCCCCCCCCCTCTGCTCATTGCATTCTCTGCACCTGAAAAGGCACAATGATAGAGTGATTGAGCTTTTGGGGGAGTTCTGACCAAAAGAGTTTGGGCAGTAAGACTGCTGAAACATGTGGTGAGCAACATTTGCTTTGAAACTAAGATAATTTCTTAAGTATGTGTTTAGTAAGGCTTTGCATTATTTTTTTTGTAACCATTTATTTTCATTACATGTACTTATATAAAATTTCTCTTTGTAGTTAATAAACTTCTTTTCTGGGTTAGATAAGTCAGTGTCTTTAAACTGACATTTCTGAATAGCTATTTGAAATAATAAGATGGGCTATTACTCTCTTAAAAGTTTATTGGCCTTCAGATATTTTGTACTATCCAGGAGAGAGCTGGGCAGTACAGGACATACATTTCTGGGGTAAGTCTGGGACTTGAGGTGTTTTGAGGGTCACCCTGCAGTATAACCAAGACTGGGGAGAGGCAGAGTGTAACCCAAGAGTGGCTGGCAGGCTGCAGTTACACACAGACACTCAGGGTCTGTCTTGCATGCTAGAAGGGTATTTGTGAGTGACCCAGATAGGAGCTACTTCAGCAAGTGTTGTAAGGCATGTAGGGTTTCAGGGCAGGGGTGACACAGCTACTTATTAGTCTGTATTGTACCCTGGTATGTCACAACTCTACAGGAGACTAGTTCTGAAGTCATCTCCTAGCTAATCCCGTGATTGGGGAAATGTTTTCCCTACCAATGGAGATGTGGGGGATATAGAAATGTTTTTGTTGAACTCACTCTTTAGTAGGAACTGTAAATGTGTGTAAAATATACTCAGTGTTGAGGGTGAGAGCTGCAGGAAAATAACTATTTTTCCTAAGAGACCCCACCTCAGGTAGATGACAGATCATGATCCTGACTTGTGTCTCATTCCTAACTTACACCTGTGCCACCAGTTTAAAGAAATTAACTGGGCACGTTTGAAGCAGATATTCCACACTAGCACTGCTGAGATTTCGCGTGGTTTGCTGAAGTAGTAGACTCCAGAGAAGTCTTCCTTTTGTAAGGTAAAGGATTTGGCAAAAAGTCAGCGTGACAGAGTCCCACAGGAACAGTACTCTAGAACCACTCTGGGTGAAGCCAGTCAGGACTCTAGTGGCGTTGGTCTCCCTTCAGGGCCCTCCCACACCAGTGCAGCCACTTCCCAAATCTGGCCTTGGAGGGGTTCAGCATCCCAGTTCCACCATGAGCCCCCCTCAAGTAGTTCCCCGGAATGGGACACCTGGGGAGCTCTTATATGCCCGCAAAGGGGCACGTACCCAGTGTTGCAATTAGAGGTGATTCACAGCCATCATGGAAGTCAGAAGGGTTTATTAGTTCTCAGAAACACGGCGCAGAACAGACTCTGTTAGCAGATGAATCAGCAAGTTACAGCAAGGACCATGTGGGAATGTTCTAGAGCCTATTCATGGGCTCTGCTCCCTCGGATCTCCCACAGGGGACTCGCCCTTCCCACTGCCAGTCTCAGACACACCCCCTTGCCCCTCCCTGGTCTTTTGTCTCTTTCCCAGGCAAAGTGGTTGTGACCCGTCTGTGCCCAGGGTAGCCCCCTGAGAATGCCAAGATCAGGGCACGCTGCAAAAGGAGAGCAGATTCTCTCAGCACTGGTGGGTGACACTGAAGCCGGACTTCCCAACCAGCCACGAACTGCTTCTGATTCCCCCACACTGGTTATCAAGAACCCAGTTCACAAATGCCCACAGCCCCCTTTACTACATTCCAGTTCCAGGCTCCCAAATCAGCCACTAGGTCCAGTAAAGAGGCCATTTATTTAAACTTTATGCTCTTTACTAAAAAGGTTCCCTCTGACCCCAAGGGGTCAGCCACAGCACCAGTTCAATATAAGTTTGGATCTTACCTAAAATACCATGCTGCCAGCCAATCCTTTAGTAACTAAAACTAAAGGTTTATTGTAAAAAGAAAGAAATTAACCATAAGAGAAATGTTAAAGGGTCAAAGCAAATCAAATACATATAAATGATTGAAAGTCCATATACATAAGGTTTCTCGAAGAAATGTGGAGTTGCAGGCTTGTATAGTCTCCTCTGGCATACATCCAGTACCTGGATGGGTCCTAGTCCTTTGTTACACAGCTTCAGTTGCAGATGACTTGATCCAGAGGTAGGTAGGTGGATGAAGCTCAGGATAGAAGACAAAATGGTTTCTGTGGTTTGATCTTATATACCCTCTGTCCCCGGTCATGTGGCCTGTGGAAAGTAACAAGAACTCAAATGGAGTCCAGAGTCACATGGGCCAATCCTGGTGACCCTTCAGGTATGCCTGGAGTCCAGAGTCACATGGGCCAATCCTGGTAACTCTTCAGGTGTGCCTTTAGTTTCTTCCTTGGCCCCTTACCTCTGTGAGTGTCTTAATGGGCATTAAGCGGGCCATTGTCCTGCCGCCTCTCTGTCTGGGGTGTGTCCCAGCCAGCCCAAATTGACATACAGAAATATCAAATACATCCATAACTTTCATTTCACATATAATACATGAACATAAGTATTATTATCTTACTCAACACAATACATCCTTTCTAACAGTACTTGACATGATGTATCTCACACGAATTATCATGATTCTGACATACTGATGTCACACAATATACTAAATGCCCCCCCACTCAAGCCAGCCCGCACGACACCCCCAACACAAGACTGGTGTAGAAAGGAGTAATCAGAGCTCCTGAATACACCTCAGCCCTCCCCCCCCCCCTTATCCAGACAGCGTGACAGTGGTCACCTCTCTATTTTTCTGCCTGCTGCAACCTGTTTCTGCTGGTTGGCTCAAGGGAAGAGGGTCCTGGCCATTCGCTGTGGGCGTGCAGCTAGAAGACGGCCCGTCTGCCCTCTAGTGGCCTCTTCAATGATCACACATTCTGGTCTCATTACTGAAAAATATGAGTAATCCATTGGGGAAACTGAGGCGCACACAGTATTCAGAGAAAACATTAAGAATTTATCCACTTTTTCACAGCAGCTCAATCCCAGTCTGCAGCCCCCAGCTCTGCTGCTGCCCTGCAGTCCCAGAAAGAAATGCTGAGACTGTGAGAAAGTAACCATGACCAAATGTAACTTCACTCTTTACACCTCCCATTAAGTACAAAAGAGGCGGTACCAATGACCCCAGATTCAAGGCCCTCCGAAATGGAACATGACCATGTGTTGGAAGGGGTGGTACCGGGGGAACGGGTGCTACAGGTAAAATTAAGCCTACCAAGAAGAAGGAGGGTAAAGAAGGGGGATCCATTGGTATACAGAGCCATAGTTACGGGAGGATGGAGTTCCCTCAGCATATGGAGCTATGGTAGGAGGAGAAAACTCAGTAAGCATATAGAGAAAAGCCTCATGTGAAGGGATATTTTGATGTGTTCCCCCTCCTGCAATCTGGACTGGTGTGTAGCTGTGTCACCCCAATTCCTCACTCTTGGGCCCCGACTTACCCCACTTTGCTGTGTGAACCACCCACTCCTGGGTCAGCCCATGCCCAGCCTCCTGCAAGTACTCGGTCACACCCATTGCCGGACATGGGCGTTCACCTGACCCCAGCCTGCACACTGCACCCTGCAAGCTCATTTACATTTCTCCGTCAATGTATCAAAGAAATTGATATGCACCAGCTCTGCCACTCTAAGTGAGGTCTCTGCACACACTCAATCCACATGCACTGTTTTGGATAAAACAAACAAATAAATGTATTGAATGCAGCAAGATTTTAAGTGATTCTAAGTCAGATTAATATAAATCAAGAGATTAATAAGAAGTCAAGGAGTTCATCACAATCAACTAAAAGGTAATTCGCATCCTAAACTAAGATTAATATTTCAGTATCTTTCAGTCTAGAACATTAGCTTACCCACAGTTGGTTGTGATGCATCTTGTAACCAGCCCCCCCTCCGGTGGGTAGGTGCCATTCCTTGATGCTGCTTAGAAGACAGATTCCAGGGGAGAGCCTTGAGATAAAGATGCCTCAGCTTTTAACAAGTTTCTTCAACACCCCTTGGGGTAAGGTGATCGGCCATGTCTGGCAATGGGCATGATTTCTTCCACTTGAGCCAAAGCGCTCACAGATGCTTAGGCCAGTCCATTGTTCCTGTATGCAGGTCTATGCAGGGGCATGGAAACACAGCCTTGTGTTTGTTTGTATGTATTCAAGCCTTGTGAGACACACATTTGGGGATATGACACAGCAGCTTTTCATATCTGTACAGATGTGTGACATTGCAGGAAACATGCTACCACAACAGTAAAGTTCAGTATGTTGTGAGCATTCCAAAAACACCTTACATGGCCACTTTGCAGTAGACAATACACAGTTACACTATATAAGGATGAACATGAATGATACACAAATCACACTGTCGGGCTGTACATGGGGTACAGTGTGTCACAGCTATTGTTTTATTCTTGTTTGTTTAGCCCCAATAAACCCATCACGTTGCCTGCAAATTGGACTCTGGACTTTTGCTTTCAGGTGAACTGTGCCTGGGGACTGAGAGGGGAAGGTCAGGGGAGCCCTTACAGTAATATTAGCAAAATGTCATTCCTTGTTTGGGTTTTTATAACCTTGTTTGCACTATTTTTAAACATTGAAATATAGTTATAAGAATATTATAGCAAAAATGGTTAAAAAAATAACCAAGCATAGTATAACATGGTAGATATGGTTAAGCTGCAAAATGTTAAAGCTAACCAAACAATTTCAACAGGTTTCCACTTTTGTCTCCCCAAATACTACTGAGAGTTATAAAAGTTTAATACCCTTAAAGTATTTGCATAGATCTGTATTTAAAATACATACTACATGTATATACACCATATCTATCTTGTCCATATTGTGGCAAGGTGGGCCTGTTTTGCCCCGTGGGTCTGCGCTCCTTACGGCTATGCCGGTGGTGCAGCTGGGTGGGAGCATGGGGGAGGGGGGTGACTCCCGTTTAGGCTCTCCTCCGGTCTCCACACCTTGCAGCAGCAGCAGCTCCGCTCCTCTACTGACTCCACACCTAGTAGCAGCTCTACTCAACTCCCTCTCAGCTGCCCCCATCTGCCTGACTGGGAGGCTTTTAACTGCTGGGGCAAGTTCCTTGATTGGCCCCAGCTGGCCTGATTGGCCTAATTGGCCTAATTGCCCTGGAGTGGCCGCAGCTGGCCTGATTGGCCTAACTGCCCTGGAGTGGCGGCAGCTGGATCACCCAGGGAACAAAGATTTGCTAAGCCTGGGGCTGATATATATGCCTTCCAGCACCCTCCTATAGCCGTCAGGGCTGGCCCTGTCACAATATATATTAATTATTTGGGAGAGCTGCCAAGGTTCGAGCATTAAACTATATTCCTCAGTCGAAGTCCTGGGTCTCACATCCCCAGACCCCACTAAAAGGGACTAAAAATAATTGGAAAATAAAATTTGTCAATCTGTCATATGAGGAAATGTGCAGACCAAAGGACAGATGGGGCATGAATGTGTGGATGGTAATAAAAGGTGGTCATATAACAATGTTTAACCCACTGGTTCAGCTTCAGTCCACGCATTATGCTTTTCTGGGACAATGGGTAAAGCATCCTCCCCATAAGAGACAAAAAATGGGGAACTTTAATAAAAAGTGAGAGCCTGAGACATGAGGCCAAGTACAACAGGCCACCTACGAGGCCTGAGCTAAAGTAGTTGGGGCCTGCTGTTATAAAACAAAGTTAGCAGAAGTCAGGCTGTGAACCTGTGGACAAGTTCCTGAACACAGCAAGAACAGGGCTGGTATTGCAAAAACACACATTCCTAAAGAAGCACTAGGCACAAGACACTCACGCAAGCACTTTCCAGACAGGTGGTTCCAGAACACCCTCATACTAGGTCTGGTACAAACACACTCCCCAAATATAACAGGAAGCTGCTGACCCCTCTTTCAAATAAGGCAGGATGACAGTATGATTAACAGAGATGTTTTGATCGAACCAACATATGGTAATTAGCCATGTCAGAGGGGCAACACGTAACCTGTTTGTATCAGTGTATAAAAGAGGGTCTCAAAAGGAGTGTCTTTGGCCGGCTTAGAGGGAAATGGAAAGTCCAGCCATTTGCTGGGCCATGTCCATCGTCACGGGCATCCATGTGTTTAGTGTACTTGTAGCATGTATAGAGCGCTTTTTACCATGCTTCATCAACAATAAACCTGACTGGGTGCCTTCACTATTGAATCTGGGTCTGTGGACTTATTGGGCAGGTCGATCCAGGTCTCCTGTGTCCACTATCTGTGCAGAGTGGGAGCAGCACACTGAAAGAATACACACACTGCCCAACAGAACATCGGGGTACAAGGCAGGGAATTGGGGTGAAGTGCCTGGTGCCTTTTTCTGTGAGATTTGTGAGTGGCTCTGGGAGCATTCATGCAATCTAGCTGGATGTGGGACCTTTTGATGACACTCTAGAGGAATGGAACTCATATACCGCACATTTTCAGTTTTTTGTTATTGCAAATTAAATTACAGAGGGTGCCCATTTTCTTAAGTGTTGTAGGAGCTAAAACCTGTACTTTATCGCATAGCTTATTGAACCCTGATAAGCCAGAGACAAAACCTTACAGTGACATTGTGAAAATCCTGGAGGCACATTTTTCTCTAAAACCTCTGGTAACTGCAGAGAGATTTAGGCTCCACAGAAGGAATTAAGAAGAGAGTGAAAAAAGTGTGCAATTTGTAGCAGCTTTGAAGAAGCTTGCTGAGCACTGTGAATGTAATGATGTGTTAAATGACACCCTACATGATAGGTTACTGTGGTCTGCACAATGAAGCAATACAGAAGCACCTATTGACAGAGGCCCAGCTCACCTGGCAGAAAGCCACTGAAATTGCAATCTCTATGGAGCTGGCCACAAAGGAAGCCCAACAGCTCAGTGCATCAACCAGAATCATAGAATCATAGAATATTAGAGTTGGAAGGGACCTCAGGAGGTCATCTAGTCCAACCCCCTGCTCAAAGCAGGACTAACCTCAACTATATCATCCCAACCAGGGCTTTGTCAAGCCTCAGCTTAAAAACCTCTAAGGATGGAGATTCCACCACCTCCCTAGGTAACCCATTCCAGTGCTTCACCACCCTCCTAGTGAAAAACTTTTTCCTAATGTCCAACATAGACCTCCCCAACTGCAACTTGAGACCGTTGCTCCTTGTTCTGTCATCTGCCACCACCAAGAACAGCCTAGCCCCATCCTCCCTGGAACCCCCTTCAGGTAGTTAAAGGCCACTATCAAATCCCCCCTCACTCTTCTCTTTTGCAGACTAAACAAGCCCAGTTCCCTCAGCCTCTCCTCATAAGTCCTGTGCTCCAGCCCCCTAATCATTTTGGTTGCCCTCCGCTGCACTCTCTCTAACTTGTCCACATCCTTTTTGTAGTGGGGGGCCCAAAACTGGACACAATACTCTAAATGCGGCCTCACCAATGCCGAATAGAGGGGAATAATCACTTCCCGTGACCTGCTGGCAATGCCCCTCCTAATGCAGCCCAATATGCCATTAGCCTTCTTGAAAACCAGGGCACACTGCTGACTCATATCCAGCCTTTTATCCACCGTTACCCCCAGGTCCTTTTCTGCAGAGCTGCTGCCCAGCTCGTCGGTCCCCAGTCTATAGCTGTGCATGGGATTCTTCCTTCCTAAGTGGAGGACTCTGCACTTGTCCTTGTTGAACCTCATTAGATTTCTTTTGGCCCAATCCTCCAGTTTGTTTAGGTCACTCTGTATCCTATCCCTACCCTCCAGGGTATCTACCACTCCCCCCAGCTTAGTGTCGTCCGCAAACTTGCTGAGGGTGCAATCTACCCCATCCTCCAGATCATTAATAAAGATGTTGAACAAAACCGGCCCCAGGACCGACCCCTGGGGAACTCCGCTTGTGACCTGTTGCCAGCTAGACATGGAGCCATTGATCACTACTCGTTGAGCCCTATGCTCTAGCCAGTTCTCTATCCATTTTATAGTCCATTCATCCAACCCATACTTCTTTAACTTGCTGATAAGAATACTGTGTGAGACAGTAACAAAAGCTTTGCTAAAGTCAAGGTATATCACATCCACCGCCTTCCCTACATCCACAGAGCCAGTCACCTCATCATAGAAAGCAATCAGGTTGGTCAGGCATGACTTTCCCTTGGTGAATCCGTGTTGACTGTTCCTGATCACCTTCCTCTCCTCCAAGTGCCTTAAAATGGATTCCTTAAGGACCTGCTCCATGATTTTTCCAGGGATTGAGGTGAGGCTGACTGGTCTGTAGTTCCCTGGATCCTCTTTCCTCCCTTTTTTGAAGATGGGCACTACATTTGCTTTTTTCCAGTCCTCAGGGACCTCCCCCTGTTGCCACGAGCTTTCAAAGATAATAGCCAATGGCTCTGAAATCACCTCAGCCAACTCCCTCAGCACCCTCGGGTGCACTGCATCTGGCCCCCTGGACTTGTGAATGTCCAATCCTTCTAAATAGTCTTGGACCCGTTCCTTCCACACTGCGGGATGTTCGCCTCCTTCCCATTCTGTGCCACCCAGTGCAGCAGTCTGAGAGCTGATCTTCTCTGTGAAGACAGAGGCAAAAAAGGCATTGACTACCTCAGCTTTCTCCACATCCTCTGTCACTAGGTCGCCTCCCTCATTCTCTAAGGGGCCCACACTTTCTCTAATCTTCCTCTTGTTGGCAACATGCCTGTAGAAACCCTTCTTGTTCCCCTTCACGTCCCTTGCTAGCTGCAACTCCAATTGTGCTTTGGCCTTCCTGATTTCATTCCTGCATGTTCGAGCAGTGTTTATATAATCCTCTCTAGTCATCTGACCAAGCTTCCACTTCTTGTAAGCTTCTTTTTTGTGTTTAAGTTCGCCAAGGACATCTTTGTTAAGCCAAGCTGGACGCCTACCATATTTGCTATTCTTTCTGCAAATCGGGATGGTTTGCTCTTGTGCCCTCAATAAGGTCTCTTTAAAATACAGGCAGCTCTCTTGGGTTCCTTTCCCCCTCATATTAGCCTCCCAGGGAATCCTGCCCAACAGTTCCCTGAGGGAGTCAAAGTCCGCTTTTCTGAAGTCTATGGTCCGTATCCTGCTGCTCTCCTTTCTTCCTTTCGTCAGGATCCTGAACTCGACCATCTCATGGTCACTGCTGCCCAGGTTGCCCCCCACTTGTACTTCCCCTACCAAATCTTCCCTGTTTGTGAGCAGCAGGTCAAGAAAAGCACGGCCCCTAGTTGGTTGCTCCAGCACTTGCACCTGGAAATTGTCTGCAACACTCTCCAAAAACTTCCTGGATTGTTTGTGCTCTGCTGTATTGCTCTTCCAAAAGATGTCAGGGTGATTGAAGTCTCCCATGAGAATCAGGCCCTGTGAACTGGAAACTTTCCATAGCTGAGTAAGGAAAGCCTCATCTACCTCATCCTCTTGGTCTGGTGGTCTGTAACAGACACCCACCAGGACATCACTCTTATTGTTCTTGCTTCTAAGCTTAACCCAGAGACACTCAACTGACTTATCTCCAGTTTCATACTGGAGCTCAGAGCAGTCATAGTGCTCTCTTACATACAGTGCAACTCCTCCCCCTTTCGCCCCTGCCTGTCCTTCCTGAACAGTTTATACCCATCCATGACAGCGCTCCAATCATGAGAGTTATTCCACCAAGTCTCAGTTATTCCAATCATGTCGTAGTTTCTTGACTGTGCCAGGACTTCCAGTTCTTCCTGCTTGTTTCCCAGGCTTCTTTCATTTGTGTACAGGCACTTGAGATAAGTAGCCGAGTGGCCTACTTTCACAGTATGAATCGGGAGGCCTCCCCTGCTGCACCCTCCTCCTTCTGCTTCCTTGTGGTGTCCCTCTTCCCCACTAACCTTCGGGCTTAGGTCCCCGTCCCCCGTCGAAACTAGTTTAAAGCCCTCCTCACCAGGTTAGCCAGCCTGTCTGCGAATATACTCTTCCCTGTCTTCGTTAGATGAATCCCGTCCCTTCCTAGTAATCCTTCTTCCTGGAACAGCATTCCATGATCAAAAAATCCAAAGCCCTCCCTTCGACACCACATGCGTAACCACGCATTTACTTCCCCCATGCGACTGTCCCTACCTGGGCCTTTTCCCTGAACAGGGAGGATGGACGAGAACACCACTTGCGCTTCAAACTCCTTAATCTCTTTTCCCAGAGCCACATAGTCCGCAGTGATCCGCTCAAGATCATTCTTTGGCAGTGTCATTGGTGCCCACATGGAGGAGCAGGAAGGGGTAGCGGTCTGAGGACTTGATAAGTTTTGGCAGTCTCTCCGTCACATCCCTAATCCTAGCTCCAGGCAAGCAGCACATTTCTCTAGTTTCCCGGTCTGGACGGCAGATGGATGACTCCATCCCCCTTAGGAGGGAGTCCCCGACCACCATCACCCTTCTCTTCCTCTTGGGAATGGTGGTCGTGGAACCCCCATCCCTAGGAGAATGCATCTCTTGCCTTCTGATCAAACGGGTCTCCTGATGATCCATTCCCTCCGAAGGGTCCTCCAAATCATTCTCCGCCGTAGTACTTGTGCAGAGAGGATGAAAACGATTCCTTACTTTTATCTGCATGGTGGGCACATGGGTTCCCTTTCTTCGGGAGGTCACATGCTGCCAATTTTCTTCCCCGTTCTTCATTGTCGCCTGCCCGGCCTTCTCTGAATCTTCCTTACACTCTGCCTGTGCCTGATGGAGAAAGACATTGTTTTCTGTAATGCACCGCAGGGTTGACATTTGGGTCTCTAGTCCTTTAACCTTCTCTTCCAATAAGGAAACCAGCCTGCACTTGGTACAGATGAAGTCATTTCTATCCTGTGGGAGGAAGACAAACATAGCACACCCAGTGCAGGTGACAACAACGGATCGCTCCATCTCCATATCTCTGCTCTGAGAGCCTCCTCAGATGCTCAATTTCCTGCTCAGCAACGTCTGGAAGGCAAAGACCTGCAGTGGGCTCCCTCCGCAGCCGAACTCCCAGGCAAACTCCCTCCTTCTCCTTCTGTTCGCCGCTCAGCTGGTTCGCAGCTGGCTGCCTTTTATAAGGCTGGGGCAGTTGCCCCGCCCCTGCACTTACCCCTCAAAGCCCCGCCCCCGCAATTAACCCCACCTGGATCCAATCAATCACTCAAACAGACAAACCCCCAACTGCCAAAATGGTGCCTGTAACTGCACCAGTCACAAGCACCCACCCACAGTCAGCTGTACTTGCACCAGTCACACACCTGGTCTCTCAGGTACTCCCCCTCTAGCACAGCACACCCCACACAGCTGCACTCACTTAGCACAAACCTGGGACAGCTCCCAGGCAAACTCCCTCCTTCTCCTTCTGTTAGCCGCCCCTCTGTTCGCTGCTCAGCTGGTTCGCAGCTGGCTGCCTTTTATAAGGTGTCACAAGAACCTACCCATAAGACAGTGGGGAGCCGGGAATGTTACCACTTTGGAAAGCCAGGACACCATGCATTGGAATACTGGTGTAAAGACCTAGTGTGTTGACAATGTGGCAAAAAGGGACATATTGAGCGTGCCTGAAAATAAAAGAAGAGTCAAATAGAACAGGCAACCTGGAGAAAAAGAAGCCTGCTGTCTGTAGGACCAAAAAGGAAAATCTGCATGTGGTAGAGTAGACTCAGGATGATCAAAATGACACCTAGTCAGAAGAAGTGCCACTCCATGTCTTGTCCATGGCTGTTGGCTCACATGAACACTGGGTAACCCCGCTGCTGGAAGGAAACCTGTATGCATGGAACTGGACACCAGCGCAGCAGTTTCTCTGGTCTCAGACCCTGTGTATTAGAAGAATTTCCTGAGCACCCACCATCTCTGTCTGAAAGCATGGATCCTGCAATGCTCTCCACTGTCGTCAGTGTTCTGAACAGATCACGGCTGGTCACCCTGAACATCATGAACTCCCAGTTGGAACTGGAATCTGAGGCACCTGACCGGCTGGGGGCTATGCAAACAAAACGCTGGTGTGACAGGGTGCTGGGCAGCAACCTCTTAGCCAGCCCTCTGTCATGCCAGCCCCAATTAAGCAAGGTAAATTGGAGCTGGCTAGAGACATCTGTACCTGATTGGTGAATGGGAAGCAGCTGTCAGCCTAATTAGCCAGGGGCTATATACAGACCCAGGCAAAGGAAGTAAGGGGAGAAGTCAGAGAGTGGAAGAGGAGCAGAGATTCTGCCTGCCTGGCTTGCTGCAGAAGCTGGGGAGTCCCTGAGGCAGCTAGCCAAAGCTGTGTAGTTGGTGGGACTGCATGCTGTAAATAAACTGCGCCGGTGAATGCTGAACTGGAAGGGTCTCTGAGTGGTTTATGAGCCAGGAGGAGAAAGGAGCAGAGAAGCCCCTGCTGGTGCACTGATACAGCTGGATTATTGTGTGCATTCATGGAGCATCTGCACATGGTGCACCGCCACTTTTGGGCACATGAAACAAGCACTGAGTAATGGGATGACATCGTTATGCAGGTCTGGGATGAGGAGCAGTGGCTGCAGAACTTTCAGATGTGCAAAGCCACCTTCGTGGAACTCTGTGTGGAGCTCACCCCTGCCCTGCAGCAAAAGGACACTCAAATGAGAGTTGCCTTCTCGGTGGAGAAGCACGTAGCAATTGCTGTTTGGAAGGTGGCAACTCCCAACTGCTATCGGCCAGTCGCTAATCAGTTTGGAGTCAGGAAGTCCACCATTGGAGCTGTGTTATCACAAGTGTGCAGGGCCATTAATCGCATTTTGCTATGAAGGACTGTGAATCTTGGAAATGTACGTGAAATAGTGGATGGCTTTGCAATAAGGGGATTTCCTAACTGTGGTGGGGCGATAGATGGCACACCAATTTTGGCCTCTGACCATCTTGTGACTTGGCACATCAATAGAAAGGGGTACTTCTCTATGGTACTGCAGGCGCTTTTGGATCACCATGGGTGTTTCACTGACATCAATGCAGGTTGGTCAGGGAAGGTGCATGACACACCCATCTTCAGGAACACTGGCCTGTACAGAAAGCTGCAAACAGGGACTTTCTTTCCAGACCAAAAGATTCCAACAGAAGATGTTGAAATGCCCATTGTGATCCTGGGAGACCCAGCCTACCCCTTACTGCCATTACTCATGAAGCCTTATACAGGCAACCTGGGTGGCAGCAAGGAGCGCTTCAATAATAGGCAGAGCAGGTGCCGAATGACCGTGAATGGGCCATTTGGCAGATTAAAAGATCACTGGTGCTGCCTCTATGGCAGGTTAGACCTAAATGAGGAAAATATTCCCATGGTTATAGCCGTCTTCTGTGTGCTCCATAATATTCATGAAGTGAAGGGTGAAAAGTTTCCCTCTGGGTGGAGCACAGAGGCAGATTGTTTTGTGGCTGACTATGAACAACCAGCTGTCAGGGCTATTAGAGGGACACAATGGGAGTCCAGTCAAATCAGGCAGGCCTTGGGTAACTCTTCTGACAATGAGCACCAATAAGGTGTCTTTGTAAACAGCACAGTGCTATGCTATGACCACTATCTAGCTTGCACTGTGCATTAATCAGAGGTGCAACTGTGCAAGAGACAAATAAAGATTGCTTATTCTTCACAGAGTATGTCTTTATTAAATAACAATTATTCACAACACATAGAAAAAGCTAGGCTGGAGGGGAAAAAGCAGTGAGAGGCTGTGTGAGCCTACGTCCAGCTATCATTCTGGTAGCTGTATAAAGGGGTGGAGTGAACGGGATACCGAGATGATCTGAGAGTTCAGTAGGAATGTGTGGGTGGAGTTTGGGGAGGGCGTGGAAAACAGTTCTGCACTGGCTGCAAGGGGGCTGGCGAGTATGCATGAATCCAATCTGCAGCCTGATGAGTGACTTTAGAAGATCAGTTTGCTCTTCCATGGCTTTTCTCAAGTACTTGTGTCCTGCTATCACTCGCTCCTGGTTTTCCCTCCTCTTCTGCCTATCAGTTTTCTAATTTTTGGACACAGTGTGTCTCCATGCCTCCCCCCCCACCTCAGAGGATTGGTGGAGTTCTTGGAACATATTCTCTTTGCTTCTCCATGGTTGTTTTCTTATCAGTTACAGGTGCTCGGCAGGTGTGTGTGGGGGGCAGGGTTTCCCCTCAAAGGCACATCTGTAGAAGCACAATAAACAATGAACAGAAGCATTATTGTGAACACAATAACAGCATTGATGCATTTCTGTAAAGTACACCTCTTTCTCACTGCCCCTGACAAGTGCACAGCTCAAAGATCAAGCAGGGCATGGTGAGTTGTGCCTGGGGGAGAGGCAGGAAGGAGAATCTAGCTGAGGAAAAGGCTCTGGGTGGGTGATTGTTGAGAATATTGACACAGGTAGATAGGGACAAAATTTCAAATTGTGCCATACAAGCTGATATCTCACTCCTCAAAGTAAGCAGGGATGCTAGGGTGCATCTCCTCCATGCAAGCAGCTTCAAACTGTGTCCCTATATGCGGCTCGCCTATGTGCTGCTTTGGTCTCTGCACAAGTAATTGCCGATTGGCACAGGACAGTTTCCTACAACGGGGGAAGAATCAAAGCAGCTGTGCCGAGGAAAATCCGGCAAAGGATTGGCGAGTACCTCCAGGAAAGTTTCCTAGAGATCTCTCTGGAGGATTCCCGTGGAATCTAAGCATGTATTAACACACTTCACCACCACACTGCCTAATTGAACAGGGGAATGGGAAGCACATACAACCACAGCTATTCTTGTGCATTTCTATCCCTTCAACAAGCTGTATAATGCAACAAAGCAAAGGACAGCTGTAACTCATGTAACCGAGCAGCATCAGCTCCAAAAAACTTCCGACTCGAGCTCCCTCTGCTTCATCCTGCACGCCAGAGCTGTAGGGCTGAGACTGGCTCGAACTGTCCAGGGTC
This sequence comes from Emydura macquarii macquarii, assembly GCF_026122565.2. Lineage (NCBI taxonomy): Eukaryota > Metazoa > Chordata > Testudines > Chelidae > Emydura > Emydura macquarii. The sequence continues at coordinate 395,090 of NW_027133141.1, read as the reverse complement.
AAGAAGAGATCCTGACTCCCCACATCACTGAATGATGTAGTCCCCTCTGCATTCTCCTCCAATTGAACCTCCTCATCCACGACTTCATTGTCAGGATTGAGTCTCATCTCCACTGCCCCTGAGCACGCATCTCTTGCCTGTGGAAGTGGGGGCACCACTAAGTATGGCTTCCAGTTCCTTACAGAATCAACAGGTCTTTGGCTCTGCACTAGCATGATGGTTTGATTCCCTAGCCTTTTGGTACTCCTGCTGCAGCTCCTTGATTTTTCAAATGGGACTGCAGCGTGTCCTGTTCATAGCCCTTCTCCAGCATTAAACAAGAAATCTGACTGTAGGTATCATAGTTCCTTCAGTTCGAGCAGAGCTGTGACTGTCGCTTCTCCCCAAATGCTGATCAGATCCAGAAGCTCTAGTGTTCTCCAGATGGGAGAGCATTTGGTGCGTGGAGCTGCCATGGTCAGCTGGGAAAATGTGATGTGAGTTATCCACGCTCACCAAACAGGAAGTGGAATTTCAGGTATTTCCAGGACATTAAAAGGAGAGGGGCGGATGGTCACAGGGTAAGGGAGTTCAAACTGATGGCCAGAGCGGTCAGGATGGGCTTTGTGGGACACTTCCTGGAGGCCATTTATTGCAACATAGCCAAGCACGGTGATTCCACTGATGCTTTGTCACTAAATCTTTGGCACAAAAAGCTCAATGCCTCTAATCAAGGTGGTTTCATTTTGCCGAAAAATCAGGGGAGTTGGGTCGGTGTTGGGGAGATTGCTGTGTGTACACCTCCACTGTTTTGGTGCAAAAAGCTGACTTTGGTCAACAAATCTCTAGTATAGACCAGGCCCAAGATATAGATATTTTTTGCCCTTGCCCCTTTCCTGCCAAAGATTGGCCACTTAGCAAATAAAGGTCCATTGGCCTTGTTTACACCAGGCTGAGGTCTCAATTACCCTTTGTCTCTGAGAAACTGGTTTGGCCACTCATCAGTCTTATCTAGAAAACCTACTTTTAATCATGATCTCAGCTTGTGTTTATTACTTCACATATAACACTGCTATATGCAATTTGCCATGATGTTATTGATCAGTAAATTATGAATTTTTTAATTGTACCTCACAAGACATGCATTGTATCAAAATTACTACACTAGGGTGAGAACACAGGGGTATAGTCTGTCACAAGAGCTCGTGTCACAACTGCCATGGGAAACAAATACATGGGCTTTTTGCCTAGTTCCTTGTCACTTTCTGTGGAATTCTCTCTCTGAATCATCTGAGACAATACAGACCTAAACAACTGAACAGCACTCTGATGATATCCAGTTACTTCAGCTAGTTCCACAATTTGGGGTGTGCTGTTGTTCACCATTTCAGACTAGAGATTTAAAAAGAGTTGGTAACATGTATAATATCTTGGAGTATTCTCTCCTGTTGACTGAACCACCCTTGAACTTTCTCTATGTCATGGAGTGAGCAGGGGAAAAGCAAAAATAAAATAAGACGTGACTATTTTAGTAAATTCTCAAAGTCCCCAACAAATCTGAGCTACAGTCTGGCAAATCAAACAAATATCCAGTAATGGGACCAAATGTCCCTCAAGCAAGAGGAAAAACCCACATCACAGAGAGGTACAAGAAACATCCAGTTTCATATAGCTAGAAATCACAGGGGAGATTAAATGTGATAACTCAGAATCAGGACAAGAGATCCTCCTACTGCATTCTTCTCTGATCCATTCAAACCTGTTTCATAGAATCATAGAATATTAGAGTTGGAAGGGACCTCAGGAGGTCATCTAGTCCAACCCCCTGCTCAAAGCAGGACTAACCTCAGCTAAATCATCCCAGCCAGGGCTTTGTCACGCCTCAGCTTAAAAACCTCTAAAGATGGAGATTCCACCACCTCCCTAGGTAACCCATTCCAGTGCTTCACCACCCTCCTAGTGAAAAACGTTTTCCTAATGTCCAACATAGACCTCCCCCACTGCAACTTGAGACCGTTGCTCCTTGTTCTGTCATCTGCCACCACCAAGAACAGCCTAGCCCCATCCTCCTTGGAACCCCCTTTCAGGTAGTTAAAGGCTGCTATCAAATCCTCCCTCATTCTTCTCTTTTGCAGACTAAACAAGCCCAGTTTCCTTAGCCTCTCCTCATAAGTCCTGTGCTCCAGCCCCTAATCATTTTGGTTGCCCTCCGCTGCACTCTCTCCAACTTGTCTACATCCTTTTTGTAGTGGAGGCCCAAAACTGGACACAATACTCTAAATGCGGCCTCACCAATGCCGAATAGAGGGGAATAATCACTTCCCTCCATCTGCTGGCAATGCTCCTACTAATGCAGCCCAATATGCTATTAGCCTTCTTGACAACCAGGGCACACTGCTGACTCGTATCCAGCTTTTTATCCACTGTTACCCCCAGGTCCTTTTCTGCAGAACTGCTGCCTAGCTCGTCGGTCCCCAGTCTATAGCTGTGCATGGGATTCTTCCTTCCTAAGTGGAGGACTCTGCACTTTTCTTTGTTGAACTTCATTAGATTTCTTTTGGCCCAATCCTCCAGTTTGTTTAGGTCACTCTGTATCCTATCCCTACCTTCCAGGGTATCTACCACTCCCCCCAGCTTAGTGTCGTCCGCAAACTTGCTGTGGGTGCAATCTACCCCATCCTCCAGATCATTAATAAAGATGTTGAACAAAACCGGCCCCAGGACCGACCCCTGGGGAACTCCGCTTGTGACTGGTTGCCAGCTAGACATGGAGCCATTGATCACTACTCGTTGAGCCCTATGCTCTAGCCAGTTCTCTATCCATTTTATAGTCCATTCATCCCAACCCATACTTCTTTAACTTTCTGATTAGTATTGTCTTATATTGTTTACAAAAGTTCTAGCATCATTGTAATGGAAAAACTGAACCAAACCAAACAGAAAACAAAAAACCTAGCTATCTTTCCCATCTGCAAACAATCCCAACTGAGTAGGAAAAATCCTAGAAAATGCTTCATCAACCATTAGAAACTGGGATTAAATAACCAAATAATCACACTGCATTTGATATCCATTCAAATTCCCCTTCCAGGTCTGTGACATTTTCATCTCAGGCTCTAAATTACTATGTTTTAGGATAAAAAAAACCAAAGTGTGATTCCAAGCAGAGGGCTGAGAACCCTGAATCATATGGAACAGAGAGAGATGGAGGTGTAGAATGTGGAAAAAATAAATTATACATGGTTCAAACAGAGGAAATACTTCTGGGATAATTCAGAAGGTGGGAATCCCTCTGACTCAGCACTTCTTCAGGTGTCACAGAGGTTGAAAAAACGCTTTTTCCCCTATCACTAATCATGCTCCTTCTCTTTGTTGTATTTAAATTTATTTAAAATGAGAAAAATGGTACAAAAACCAACTGCTATGCTTGTAAGCCTGTAAGCCCAGAAGCACCTATGCAGCTCTCTGGATAGTTACCTCAGGGTCAGACACAGAGTGGGGACTCAGTTAGCCTGGTTGCCTGTAAGCCCAGAGGCATATGTGCAGGATTATCCTAGGCTCAGACACAGAGAGGAGACTCAGTTAGCCCGTTTGGCTGGAAACCAGAGGCACCTACGCAGCTCTCTGACACAAGGATCACCTTAGGCCCAGACACAGAGCAGGGACTCTGTCTGTAGGCTCAAAGACACCTGTGGCTTCCTAATGGAAGGATTACCCTGGCTTAGACACAGAGCGGGAACTCAGTTAGCCCAGTTGTCTAAAGCCTAAAGTGCACCTTTGCTTCAATGATGCTTACTGCTATTCAGATGTTTTCCAAGACGTCCCGAATCTCCTTTTCTGCTGAGGTCCGTTCTCCTGATTTCCTCCGGCCCAGCTTTCTAAGTTCAGCTCTGTTTCTTCCAAGTGATCTCAGCTCTCTACAAACTACCTGCTGACAGTCGGCTATATATATAGCTCTCAGTTTCAGTTAGTGGAGGGGTCACGTTAGGAGCGAGAACCTCAAAATGGATAGGGGAGGTGCTAGGAGTGAGGAGGGAGTTAGGAATGAACAGAGAGGGGAGCTATTTTTTAATTGTCAATGCCAGATTCACTTGCTAATTTTTTTCCTAAAGATTCTTTTCCTAAAACTTACCAATGTTTTAAATACCACAGAATGTCCAGACACGGATACCACTCTCTCTTTGTCTTATTAATTACTGTTATTTTTGTTGTAATTTTAAACCCCTTCTGAGGCTTTTCTGCAATGATTTTCACGTGATTATTCTGTCTAGCAGATTCAAATAGCTCGAGACAAAAATCTCCAGCTACAGCAGTGGGAGAAAAAGTATAAATGTGATGCTCCAAATTTGTTTAGACTAAGAAAAGCAATGGAGATTATTTCAGATCTTGAAGAAATTTGCTAAATAACCCTGGCCACTGCACATGAACTATTTTTTAATTGAAAAAAAAAATAGCTGTATTTTTACTTCAGGATAGTTAACTCAAATTAGCTAACTCCATGGAAAATCCTAGTGGAATCAAGGCTCAGGTAGATTTAACCTCCATCTACCTAGATGAGGTTACTCCTGGTTCTCCCATTTGGAGCTGTTGGAGGGACATACATTTCCATGACATAGGACAAAGGAATGGATGAAAAAGACTGTGGGATTCACCTCAAGGAAGGGTGAGCTGCAAAAGGGAAAAGCAGACAACTCAGCTAGGGGAGTTGAGAGCGGAGTTACATAAATGCTGCCTTAAAACAAAAGAAAAACAAATCTTTTCTCAGCTATAGAAAAGGTTTGTATGGTGTGCTCCTGTGCTTCTCTGATGATAAATAAAGGTTGAGCTCTACTTGAAAAATTTTCCACAATCAGAGTGAGCATTCATTGGGTCTTTCTCTTGTGTGGATCATCCAATGTATAATAATGTGAACTGTGAGTGAAGGCTTTTATGGAGTTGGGGCACTCATGGGGCAGTCCCCTTTGTGGTCTCTCTGATGTATAATAAGCTTTGAGCTCTGACTGAAAGTTTACTGTCACTCATAGCAGTCAGAGGGATCCTCCCCTGTATGAATTCTCTGATGTCTAATAAGGTTTGAGCTCCAAGCAAAGGTTCTTTCATGTTTTCAGCATTCATTTGGTCACACTCGACTGTGGATTCTCTGATGTCTAATAAGGTGTGAACACTGAGCAAAGTTTTTCACACACTCTCAGCATTCATAGGGCCTCTCCCCTGTGTGGATCCTCTGATGTCTAATAAGGCTTGAGCACTCAGCAAAGGCTATCCTGCACTCACAGCATTCATAGGGTTTCTCCCCTGTGTGGATTCTTTGATGTTTAATAAGGGTTGAGGACTGAGTGAAGGTTTTCCCGCACTCACAGCATTCATAGGTTTTTCGCCTGTGTGGATTCTGTGGTGTTTAATAACGGTTGAGCGTTCAGTGAAGGTTTTCCCGCACTCACAGCATTTATAGGGTTTCTCCCCTGTATGGATTCTCTGATGTTTAAGAAGGGCTGAGCGTTCAGTGAAGGTTTTCCTACACTCAGAACAGTCATAGGGTTGAGATCCTGTGTGGATTCTCTGATGTCTAGTAAGCCGGGAGGGCCTACAGAACTTTTTCCCACAATCAACGCATGTGTTTTGTCTCTCTCCCGTGGGGATTCTCTGCTGGGTCATGGTTTCTTTGAGACCTTTGTGAGCTCCCCAGTAGTTAACAGATTTACCAACTTCATGAATTGGCTGGTTTCTCCACTGCTTCTCTGGCCTATGCTGACTCTTACAGGCTTTTTCCTGCTCACAAGTCCTGGACACACTCCTTTTGCATGTCTGCAATAACACCCCATATGGTTCCATTTTCTCATCATCTTCCTGCTGAGGATTCTGCCCTATGGTCTCACTTGCCCTCCTATCACCTGCTGGGACAGACAAAGTAAAAACTCAGAAAGAGGAACAGAAAAGGGGAGAAGAAACCAAAGGAACAGGGTAGAGATGGTAAAAAAAAATCAAGATCTGAATTTCTCCAAACTCTTTCCCAAAGGGAAGACAGGAGGGGATTGATTCTACATCCAGTTCCCATCTAGACACTAAGGGAGAAGGGAGTTTGGTGAAGGAGCAAATGCCAGGGGTTAGTCAGGTAGGAAGCCATAAGCAATATCTCTCCTGCGGCTATGACACCTGTTGTGGACAATCCTGAACTCAGAGAGCTCACAAGGTCTTTGTTAGGAATCCCAGCTGTTTCCTTCAGGCATTGAGTGGGTTTAACGATCCCTTATCTGTACAGCTGCCTCCCAGGATCTCTCTTTCTGCTAAGCCCTGGTGATCTGGGGCCAACAGCTCTTCCTCTCGCTCTAGTTGGAAAATGACATCAGATTTGGAAACTGGAAACCCTTCTCAGGGAAAAGAAGGCTAGTGAGATGAAATGCATTCATGGAATATTTGTCACACAAAAAACACGTTGTCATTTTAACCCCAGCCTCTTTTAAAGTAGGAAAATCATGGGGCAAGCTCCACATGTGTAGGACACTCTTCCTACAAAGGATTTAAATGTGCCCATTTCTACTGGGAACACACATAGCCAGACATTCACAATCAAAGGACCTCCTAAAACCCACAGTAGATAACTCCATGTCCCAGAAAAGGAAGACTCCAGCAGGTGGGGAAGTCCCCCTGGAATTACGTCTTACTGACAGAGAGGCCCAGAGACACTGCAGAAATGGGAAAGGCACAAGGCCTGACAAGTGTGGGGGACATTCAGAGAGGTAAGGCAGCACACAGAGATGCAGCTAGCCCTGTGAATCACTATGACCCCCACATCCCTTCATCTAGCTGCTCTCACCCTTCCCCACCTCCTGGGACCCGAGGAACAATCCCACTCCTTGTGTTCTCTCCTCCTCTTCCATTGCCCACAGTCCTTCTCACTACCAGTTCTCCCAAATTTCCTGCTCCCCAACCATTTCCACCCCATCATCCCCATCTCAATTGTTCCTTGCTCCTGATTCCCAAGAGCTCCTGCCAGAAAATGAATCATTTTGCTCCCTCCCATTGCTAGCACCCATTTCCTGGAGCACCCAGTACCCAGCATCCATGCTCCTTTTATGCTAACCAGCACAAACCCTTCCAAATCCTTGAGTTCCATTCCTTCCAGCCCTCCACAGCATCTGAACTCCCTACAGCAGCTGTTCTGTGGCACCCCCACCCCTTACCATTGCCCCCAGCATTCCTGGATCACAGCAGCTCTTCCCCAGAAACCTTCCTCTCTTTAGCTCCATTACACCCTTCCTCCCACTGCCTTGAACATACCCATTACTATCATTTACTGTTTCTATTACTGTATTACCTAACAGCGCTACTCATGGGCCATGATCCCATTCTGCTGGATATTCTACAAACACAAAACAAAACACTGTCACTGCCTGAATGATCAGACAATCTAAGAATAAATCAAGACTGATGGACAGACAGACAAGGTGTGACAGAGATGGCAATTCCCTACAATATCCAGGACCATCTTTACTGAATTAAGTCAAATGTTATTGAATTAAGTTTCAGTATCCTAGGAGTTCATTGTATTAATAATATGAGTGTGTATATATTACTTTGGGATGGTCTGCAATATCTCCAGAGAGAGACTGCCTAATATAAACCCTAATAAGTGTTATAATCTTCAAAGGACTCTGAAACAATATGCTAGACAAAATTAAGGGGGATTCCAAGGAAAAACTTGGGGGGGGAGAGAAAGGTTACTTTTCACCTCCACACCAATCCTACGGAAGCTGCACTGTGAGGAGAAACCATTGCCTGCTGATCACGTGTTATATGAAGACAAGTTCAGAGGCCCAAACTGGGTAAAAGGATGACTCACAGATGCATGGGCATGCTGATTCTGAGCTAACAACTGTTAGCTTGCGACCACAAGAGAAAAATCTTTGTGCAATTTGAATGTCTGTTCACCTTCCTGAGCCCTTGGTGGGGATGGAGTGATCTCTGGTAAGCTTGTTAGCATGCACATAGGTTCTCTTATATTTTTAAAATATGTTCTCTCTATAATGCTTTTACATTGAGAATCATTGTTTGCTCGGAAAGGGGCGTGTGGTAACTTAACAGGGGGCAGTTATGTTGTTCATAGCCTCTGAGGAAAGAAGGCAGAAGGAAGCAGGCCTGCTGAGGGAATCTGCCTTGATGGGGAATTCAATATAGGCAAGGATCTGTGCAGCTTGGACATACCCCAGTCAGTAGGGAGAGAGATGTGGCTTTCTACCCCAGAGAGGTGATGGCTGGACAGCCTGAGACCACAGAAGGGGAATACAGGTGAAACAGCCCTGAATATTGACAGAGAGAACAAGGAAATAATAAGACACTTGTCACTCTGATAGACAGTGGTCTCAGCACCCCAGAAGCCTACCCATTGTCATGTTTTTGTGATTCCTGGAGCAGGGAGCCGTGTGGAGGGATGGGAAGCAGGATAACGAGGTAGTCTGGGCAAGTTAAGGGGGAGTTCCTCCAACAAGCAAGGAGCAGCATGGGAGAAAGCATAAAACCATAGAAACAAAGGACTGAAAGGGAATTCAAGAAGATATCAAGTCCAACCGCCTGTGCTGTGACAGGACAAAGTCAACCTAAATCATCCCTCACAGGTGTTTGTCCAACCTGGTTTTTAAAACTTCCAATGATGGGGAATCCACAATTCCCATTGGACGTCTATTCTAGAGCATAACTATTTTTGTAATTAGAAAGTTTTTCTAATATCTAACCTAAATCTCCCTTGCTGCAGAGTAATCTCATTAAGGACCTGGCTGAAGCAAGTTCTGAGTCATTAGTGATAATCTTTGAAGATGTCTTCAAGTCAGCAGGATCTGATGAAATACATCCAAGAACACCTACGGAACTGGCTGAAGAGACCCCTGCGCCATTGGTGATTATCTTTGAGAACTCATGAAGGATCAGAGATATCACAGAGAACTGGAAAAGGACAAATATAATACCCATCTATAAAAAGGGAATAAGGACAGCCCAGGGAATTATGGACCAGTCAACTTAATTTTGATAACCAGAAATATAATGGACCAAATAATCAATGAATCGGTAAGCATCTTGGCGAAAACAAAGTGACAAGTTAACTGCCAACATAGACTTAGCAAACCAACCTAATATCCTTCTTTGACAGGGTAACAAGCCTTGTGGATGGGGGGAGCAGTAGATGTCATATATCTTGTCTTTTGATACTGTCTCACATGACCTTCTGCTAAGCTAACTAGGGAAATATAGCCTAGACAAACCTACAATAAGATGGGTGCATAATAGGTTGGAAAACCATAATCAGAGAGTAGTTGTCAAAGGTTCACAATCAAGATGGAAGGGCATATTGATTTAGTCCTTCAGGGATCTGTCCTGGGTCCAGTTCCATTGAATATATTTATAAATGGTTTTAATAATGGCATCGAGAATACACTTATAAAGTCTGCAGACAACTCCAAGCTGGGAGGGGCTGCAAGTGTTTTGAAGGACAGTATTAGAATTCAAAATGATCCTGACAATCTGGAAAAATGATCTGAAATAAAGAGCATGAAATACAATAAGGACAAATGCAAAGTACTACACTTATGAAGGAATAATCAATTGTATAAATTACAAAATGGAAAAGGACTGCCAAAGGAGCAGTACCGTGGAAAAGGAACTGTGGGTAGTAATGGACCACAAACTAAATAGGACAAAACAATTTAATACTGTTGCATGTATAAGCAGAAGTGCTATAAGCAAGACCTGTGAAGTCATTCTTCCATTTTACTCAGCACTGATAAGGCCTCAACGGGAATACCGTATTCAGTTCTGCACACTAGACTTTGGGAAAGATGTGGACACACTGGAAAAAGTCAAAAGGAGAGCAAAATAAAAAATTACTGAAGGTCCAGAAAACATGACCTATGATGAAAGATTGAGAAAATTGGGTTTGTTTAGTCTGGAGAAGGGAGGACTGAGGAGGGACTTGATAACAGTGTGCAAGTACATAAAAGTTTATTATAAAGAGGAAGGTGCTAAATTGTTCTCTATATTCACTGAGGACAGGACAAGAAGTAATGGGTTTGAATTGCAGCAAGGGAGATTTAGGTTAGACATTAGTAAAAACTTCCTAACTGTAGGGTAGTTAAATACTGGAACAAATGACCTAGGATGGTTGTGGAATCTCCATCACTGGAGGATTTAAGAACAGGATGGAAAATAGGCTGTAGGGGATTTTCTAGATAATATTTAGTCCTTCCTCAGCACAAGTGAATGGACTAGATAACCTCTGAGGTCTGTTCCAATCCTACATTTCTATGATTACTTATTGTCCTACTTTCAGTAGACACAGAGAACAATCGATCAATGTCCTCTGAAGAACTGCCCTTAATATATCTGAAGCCTGTTTTTATCTTCCCCCTCAGTTTTCTTTTCTCAAGATTAAACATGCCAATTTTTTAACCTTTCCTTTTTAGTTAGTTTCTCTAATCCTTTCCTCATTTTTGTTGCTCTCCTTTAGACTTCCTTGAATATCTCCACATCTTTCCTAAAGTGTGGCACCCAGAAATGGACACATTACTCCAGCTGTGGCCTCACCAGTGCTGAGTAGAGTGGGACAATTATCTCCTGTGTCTTACATATGAAATTCCTGTCAAGAGAGAGCAGTATTATCCTTTTCTTTGCAGTTGCATCATATTCTTGACTCGTGTTCCATTTGTGATCCACTATAACTCCCAGATCCTTTTCAGCACTACTACCGTTTAGCCAGTTATTCCCCATTTTGTAGTTGTGCATTTTATTTTTCCTTTCACAGTGAAGTACTTTTCACTTGAATTTACTCTTGTTCATTCAGACCAATTAACCAATTTGTAAAGGTAATTTTGAATTCTAGTCCTGTTCACCAAAGTGCTTACAACCCTTCTCAGTTTGGTGTTTGTGACACTGACAGACCAGCCAACCTGTGTATGACGTGTAACAACTTAACAGCAGGCATTCCAATTGTAATCTAGACAATCTACTTATATGTGAATTTCAAATGTAATCATCAACTCATTCACTCTGTATTGTTAGAGAACCAAAGATTAAATGCTAAATGTTTCTATGTTTACCTGCATCCTATTAGAAATTTAACAATGTGATCTAATTAGTAATTTACAAATTCTGTTCCAGTCTTATAATGCTTCATTACTGTAGTCTATTGACAGAGATGAAAAGGAGATATTATCATTTAGATCGGACTTATGGCATAATATTATTGTCCTTAACTCTCTTTGAAACCTGTAATGCCACATATTAAACCACCTTGATAGTTTGAATGATTGCTTCTAAAAACATTGTCTAAGAAAGGATCCATTGAAAAGAGATCACAAACTGTCGGCTCACTTTCATTGAAGTCCACATGGTGGAGTTGCCTATCAGCGCCCATCCTGCTTCAACTGTAAAGGAAAGCTTCAGACCTGTTCTGGTCATCTCTAGTCTGCTTAAACTTTGAACAAGTAAAGTATAAATCATAAGACAGATCTTCCAAATAATTGTTTGGAATAACCTGAAAAATTCACAGAAAGCCTGTAACAGACTTTACATCTAAGCTACCGTTGGATTATGACCTGTTAGGATGATCCCAGAGAGACTTTTACAAGCCAGCAATTTAGACCATAACTGCTGTGATCCTAAACTATAAACACCTATATATAACTAATTAATACTTATATAAACTATGTCACTTGTACTTATACTGATCTTTGAACCATTTGTAACACTATTCTTTCTTTTTCCTTTTATTATTAAACCAATAGTTTTTAGTTATTAAATGATTGGCATCAGTCTGATCATTGGGTAAGATATGTGACTCATACTGACCTGGCAATAAGTGTCCAGTCATTTGGGATTGGTGAACCTCATAGATGGTGAATCAGATTTTCAGTAACCCCTCACTATATTAAACTTAGTTGTCTAGATGACATCCAAAAGCTGTAATGTCTAAAGGGGACTGTGTTTAGCTTCTTGTTAAGCACTGTGGTATTGCAGAAGCTGTTTTGTTACTGGCTTGGTGAATCTAATTATAGAATAAACTATCAATTTGGGGTATTGTCTCTCCTATTTCTTGCAGTCTGCCCTGAGTGTGGTATTCTCAGTGGGTCCATCCAGGCACTCTATCACAGTGTCATCTGCAAATTTGATAAGCAGACTCTCAACTCCATTATCAAAGTAATTAATGAAAACACTGAATAGTACTGGACCCAGAACTTATCCTTGCCAGACCTCCCAAAATACACCCTCCAAGCTTGACAGTAAATCATTGATAACTACTCTTTGAGTACAGTCTTTCAACTAGTTGGGACTCTAATCTAGACCATATTTCTCTAGTTTGCATATGAGAATATCATGTGGGACTATGTCAAAAACCTTACTAAAGTCAAGATACATCTACTGCTTCCCCCCATTCATTAGGCTAGTAACTCATTCACAGAAGGAAGTTAGGTTGGCTTTGCATGATTTGTTCTTGACAAATCCCTGCTGGCTGTAATTTATGACACTATCATTCTCTAGGTGCTTACAAATTGATTGTTTAATAATTTTTTTCAGTGTCTTTCCAGGTATTGAGGAAAGGATTGACTGGTCTTTAATTCACAAAGTCCATTTTGTTCCTGTTTTAAACATGGGCAAACTTAATACCTTTCTCCAGTCTTCTGGGACCTCACCCGTCCTGCAGGAGTGCAAAGAGATAACTGCTAATGGTCCTGAGATTGCTTCAGCTAATTATCCTAAAATGAATTTCATCAGGCCCTGCTGACTTGAATACATTCAACTGATCTAAATATTATTTAACCTGTTCTTTTCCTATTTTGGCTTGTGTTCCTCCCTCTTCATTGTTAATATTAATTGCATTAAATAGCTGGTCACCATTTACCTTTCCAGTAAAGACTAAAGCAAAATAGATATTAAATACCTGTTCTTTCTTGATATAATCAATAATCTTTCTTGATATAATCAATTATTAGCTTTTCTTCCCTGCTACACCACCATCTTTTTCTAGCTCCGAATGTATTTAGAGAACCTTTTTTTATTGCCTTTTCTATTTCTTGCTAGGTGTAATTCATTTGTGCCTTAGCCTTTCTGATTTTGTCCCTATATACTTGTGCTCTATACTATACTCTACACTACTCTATTGCAATTTGTCCATGTTTCCAATTTTGTAGGATTCCAATTTGATTTTCAGGTCATTCAAGAGCTCCTGTGGTACTATCTTGGCCTCTTACTATTCTTCCTTTTTTCCTTCACATCAGCTTAGTTTGAAGTTATGCCTTTGGTATTGTCTCCTTGACAAATTGCCAGGTCTCCTGAGCACATTTTTCCCTAAGATTTTCTTCCCACAAGACTGTACCTACCAGTTCTCTTAGTTTGTTGAAGTCTGCCTCTTAGAAGACTTTCTGCTGCTGCTCTCATTCCTTTCTTTTCTTAGAATCACAAAATCCATCATTTCATGATCACGTTCATCCAAATTGCCTTCCACCTTGGGATTCACTGCCAAATCCTCCCTCTTGGTCATAATGAAGTCTGAAATGGCTGTCCCCCTGATTACTTCTGCCACTCTCTGGAACAAAAAAGATTGTCCCCAACACACTCCAAAAACTTGGGCATTTTGTGTTTTGTTGTATTATTTTTCCAACAGATGTCTCGGTAGTTAAAGTCCCTCCTGAATACCAGGACCGGTGTTTTGGATATTTCTGTTTGTAGAACGGGCTTCTGCACGGTGTGGTCCTGGTGGCCCTTCCTCGGGCCCAGGCTCGGCAGAAGGCCACTGCGCCCTCCACCAAAGAGGGGATATTAGCGTCCACAGGCTATCGTCCTGGCCCTCCGGCAGGGCGGGCGAACAAGGAGCAGTGACCTCAAGTCAAGTGGGCAGGAGACGATATTCGCTCTTTGGGGGTGGCAAAGATAGGGGAGAGGGGAACACAGGCCCACCCAACTCCACTGCATCCCAGCCCAGGGCCCTAGCAGTGACAAAAGAATTGCCACTCAGTCGGTGGGGCTCCCGCCGCAACACGCTGACTGGGCTTACCCCTTGTACAGCCATGCCTATGGCTGTCCCTGGGCTCCTTCCTCCCCGTATTCCCCGGTACTTGCGTCCGCCGGTTCCTCCTACTGCCCGGGGTAGACCAGCCAGTCCTTCTTCATCCATGGGTGGTAGGGCGGGGAGCTCCTCGGTGAGGGGCAGCTCCTCCAGGTCCCAGAGCTCGGGGTAGGGTTCAGCCTCCGGCAACTCCTCCAGGTCTGGTCCTGCCTCCAGGGGTTCAGTGTCCGGCAGCTCCTCCAAGTCCGGTCCAGCTTCCGGGGGGAACTCCCAGTCCTCTGGTTCAGGGGGCTCGTCCCAGTCGCTGTGGCCCCGAGGCCAGGCCCAGCCTTTCGGGCCTGTAGGCCTCAGCCAGTCAAAAGGGCCTGGAGGCCCGATCCAGGCCTTAGAGGCGGCCTGCCGGAGTCACTCCCGGGACCTCGAGGCTGGGAGGAGGTTGCCTGGGGCGGAGGTTGCCTGGTTCGGACCTTCGCTGCAGCCGGCGAGACAGCACATCTGCCTCCGGCGGCAGCCCTCCCCCTTCTGAGCCACAGCCCCTGCTTTTTGTAGCTGCAGTCCTTACTAAGGCTCCGCCCCCCTGCTGCCAGGTTGGCCGGCCGGCAGGACCTATCGGTGGCCGGCTACCCAGTTGCCAGGCAGACTGTGCTGCCGGCCTGTTTAGGGTCTGATCGTGCCCTTGCGGCCCTTCCTCAGGCCCAGGCTCGGTGGAAGGCCACTGCGCCTTCCTACACTGTTATTTGCTCTAGAAATGCCTCATCCACCTCCTCTTCTTCATATGATATTCTATAGTACAGGGGTTCTCATACTTTTTTTTGCTGGGATCCCCTTTGAAAATATTTCAGGCTGTGACCACCCCCTCCAAAAGTGATGACCCCCCCCCCCCATGCTATGCCATCCTGACCAGCATGCACTGTGGATGACAGCTCATGACCCCTCCATAATAGCCAGTTTGAGAACTCCTGCTATAGTAGACCCAGACCATGATGTCACTCCTATTTTTTAGTCCAGTTATCTTTACCTACAGAACCTCAGCTGGTGTGCCTCCCACCTTGTTCTGGAACTGAGAACCAGCATATATATTTTTGACAAATAATGCAACACCTGCTCTTTTTTTACCCTGCCTCTCCTGCCTGAACAAGCTATTCCCTCCACACCAATATTCCAGTCATGAGACTTGTCCCGCCAAGTCTCTGCACTGCAAATTAATTCATAATTTAGCTTATGTACTAATACTTCCAGTTCTTTCTCCTTCTTCCCCATTTGTCTTTAGACATCCAAGATATTGAGCACATTTCCCCACTGATTTCCCTCTTATGCTCTTTTGACCTTATTGTAAATTTTCGGTCCATGAAGGGGCTTGTCTAAAAATTTAATAAGTGGATGATAGAGGCTGCCATTATGGGCCAATCAGAAGTGGGAGTTGGCACCTCAGTATAACTGAATGAGAGATAATATGTGAGGTGGTGATAGGCCATGAAGAGCCTTGATGGTGTAGCTAAGTGACTTATATTTGATATGATGGACATGGGGGATACAGTGGAGGGATTAAAAGAGAAGGCTTCAAAATGGTTTTACAGGGTCTTAGAAGACTCTAGCCTTTATACAGGCTCTTCTGGTCTGTCCTCTTTAAGATATGTCTACACTACATCAGGGAGTGAGCCTTTCAGCCTGGGTCCATAGAATTACATTCATGATCCTTATGCTAGTAAATTAAAAATAGCTGTGTAGACACTGCAGCTCAGGCTCCCAAGCCCACCCCTGGCTTGAGAGACCGAGCTCCAGCCCAGTCGGCAACATCTACACAGTTATCATATTTAGCCCATCAGGACAAGTCTGTGGACCCAGAATTAGAAGATTTCTCCCAAAGGCAGTGTACCCATACTCATAATATGCTATTTCCTAGGCTTTGCTTTTTGCAAGGGTGATTCCCACAGTCCCACCCCTCTGAGACGGCCCTTCTGGTGGCAGCACCCCTTTGTGTCATGATGGCACTTCAAGAGTTCAAATAACTTCAAACGCCTTGTAAACACCATCTCTTTTAGGGTGCTGCAGTCAGTAGGTATTTGCAGCAAAACAAGAAAGTCCTTTCAGAACAAGATTGCATTGCTTAGGTAACTGGAACACAGGAGTTTATAGACCCCTTGGTTAGTTTGGTAAAGCCAAACAGAACTTTACATTCATTTTGGCAATCATCTGCCCAGCTTTTCAAAAGCCTCCTAGATTTCAATCTCTTTTTCATTCCCTTTCTCTCGTCTTGTCTTGTCTCACGCTTTCTGCCATGAATAACAACAAACTTAAAGCCCAGTCTGTTTATACCCTAGTTCCTGTGTCCCAAAGGGCAGTGCAGTTGAGTTCCCATGTTCTGCTTCCTTTGCATCCCAGTCATTACCCATTAATGTCCAGTCTTTGAGACTTCCACTGTCCAGTGCGTTTCATTCATAAGTTGACACTTCTTGATATTGTATCCATGTAAATGGAAACAGATCTATGTTACTTCAAAAGCAATTATGTCCCCATTACAGAAGAGGAATTAACTCATTCACATCCAGTGGAGAACATAGCACATTGAAAGGAAGTTGAGCCATGCATATTTTTAATTAAAAACTACAACAAACTAAATAAATCCCCCATTCCCCAGAGAGAGACAAGATCAAAGTGAAGGGCTAGGTTAATGAATCATAAAATCACAGAAACACGGGTAGAAAGGACATCAAGATGTCAATTAGTCCATCCTCCAGCCCTGAGACAGGACCAAGTATACATAGAACATGGCTGACAGATATTTGTTGTCAAGGAAAGAATCACTCTGCTATACTTTAGAGTTGGATCGAGTGCAGCTTTAATTGTGACACACACACACATACAAAGTACTTTAGCTAAAGGGAAGCCCATGCAGCATGTCTAGATGCTGATCATTGGTACTTCCTCTGGCTACCAGAAACAAAAAGGCTTATATAGGGGTTGCTTAGGTTCATTTAGATGTGATTGTATAGTGGAATTTGATTAACAATTTATACTTGACAGGAAAGACAATTATATATACAATGGGGTACACCAGATGTTTTCACAGGAAAGACCAAAGAGTTACTTGATTATATAATGTGGTTATCAGGTACCCTGGCTATCACCCGAAGATGGGTGACTACACAATACATGTTAAAATGCTAATTTGTATGGAGTAACTTCCTATGGGGCCAGGAAGACAGGGGGGCACGTATCAATACTTATCAGAACAGGAGATGTCGGTTTACAGACATCAAAAGGGGTAGAGTTCACAAAAGGAGTTTGCATTTAAATTGTGGTCCTGAGACATCCTGTGGGATTTTAGCATCTTTATCTCAGTCTCAGTTTGGGGCATCCTGTCAATGATTTAACCTGAGGGCTTCCATCACAGTTCAGGCTACCCAGCTTCAGGCCAGGCATTCTATTAATCAATTCTATGATTAATTCTTTGATTCCACAATCCTCCCTTTTGTACTTCCAGTACAACATATAAAGACTTTGATTCGACAGGGCATATGCATCTGTTGCCTCTTCCATGAAGCCATTTTCTGTAGTTCAGGTTCAAGTATTTGTCCTGCTATAAATTGTACTTCCCACACACCCTCACTCTCATCTAAAGAGTGGTCCAGGCACCTACCCTTCCCGCACACTGACCAGTGGGGCATAGGTCCAGGAGGCCCTGGCTCTAGGTTGGGCCGATGCCTTATCCACTGGGCATGCTACGGGGAGGCAAGGGAGGCAGTTGTCTGCTTGGACAATCATACCCAAAACTACAGGCATGGTTTTCGAGGAGAGACTGGGATAACGTGTGGTTAGACATTATTACAAGGCAAAACAGGTTGTATTACATCAAACGAGAGTGTAAAATCTCCTTGGAGGGTTTTGAACTTTTACAGCGAAATAGAAATGTCCATTAGCGGCTGTATTTCTTTGTTGTTTTCTTCTTCCTTTTGGAGTAGTTCTGAATACAGCAGGTACATCTCTTTTCGGGTTTCGGAGTTTAATCTCGGTTTAGGAGTTCGGTAAGCTGTTTTAAACATAACTTTAAACAATACTGTAATAATACTACAACAATATATATAAAAAAAATAATTATTATGATTGAAATAATACCATACACAATTTTTCTTCCTAAATTTCCTATGTCAGGTAGCCAAGAGGTCAACTTAGACCAAATTTCTTCAAAACCCCAATTAGTATTTTCTGAGGCTACCTGGTGCACTATTTTAAGCTGAGACTGAATTTTGTGAATATCTGTTTCAATCTTTTTATCTTGGTTTACATACATACAACAACTTGAGTTTACTAGGGCACATACTTCACCTTGGGAGGCTAAAAGAAAATCTAAGGCCATGCGATTTTGGGTAACGACTTGAGACAATTGGGTGACTTCTTCCTGTAAAGTTAGGACAGCATCCATAGTAATATTTCCCATAGCCTCTATGGTGGAGGAAAGATTGACTACAGCCTGTTCCAATTCAGCCACCCCTAATGAAGGAAAAAGGGCTCTCACAAATTGGTGAAAGCCAGAGTGGTGAGTTACCAGGGGATTTCCTGACGGTTTATTGCGAGGGGCTAAATTTCGGATCTGTAAGTTAGGTAACTCATTGTGGATTTCGAACCCTGGGATGACTTGTCCTATGGTGCAAGTTCCTACCCACTTCCAAGGCAAAATTTTGTAAGCCCATTTCCCGCATAGCCAGAACATTCCTGGGGCCTCTATGGCGGGATAGGCGGAATGGGTGCTGTTATTGAATCTACATCTTTCGGCTAAATACATAACAAAAGATGGAGTGGACTGTGGGATCTTGGGAGTGTTTTCACAGTGAGAACTATTGGATCAAAGGAATACACCGGTATCCCATAGGGTGTAATTAGAGCTGCCTTGGATGATGGTATATTCCGTTTGATTAGGGCGACTACAGTGGCTAAGGATTGCGTTTCCCAATAAGATTCCATGGTTAGTTCCGGGTTTATAATCTAGAATACTTTGGCAAGACGGGTAATGTCCGATAAAGGTACCGTTGCCATGGGTGTTATTTCGGCGATAGCAAAAGGTAGCTTTGACCCGGGGGGCTGTTTTCCATCTAAGAATACAAATAGGGGCTCTTCCTAATTCTGACAGGTTTTTAGATTGTAACATGAGGAGGGTGCTATTTTCCTCTAGGGCCCATATGTTTAGTGGTGCAGGTATGGCCACCAGTGGAATACCTTGTTTTGGATGAGCTGGTCCATAAGTACAGATCCAGCAATTACTGTGGTTATTTTGATCAGCAATAGATTGGGATAATTTCACAAGGAGGTTAGAGTCCCAGTCTGACAAGGCAAATGAAAAGGTTAGTGACCAAATAACTACCACCGATTTCATGTTATCGTCTGTGATATGGTGAAGGCAGAAGGCAGTAGAAGAGTGCTGGATGGGAGATATGTGAGCTCCAGAATGCTCCGGGCTTTGTTCCCTGCTGACTCACTCAGAACCACTGGGGGCAATTAGGAGCAGCTGAGGCTGATTAGTGATCAGCCAGGTGCTCCATAAAAGGGCTCCGCCCCAAACACACAGTGCACGAGCTGGAGGAAGTAGGTGTGCTGTGCTGTGGTGAGAGGAGTGCTGTGCTGTGGTCAGGTGAGAGGAGTGCTGAGCGGTGGTGATAGGAGTACGGAGCTGTGCTGAGGAACGAGCTGGTGAGCAGAGCGCTGTGGTGGAGCAGTGAGGAGGAAGGTACCAGCTCCAGAAGCCAAAAGGACTGGAGGAGGGGGAAAATTAGCCCAGGGGAAGAGTGTGCAGTCTGGAAAGCAGTACCAGCAGCACATAGCTGCTTCTTATAGGGCCCCTGGGCTGGGACCCGGAGGAGCGGGTGGGCCCGGGTCCCTACCCCCTCCCTGTGGGAAGACGGGGTGCCGGGCAACTTCCTGGCCCACTACAAGCAGGAAGGTGCGAGACCCACTGAGGGAAGCCGGCCATCAGCCACACGTGGTGTCAGGAGTGAGATCTTCGCACAGTGGGTTTGAACCAGGGAGACCCCAACCCACCCCGCTACTAAGATGGAGGATGTGGTGAAAGCCCTGGTGCAAGCCACAGCCGCCCAGCAGGAAGCTACCCGGGTCCAGGCAGTGGCCCAGCGGGAGGCCGTACAACTACAGCAGGAGACCAACCGCCTTCTGATGAGCCAGGCTGCCCAGGACCGGGCCCTACTCCAAGAGGTGGTAGGCCAGTTGAAAGTCCTGGTGGAGCGAGGGGGCAGCCCAGATGGGGCGCGGGCCATACGGGCCAGTAACTACCTCCAGAAAATGACGTGGGAGGATGATGTGGAGGCATATCTTCTGGCCTTTGAGAGGACAGCCCTGCGGGAGGCCTGGCCCCAAGACCCCAAGACCCCTGGCCTGGCCCCTCCTCGCCCGCCTCCTCGCCCCGGTAGATGCTGCTGCAGACTACTCCCAGCTAAAGGCTGAGATCCTGGCCCGATCTGGGGTGACCGTGGCAATGCGGGCCAAGAGGTTCCATGAATGGCGGTACCAGGAGGACGAAGCACCCCGGTCCCAGCTGTTCGATTTAATCCACCTAACTCGGAAGTGGCTACGCCCTGAGGCCCTCAGCACCGAGAAGATGGTGGAACTTCTAGTGGTAGACCGGTACATGCGGGGGTTGCCATCAGGCCTCCGAGCCTGGGTGGGACAGAACGATCCCTCTACATACGACGAACTGGTCGCCCTCGTGGAGAGACAGTTGGCAGCCCGTGAACTGTCCCTGACTCCCCAGGAGAAGACCTGGCGGGCCCAGAGGCCGGGCACCAACCCCAGTTCTGGGACGATCGGGAGATCCAAGAGGATGGGACCCGAACGCCGAGTCATTGAGGACCGGCCCAAGGATCGAAGGGGACTGGGGAACTCAGGGGGCAAGGACGGGGGTGGCCAGCCAAGTAGCCCAGGACAGAGGGGGGCCACTAATCGTTCCTACCGATGCTATGGATGCGGGGAACTGGGCCACATAGCAGCCCAGTGCCCCAATGGGGACGAGCTCATGCAATGCAATCTGGGTGGCCATGAAGGGTGCTGCGGTCTCATTGGCCTGGTAGGGGTGGTAGAAGCCCCCCATGGGTACACCAGGCCGGTCAAAATGAATGGCGTAAAAACCATTGCCCTGGTAGATTCGGGGAGTGCGGTCACCCTGGTCTCTGGGAAGCTGGTGGGGTACGATCAGCTGACCCGGGCCAGACACACTGGGATAACCTGCGTACATGGGACTGTAAATTTCTATCCTTCGATCCCAGTGAAGATTGAGATCCAGGGGAATGTTACCCGGGTGACAGCAGGGGTGGTCCCTAAACTCCCCTACCCGGTCTTGATTGGGAGAGATTTCCCTGGGTTCAAGGACCTACTTCCCCCAGTAGAGCCCGGAGTGGAGGGCAGGCCCCTGCCGGAGACCGAGGCGCAGGCAGCCAGCCCTGCCCCCGCGTTTGCCGAATTTGCTCCCGAAGTATTTGCACCCCCTGGGAGGCCCCGAAAATCCCGGCGGGAAAGAAGGGCGGCTAAACACCTAGGGACACAAATATTGGCTGGGGCCCAGAAAGCTGCTCTGGCTAATAGGCGAACCCGTTCAGCAGGCCAGGAGACTGCCCAAACTAGCAAGGAGCCAGAGGCAGGCCCCAGTGCCAGCAGGGGTGGCCCCGAGGACGAAGGTGGGGCTGAGCCCCTAAGGGACGGCCAGTTGGGGCCCCTGCGGGAAACTTTTGGGCAAGACCAGGCCAACGACCCACTATATGTGAATGTGAGGGGGAGGTAGTGGAAATAGACGGCGTGCCTGTGGAGGGCCGGACCAAGGGCCCGGGGCCATACTATATCCTGAGGCGCAACCTGCTGTACCGGGTGACACAGATGCGGGAGGAGGAGATAGAACAACTCTTGGTGCCACGAAAGCATACCAAGGCAGTACTGGAGCTGGCCCACAGCCACTTATTCGGAGGGCACTTAGGAGTAGATAAGACCCTTGACCGAATTCTGAGACGGTTTTACTGGCCAGGAATACGGGCGGAGGTCCAAAGATACTGCCTCTCCTGCCCGGAGTGCCAATTACACAGCCCCCGGCCTCACCTGCGAGCCCCATTAGTGTCCCTACCCATCATTGAAGTTCCTTTCGAGAGGATAGCTATGGACCTGGTGGGACCCCTAGAGCGATCGGCGAGGGGCCATCGGCACGTGCTCGTCATTTTGGACTATGCCACCCGTTACCCGGAAGCCATCCCATTAAGGAACCCCACCTCCAAAGCGATCGCAAAGGAACTACTCCAGGTCTTCGCTAGGGTGGGCATCCCCAAGGAGATTTTGACAGACCAAGGGACCCCCTTTATGTCCAGATTAATGAAAGACCTTTGCACCCTACTCCGCATCCAGGCCCTGAGGACCTCAGTCTATCATCCGCAAACAGATGGCCTGGTCGAGAGGTTTAATTGTACCCTCAAGAGCATGGTAAGAAAGGTAGTGGCCCAGGACGGAAAGGATTGGGATGCCCTACTACCCTACCTGATGTTTGCAGTACGGGAGGTCCCCCAGGCATCCACTGGGTTCTCTCCCTTCGAGCTATTGTATGGTCGCCATCCACGGGGTATATTGGATATAGCCAAAGAAGACTGGGAGGAGCAGCTCAACTCAGGACGAAACGTCATCGAGCACGTGGCAAAGATGCGAGAGCGAATAGCCCGGGTAACTCCCATCGTGCGGGATCACCTGGAGAAGGCCCAGGAGACCCAGCGGACCTACTATAACCGACGGGCCAAGGCACGGAGGTTTCAGCCAGGAGACCGGGTGATGGTGCTGGTGCCAACGGCAGAAAGCAAGCTCCTGGCTAGCTGGCAAGGTCCGTATGAGATTGTGGAAGCAGTCGGAGACCTAAACTATAAGGTGAGACAGCCAGACCGCCGGAAGCCGGTGCAGCTGTACCACATTAACCTACTGAAGCCCTGGCAGGACCGGGAGGCATGCCTGGTCGCCCGAGAAGCGACCCCCCAGACAGATGCTCCACAGGGGGAGGTTAGAATATCCCCTGAGTTAACCCCCGAGCAACGGACCGAGGCTATCGACGTGGTCCAGCGGAACCAGGACGTGTTCTCCAAACAGCCCGGTCGGACAACGACAGTCCACCATCACATCATCACTGACCCTGGGGCGCGGGTGACGATAAGACCATACCGGATCCCAGAGGCCAAGAGGGAAGAGATTAGGAAGGAGGTAAGAAGGATGCTGGAGCTCGGGGTAATTGAAGAGTCCCACAGCCAGTGGTCCAGCCCAATAGTCCTAGTCCCCAAGCCTGACGGTACCCTGCGCTTCTGCAATGACTTCCGAAAGCTGAACGAGGTATCCAAATTCGATGCCTACCCAATCCCCCGTATCGATGAGCTAGTAGATCAGTTGGGCAAGGCCCGCTACCTGACCACCCTGGACCTGACAAAGGGCTACTGGCAGATCCCCCTAGCCAAAGATGCCAAAGAGAAGACCGCCTTCTCCACGCCTGACGGCCTATTTCAATATACCGTCCTCCCCTTCGGACTCCATGGGGCCCCCGCAACCTTCCAGAGGTTGATGGACCACCTACTGCGACCCCACACCAAGTATGCAGCCGCCTACCTGGATGATGTGGTCATCCATAGCCCCGACTGGGAAACGCACCTGGGGAAAGTGGAGGCGGTGCTCGACTCCCTCCGGAAAGCTGGCCTCACGGCAAACCCGGCTAAGTGTGCGATAGGACTGGCTGAGGCCAAATACCTGGGCTACGTGGTAGGGAGAGGCCTGGTCAAGCCCCAGTGGGACAAGGTGGAGGCCATCCGGGCCTGGCCCCGACCGGTCCGCAAGAAACAGGTCAGGGCGTTCTTAGGGATCGTGGGCTATTATAGGAGGTTTATTTCCCACTTTGCTGCTAGAGCAGGGCCCTTAACTGACCTCATAAAAGCTCGGGGCCCAGATATAGTGAAATGGACTGACGCGGCTGAAAGAGCGTTCCTAGACCTACGGTCAGCCCTTTGTGGCCACCCGGTACTGATTACCCCAGACTTTGACAAGGACTTCATCCTCCAGACGGATGCCTCCGAGACAGGACTAGGGGCTGTACTCACACAGCTAGTTGGCAGCGAAGAACACCCGATCCTGTATCTTAGCAGGAAACTCCTCCCCAGGGAGCAGAGGTACGCAGTGGTCGAGAAAGAATGTCTGGCGATTAAGTGGGCCATGGAAACCCTCAGGTACTACCTCCTGGGGAGACGTTTCACCTTGGTGACTGACCACGCCCCACTCCGGTGGATGCACACCAACAAGGAGAAGAATGCACGTGTCACCCGATGGTTCCTCTCCCTGCAGCCTTTCCACTTCCGAGTGCAGCATAGGGCCGGAAGCCAACATGGCAACGCTGACGCCCTGTCACGCCAGCACTGCCTTACGTCCCAAGTAGCCCAACCCCATGGTGTTGCACAGGGGGGGATGTGTGATATGGTGAAGGCAGAAGGCAGTAGAAGAGTGCTGGATGGGAGATATGTGAGCTCCAGAATGCTCCGGGCTTTGTTCCCTGCTGACTCACTCAGAACCACTGGGGGCAATTAGGAGCAGCTGAGGCTGATTAGTGATCAGCCAGGTGCTCCATAAAAGGGCTCCACCCCAAACACACAGTGCACGAGCTGGAGGAAGTAGGTGTGCTGTGCTGTGGTGAGAGGAGTGCTGTGCTGTGGTCAGGTGAGAGGAGTGCTGAGCGGTGGTGATAGGAGTACGGAGCTGTGCTGAGGAACGAGCTGGTGAGCAGAGCGCTGTGGTGGAGCAGTGAGGAGGAAGGTACCAGCTCCAGAAGCCAAAAGGACTGGAGGAGGGGGAAAATTAGCCCAGGGGAAGAGTGTGCAGTCTGGAAAGCAGTACCAGCAGCACATAGCTGCTTCTTATAGGGCCCCTGGGCTGGGACCCGGAGGAGCGGGTGGGCCCGGGTCCCTACCCGCTCCCTGTGGGAAGACGGGGTGCCGGGCAACTTCCTGGCCCACTACAAGCAGGAAGGTGCGAGACCCACTGAGGGAAGCCGGCCATCAGCCACACGTCCCAGAGTCTTTTATGGCTTTTCGAGGTCTTAGGTTGTATTGACGCTTGGGGTGGTCCGAGATGGGGCTCTCTTCACGTTTCTCCGATGTCTCAGGGTTCACCGAGTTGAGGGTTGCCGACAGGGACCGGAATTCGGTTGCCTTTGGGTCCAATGGTGGTGGAGTTTTCTTGCAATGTGAAGCGTGAACCCAGTTAGGGTATCCTTGACACCGTACAGCAGTGTTAGTGGTTAGTAACACGAGGTAAGGTCCCTTCCACCGTGGCTGCAACGCGTTCTGTCGCTGGTGGATTTTTATGTAAACCCAATCTCCTGGTAGGAGGGAATGGCACGGTTCCGTTGCAGGTACTGGAAGGGTTTCTCGGACCTGTGAGTAGATAGACTTGACGCATTTCATTAATGATTTACAATAGTTCAGTATTGCATCATCAGTTAAGTGCAGATCCAATTTTTCTGGATCTGGTGGTGGGGTATGTGGTAATCTCATGGATCTGGCCATGAGGATCTCATATGGGGATAGTCCATGTTTTCTGTTGACAGTACTTCTAATGTACATGAGAGCTATAGGTAAGGCATCTGGCCACTTCAAGCTGGTCTCTGCACATATTTTGGCTAACCTGGTTTTCAAATCTGAGTTTTTCCTTTCCACCGCTCCACTAGTTTGGGGGTGATAGGCACAGTGTAAATGTTGTTGAATTCCTAAGGCTTTACATATATTCTGAATGATTTGGCCTGTGAAGTGGGTTCCTCTATCACTATCCAGGATGAGGGGCAACCCAAATCTAGGTATAAATTCTCTTATTAATTTCTTAGCGACGGTTATTGCATCTGCTCGCTTACAAGGATAGGCTTCTACCCATCCTGAAAACATATCAATGATGACTAACACATATTCAAAATTACAGCATTTAGGCATTTGGATGAAATCCATTTGCAGGTTCACAAAGGGTCCCCATGGAGGGGGATGTGCTGAAGTTTTGGTCTTTTCCCTTTGGCCTATGTTGTGGGCTAGGCAGACAGGACAGGTACTGCAGTATTGTTGTGCTATAGAAGGAAAATTTGGGGCAAACCAATCGTGCTTAACTGCTGCAATCATCCCCCCTTTGCTTGTGTGAGCCACGGAGTGAGTTACACGGGCACGGTAGGGCAAAAGAGTTCTAGGCGCTACCAGACGGCCGTCCAGGGAACGCCACAGGGTGTCTGGGTGCAGTTTGCACCCAGCGTGCTGCCAGTTATTCTTTTCCTGTTCTGGGGACTGGTCTTGCAACCTGGCCAAGGCATCGAGGCTAGCTAGAGGTGAGTGATCTGTAGATAGGAAAAGGTTAACAGAGTCAGGTGCTGGGGAGCCGGTAAGGGCCACTTCTCTAACTGCACGATCTGCCAGGGTGTTTCCACGTGTGACATTGTCGCAAGGGGTAAGGTGAGCTTGGCATTTGACTACAGCTAGGGAAGAGGGCAATTGCAGAGCTTGTAATAAAGCATCTACATATTGTCCATTCCGAATAGGACTTCCGGTGGATGTAAGGAATCCTCGCTGTTTCCAGAGTTGCCCAAAATCATGGACGACCCCAAAGGCATATCGAGAATCGGTGTAAATGGTTACAGATTGTTTATCAGCTAATACACATGTGCGAGTGACGGCTACTAGCTCAGCAACCTGAGCAGACAAAACATGTTGTAGATGGTATGCCTCTAAGACTTGATGCTGAGTACACACTGCATATCCTGCCACTAGGTTACCCAGACTGTCTCTAAGACAAGACCCAACCACAAACAAGATTAGGTCGGGATTAGTCAAAGGGACATCCTGGAGATCTAGCCGGGGTGTAAGAAGGTGTTCGGTAACTGCCAGACAATCGTGGGGTTCCCCATCCGAACAGGTGGGGAGAAGTGAGGTAGGATTTAGCACGGAACACCGGGTTAAGGTGATGTTAGGAGCTGAAAGGAGGAGTCTTTCATATTTAGTTAGTCTAGCGTTAGATAGATGTTGGGTTTTACCCTTTAGAAGTAAAGCAGCCACGGCATGAGGGATGGCTATAGTTAGAGGGCTTCCCAGAACTAAAGTGTCAGCCTTTTCAATCAGAAGGGCAGCTGCTGCCACTAAGCGCAAACAGGGGGGTAAACCGGCTGCGACTGGGTCTAACGCGGTGCTGTAATATGCAAGAGGGAGGTTTTTGTCCCCATGGAGCTCAGTTAAAACTCCTTGGGCAAATCCTTCCTTTTCATGGCAATAGAGGGTGAAGGGTTTTTGGTATTCTGGAATCCCGAGGGCAGCAGCCCGACTTAAAGCTTGTTTAAGGGAGACCAGGGCGTGTTCCGCCTCGGTGGACCAGACAAGCAGTTCTGTGGTTGAATCTAAGGTTAAATCTTGCAGGGGTTTTACAAGTGAGGCATAACCTAAAATCCATTGCCTGCAATATCCTGACATTCCCAGAAGGCTTCTCATTTGTCTGCGAGTGGTAGGTTTAGGTATTTGTAAGATAGCATTGATTCGGGAGGAAGATAAGTGTCTGTTTCCTGCAGAGATGTCATGGCCCAAATAGTGTACTCAAGGGAGACAAAGCTGCAGTTTGGATTTAGATGCTTTGTGTCCTTTAAGGGCGAGGGCTGTTAACAGGGTGATAGAATCCTGTTTACAGGCTTCTAGGGAAGGGGAGGCCAACATGATATCATCTACATACTGTATTAAGGTGGAATCCCCGTCAAAGGTTATGGGGTCCAGATCCCTTTTTAGAATTTGAGAGAAAATAGTCGGGGCTTCTGTGTACCCCATAGGGAGCGGACACCAGCTGTACTGAAGTCCCTGGTAAGTAAAGGCAAACAAAAATCTGTTGTCTGGGTGGATAGGGATAGAGAAAAAAGCAGAACAGAGATCTACAACAGTAAAATAGGTGGCAGTCGCAGGAATGCATGACAGGATGGTAGCAGGGCTGGGGACAACGGGAAATGAGGGTAATACTGCACCATTAACTGCTCGTAGGTCCTGCACAAATCGATAAGTCTCTTTTCCAGGTTTTTTTATTGGGAAGATGGGGGTGTTACAGGGGCTACGAGTGAGAAAAATAATTTTTTGTTCTAAGAGGGAGGTTATTACCGGTTTGATACCCTCTTCTGCTTCCTTAGAAATAGGATACTGAGGGATGCAAGGGAGAGGCTTTGTAGCATCTAAAGTGACCCGAACGGGTTCAGCACTTAACATGTAACCTACTTCATTGGAATGGGTTGACCATAATTGTGGAGGCACCTGATCCAACAGTTCCTGTTGCAACAAGGAAGTATCGGATTCGGTGTTTTCCTGGTCAGAATTTTGTAGTAATGCTACAAGAGTATCTTCCCTGGCATCCGGTACATCAAGATAAACACCATCAGGTGTGCAATAGATTACACAGCCTAGTTTACACAACAAATCTTTACCCAATAGGTTGACTGGAACAGACGGACTAAGCAAAAAAGCGTGTTTATCTGATATAGGCCCGATAGTGACAGTGAGAGGTCGAGACACTGGATGCGGAATAGGCTGTCCGCTGATACAGTTTCAGCGGAGACAGGGGCATGAGGGAATTCTGAAGCTTTTAAGGTGGAGTGAGAAGCGCCAGTGTCTACGAGGCAAGAAACTAATTGCCCATTGACAAGGCACGTCAGGCTAGGGCCAGATTGATCCAAGGGAATTAGGGGAGCAATAATGTCACGACCCCTCGCGTTGTCCTATGCAAAATCTCTGGGGTTGTTTCTATCCTGATTCTGGTGGGATGGAGTGGGAGAGCAGACCTCAGAGTTTTCTGGATAGAAGCAGCCTCTATCCGCTAGGTTTCTAGTCCGTTGTAGTAGGTGTGGACATCTGGACCTCCAGTGTCCAGGTTGTCTACAATTGTGGCACAGATTATCCCGGGGACCCTGCCCTTGTCCCCTATTAGACTGTCCTCCCCTTCGGTTCCAACCGTTTTCCCAGTTCCCAGTTTTAGGGCTTCTGGGTTGGTTTTGTAATTGGTGGATCTGAAGAGCCATAAGCTTTGTTTCAGTATCTTCTTTTTGTTTTTCTACTCTTTTATGGAAATGTTGGGCTGCTGCTAAAAGTTCTAGTAGGGGTTTTCCTTCCCAGCCTATAATGACACGCTGAATTTCATTAGAGATTTTAGGTAAGAGACCTTGTACAAAGGTAGCAGCTACCGCTTGTGGTGCGTCTTGTTCAGGATTTTTCATGCCCGAGTGGCATTCAAACACCTGCTTTAACCTTTGAAGGTAATCGTCTGGTTCTTCCCCTTTGTTTTGTTTACACATATTAATTTTTACCCAGTTTATTTTTTTTGGACAGATTGTAAGTACCGCCTTTACTAGCTGCTCACGGGCGGAGTTTAAAGCACCATCTCCCGTAATGCCCTGATTTGGCCACTGAGCCTCCTGTTTAAGTCTTAGGAGGGTTTCTTGGGGCATAATGGTTCGCAGGAGTTGATTCACATCAGCCCAATTAGGGTTATAACAATTCATAACAGTGTGTAATTCTTCTTGAAATTTTACTGGATCTTCCCTGATGTTAGGAAAAGCTCGGGCCAGGTTAAGTAGGTCGGTCGGGGACCATGGGGCGTGCACGGTTACCAGGCTCGTCCCTTGTCCTGGGAGATGCCGGAGCGGATATAATTGGGCAGAGGCAGTTTCTTCTCTAAAATCTCTTTTCCGTAAATCATATGGATGGGAGTCTGAGGCAGTTTGGGTCTGGTCAGTCTCTGGGGTAGAAGATTGAGCAGATCTGTTAGTAGAATCAACCCAGGCTGACTGTACTGCCGGGGGTGAGGTTTTCCTACCCTGATTTGATGGACTCAGCCGGGCCGGAGAAGTTGGCTGAGCCGGGGGGGCAGAAGGGACTGGAGACCAGAAATCTAATAGATCCTCAGTAGTTTCCTGGGGATGGGGCACCTTTTCTATCACAGAATATAAATGACTAGGGCCCGGATAATTTGGGGGAGCAGCCAATTTCTCCTGTACTTCTTTCAATTTTAGTTTTAATTTTTCCTGAGAGTCTTTCAAACTTCAAGTTTGAGACTCATAACGCCTTTTTGAGGCTTCATCATACCAGTCAAAGAATGCATCCCATTGTGCCTGGGATACTTTGGAACCCCGAGACTCTAAAGTTTTTCTCAAGTGCATTATTTTATCCAAATCTAAGGTTCCCACATCGGGGAATTGCCTGGCCAGGTCATTTTTAGTATAAGAATGCCACTTTGCTAAAAACTTGCAAGTCTGTGGAGAGTAATGCGTATACAGATAATACGCTGGAGTTCCCTTTGGGGGACCTGATGCTTTTCTAGACTGACTGGTCCCCATTATCACTCACACACATGCACACAGGAATAGCTTATTAAGGGATTCGCAGTTCAGCCCACAATGCAGCTGGGGAGAAATGAACCCGATGACGATACGCTTATTTAGCAGGAGGGGGTAGGGAGAGGAGACAAGACACAGAAGGGGTCCTTCCAAAAGTCACAGAAGTCCACTTGGGACGGCGGATCTATTGGAGGCTCATGATTTGGAAGGGAAAAGGGAAGGGAGACAAGACAGATACTCCGCCTGTCCGTTGGGTCACTGGGTTCAGGCAAGTCCCCCTTGCTATTAACGCTCACTGGTCGCAGCCAACAAGGCTAGCGGTGGAATCAGGGTGGCTAGAACTTTGCCTTAGTCCAAGACCTGGTCAACGGCTTATATAGCTAAACACACTTAAGGCACACACATTACTTTCCCACCCTCTGATGTTTTTGGGTGCAATGCTTAAACTTGCCACAGGAGGAACCAGCCCTCCCTTGACAGAAAACAAACTTGCTAGGGCGAAAATCCCTGTCCTTAGCTGGCAGAAAAGAAAATATAACTCTATGTAGCTTCAGTTTATAAAAGAAAAGGAAAGAAAGAACCCAATCCTGCCGAGTCACGGCACCAAATTGTCGAAAGAATCACTCTGCTATACTTTAGAGTTGGATCGAGTGCAGCTTTAATTGTGACACACACACATATACAAAGTACTTTAGCTAAAGGGAAGTCCATGCAGCATGTCTAGATGCTGATCATTGGTACTTCCTCTGGCTACCAGAAACAAAAGGCTTATATAGGGGTTGCTTAGGTTCATTTAGATGTGATTGTATAGTGGAATTTGATTAACAGTTTATACTTGACAGGAAAGACAATTATATATACAATGGGGTACACCAGATGTTTTCACAGGAAAGACCAAAGAGTTACTTGATTATATAATGTGGTTATCAGGTACCCTGGCTATCACCCGAAGATGGGTGACTACACAATACATGTTAAAATGCTAATTTGTATGGAGTAACTTCCTATGGGGCCAGGAAGACAGGGGGGCACGTACCAATACTTATCAGAACAGGAGATGTCGGTTTACAGACATCAAAAGGGGTAGAGTTCACAAAAGGAGTTTGCATTTAAATTGTGGTCCTGAGACATCCTGTGGGATTTTAGCATCTTTATCTCAGTCTCAGTTTGGGGCATCCTGTCAATGATTTAACCTGAGGGCTTCCATCACAGTTCAGGCTACCCAGTTTCAGGCCAGGCCTTCTATGATCAGTTTCAGGCCAGGCATTCTATTAATCAATTCTATGATTAATTCTTTGATTCCACATTGTCTAACCCATTCTTAAAAATCTCCAGTGACTGGGATTCCACAACCTCTATTGGAAACCTATTCCAGTACTTATGTATCCTTATATTTTTCCAAATATCCAACCTAAGAGCCAGACGGGTACCCAGAAGTCACCTACTACAGGACAGACCCAACAAAGAAAACAACAGAACACCACTGGCCATCACCTACAGCCCCCAGCTAAAATCTCTCCAACACATCATTAAGGATCTACAACCTATCCTAGCAGATGATCCCAACATCCCTTGCTGCAGATCAAGCCAATTACTTCTTCTCCTACCCCAGTGAACATAGGGAGCAATTGTTCCCCATCCTCTGTACAGCAGCCCTTAACATATCTGAAGACTGTTACCAGGTCCCCAACAGGTCTAAGAGTCTTTTCGCAAGATTGAACATGACCAATTCTTTCAACCTCTCTCCTGAGGACACATTTCAGGATAGTGAAGTAGATTTGTGGATGTTTACTTCTGAATGGATATGAGCAGGGTATGATTGCATTTGTCAAGGGAGAGAAAAGAATGTGGCAATAATTGAGACAGGCGACAATGAGAGCCTGGAAAAGAGTTTTAGCTTTGTGCATGGATAGGCCAGGTGGTATTTTACGGACGTTATGCAGAAAGAAAATGCAAGATGTAGAAATAGGCTGCACGTGAGGACCTAGAGAGAGGCATGTGTTGCAGCATATGTGCGGTGCACAGATGTGAGTGACAGTAAGGATGGTGGTGGTGTCTGCAGTGATATAGAAAGGAGGTAGGTGGCATGGCTTTGGGGAAATATTAAGAGCTATGTTTTGGCCATTTTAGCTGTTAAGCTTGAGATGATGGTTAAATATCCATGAGGAAATGTCAGAGAGAGGCTGAGATTTCAGTTTGGAGAGAAGGAGACAGGTCTGGAGCAGAGAGTTAGATCTGTAAGTCGCCACCACAGAGGTGGCTGCTGAATTTCTGTTTGTGGATGAGATTACCCAGATCTAAGGTACAGAGGAAGAAGAGAAGTGGACCAAGGACACAGCCTGTGTAATCCCCACAGAAAGTTGGAGTGGGGATGAGGAGGATTGTCCAAGGGCACACTGAAGGAGAGATCAAAGGAGGAGGAGGAGCAGGAGAGGATAAGGGAAGATCAGATTTCAAGAAGATGAGCATGGTCAATGGTGTCAGAGGCAGCTGACAGGTCAAGGAGGGTGAGGATGGAGTGCTGGTTCTGAGCTTTGCCTAGGGAGAGGTCATTAGAGACTTTGGCAAAAGCAGTCTCAGTGGAGTGCTCCAAATCTGACTTCTCATCCCACCCCCAACAGAATCTCCCTGCTTCCTAGAGCAACCACTTTCCAACCCCTTCACTCTCCATGTCCCTCTCCCCTTAGTGTTCCCCACTCCCAGCTAACCCAAATCACATACCCAGCTCTCCCTAAACAACAGCACCGTTGCTAGGTCCTCCACCCACTATTCTCCATTCCCAGTCCTCCACTCTCCTACCTCATACCAGTACCAGCTCTCAGGAGATCCTCCTCCTGACTCCCTTCATCTTCCTCCTTCCACTGTACCCCACCATCCCCAATTCCCTCTAATCCGAATCCTCAACACAGCCTTCCTTCATCCCCTTTTCTCTCAGCCCTCCTGCCATGTGGCACCCCACAGACATCATCTTCTCCCCTCCCCCTGCTCTCTGTAGGTCCCTGTATCAAGAACACCTGAATGAAACCATCACACTCTCTCCTGTCCACAGATGGGTGCACCCCATTGCTACACCCTCCCTGCATTTGGAAAGTTATCCTAGCAGGCCACCAGCTCCACTATATTTAAGGTTCAGTATTACCTTCTGTTTAAGGCCAACTATTCAATGTCTCTAACATGTACATGCTTACTCACCTTGCCCTGAAATACAGTGCTCATCATGCGGGTGCAGGACAGGGTTAGTGCTCCAAGGATGGGGTTAATGGCTCAAGAGGGTCCTGAGCTACAGCCCTCCGAAAAAAAGCTTTTGACAAAAATCACCTTGTTCTTATAACCTTTTCTTGCACACAACTGGGGCTCCAACAATGGTTCTGTTTATCCCCTGACTAATGTCAGTCACTTGGCATCTATCTCAGCTGGTGCACAGCGCACACTGACTCTTTGGGGAAGCAGTATTAAAGAAGTTAATAACTGTAGAGCTTGGAACTTCAGATCACCAAAAGCCAAACTGATAAGAACATAAGAATGGCCAGACTGGGACAGAAGAATGGTCCGTCTAGCCCAGTATCCTGTCTTCCAGCAGTAGCCAATGCCAGATGCATCAGAGAGAATGAACAGAAAGGGGTAATTACTGAGTGATCCATCCCCTGTCGTCCGCTCCCAGCATGTGGCAGTCAGAGGCTTAGGAACACCCAGAGCATGGGGTTGCATCTCTGAACATTTTGGCTAATAGCCATTGATGGACCTATCCTCCATGAATGTATCCAATTATTTTTCAGAACCGGTTATAATTATGTCCTTCACAACATGCCCTGGCAATGAGTTCAATAGGATGACTGTGCATTGTGGAAGAAAAACTTCCTTTTGTTTGTTATAAATCTGCTGCCTATTAATTTTATCCCATGAACCTGCTTTTTGTGTTATGCAAAAGGGGCAAATAACACTTTTTTTTGCACTTTCTTCAGACCATTCATGATTTTACAGACCTCTATCATGTCCCCCCTTACGTGTCTCTTCTCCAAGATGAAAAGTCCAAGTTTTTTCATCTCTCCTCATACAGAAGCTGTTCTATACTCCTGATTTTTGTTGTCCTTCTCTGCACCTTTTCCAGTTCCCATATATGTTTTTGAGATGGGGTGACCAGAACTGCATACAGTATTTAAGGTGTGGCACACCATGGATTTATATAGTGGCATTATGATATTTTCTGTCTTATTACTTATTGCTTTCCTAATGGTGCCTAATATTGTTATATTTTTGACTGCCACTGCACACCGATCAGATATTTTCAGTGAATTATGTGAATAAGATGAATTTTCAGTGACACCAAGATTTTTTTCATGAATGGTAACAACTAATTTTGACCCCATCATTTTCTATCTATAGTTGGGATTATGTTTTCCAATGTGCTTTACTTTGCATTTATAAAAATCTAATTTCACCC
Organism: Emydura macquarii macquarii; assembly: GCF_026122565.2. Taxonomy (NCBI): domain Eukaryota; kingdom Metazoa; phylum Chordata; order Testudines; family Chelidae; genus Emydura; species Emydura macquarii. Next base: position 360,236 of record NW_027133141.1, on the reverse strand, counting down.
ACCTTTTCTCACCCAGTCTCCCATTATTGAGAGATCCCTTTGGAACTCTTCACAATCTGATTTAGACTTAACTATCTTGAGTAATTCTGCATCATCTCCAAGCTTTGTCACCTCTGTGTTTCCCCATTTCCAGTTTTTTTAAAGACTATGTGGAAAAACAGTGGCCCCAGTACAGATCCCTGAGGCATCCCACTATTTACATCTCTCCATTGTGAAACTGATCATTTATTCCTACCCTTTGTTTCCTGCCTTTTAATGAGTTATTGATCCATGGCCTTTCCTCTTATCCCATGACTACTTACTTTGCTTAAGAGGCTTTGGTGAGGGAACTTGCCAAAGGCTTTCTGAAAGTCCAAGTACACTATATCCACTCGATCACCCTGTCCACATGTTTGTTGAACCCCTCTGAGAATTCTAATAGATTGGTGAGGCATGATTTCTCTTTACAAAAGCCATGTTGACTCTTCCTCAACAAATCATTCTCACCTATGTGTCTAATGATTCTGTTTCTTACTATAGTTTCTCCCAGTCTGTCTATACTGAAGTTAGGTAAACTGGTCTCTAATTGCCAGGATCACCTGTGGAGCCTTTTTAAACAATTGGTATTACATTAGTTATCCCTAGTCGTCTGGTACAGAGGCCAATTTCAGTGGTAGATTCCATACCAGAGTCAGCAGTTCTGCACTTTTCATATATGAGTTCCTTCAGCAGTACTGGATGAATACCATCTAGTCTTGGTGACTTATTAATATTTAAATTATCAATTTGTTCCAAAACCTCCTCTATAGATACCTCCATCTGGGATATTTCCACAGAGCTGTCACCTAAAAAGAATGGGTCAGATATAGGAAAGTCCCTCACATCCTCTGCCGTGAAGACTAATACCAAGGATTCATTTAGCTTCTCTGCAATGACCTTGGCTTCCTTGAGTGCCCCTTTAGCACCTCAATCATCCAGTGGGCCAACTGACTGTTTGGCAGGCTTTCTGCTTCTGATGTACTTAAAAAAATATTGATGTTAGTTTTTGTGACTTTTGCTAGTTGCTCTTCAATTTTTTTTTTTTGGCCTGCATAATTATACTTTTACAATTGGCTTGCCAGAGTTCATGCTCCTTTCTATTTTCCTCGGTAGGCTTTGACTTCCAATATTGAAAGGATGCCTTTTTGCCTTTAACTGCCTTATTTACTCTCGTTTAGCCATGGTGGTATTTTTTTAGTCCTCTTACTGTTTCTCTTCCCCCTTCCCCCCCATTTGGGGGCTCATTTTTTTAGAGCCTGTATTATGGTGTTTTTAAAAAGTTTCCATGGATCTTGCAGGCATTTCACTTTTGTGAGTGTTCCTTTGAATTTCCATCTCACTAGCTTTCTCATTTTTGTGTTGTTTCCCTTTCTGAAGTTGAATGCTGCTGTGGGTGGGCTTCGTTGGTATTTTTCCCCTCACAAGGATGTTAAATTATTACATTATGGCTCTATTACCAAGTGGCTCATCTGTATTCACCTCTTGGACCATATCCCCTGTCCCGCTTAGAACTACATCAAGAATTGCCTCTCCTATTGGGGGTTCCAGGACTAGCTGCTGCAATAAGTAGTCATTAATGGTACCTAAAAACTTTATTTCTGCATCCTGGCCTGAGGTGACATATACCCAGTAAATATGGGGATAGTTGAAATCCCCAATTATTGAGTTTTCTAGTTTTATAGCCTCTCTAATCTCCCTGATCATTTCACAATCACCATCACCATCCAGGTCAGGTGGTCAGTAGCATATTCCTACTGCTATACTCTTATTATTCAAGCATGGAATTTTGATCAGTAGAGATTCTATGGTACAGTTTGAGTCATGTAAAAATTTTTACTATATTTGACTCTATGCTTTCTTTCACATATCGTACGACTCGCCCACCTGCACAACCTGCTCTGTCATTCCTATCTAGTTTGTATCTAGCTATTACCATGTCCCATTAATTATCATCATTCCACCAGGCTTCTGTGATGCCTATTATTTCAATATCCTAATTTAAAACCAGGCACTCAAGTTCACCCATCTTAGTATTTAACCTTCTTGCATTTGTATACAGGAACTTATAAAATTTGTCAATATTTAGTTGTCTGCATTCATGTGATGTAATTAAATAAGACTCTTACATTTGACTGTTTCTCTTCAGCTACGACCTGTACTTTATGAACTTCTATCCTTCCCTCTTTACTAGGATATAGAGAATCCCTAGTAAGATATCCTCCCCTAAGGGATGGCTTTGTCCAAATCATGTGTTCCTCCAAACCTGTTGCCTTTCCCCCAGCCCTTAGTTTAAATTTCCTCTATGAAAATTTTAATTTTATATGCCAGAAGTTTGCTTCCATAGTGATAAAAGTGGAGCCCATCCTTCCTGTACAGGGTCCTACTTTCCCAAGAGGTTCCCCAGTTCCTTATAAATCTAAAACCCTCCTCCCTACACCATCAAATGATGAGTCAAAGAAATTGAAATTCACATGTGCAGCAAGATGAAAGTATTTTAACAGCTAGCTGGATTCCAGTAATCTGCTGTTGCAGTAATTGGTTGGCTCAATAGGACATGCTATGGCCACTGAACGTAAGCGTAAGCTTCATCAGACATTTGAGTTTGAGCCCTATCATTGACAACTTTCACACAATGTGTGTTGTAGATTTTGCTTACATTCTGCAGGAGTTTCTCTCAGAAGTTTTGCCCTGATACCAAAATGTCTGTGCTAAGAACACTATTTTAAAGTGCTCTCAAATTTTCATGGAGATATTGGACTGGACACTAATTAAGAGTTTTGCCAGCATTGCTCTGTTGGTTAGTGGTGTGAAAAAAATCACATCCCTTCCTGACATAACTTGATTGCAAAAGCTCTAGTGTAGACACAGTTATAGAGGTAAAAAAAAAATCCATTAAAAAGAAATCAAGGAAATTAAATGCAGTAAACTACGTTAAAGCAGAGTTAAGGTTGCCCAGTGCTGCCTCGTGCCCTTCCAGCAGGTGGATGGTGGTGAAAGTTAAAATCTCTGAAAACCAGGAAATGAAGAACTAAACAACACACCATCACTGCAATGCAACCTTATCTCTGCCATTACTGCCTAACCCTGGAGCTGGCAAATGTCACTGGCAATAGTTCAGTAAGGGCGGTGGAAAGCTTAGCCAACTATCCAGGGAAATGGCAAATTTAACATCCCTTGAAGTCTTCAGGTCAAGACTGGATGGTTTTGTGGAAGATGTTTTAATCAAACATAAGATCTTCAGCTCACTACAGCTGTAACTGGATGAAACTGTATGGCCTGTTTATACAGGAGATCAGACTAGATGACCTAACAGTCTCCCCTGGCCTTCAAATTTATTAATCAATAATCAATAGGAGGAAAGATGAAGACCATGCCACTGTTTGTGCTGTATTCTACAGATATGAATACCAGCATTTATCTGCATGCACTACACCTATGTGCACTGTATCAGCTGTCGCTATAAGTGAAGGGTGGAGGGAACAGTTGGAGCAGCTTGGCAGAGCTGTGACTGTGATATGAAGTGAGGTGCATGTGAAACTTGAAGGAACAGCTGTTCCTCATTTCAATGGCAAGTCGTAGGTTTTGTCAGCAAAGGTGCACAAGGGTGTGTTCTTGCTACAGGGATTGTCAGCAGCCTGGTGGCATATGTGCTAGTGGTGGCCAGAGCTCAGTGAGGGGTAAGTGAAGGCAATAGCTCAGAAGGAATCCTCAGTGCAAGGTAAAGGGATGGTAACATTATGAAAGTCTGAGATGGCTTGTGTGGAGGAGTGTTTGAGTGCAGGCCAGGTGTCAGTAGCTTCTGTTACCTACACCAGGACCTAACCCCAAGCCTTCCCTTAGCAAAGAGAAGGTGTTAGACTTTGTGCTATCCTGCTCCTGTGTTCTGTTCCCAGAGTGTTCTGCAGTGCGGAGGGTAGAGCGCTAGTATATGTCATTGGTCTGTCAGGGTGCTGCAGAAGCAGGGCAGAATAGAGGTTGCATTGTGGGGTGATGTGAATCTTAACTCTTCATCTCACCTTCTAATAACAGAGGGACAGAAATCCTCACCCAGCGAGGCCACATTCTCATAGTTCTCCTGCATGACGTCTCTGTAGAGGGCTCTCTGAGCGAGGTCCAGCAGAGCCCACTCTTCCCTGGTGAAACACACAGTCACCTCCTCGAAGGTCACCAGCCCCTGAAAGAGCAAGAGTCCAACACTCAGCACCTGCTGCCCAGTGACAACCCCACTATTCACAGGGGAGGGGGGCCCATCACATGGAGGCGCTGGGGGGCAGACAATGAGCAGAGTCCGACCCCAACCACATCACAGCAGCCAGGAGATACCAGGGTGAGGGGAGAAAGAGAGCACCTCACCCCTCCCAGCAGATAGAGGGAGCAGAGGTCTTCACATTCATCACTCACCTACCTGACAGAGGCTGATATAGGAGGTGGAGTCACCAGCAGGGCCCAGGGAATTCCAGCACCCTCCCTGTAACCAGAAGCCAGATGGGAGGAGATGGGGTGTCTTCCCTGGGCCTCACCGGTGGGTGCCCCTTTATATCTCACAGCACCATCTAGCTAATAGGTTCAAGCTCCAGTATTGGAGTCTAGTAAGTTTTCCCAAACCCGGGAGGTTCTTCCCTGTTTGACAAATTAGGGAATACCTACCCACAAACCACGAGTCTGTTGCTAGCAGTAAATAAATCCCAGCAGGTTTGTCACACTCTGTCCCCCTCCCTTTCTTCACCCTTTGTATTTCCTGACCTCCCCCACCTCCAAACCAACCTCCCCCGCCCCAGAAAAATGCATCCCCTATGTATTTAATGCCCTTCTCCCTCCAACAGGAACCCACCTGCAGCTCCCTGATAATCCCTATCTCAACTAGCTCCACTGCAGCCATTTCTCTTCACTGTTTTCTGGAAGGTTGGAATGAGCAGGAGCAAAAAAGTGAATATTACACTGCAGCCTGTTAGGGCAAAAAAGGCAATTGGAAACATGCCAGAACAGGAAATAATTTCACCTGACAATCCCGCCCCAGTTCTTTCCCTGCACACTGATGTTCCAGACAGTCACGCAAATAACACAACTATTCAAAACACTATTAGTAAAGGGCAGGGGACTTTACCTACACAGACTTCTATTGGAAAAAGAATTCAACCAAACACACAGTGCCCAATAAATTCTTGGAATGTACTGGGGATCCCTTTTCCTTTCAGAAGCTGTAAAAAATAACCTGAGGACAGCCACTTTAGACTTGATTCTGACTAACAAGAAGGAATTATTTAGGAAACTAAAGGTGGAAAACGTGGGCAAAAATGATCATAAGATAATAGATTCTCAGACCCTCTGGGTACTACCTGGGGCAGCACGGAGCTAGTCATAGAGTGATCCCCTCCTCCTTCGCCCCCGAGAAAAAGAAAAGGGTCCCACAGCCAGCTGTCCTGTGAGCAGCTGGGAGACATCATTCCCCCAAACAGGGGGAGGTCTTCAGCTATGATGTGTATTACATATGGGGAAGTCACTTTCATCAGCCAAGATTTTAATGGAGAAAAAGGGGGAAAGGAAAGAGTCTCACATGAGAGGAGGTTTATCATATAATCCCCTGCAACCACCAGGATGGAGAATGACTCAAGGCAACAAATTCTCTCCAAAAAAGGAGACGTTGCTGCAACCAAACATGGGGATACCCCAAAACCTGAGATGTCTTTTAATAGACATTTGACAATTGCAGGGGAAAGTCAAAACCTGACAGCTGATATCCACATTCAATCATTAAAGAGGGAAGGGTGGAAATCTGGAGAATTTTGGATCAACTTTCACAAGTTAGACAGGAAAGGGGGAAAATGTGAGAGCAGTGGGACAATTTTTAGGGATTGTATGTGGAAGTTCAACTGACAGACAGGGATAGTTTCCCCCCCACCACACACGCTCCATTCAGACAGGCACCAGGGAGCCCTCTATGGAGCTGCTTTAAGAGGGCAACTGAGGGGGGATGGAGCAAGGAGACTCCCTGGCACTGGCAAAGGGGCAGCAGCGGGGTGCAGGTGACTGGCAGTTGGTGGGAGCTGCGCTGAGCAGTTGTGGGGGCAGCAGCTGGGATCTGGTAACCCGGGGCTGGGCAGTCTCCACTGGGGACACTTCCTCCTCTCCTCCCTTCCTGGCCCTGCCACGCCTGGTTCCTGGCAGAGAATGGCCACTCCACGCTGTCCCACCCCAGAAGCAGCCGCAGCTCAGGGCTCTGCAAGCCGCACCCAACAACCCCTGCCCATGCGGGGAAGGGCTCAGGGCACAGGGAGAACTTGCTGCGGGTCATACACGGGGCGGGGGGGGGGAATATCCCAGTGGAAGGAGATGTCAGATGGGCACTGGATGAGGGGGAGAAAAACGGGGCAAATACCCCCCCCCGACACACCCCGGACGGCAGCTTTTGCGCGGCGTCGCCACCCCTCGCCCTCCCGTCACCCGACTTGGGGCCGGTCCTGGCTGGGCTCCCGCAGCACCGGCCCCTCGACCAACTCCCCCTCCCCCCGCGTCCCCACCCTTCCCGCCCTTCCCGGCTCCCTCACTCAGCACTGGCCCCGCCCCCCTGGACACTAGCGGGGACACAGGGGAGACAGCAATGGCCTCACAGCGCGCGCCCAAGCCTCACCCCACCAACCGCCGCGCGGTGGCCGCCAACCAAGGCAGGGGCTGCGTGCGCGTGCAAAAGAGAGAGACCGAGAATGAAGCTTCCCAGCGTGCCCTGGCCGGAAGGAAGAATGGGCACCCTCTCCCCCCGCCTCCTAACCTGGTGCAGGATCGCCCCACGCAGCCAAAAACGTCACTTCTGCTCTGAGGAGCATCAGGAACTACATCTCCCAGCCTGCCCCGGGGCGCTTCCGCTCTCTGGGCTCTCTAGGCTTTGCCCACAGCGATGGTGCTTGGCGGGATGACAAGAATCAATGGGCCGTGGTGACACCCAATGGGATGGGGTGACACCCAATGGGCCACGGTAACTGGGCCGCAGTGACATCCAATGAGCCACGGTGATGCTGCAAAACCAGCTAGCTGGGAACCACGGAGTACGTCGTGCTGGTGGAGGAGTGGCACGAAACATGAAAGAACGCCTAGCGTAGAACACAGCAAACAAAATACTTACCGGCGTGCAACTGTTCCGTCGCATTGCTACGGCTCGATATTCCCTGCTCGAATCGTTCTAGTAGAGCTGTAGGAATACGCCACCGCCCACTGGACCAGGATGGTGATGGTGAACGTGAAAGGCTCAGGGAGACTTCCAGAATGCTGTGGAAAAATTGGAGAAAGTTTCAGAGAAGAGCAACAAAAATAATTAGTGGTCTAGAAACCATGACCTATGAGGGAAGATTGGGGGCGGAAAATGGGTTTGTTTAGTATGGAGAAGAGAAGCCTGAAGGCGGGGGCATGATAGCAGTTTTCAAGTACATAAAAGGTTATTATAAGGAAGAATGAAGTAAATTGTTCTCGTTAATGTCTGAGGATAGGCCGAGACCCAACGAGCTTCAATTGCAGGATGGGTGGTTTAGGTTGGACATTAGGAGAAATTTCCTAAATGTCAGGGTAGTTAAGCACTGGGAATAAGTTGCTTAGGGAGTTTGTGGAATCTTCATCATTGGAGATTTTGAAGAGCAGATTAGACATATACCTTCCAGGCATGGTCTAGATAATATTTAGTCCTGTCATGAGTGCAGGGGACTGGAATAGATGCTGACCTTTTGGGGCCCGTTCCAGTCCTATTATTCTATGATTAGAGAGGCTATAAAAAAAGAAAACTCAATAATAATTGGGGTTTTCAACTATCCCCATATTTACTGGGTATATGTCACCTAGGGCCAGGATGCAGAAATAAAGTTTTTAGGTACCATTAATGACTACTTATTGCAGCAGCTAGTCCTGGACCCCCAATGGAAGAGGCAATTCTTGATTTAGTTCTAAGTGGGACAGGGGATATGGTCCAAAATGTGAATACAGATGAACCACTTGGTAATAGAGTCCATCATTTAACATTCTTGTGAGGGGGAAAATACCAACAAAGCCCACCGCAGTAGCATTCAACTTCAGAAGAACGAACTACATAAAAGTGAGAAAGCTAGTTACATGGAAATTCAAAGGAACACTCACAAAAATGAAATGCCTGCAGGTTGCATGGAAACTTTTTAAAAACACCATAATAGAAGCTCTAAATAAAGATGTGTGCCAAATGGGATGAGCAAAAAAAGTAAGAGGACTAAGAAAATAACACCATGGCTAAACAAGAGAATAAATAAGGCAGCTAGAGGCACAAATACATCCTTTAAAAATTGGAAGTCAAACCCCATTGAGGAACAGAGAATGGAGCATAAACTCTGGCAAGTGAAGTGTAAAAGTATAATTAGTTAGGCCAAAAAAAGAATTTGAAGAGCTACTAGCAAAAGTCACAAAAACTAACACAACTTTTTTTTTTAGTACATGAGAAGCAGGGAGCCTGTGAAAAAATCAGTGGGGCTACTGGGTGATTGAGGTGCTAAAGGGGCATCCAAGGAAGCCAAGGCCAAAGCAGCAAAGCTAAATGAATTTTTGCATCAGTTTTCTCTGCAGAGGATGCAAGGGACTTTCCTATACCTGAGCCATTCTTTTTAGGTGACAAATATGAGGAAAAAATCCCAGTTTGAGGTGTTAATAGAGGGGCTTTTGGAACAAACTGATAATTTAAAAATTCATAAGTCACCAGGACTGAATGGTATTTACCCAATAGTACTGTAGGAACTCTTAAATCAAAAGTGCACAACTACTGACTACAGTAGTTAAACTACCACTTAAATTGGCCTGTATACCAGATGACTGGAGATAGCTAATGTAATACCATTTTTTAAAAAAGGTTCCTGAGGTGATCCCGGCAATTAGAGGCTAGTAAGCCTAAATTTAGTACTACGCAAAGTGGTAGAAACTATAGTAAAGAACAAAATTATTAGACACAAAATATTAGCATGATTTTTTGGGGAAGAGTCAATGTGGTTTTTAAAAAGGGAAATCATGCTTCACCAATCTACTAGAATTCTCAGAGGGGTTCAACAAACATGTGGACAACTGAGTGTCTCACCGGGGTCAGTCTGCCTCTTAGAGAGGAAGATGAAATGAAGCTCTGGCTGTTCCAGTGGTGGGGGGAGGTGAGGTGATGGACAGGACACATAAATCCCTTCTGTGAAAAAATACAGGAGATACCAGTCACCCCCTGTCACCATTCTGGCTCCAGCCCCTGGGACAATTGAAACTAGTCCAATAATCTCTGCATTCCAGTGTCTTCCTGGGAGCATCCCACTAGCAGGCAAACTGCCTGGATTCTCTCCCTTCTTTACTAGCGTTTCAATCACATATACTTTCCTTGGACAATGAACCCCACAGCATGAATCAGCAACAGCCTGACACAGCAAAGAGCCGGAATGACTCATCCTTGAACCATGTGTCTGAGAAATTTCAAACAAGAAATTCATGTGTAAAAATCAGAGTGATTTTGAGAAATGTGATGAAAGTGGTCATGTCTGTCACATTTCAGGGTAACTGCACCTATGGGGCACCCACTCTAAACTTCCAGCTCCCAGCTGTCACTTTTCTTGGCTGGAGACCTGTGTCTCTCTCACTCCTGACTCACTTCTTCCAAGCTGCACTATTCCCTACCTGTACTGTGATATTCCGAGTAAGCCTGACTATCTAAACAGGCTAGTATCTGTGTTTTGTTTTATCTCCAGAGACTGTGAACAGTCACAAGTTACCACACAGCTCTGTCTAAACAAGCACATTTGTTCTTAAGGTAAAAACACTACAGAGAAAACATTAAAACAACAAAGGAACCTACACACATGCCAAGATGCTTACTAGATATCACCCACACACACGCCAGTGAGGGCTGTGGTAGGAATCAGTTCTTCAAACTCCACAAAGGGGTTTTTCTGCAGGTACAAGTTCATAACAGCCTTAGCTCAGAACTAACACAACTCTGAATAATTCTGTCTTTCCTGTGTACAGCGTGGGCTTCTAATCTCGGCCTTATGTTGCAGGTGATCTGCAGACAAAGGCCCAGTCCTCTGGGAACAGCTTCAATAGGCTGGGGTTTTTGCATAATCTGATGGTGTAGAATTTGCATTCTCCTCCTCCTCCTCAATATTTCCCAGGAAATCAACTTCACAGGTAATGTCCCAAAAGTCCATTTTTGTCTGACATGTTCAACAGCATCAAGTCTTACAGCCAATCCTCCCCCTAGAGAGGTTACATAGCATCCCGACCCACACTATCCATAAACCATTTATTTAATACAATGGACCACAGAGATGTTTACACTTAACTCTAAAAGGTCGACTAAGGATATCGCTGGAAAGTGCCATGTCTGTCACAGTATGTTTTCTCTGTCCTGCTTTCACCTTAAGAACAAATGCATTTGCTTAGAAAAAGCTGGGTGGTATAACTGTGGGCAAGTGCAGCTATTCACAGCCTCTGGAGAGCAAGCAACGCACAGGAACTGGCCTCTTTAGGTCCTCTGGCTTGCTGGGAGTATCACCGTGTGGGCAGGGAACTGTGCAGCCTGGAAACACCCCAGTAAGGATGAAGAGAACTAGAGGTCTCTGCCCAAGAGAGGTGCCTGCTGAGAAGCCAGGAGCCTAAAGTGTCTGCCCTTGGTGGCCCACAGAGGAAGCACACAGGTGCAGTGCCTGAACTCTGACAAGTGCCAAATTGGAAGAATAAATGATTCCCTCTGAGCAACTGCTGCAGTGTCAGTCTCTGAGCTTTGCCACAAGAGAGACAGGCTCTCACAAGTTGTTATCCTGTGTGGGGCTGAGCAGGTTGTCTTGCTAACCCAACAGGCAGAGCATATGCTTTCTTAATTTCAGGTCCAGTAGAACTTCAGCGTTACAAATACCTCGGGAATGGAGGTTGTTTGTAACTCTGAAATGTTCGTAACTCTGAACTAAACAACGTGGTGGTTCTTTCCAAAGCGTACAACTGAACATTGACTTAATACAGCTTTGAAACATTACTATACAGAAGAAAAATGCTGCTTTTAACCATCTTCATTTAAATGAAACAAGCACAGAAACAGTTTCCTTACCTTGTCAAATCTTTTTTTAAGTTTTCCCTTTATTTTTGTAATCGTTTATGTTTAACAGAGCACTGTACTGTACAGTATTTGCTTCTTTTATTGGTCTCTGCTATCTGATTGTGTACTGCTGGTTCCAAATGAGGTGTGGTTGACTGGTCAGGTTGTAACTCTGGTGGTCATGACTCTGAAGTTCTACTGTATGTGGGGTTGAGCCCTAGGCTAGGCAAAGCATTTTTTCAGTTTAGTCTCTCTCTGTAACAGCTCCTTACTCTTAAACGGAAAGAAAACACACAGAAAGTAATGGACTGTATAACCTTTTCCCACCAGCCGCCTTACTCTCCATGGGGCTGTTTGCTTCCCTCTCTCACTGGGAGGTCTCTGGTAATTCATAAAAGAGCCGTTGTGGGGCCGTAGTAGTCATGCTCATGGAAATCTCTTTGCTTCTTTCTCAGGGCTGTCTTCTTAGGCTTTGGGGTTGGCCCTAGCCTTGCTCTCTCCTGTCCTGGTTTTAGGTGGGATCTTGACCACTTGCTGGGGCTTGGCAGCTTTAACCATTTGGGGGATTTGATCTGCCTTTTTTGGTCCCTGCTGCAGCCACCACTTTCTTAGAGCTATTGCTGGACCTATTTGCAAACCAGGAAGTGGGCGGGCGCCTGCTTAAGGCCCCTTCCCCAGCCTAAGGGGAGGAGCCACTAGCCTCAGAATGCAACTGAATGCTTGGAACAACAAATTAAAAACAGGAAGGGGCGTGGGGGTCACAGGTGTAAAGGAAGGAAACCGGAAGGGGACACCGAGCAGAGAGTCCCAGACAGCATCCACTGCTCCCGGAAGGCGTCAAGGGAGCCAGAGTATGCCGCCCAGAAGAACTCTGCCCGGATACGAGAGTGAACAAGGGAACAGAAGTAGGCCCCACAGTCGCAGGGCACCCCTCACGCCAACCTCCTCTCCCTGGCCTTGTAGGAGGAGGGCCAGGAGGAGGTTGACGAGGAGGTCCCGCGACTTCATGGGACCATGGGATGGGGTGTGCATAAAGGAACAGGTGCGGGGAGAAGTGCAGCCAGAATCTCAGCAGGAGGTTCTGGAGGAGCCGGAACAGGGACTGCAGCCTGGCGCACTCAAGATAGACATGCGCCAGGGTCTCCCTCACACCGCAATAGGGGCAGGTGTCGGGGTGAGGGGTGAACCGCGCCAAGTACACTCCCATGCTTCATGAAGGAGCCACCAGCTGATGTCCCCGGTGGGCCGTGGGGTCAAGGTGGAATACAGACTGGCCCACCGGGGGTCCTCGCCCTCCACAGATGGCAGCAGCTCCCGCCACTTGGTATCAGGGCGGGACACAAGGGCGAGGAAATGAAGGGTATGGAGCACGAGCGTGTAAAGATGGGCCCTTGGCGCAGTCTGACAGAGGACCGGCTGCAGGTCGTGCAGCCGGCTCGGTGCATGGGGAGGGGGTGGCCGGGTGGGCTCACGGGGCTGGGGCCTGATGAAAAGCGCCAGAGGGTCGGGACTGAGGGGCAGGTGGGGAGCACCCTCTCGCAGGACCTGCTCGAGGTAAGCCCGAGCAGCGGGGGCAAGGCTGCCCTCACCTACTGGAATACATGCCGAAGGGTGGAGAGCCCCATGCACTGAGCCAGCGCCTGGGGGTCCACCCAGTCCCCCCAGTCGTAGTCTAGGAGGTCTCCAATCTTGGTGATTCCCGCCAGGACCAACATCCGTCGCACCGAGGGGGTCTCCGCCACCTGCACACCAAGTTGGGAGTTGTGTAGCAGGGGCTTCGCGAGGAGATCCTCCCTCTCAGGGACCGCAAGGGGCTTGGAGGCCAAGACCAACCTTCAGGTCCAGAGGAGGTCCTGGTAGAAGACCGGCAGCTTGGAGAGGTCTCACGGAAGACCCCTCGGATGGAGATAAAAGAGCTGCCGGTCGTTTCGGAGCCCTCAGAGGCGGCGGAGGAAGGCGTGCACCGAGTGGCTCCACACTGGACTACCTGCACCATAAAGGAGTGTCTGCAGGGCCTGGAGGCGGAAGGTGTTGACCTGGCTGCGGATGCAGCACAGGCCCTGCCCGCCCTCCTCCAGGGGAAGACTCAGGATCCCTGCAGATACCCAGTGCAGTCCTGGCCAAAAGAACTCCAGAACTGTCTTCTGGAGGTGGGCCAGGAAACTCGGGGTCAGGACCAGGGTGTTGAGCCGGTGCCAGAGCATGGACAGGCCTAGCTGGTTGATCACCAGTGCCCACCCCCGAAGGGAGAGGCACCGGAGCAGTCCTGTCCATCTTCACAGCTGCCCAGACACCCTGTCCTCCATATCCTGCTAGTTCTCTGCCACGGAGGAATGGGTGGCAGAAAAGTAAACGCCCAGATAGAGCAGCGGACCCGCGCTGCACTGGATGGCTTGAAGCACGGGTGGGAGGGAGCTTGCCCGCCACCCAGCCCCTATCATGAGGCCAGAGCTCTTTTGTCCAGTTGACCCAGGCGGAGGAGGCCACCGAGTAGACGGTCAGGCAGGCCTCCAGCCACACCAGGTCACCCTGGTCCTGGACCGCGAGGAGCACGTCGTCGGCATACACTGACAGGACCAGCCTCAGCACCGGCTCATGGAGCACCAACCCTATCAGCCTCCAGTGGAGGAGACAGAGGAAGGGCTCGATGGCCAAAGTGTATACTTTCTTAGATCTATTGCTTGTCATGGGCATGGTGGCCTTTCTGGGGCTCTTGGCAACTTACTTTCCTGAAAAGAGCCAACAGCTTGTCCTTGTGTCTTGTCTTGGGGTCTCAGCTGCTGCTAACTGAATGTGGAGGAGCCAAGGTGCTGGTAACCTTAGCGGTTCAGTGAAACTGCTTAACATACTGGTGATGGAGATGAAAATATGTTTGCCTTAAAAAAAAAAAATAAAGGGGGCACCTGGATTTGAATCAGGGACTACTTGAGCTGTAGTCAAATGCTCTACCACTGAGCTATACCCCCAGGATTTAAATAATAGCTTGGAGTCTGTGATGTTAAGGATCCTGAAGAACACACCTTATTTCAAAGCATTCCTATTATAGTCCCAGCCTACAGGTGGTTTTTATTATAGCTGCATGTAAACACCACAGCATGCACAATCTCCACACCTGCTCAGTCTCACTAGAGCACAAGTTTTCTGGGCTCACACTGTGCTCCCCGGGTCTGGGCTCCAAACCCTTAGAGGGACAGGGCAGATGTAAATAGAACCCATTCAGCCCCTTATCGTTAATTAATTAATTCCCAAACAAGCGCAGTCCCACCAGAAATACAGAGTTCCCGGGAGTGTGCAGCAGAGTTGGGCACAGGTAGCAAGCAGGGCCTATAACGCAGCAGTTGCTTTTTTTATATTTTGAACACGTGGTTCAGTAGGAGAATTCTTATCTCCCACTCAGCAGGCCTAGGCTTAATTCATGGCCAATGCAGAGATGATTTTTATGCTTAGATGTAGAAATGACAGAATTTAAACTTGTAATAAGGGCCAGTTTCCCCCTCCCAACATCTCATGTCTTTACGTCCAAACACAAGGATTTTCTGAATGATCTGTCCGACTTCAACTAGCTGCTTGGAACGGCTGCGTTTCCCTTTGGGTTGGGGCATGTGGCTGTCGGATTCCCAGGAAAGTGGTGGTACTGAGGGAGCTGGGGCTGAGAAGTACTGGTCCTATTGGAGCATGTAAAAAAAATAAGGCTTCACTTTTTGGCAGATATTGGTATAATCGTCATTCAAACCCTTTGCCCTATTAATTCCAAGAAGGAATGTTTTGCTGATTAATCTATTTCTTTTTCTACTTTGTCATTTTTAAAATAGTTTATTATTTCTTTTGGAAGGTCACCCCTTGACCAGAAAATCTCTCTACTTACTGATCATGATTTTTCATTGCACATGGTTTCATTAACATTGCCCAAAGTCAGCACCTGGCTTGGGACACTAAAATCACACTAAACAATAAGTCATCTAGAGACCAGAGAAGGGGAAATTTAAAATGGTGACTCTGCAGGTGGAGAAGTGGCTATGTAACAATGTTTGGGTAGTGCAGGAGGGCAGCTGGGCTTAGATATCAAGCTGGTGCTTGTCAGCTGAATTTTTATCATCCAAAACCTGACTCCCTGCCAGCCCCCACCTCATCTGACAAGATTTCATTGTCTTTGGAATCTATACAGGAGAGGAGGGGGATCCAGCAGATGCTTCTAACTCCTTGGGGAGATTTGTCCTGCATCATTTGTGCCTGTGAATGTTTGTGTGTAGGAGGCAATGAATGCAGGGAATTCACTGAACTGAAAAAAGGAGATGGTTGTTGGCAGGGAGAATAAAACCTGCCAAAAGTCAGGACTTAAACCCATGTCTGCAGAGTGCAGTAGATCAGTAAACTAGTACCTTAGAGTCTTGACCCTCGTTTCTCTCAGGAGCATTACTCTATAACTCTTTGCAAGGTCTGTGCTGCTGGGAACCTTTTTTCCAATAGATGGCTGCCCAGGGAGAGGAGGGGACGGGGGGAGCATTTGGCTTTTTAAAAAACGTCCTCTGTGCTATTGTACAAGACTAAGTAATATGAACAAAATCCTAAAACCCTCCCTGAGCATAGAGAGTTGGACTTGCTGTTTGATTTCTGTATTTCAGGAATGTCCCAGTCCGGGAGTGCCAAAAAGCAGCATTTCTAATGGGGAGATGGAGCAGTTACACAGGGGGTGCCCAGATCTCCTGTGACTGTGGGACTGGAGTTAACATTTCAAGGATTGTTTGGAAAATTAGCCTTTACTGACGAGGTTTCTCTTTGTTCTTATTTCACCTTTTGATGCTGTTTAGATGAATCATTGATCCATTTTTGTCCCATGAATCAATCCAAAACTCTGTTTAAGCAATCTTTCAAACAAACAAGAGTGTTGCCTGGTTTTTGCCTCTCCTGCTAAGAAAGAAGTGACTTTCCTGGCGGTGCAGAGATATGAAAGTTAGGGAATTTGATCTCTGTTTGTGGGTGGATGTTTCAGTCTCACAGTTCACAACACACACTGAAAGAGTTACTGGTATCCAGAGCTTTTCCCGCTGATATAGCTCCTGGAGGTGGTTTTATTATTCCAATGGGAGAGCGCTCTCCCACTGGCAAAGAGTGTCTCTGCCAGACATACTACAGCTGCGAGGATGAAGCACTTCTAGTGTAGACTAGCCCTAAGAAGTCAGATTACATCCAGCTCCAGTGGGTCTCAAGGATGCTAAGGCCTTAAAATGTCAGCAAAACACACTGAATAATCTAGAAGTTCCCTGGTCAACAGGATTCAAACCTTCAAGGAAACCCCCCCCAGTTTTCAAGTTTAATCACTGAGCCACAATTACCTACCAGCCCACCTTACCACGGAACCCTGCAGCTGTGTTCTCTGGGGGAAAGGCACTTCCAGAAGTTGCTATTTCCAGCTGCTTGTCCAGACCAGTTTCCTGCAGCACAATCACTGCCACGCTGCTGGGTTACTGTGTCTATGGCAGGACAGCAAGAAATCCTGCCAGTTTCCCTTCTGGCTGGAGTATGATTGGAACATGTCCGTGGTTAGTGACATTGCTGTAGTTTGTTGTTCATTCCCACCTTGACAATTCAGACACAGGCCCTTTCCTATTCAAATCTCCAGCACATCAGTGATTCTAGTAACAGGGTCAGGTTTCCTCTGGGAAATCCCTGGGCTTTTCAGGAAATAGTTGGCTCTTTTCTTTCCTTACCCTGTAGAGAACTCAGTCTTTTATTCCACCTCAGATGTTCCATGAAATAAAAACAGCTGCATACAGAAACAGAGGAGTGAATACCTACTGTCAAGGTAGAAAGTGGTCACATCCTCTCTTTTTGTCCATTATTTCCATTGCAGGAGAGAAAGTTTCAATGGAATTTAATGCTCTGACTTGAACAAGAGACAAATGGATCTGAACAAAGGAAATCGTGTTTCTGTGTGAAACCTAAAAGGGAAACAAAATGGCCACACGGGGCTGCGATAACCTAAGGAATGAGGGTGAAGGACTCACAACTGCATCCAGGCTTAGAACTGATTTAACACCGCTCACCTAGGATTAAAACGTTTTATTAGCAAATGTTTAAGCACAAAACAATAAAGCGATAGTCAAGGTTCAAAAAGCACAGCAATACAGCATCTGGGGATGACACGCAGTGGGGGGAAATGGGGCTGATCGAGGATGAGCTGTGGCCCGTGGGAGGGGCTGGGGGTGTGGGGCTTGAGGGTTGCAGGGGGATGTGGGGGGGAACGCTATCCAGCGTGGAGGGAATGTCTCTGGGAGGCATTGCCAGGGAAGGCGAGTGAGTCCATGCATGGGGGTGGAGGTCTGGGGAGTACAGTGGCGTACGGGGGGATATGTGGGTTGGGGGACGCTATCCATGGTGGAGAGGATCCCTGGGAGGTTGAGGAGGGAGGGTCCCTGGGGGGTATTTGTCAGGGAAGGCAAGTGGTCCATGTGTGGGGGTGGAGGTCTGGGGGTACAGTGGCATGCCACCGCGAGGGGGGGTCCCTGGGAGGCGTTTGCTAGGGAGGGTGAGTGAGTCCCTGTGTGGGGGTGAGAGTGGAGGTCGGGGGAGAGGCGATAGGAGATACATATGTGGGCATGAGGGCACATTTCAATGCAATGCATAGTAAAGTCATTGGGGGCAGGATCCAGCAGGAAAGAGAATATATAGGTCCATATGGGGTGAAATGACTCTCATTAGTCCAGTGTTCCTTATGATCGACTGGCAGGTCAGTCCCGTCTTCTTCCGCGGCAAGTGAGTCCATGCGTGGGGGTGGGAATGGGGGCCTGGGGAGGGCAGTAAAGAGACATTTGTTTCTTCCAAGTGTAAGCCAGGTCTGAGTGTCTCAGTGGCACTCTCCCTGCTCAGCAGCTGAAAGGGGGGCACTTTATTTGCATGGGCTTTGTATCTGCATGAGTACAATTAAGTATTTAGCATAACTTACCTAGGTGCTGAGCATAATGGGAAATGGTTAGCAGGGCTGGTTTTGGGCTACAAACCACTTTTGTGTTTAACTGCTGGGGCAATGAAATGTTGTCCTTCAATTGTATGAACAGATGTGAGCAAAACTGTGCTTAGTCTGTTATGATAGAATACCTCACCCTAAACTAGACAGAGCTCCCCAAAGGTGGCAGACAGATGTTTCAGCCTGGAAAAGGGGGAGAGATAGAGCAGTTTCCTATTAGCATTAGTGGCTTTGCCCCACATCTGGGCATAGTGTGATTCTCTTCCCCCCCACCCCCTTAAAAGGGAGAATTAATGGCTCATCTTAGAGTGTTTTGTTTCTTGAAAGCAGGGACATTGCCTGTATGTCAGCAGAAGGTTCGCCCATGAGCTGAAATCACTAAGAGCTGAACCAGTAGAGGATCTGGGAAACCTTCCCTGACAGCTAACAGAACTGAGTGAGCACCGGGCAACTCTGGTGGGAGGCTGGCACAGTCGGTGCCAGCCTGGTGCAGTTAGTGTTGGTGTGGTCAGCGGAGAGGCTGGGACAGTTGGTGCCAGCCTGGTGTGGCCAGTGGTCAGCAGAGAGGCTGGCACAGTCGGGGCCAGCGTGGTGCGGTTGGCAGAGAGGCCGGCACAGTTGGTGCCGGTGCAGTCAGGGTCGGCAGAGAGGCTGGCACAGTCGGTGCCAGCCCGGTGCAGTCAGTGGGAGCCAGGTGTTGTGGGTGCCAGCGGTCGGTGGGAAACAGGCGTGGTCGCTGCCGGTGGTCAAGGACTCAGCGAGGCCCGAAGGTGGTAGGAGACAGCAGAACAGAGGGGGCCTGGTCAAGCCCGTGTCAGACAGGAGAGGCATAGGGGGTGGAGCCACACCCAAGAGGTGGACATTGCAAATACGACGGTCAGTACAGGGGAAAGAAGGAAGGGAGAGGCGAAGGACAAGCCCCGTACTCTGGGAGGGGTTTGGCTCATTGAGTTCATAAACTCTGTTTGCAATGTTTCCCAAACCAGTGCTGTTATCTCTCTTTTGCTATTAAAAGGTTTCTTTCTACACTCAGACTCTGTGCTTGTGAGAGGGAAAGTATTGCCCTTTGGGGGGTGCCCAGGGGATAGTGTGTAGTTTTCCAGGTGACCTGGTGGGGGCTCAAGCCAGTTTGGTGTTGTATCATAGAGAGAGACCCCTAGAGATAGAACCCAACCCTTGCTGCTGCCGACTCGGTCTGGCAGAAGAGTTACACAAGGATACATTGTTGGGAAACTGTGACATTAATTCAGACCTGTGTGGATTGGGCTTCTGAAACTCTGTAAAAAATGTGAGCTTGATTTACAGGAAGGGAGAGAGGAAAATCCCAGAGCTGCCTTTAGTCCCAGACTGGGCTGTGGAAGATGGCCCTTTTTGTTGCTGCCATGTAGAGCACAGGGATAATGGGCAGCTGGAGACATCCCTGTGCGGGGACAAAGAGGGGATGTTGGATGGAATTTGTCACAGGGCCCGCACTGCTCCCCAGAGCCTCATGGGGGAGAATCTAGAGAAGAGGGAATCATTCTCACCTGTATTCCCAAAAGGGCTGATACAGCCCCTCCCTGCCAACGTCTCACTGCTGGGATTCAGCCCTTGCTCTGTACCACGGATTGTCCCCAAAGAGATCCCAGCTGGGATGGAGATAGGGAGGGGTCTCAGTTTCCCCTGAACTCACCAGTTTGATCTGCTCCAAAGGCTCCTTGGTGCAGGTAGCGGGATTAGGACACAACATGAAGCTGCACAGTGGGGCTCATGGATAGGGGGTCTGGGGGCAAGAGAGAGAAAGAGGCAGGAAACACAAAGAAACTCTCCACGACTGAAGCTAAAAGGTGGTCCCAACTCAATCCTGCTCATCACAGGTGTTCAGAGAGCTGTAGTAGCAGGTTTTCTATGGTATAAGAGTCTGAGCTTTAATTCCAGTCATCTGAATTCAAATATCAGTGGGCTCACAACATACTGAGCTCTTTCTCGCCCCTGTTTTAATTAATAGTGATTATTCTGAAGTGCTTGACTTCACTTTGATCTTCTCGTTACCTAACTGTATTACAGGTTTTGGTTTCGTTTTATTTTCTTATACTCCCCTCTCCCTGTTTATGTCATTATTATTGTAACATAAAAGAATCTGCAACCGCAAACAATGACTCAAAACGTTTTTTCCCCACTCCCCCCCCCCCCCACCATCGTGCAGGAGCATAGTACAAACACCCCATGCAGCTGGAATTAGACCAGTGAAGATACACTGAGATACAGAGGCATATTCCCACAGTTTCTGTCTTCCTTATATGACAGAAGGATGACTCCTACCGCTCATTTGGTATTCCAGACCTCTGTACCACCCCCATGTGTGTTTAATGACCAGATGGGCTTTGGACATTTATTCTCTCATTCTGTTAATGTGATTAGAATACAATATGACTGAGATTAACCAATTCCAGACAAGGGGGAAGAAAAAAGAAAGAAAAGGGAGGGGGAAAAAAAAACAACAACAACTTTGCATTGGCTGGGAATCAAACCCAGGTCAACTGCTTGAAAAGGAGCTATGCCCACCACTATACCACCAATGTGCCTAAAACAAGCATTTCTCCTAGGTATCAGGTGTAAATCTTACCTGAGAAGGAAGGTGGCTGTTCCTTTTAAATTACATGTTTGTATTATTTCCTGCTAGCTGCAGAGGGGATTGATGTTGCTGCTTTCAATCCTTGGGGCTCTCCTGGGATAAGGAACAATTCAAGCTGCCGCTAAGCTGAAGAAGGAAGATGATATTTGACAGGGTTGGATGCCTCCTATTAAAGGTGTTTCTCTGTCATCTTGTAGTGGGTGTTTGGGATATGCAGGCAGTTCTTGCTCCTGGGTCTCTCCAGAGGAAATACATTTTCTGTGCAAAACACCAAAACTTTGAAGGGAAAGGAGGGAAAGGCCCTGGCCACATAAGGGCACCAGAACCCCTTCAGCAAGCCCTCAAAAGTCGAGGATGATCTCTTTCACAGGTGTTCATTTTATAAGGGTCCTTTGGTGACTGAGGAGTCCAATCCTTGAGCTGCAGACTCATTGGCAGACATTGCAGGTGGCAGGTTGGGCCACGATAACTGCATGACAGTTGTCTGTCCTTTATTTTCTGGTGTTTTTCTGTGACCAGGGTGAGGCGATTTTCCTCAAAAGTGGTTGTTCCTTCTTTGACAAGCCTTCGCCAGTTAGCCCTATCTTGGGTTACTGTCTCCCAATGTGTGACATCAATGCCACATCGCTTGTCGTTTGTCTTGAGGGTGTTTTTTTGGCCTCCCTGTCAGATCTCGGTTCTGAATTCAATAATAAGGTAAAAGACTTATTTGTGAGGTTATTTTTACTGTTTCTTTAACCACACTCAGGTCACAGAGAGTTGATGTTGAACATGGGATTCATTGCCCTTGTGAATTTTTTTCAATGTACATTGTAGCTGACAAGTTTTTGTGAACATCCACCTTATTGTTTGCAAACAGGCCGTTGGTCACCCCATCAGGGTTGGTATAACTTTTTTTTTTTTTTTGGTGTCTTCATACCCACCAAAAAAAAAAGTCCTCATCATATTATTCCAGGTAGTAATACAAAAACATGGGATAGTAAACCACAGCGATTACACATAAAAGTAATGACAAATAGGCAAAGGCACATTCATTTGAACAAATCTGTATGGAAGTTTATGGTGTAACTTATTTTCTTTCAGTTTAACCTGGATATTTGCAAAAAATTGTGAATAGACCCTTGCTTCACCAGCCCATACCACCCACAAACAATGGACTGGCTGAAAACACTAACAAATACATCAAAAGGTCATTTTAGGGGTGGGAAAATTACAGTATTAAAGGCAAGTAGAACACACCATGCCAGAAGCTGCAACTTGCTTCTAAATCTTCAAAGTCAAATTATTGCATTGCTACTCTTTTTTCCCTATGTAGGCTGGCGACATGGCCCGGCAGGGGAGTTGCGACCCTTCCTTGGGCCCAGGTACTCAGGAAGGCACAGTGCCTTGCTTTAAGAGGAAAAAAGCGAGCGGGTTATGAGACTTTAGCCCCGGCCCCCAGGTTTGCCATTGAGTCAATGGGGATCCACCTGCAACACACTGACTGGTTCAGCCACAGATTCAGCCAAAATATATTTGGCTATCCCTGGGCTACTTCCTCCCACCCTGAATCCCGGTACCTGCAGCCAATGGTCTTCCTCCGAGTCGTTGGGGTAGACAGCTAGCAGGAGTCCCAATAGTCCCTCATTGGCGGTCGGCAGCAGGTCCGGGAACTCCTCAGGTCCATCAGCGGATGGCAGCTCCTCCACGTCATAGGGTCCTGGTGGGTCCTCCAGCACAGCAGGCTCAGGCAGCTCCAATGGGTCCCCGGCAACGGGCAGCTCCTCTAGGTCAGGGCCGGCCTCAGAGGGTTTCTACCAGTCTGTGGTCTCGGGTAGCTCTTCCCACCTACTAGGGCCCAGCAGCCCTATCCAATCACTAGGGCCCAGCAGCCCGGGCAGGCCTCGTAGGCTCCGGTCAGTGGAGTGTTTGCTCTGCACAGCTGCAGGGCCTGAGTCAGGCCCAGACCACAGCCTCAGGGAAGGTGCATCCTTCTCTGACAACAGCTTCTCTCTAAGTGAGCTGCTAGGCTGGCCTTTTATATTTCCCCTTCCTGTCCTGGCCCCACCCCTCCGCTTCCAGGGTATTTAGCCTGCAGGGCCAAGATCTGCCAAGCAGGGGTATCATGACCCTTCCTCAGGTCTAGGCTCTTAGGAAGGCCACAGTGCCTTGCTACACCCTATCACATGCAAAATGAAAAATAATCATACCAATGCACTGTGATGGCCTCCTCCTTACGCCTTTTTGATTATGTGTAATCTGTCTCAGTCAAGACTGTACATTTATAAGGTTTTTTTTTCACAAACTAATCAATCACCATTTTTTATAAAGCATTGCAGAAGTTGATTGATGACACTGGGAGTAATTGAGATGAATTTCTTGACGACGTTTAATTTTCTTTGCA
The DNA here is from genome assembly GCF_026122565.2 of Emydura macquarii macquarii. Lineage (NCBI taxonomy): Eukaryota > Metazoa > Chordata > Testudines > Chelidae > Emydura > Emydura macquarii. Next base: position 337,195 of record NW_027133141.1, on the reverse strand, counting down.
ATCTAAACCGAACATGACAACAAAAATGTCACCCTTTTGAATACTGTATGTCTTTGAAGCAACATTTCCAGACCAAATCTCAGAGAATTACATGGTAAGTGCATTTAAGTGCCAGCAACTTTCATTTTTTCCGTGAGTCTTCATTTTAAAAATACAACCCCTTCTCCATTTGTTTACAGAGTCACCACATTTCAAGGAGCTCATTAAACACTACAAAGAGTACAGCCTAAATTTGAAATCTAGAAAGGATGCTGACATTGCACTGGCTCTTAGTAATAGTTCTAAAGCACAAGGAAAACAACAAATACAATATTTTAGAAGAAAGAGTTCTAAATATGGAAAAAACATTTGGGATTGGGGACTGTGTTATGATATTGAATGCAACAAAGAGAAAAAGAAAGAGAGGGCCACTGCAACTGACCTATTGTGGACCATCCAAGATACCACTGTTGTGGGTAAAAGAGTTCAACTGGAAACCATCTCAGGGAAACTTTTAGGATCTATGTACAGTATCTCCCACTTATGATTGTTTGTAGTTCAAAAACAGAAGTTATGGCCCAGCATCTAGCTAGGTGCATATAGACCCAAAGGAATAACCTGCCTAAGGATCAGGATTCTTGTAATAATGCTACAGTAGTAAACATTTTCACCACTGCTGATACTCATATCTTGAGTTATGATTATATGTTGAAGGAATATCATTATATCTGTGTTATGAGTGAATAGAAATTATGTTTAGCATTATTAGTTCTGTGATTTCATGTTCTCATATATTACTTATCAAAGGTCCATTGTGAGTCTTGTAAGAGGTGGGCAGATATGCCCTGCCTTCCAGAGGAAACCAATGAAAAAAATCTAACTGGTGAGTAGAAGGAATACAGGTACAAGAAGTGTGCCTAGTTCAGATGTTTACCAGAAGTGTACATTATATAATTGCTTTCTTAAGAGAAATAATTTGGTTTTTTTGGAATAACACAGCTGGAATAAATAAGTAATAGAGAAGTTTAATTTTACTGTTCATTTCAGTAGAGAAAAAAGTTGTTAATAACTGTATTATTACATACATGTTACATACATTTAGATGCTTGGTTGTGAAAAAATGTTGGAACGAAAAGTAAACTGTTCTTGTTTACATACCAAGTTAAAATAATAAAGTTTTTAAATTTTGAAAAATACCTCTCTTTATTCATATAAGAGGCATAACATACATTTGTCAAAATGAGGATAATCAATGGGACACAGTAATACCAGGCTACAAAATATATTGGAAAGACAGAATAGGTCATACTGGTGGGGGAATGGCACTATATGCGAAAGAAAACATAGAGTAAAATGAAGTAAAAAACTTAAATGAACCAAACTGTACCATAGAAACTCTATGGATAGTAATTCCATGCTTGAAAAATGAGCATATAGCAGTAGGGATATACCACCGACCACCTGACCAGGATGGTGATAGTGACTGTGAAATGCTCAGAGAAATTAGAGAGAGAATACAAATAAAAAACTCTATCATAATGGTGGATTTCAACTATATTGACTGGGTACATGCGACCTCAGGATGGGATGTCGAGATACAGTTACTGGACACTTTAAATCAGTGTTTCTCAAGCTCTTAAGTAACAAGTACCCCCTATCATCTGAAAATTTGAACATTCAACATTCTCCAACATTCAATTTTCCACTCTGAGAAATACAATCTCTTTCCCCTTTACTGCTGGATGACCGTATTTCTCGTAAAGCAGGAGAGTTCTGAGTTCTGCAGTGCTGTGTGGCTGTGGCAGATCACAAAACCCCCTGCTGTTTCTCCCCTCCTTCCTCCTGTCCTTCCTCCATATAGGAGCAAAGATCAACGCAAGCCAACCACTATGGCCTGACGGCAGGGTCATGTGGTGTTTTCCTCACACTGGCGGGAACTTGTGAAGTATGAGCAGAAGCCAGCGACCCACCAGAGTGGATAGCAGCGCTCCCCATGGCCGTCCCTAGGGGGGTGCAGGCCTGGGGCAAATCACACTGTGTGGGCCCCTCTTAACATTTTTATACTGGTAAAATCTGGGGCTGTCACAGTTGTCAATTTCACTGTCCAGCTAGATCAGTGAAATTGACAAGTAAGCCTGAGGGCAGAGCCCAGTTCCAGGACTGGGCAAGCCGCTGGGCTCTCCACCGGGCTTTCTGGGCACCGGGCTTTGAGCTGGGGAGCAGAGCTGCCACCTTGGCAAGTTGCAGGTGGCTGCTGCCTGGCTGCCAGCCCAGGAGGTGGGCGATGGCCACCTGCTCCGAGCTGGGGTGGAGGAGGCTTTGGCACAGGCTGGGACCCAGGGATGTGGGCAGACAGCAGGCAGCTGCTGTCCATCTTCAAGCCAGGGCATGGGAGGCTGTCTTTTGACTCAGAGCCAAGGCACGGGTGGCAGCCACCAGCTGTGAACCCAGCTCACAGGGCTCAGGAGGCTGCTGCTGGGCTCCCATCTGGGAGCTGGGAGGGAGGGAGTTTGTTGTGCCCTGGATTCAGGATACAGAGATACAATCAGCCCCTACCCTGTATGGGAAGCAGCATCCTACCCTCATGCTATGGGGCACTGGTCGGGGGAAGGGTGTGAGGGTTTCCATGGCCCATATCCTGGTGGCAGAAGTGGTTTCAGGATTCCAGGAGTCTCCCATCATCCCAGGATGAACTCCCATCCTGGTGACTGCCATTAAAACAAAAAGTCTCCCAGAACTACTAGTTAAACCTCAGGCCTCCTATATATTAGCGGTTCTCAAAGGGGGGGCGGGCCCCCTGGGGGGACATGAGATGGATCATGAGGAGGCAGGGGACAGAGCCGGTCCAGCTCCACACTTCCCAGAGACAGAAGCAGCCATCACCCACCTTCTGCAGCAGCAGCATCCCCCTGCCACTCACTGCTCCCCGCAGTGTTGCTGCTGTGCTCCCTGTTTCCCAGGCTGTAGGCTGTTTTTTTCCTGAAGGGGGGGAGTTTGGAGGAAGGGGGGGCCTGACCGTTAGGGCCTACAGCGCAGGAAGCGCCCCCTCCCAACAATTGTGTTCCCCCTTCCCCTGAACCTCCCCTTTCAGAAGGGGGAAAGGGGGCGTGATTTTTAGACAAAAGTCCACTGGGAGGGGCAGGGGGGGCTCCACTTAAAAGGACAAACTGCCAGCCACAGGGACTCCTAACACAGAGAGACACCCTCCCCTGGCATTCGGACTCATCTATTAAAGCCAGCTATGGACCAAATACATACTCTGGTTTGTCTGGATTCATAGCAGCCACATAGGATTTTTACTCAGTTTACAGGTGGTCTTGGAGAGTGTGGTCTGGATGTGGCTGATTTATCAGGTATGCTGTATTATGACTTGTTTAATTTTTTTCAGTGTCCATTTTGACTCTCACATGGCATCAGAGGATAAGGAGGAAGTGGAATGGCATGGGTACACCTGAACGGAAGTTCACAAAAAGCCTTGGCTTGTATTAGTAGAGCTGCAAGCCAGAAATTCCTCCTATCTGGATATGGATTGTGACCTGTCCGAGCCTACAGTAGATCATCTGAAAATGCCAAAGGTCAGGGCGAGCTGCAGACAGAGAGCAGATTCTCCCAGCACTGGGCGGTGACACTGACATCAGACTTCCCAACCAGCTACAAACAGTGCTTCTGATTCCCCACTCTGGTTATCAAGAAGCTAAAACAAAAGTACACAGCTCCCTTATTGCATTTCAGTCTCAGGCTCCCAATCAGCCACTAGGTCTGGTAAAGGGATAAGTTATTAAAATGCTATTCCCTTTACTGAAAAGTTCTCCTGACCCCAAAGGAAAGAAACAAACTATAAGAGAAATGTTAAACGATTAAAGCAATCAGATACATACAAATGATTTGAAAGTCCATATATACCAGGTTTTCATTAGAATTGTGGAGTTAGCAGATTTGTACGGTCTCTCCTAGGGTAGACCACCTGAAAATGCCAAGATCAGGACAGGCTCCAAAGAACAGCAGATTCTCCCAAACTGGTAGCTAACACTGCTATTAGATTCAGGAACCAGTCCCAAACAGTGTTTCTGATCCCCCACACTGGTTATCAAGAAGCTAAAAACAAGAAGTTACACAGCCCCCTTTACTGCATTTCAGTATCTGACCCCCAATTAGCAACCAGGTCCAGTAAAGAGATAAGTTATTAAAACTCTATTCCCTTTACCAAAAATGTTCTCCTGATCCCCAAAGGGTCAACCACATCATCAGACCAATATAAGTTTGGATCTTACCCAAAATACCACACTGCCAGCTAATCCTTTAGTAACTAAAGTAAAGATTTATTATAAAGGAAAAAAATGAATAATAAGAAAGTAGTTAAATGGTCAGAGAAATCAGATACATACAAATGACTTCAAAGTCTATATATAATCAGATTCTCAGCAGAACTGTGGAGTTTCTAGGCTTGTACAGTCCCTCTGCTGTACATCCAGTACCTGGATGCGTCTCAGTCCTTTGTTTCACAGCTTCAGTTGTAAATGAGTTGATCCAGAGGGAGGGAAGCAAGCATGAAGACAGAAGACAGACTAAAGACAATATGGATGTGGTGCAGCTGCCTTTCATGTCTCTTTGCCAAGCTGCTTGTGGAAATTTACAGGAATAAGGTGGAGTCCAGGGTCACATGAGTAAGTCCTGGTGACTCATCAGATGCAACTCCTGGGTTTTTTCCCTGAACTTATTATACCTGTGAGTTCTCTTAATGGGCCATTAAACCAGCTAGGGTTGCAGCCCTCCTGTCTGGGGTGTCGCCCGGAAATGCAGCAGAAGTTGAACTACAGATACATCAAACATAGCCATAACTTCCAACACAAATATGACACAGACACATAAACAGTATCATACTTAGCAAATTATAACCTTTCTAATGGTACCTGACATGTCCTATCTCCTATGAGTTGTTGTAATTTTGACATATTGATGTTAAGCAATATGATAAATGGTCCCCCTAATCCAGCCAGCGTCACGTGGATAACAGCACACCTGATGACGGAAGCTTACCTGGCTTTGACGCTTGCTGTGGTGCCGATTCTGCAATGGGATGTCCCCAGAGCTATCCCCAAACAGCTCCTCTAAGTATGTTCACGGGATGTGCTGCCTCTGGTTGGCTGCAGAACCGCTTCAGTTATCGGCCACAACAGCGGGGTCACTTCTTGCCCTTCATCCTGTGGCTCAAGCTAAATGGAAGTGCGTACATCTAGGAATGAAGAATCGCAGCTAGGAGTAGAAAGGTCATTTTACCTCTGGATCGGGTGCTGTTGTGACCACGGCTGGACTCCTGTGTCTAGTTCTGAGGTCCACAGTTCAAGAAGGATGAAGGAAGATTTGAGAGGAGCCAGAAGAGCCAGGAGAATGATGATAGGATTAGAAAACATGCCTTTTAGTGAAAAACACAGAGAGCTCAACCAATTTTACTTAACTAGAAAAGGTGGAGAGGGAAGACAATCACAGTCTATAAGCACCTAGATGGGGAACACATATTTGATAATGAGCTTTTCAGTTTAGCAGACAAATGTAAAACATGATGGAAGTGAAGCTAGACAAATTCAGATTGGAAACAAGGTTCACTCTCTGACAGTGAAGATCATTAACCACTGAAAATCTTACCCAGAGTCCTGGTGGATTCTCAATTACTGGCAATTTTAAAATCAAAATTGGATTTTTTTTTTTAAAGTTCTGTTCTGATTGAAAAGGAATTATTTTGGGGAAGGTCTCTGACCTGAGTTAGTCAGGCTGGGTGATCACAAAGCCCCCTTCTGGTTTCAGAATATATGAAACAAACCCTTAAATGAAACTCTTTATTCATTCCATGAATCAAAAAGAAGTTGTGCTTTTCCTGGCTCGCTTTCTCAGGGGTTAGAAGGCTCATTTTGTAAACCAGGGCTTGGAGGTTTATCTCTCAGTGGAGCTTTGACTTTAAATTTAACTAGATTAATTTTCTCACTCTTGATCTTCTGAGTCTAAGGGAAAATCCCTAAAGGGGATGAGGTTTTAACCTTGGAATTTCATAGTTTAACTTGATGCCATCAAAGAGTGAATACTTTGGTAGGGAACTGATGACAATTTGTTGATAAGGAAAAATTCCTGGCAAAAATTGGCAAAGTTGTGGCTGGTTTGAAAAGTTACAGTGAATTTATACATTAAGATACAAATAAACACACACATACAAACAGTGACTGTCACACAGTGCACAGGCCCACACAGATGTAAACAAAACACACACACAAACACAAAACCACACAGCACACAGACCCATATGCATAAAAAGAAAAGCCATGCAAAACATATATATAACAAATCCACACAAACACCACACAAAAATCACACAACAAGAAAACCCCCAACCATGTAACAAAAGAATACTAAGCCAGATCATGAAAAAAAAAACCAAAAAAAACCCAGCACACATGCAAAAATCATACATACACAAAACCATGCAACACATCAACAAAAATCACACAGGACCCATATGCACAGCAACAAAAGCTACATGGCAGACAAAAAAACACACACATCAGCATACAGAAAGCCAGGCAGGGTTTGTGTCTCACTGCCTAGCTAGAAGGTGGTTTGGAGAGCAAAGATTGACCGGAGGTCGGGGGTCAAGAATTCCAGGATGAGCATAACTCTGGGCTCAGCTTAAAGGATCCTGACACAGGGGGCTGGGGTACAGCACAGCATTGTAGATCTGTGGCTTCTGACCTGCCCTATGTAGAGGAAGTAACAGGTGAAGGGGGACACATCTTGATCGCTCCCCTCCTCTGTTTTCTGAGCTAGAATTCTATTTTCCACAGGGCAAGATGAATGGGGAAAAGCACTGCTCAAAGTGAGGTTTGAACTCGCAACCTCAGGCTGATTCCACCCAGTACTGGTGTGGTAGTAGGGTGTACTAATAAATTGCACCACTGTAGCATACCATCTGGTGTCTGTTTCCTTGTCCCGTGGATGGATTTTGGGAGTTGTGTGAGCCTTAAACAAATATATGTTAAAGTCCCCAGCCCAGAGGAGGAACATTCTTGTGTATGATACAGCTGCTTCCTGCATTCAACTGCTTATGGAAAGACGGGTGGTGTGAGCCCATCCAGGGCTGAAACTTTTCATGGATGAGCTTAAGGGGAATTTTAAGAAGAGGAGAAAAGTCTTTTCCATTCCTGTCTAGCTCCATTTGTCTCCTGCAGCCCTTCAGTCTTTCTCTTTCCCTGTTGGGGAAAATGCAGAGACAAGTTCCTATCTGTGTGAGTCAGAGAGGCTGGATTCAAAGGAGTGTGTAGGGGAGAGGGGGAGGGCTGGGCGGGCTGTCACTGGAAGGTTGGGGGGTGATTTTGTGTGTGTGGAGGGTCTGTTTGTTAGGGTATAAGGGACGGGAAACATAAGAGAAGTGAAAGTGAGGGCCAGACTCTAAGTATTATGACACTGTGTAGTTGCCATTCACCTGCTCCTCATAGGTCTGAGCTTTCATTTCAAGCACCCTCTTCTAGCGGAACTCCAGAACAGACGAGAAGGATATGAAAAGATTTTCATAAAAGGACTGAAAGGGAGCACCTGGATTTGAACCGGGGACCTCTTGATCTGCAGTCAAATGCTCTACCACTGAGCTATACTCCCACAGCTTTTGCTTTGTAAGAGCTGGTAAACTTAAGGACATGGAAAGACAGCCCCTGCTTCAAATTGTTTCTGTTATATTCTCCACTCCCCTCCCCCATGAAGGGAGAGGTGTTAATAGGGCCATTTCACCCTGAATGGTCTCTTGAAACACATTAATCACTTACGTTAAACAATCTGTTTGAACTTGTAGTTAGCTGTGACTCGCTGAATACATTTCCAAGACCTGAAGCCGAGCTCTGTGTAACGGCAAGTCTACGCTACAAAATTAAATTGACTTAAGTTACCTCGACTTATAGCAGCCACAGTAATTAAATCGCTTTTGCACGTCCACACTATAATCCTGGTGTTGGCAGCGCACATTCTCACCAGTGCTTGCACGGATTTAACTGTCAGAATGGGGCATTGTGGGATGGCTTCTGAAAGGCAGCCACAGTCAACATAAGCAACTCACTGCCTACCCTGACACTGCGTCAATTTAAATACATCGACTTAAGCTCTACGCCTCTTGGTCTATACTACCGCTTACTTTGGTATAACTTACATCCCTCAGAGGTGTGAACAAGCTACCCCCCGGAGTGATGTATTTTACACCGACCTAAGCACCCGTCTGGATATCACTATGTCAGCAGGAAAGCTTCTCCTGCCAATATAGCTACCTCCTCTTATGGAGGTGGAGTTATTTGCCAAAGGGAGAGCTCTCTCCCCTCAGCATAAAGTGTTTTCACCAGATGTGCTACAGCGGTGCAGCTGCACTGAGGTAGTGCTTCTTGTGTAGACTAGCTCTCAGTCGATGTAGTGGTCGAGTTACTTCAGCGGGAGCTGCATTTTAGTGTAGACACTTGCAGAATTAGGTCGCTGTAAGCTGCCTTACGTCAAGTTAGCTTTGTAGTGTAGATGAGAGTTAAGATCGAAAGCATGTCTATCTCACCCATAGAAATTGGTCCAATAGAAAAATATTACTCTCCACCTTATCTCTCTATTTTAGCAAATAGTCATTTGTCTCAAATTCCCCATGAATCATAGCTACGTTTTGTCAAACTAATATCCAGTTATGTGACCACACAGCGTTCAGGAAGAAGGAAAAATCCACATCACAGAGACATGTAAGACACTTTGTTTCGTATAAAGTGAAATTCCAGAGCAGGTTACATCTGATGACCCAGAATCAGAACAAGTGATTTGCCCATTGCATTCTCCTCTAGTCTTTTAAGATCTGCTTCTCAGCAAAGTCTCATTATTGTTATTAGTTATGTTATTTACTTAAGGTTTAGAATCATCATAGTGGGAACAGCAGACCACATTTCCACCTGAAAACAATCCCAACTCAGCAGGAAAAAACCCAGAAGTGGCTTTGTAAATACATGGAATCTGGGATTTAAACTCTGCATAATCACACTGTGTGTGGGATCCATTAAAATTCCCTTTCCAGCTCTGTGACATTTTCATCTCCAGCCCTAGTGAGTCTCCTTTAGATCAAAGAAATCAAAACACGATTCCAAATCCTAGAGAAGGGCTACTAGGATGATCAGAGGAATGGAAAATGTACCTTCTGAGAGGAAACTGAAGGAGCTTTGCTTATTTAGCCTAAGAAAACAAAAGCTGGGGGGAGATAGGGTTGCTCTCTATAAATAGGTCAGAGGCATAAACCCGAGGGAAGAAGAGCAGGTATTTACATTGAGCCAGTGTGGGAACAAGAACAAATGGATATAATCTGGCCTTCAACAAATTTAGGTTTGAAATTAAACAAAGGTTTCTAACCACCAGAGAAATGACATTCCAGAACAGCCTTCCAAGGAGGCCTGTGGGGGCAAAAAACCTAACTTATTTCAAGACTGAGCTTGATCATTTATGGAGGGGATAATAGGATGAGATTGCTGCAGCGTGTATGGCCTTGCATGATTGTTGTTACAAACATCTCCAGTGGCCAGAAATGGGACACTAGAGGGGGAGGGCTCCGATTTCCTACAGAGAATTTTTTCCCACATGTTCAGTCCCTAACTGATCACCATATTTGGAGTAGGGAAGAAATTCTCCCCCAGTTTATAGCAGAGCCCTTCGGGTGGCCAGGGAGGGATGGGGGGTGGGGGAGGGAAGAGTTTCACCTTCATCTACAGTGTGGGACACAGGTAACATACTGGTTTGGACTAGACTAGAGTAAATTGTGGATTCTCTGTAACTTGAAAGCATAAGATCATGATCTGAGAATTTCAGAAGCTCAGCTGGAGGTTGAGTACAGGAGTGGGTGGGTGAAGTTCTGTGGCCTACAATGGGTAGAATATTAGACTAGATTATCATGATGTTCCTTTCTAGACTTCAAGTCTATTATCCCCGGGGGGCTGGTCCCAGCCGGAGAAAGTTCCCACCCCGGCTGGGCCCGGATGGAGCGTGAGTGGGGGTCTCTGGGCAGCACCGAGCCCCTGGCAGGCAGCAGCATCTGGGATTTTACAGCCACCCCCGGGAGCTGTGGCAGCATCTTCCTGCCTCTGGATCCTGCCGCCCCCCAGCGCCCCCTCCTGCTCCAGCCCCTCCCCACCCCAGCCCCCCCGGGCTGCAGCGCTAGTCCCTGGCACAGGGGCATCCACCAGGCTAAGCCACATCTGCGGCTGCCCTGAGATCTGCTCCCAGTTGTTCCCAGGGATTCAAAGGGGGCAAATTGCAGGGGGAGGGATGGGCTGAGTCTGAGCGGGGAGGGGTGGAAAATGACTGTGTGTGGGGGGGCTCAAACAGCAGGAGGCAGGAGAGGGGCTGAGAGGCAAAATCAGGGAGATGAGATGAAATGCAGGGGGAGGTGCTGCCAGACAGTGGCAGGGGCAAAACCCTGCACAGGAAGGGGCAGGGGAGTAACAATGACCCCAGTGGAAGGAGCCGCCGGCTGTGTTTGCAAAGACGGGGGGCAGAGGGGCTTTTTTATTTCCCCTCCCTCAGGACCCTGCATCCGGGCACCCGCTCCCCAGGGCTGGGTTCTCAAAGGCACAGGGCGTCCCATTGTCTAGACAGGGAAGCTCCTCTCCGTCTGATATAAAGTGGTGAGGTGCTACAGGAGACTTGATTCAGTGAAATATTTTACATACGCCCCAAAATCTTTGTGTCACCCATTTTGAGTGTTTAGACAAATCCCTGAGCCGTTTATATGTCTGCATAACGTCTCCTAGCAGTTCACAGATTTGTCTTGGCTGCTGCCGTGATTCCCTGAATTGCACGACCTTCCTTGTAATCCATTTTAAATCTAGTTTCGATCCTTCTATTTACTTTTTAACATTTTATTTTTATAACTCTTAGCACTTCATTTACCTTTGCCAGCATCGCGCAGATGGTTGTCATTGTGCTATTTCATTTATATTTTAATAGCAAATAATCACTGAAAGTATTTGTAAGTAAATAGTTGCTGGTAGTTTTAGCAATAAAATCTGTGTTGCTAGTATAGCACTTCCGATGTTTTTACTGGGTTTTTTTAATTTGGAATTTGGAATTCTAAATTTTTCTTTTTACCGCACAAGTTTATTTGGTTGGATGATGTGACTGCCACTGTGACTTATTTTCTGATCTGCTGTTGAAACGTCTTGATTTTCATTTGATCCACCAATGGGGATTTGCCTTTCTCAAGTGTTATTTTGCTTCTCAATCCAGCCCTTAGTGCTTTTTCACATGTCACTGCTTGTGGGTAGAATGTGGTTCCCAAATATTCACTAAGGGCAGTATAGAATCTCCTATTAAATCCTTCCCGAAGGCAAAACTCTACTGTAATTTTTACTGAATATAAGAATGCTATACTAGGTCACACCAATGGTCCATCTAGCCCAGTGTCCTGTCTTCCGACAGTGGCCAACACCAGGGTGTTTCAGAGGGAATGAACAGAACAGGCATTCATCGAGTGATCCATCCACTCCCAGCTTCTGGCAGTCAGAGGCTTAGGGACATCCAGAGCGTGGGGTTGCATCCCTGACCATCTCGGCTAATAGTCGTTGATGGACCTCTCCTCCAGGACCGTATCAAATTCTCTTTTGAACCCTGTTATAGTTTTGGCCGTCACAACATAATGAACACACATCTACAATCCCAAGATAGTTTGACAACCACCAGAATTAAAAAATCAGGGGTTATACACCCTCAAGTCATGATACTGAAAAAAAGAGAACTAAGTAATATTGGGGTCTCTTATGTGCCTTTTTGTTCCTGAGCCTTTATGGTGCAGGAAGCCCAGAGCCACAAAAGTAGGAGCCTAAACCCCTGAGTGAATCTTGGCCTCGCCTCATACTTTCGCTCTTACCTCTCCCAAACAATTCACATACCAAAGGCCATAGCTACATTACACACTTATGTTAGCTCACGTTACGGCAGCACACAGTCACCGCAGTTAGTACGTCACTTGTGTGCCTACATGGCTGCTTGTGTTGGTGGTAAGTGTACTCACCAGGAGCGCTTGTATCGATTCAGAGTACGGTGCACCATGGGTGGGTACCCCACTGTGCAACTCACCACCATCCTCTGCCCTGTGTTTTGGCAACACATGGTGGGGCCCAAACAGGTCACACAGGGGTGAGTGGGAGCATGGGATCAACTTCCCATAATGCAGTGTTCACCATCCCATAATTTTTGCACTTTTTCCCTAAATCCCACAAGCCTTCCTCGCTGTCTGCCATATCTGGCAGAAGCATGGAGCCTGCACAGCTCTGCACTATTGCTCTGACTGTTGCAAGCCCGGGATGCACAATCCTGCAGCGTTTGCAGAGCCGCGAGAATAGAGGTGGGGGAGGTGACGCGATTCCGTGCAGAGCCGATTGCTGTGGGACACAGTGACAACCAAGTCAAGCTTGTTGGTTGTGTTCACAGAGCAGATGCAGAGGGTGAAGCTCTGATTCTGGGCTCAAGAAACAAGCACCCACTGGTGAGATCTCATTGTAATGCAGGTATGGGAGGAGGAGCAGCGGCAGCAGAGCTTCTGGATGTGCACAGCCACATTTTGGGATTTGGGTGCAAACTCACCCCAGCCCTCCAGGGCAAGGACACCAGAATGAGAGCTGCACGGACAGTGGAGCAGCGAGTGTCAGTCGCACGGTGGAAACTTTCAAAGCCAGATTACTACTGGTCAGTCAGAGTTTCTGAACTAAATATAAGGTGGAATATAAATATATTTCTGAAATAAATATAAGGTGGAACATCATAAGCAGTTAACAGATGTTATAAGCGACCATTCCACGTTCAATAAACTGTTAACACCTCTCCAGTCGAAGGGGTGTTAGCGGGTTACAGATTGTTGCCTCTTACAACTCCGGGTAAAGGGAGTTAGAATGAGTACTCTGATCCTTTTGTTATCTGCTTCCACAGGGGTAGTTCAGAAGTCAGGAAAGATCCCAGCAATAAAGGGACTGTTCTCCTGTCTACATAATTGGCATCACACAAACAGAATTCTATCTGTAGGATCTGCCCCATTGGTTTGGTGGTTGAGGTCTGGTAGCGCTGCCCAGGTCTGGCTGAGAACCCTGCCATAGTGGAATTGAAGAACAATGGGCCCAGTTGGCTCAACTTCAGTGCAAATTATTGCGTGAGATTGAGGCATTACGGCAAGCTAGATTTGAGCAGAGAGAAGTTTCATTATTGGACAAGGAGGTAATACACCAGCAGGCAGCTGTAGCTAAGAAAAAACAATGAGAGTCCTGTACCACTAACAAATTTAATTCCTGCAGGCATAAGCTTTCATGGGCTGTAACCCACTTTGTCAGATGTAAGGAACAGAAATCAGATCGCAAGTATCGCTTCCTGTCATTTATGTTCAATGATACCTGCTTCCCAGGAATGTCAGAATAGAGAAATGGATGAAGTCAGTGAGGGCAGCTCTATGGGTGTCGAAAGTATCTGAAGAAGATCACATGGATTTTGTGGAAGAGCATCTCAAAGGCCAGGCCAGATCCCCAGTGAAGTTAATGGCAACAACTGACAAGAGAGACATACAGAAAGTATTTCAGCTTCTCTTAGAAGCGTATGGAGACAAAGTGCCCATTGGAACCAGACTCAAGGAATTCTACAAGCGGACACAGAATCCACATGGGACCATTCAGGCCTACGCGTATGATCTATGGGAGAGAATGTGCACAGTAAGCACCAGGACCCACAATGAGTTCTGGAGGCAGAGATGGTCCTTAAAGAGCAGTTAGTGGTGGGGCTCTGGGATGGCTCCATCTGCTGTGAAATGAAGAGGAGGTTTAAAGAAGAACCCATTGAAAAGTTCCATGAACTCATGCACGCTGCCATTATAAAATCCTTCAATCCCAGTGTCTCCATCGATAAAACTGCATCAGCCTTTTTTTTTTTTTTTTTTTGTTATTTTGCACAGAAACTTTATTTCCTCAGGAGAGACCCAGGGCTGTTTCAGCCATGTACCAAACACCCACTAGAAGATGACAGATTGGCACGCTTAAGACGAGGTGGTCGTCCTTGTCAAAATCATCTCCCTTCTTCAGCTCCGTGACACCCTGAATGGTTCCTTATCCTGGCAGACCCCAAGGATTGGGATCAGCAGCAACAAACCCTTCTGTATGGAGCAGGAACAAACACAGATATGTATGTTAAAATGAGCTGAAACAGATCAGGTTGTTCATTATGGTAATTAATCTTCATTTCCCTTCTCTGAGAGGAGGGTTGGGGATGGACCTCTCTTCCCCTGGGTAGCAGCCTCTCCATATTTCAGTCACCCTGGCAACCTGCCTCTGATCAGAGCTGACAGGCCACCTCCAGCCATCCTGCTCATTAGCTTTTCAGGAGTGTTATTTTGCAAGCACAGATGGCAGCTGGGAAAAAGCACTTTCAGCCAGATGCATTGGTGGTATAGTGGTGAGCATAGCTGCCTTCCAAGCAGTTGACCCGGGTTCGATTCCCGGCCAATGCAGGAATATTAATTTTTTTTTCCTTGTCTGGGATGGGTTTAATTTTAGTCCCATTATGTTCTAATCACGTTATCAACCGAGTGAGAGAACTGATGTCCCAAATTCCAGCAGCTCATTCAACGCACCGTGGGGGATGCAAGGCACTGGAATATACATTTGCATCATTTGGGAAAGTCAGAAACCGACAGAACATGCCTCTGTATCACCTTGGTTGCCTGAGTTCTAGCTGTAGGAGGTGTTTGTACTGTGCTCATGCATGATGGGGGGGAGAAAGGGGAATAATAAAGTTGTGTGGCAGTTTTTGCTGCTGCAGATTCTTTTGTATTACAATAACAATGACATAAACAACAGGGAGAGGGGAGTCAAGAAAAACAAAAATAAGGCAAAACTGTAATACTATTAGGTCAGGAGAAGATCAGGGTTAAGCCAAACACTTCAAAATAATTAATAATACCAAGTGGATGGAGAGAAAGAGACCAGGTATGTTGGGATCCCACTGATATTTGAATTCACATTGCTAGACTCAAAGTTCAGACCTTTATACTATAGAAAACCTGCTATTGCTTCTGTCACTGACCACCTGTGCTGAGCAGGACTGACTTGGGACAACCTGTTGGCTTCAGTCATTGAGTGTATCTTTTTGTTCCCTGTCCCTTTCTCTCCTCTCCACCCCTTCTCTTCTCCGCTCTCTTTGCCATTCCCCTCATGCGCTCACTTCCCTTGAACTTTCGCAGGCACTGAACCCACAGCATTTAAGAAAAACCAGAGATGCTGTATTATGCCCCAGTCAGAAGGAATGTGACCTACTTGGTACCTGTCAACAGGAGAAAATAAGTCCTTATGGGAAACTACTTCAAAAAACACAGAGTCAACCTGTGGAACTCATTGCCAGGGGATGTAGCGAAGGCCAAAACTATAACTGGGTTCAAAAAAGAATTAGATAAGTTTATACAGGATAGATCCATTCAATTGCTATTAGCCAAGATGATCAGGGATGCAATTACATTCTTTGAGGGTCCTAAGTCTCTAGCTGCCAGAAGTTGGGAGTGGGCGACAGGGAATGAATCACTCAATAATGTCCTGTTCTGTTCATTCCTTCTGAAGCATCTGGAATTGGCCACTGTCGGAAGGCAGGACACTGGGCAAGACGGACCATTGATCTTGCCCACTATGGCTGTTCTTATGTTCCCTGCCTGCTCCCAAAGTTACCACCCAACAAAAGGGGAGGGAACAGATCTGGCAGAGACCCCATAAAGGAAATTTCAGTGCAAAGGCAAATTTGTAGGAAACGCTGAGAATGGACAAGAGGAAAAAAGAAGTCAACGAGTCAACCAAAAAAACCCACAACAAAAACAACCCTCCTTCTCCGCAAAAAAAATATCAAATTCCCAGAACTTAAGCATCACCAGCCCCGAGGGTGCACCCCTGGAGTACACAGCTTTTGTGCTTTGGACAAAACAAAGGTGTAGGCAGCCATTGGTCTCTGTGGATCACATATTTGGTTGTTAACTAAGGTTGATGGTTCAAACCTGCTTAAAGATTAAGCTTTTTCAGGATTGAGAGTCAGGTGAATTTTAACATGAAAAAAACTTCTCAGTTCCAATCCAGACCTTTTGAACACTTTGCTTCTCCTCTCTCAGCCTCCTTCCTTCCCCAAAGATGCTCCTCAGTCTGCATGTGTCACAGAGCATCCATGTCCCATAGTGTGGGGGTGGGGGGCAGGAAAGGGCTATTGGTCACTCTAAAACATTGATAATGGGGGCACATGACAGTATAGGTCTGTGTGTTTATGGGGGAAAGGCTGGAGAGCGCAGAGAGATTCCCCCACAGATTAAGGAGATTCCCTGCTGCCCAGCCACCTGTCTCTGGGAGGAACAAATTGGAAAGGCTTTATATTCCTAGAAGATGAGGGTTGGGAGGGACCTCAGGAGGTATCTAGTCCAAACCACTGCTCAAAGCAAGACCAACCCCAACTACATCATTGCCTTTGGGAAGCCGCCTCTGATAACTCGGATGTAAAATTATTATTCCATGTTAATCAGATTAAAGTATTCTCACACTCAGTGTTGCAATTGTAAGAGGTCTATTAGCCCCTTACTGAAACTTAGTGGGTCTTTTTGATTGGCCATCTCTGGAGGAAGCAGGACCCTGGAACGGACAGTCCCCAGGGCCAGTGGAGAGAGGCCAACTCAGGTCAGCCTGATTGACAGGGCAGGCAGGCTAATGAGAGAGCCAGGAGGGTGGGGGGAGCCCAGCCCTCCCTGTGAGCTGGAGCTGCCTGCTGGGGCCTGCAGGGGCAGAACTGACCAGAGCTAAGGACAAAGCAGCCAGCAGCTGGAAGGGGAGCACAGAAAGCTGAATGGAGCCAAGCTGACCCAACCTACAGCAGCAGAGCAGAGGGGCATCCCAGAAAAGTGAAGCACAGCTGCATGGAGCAGAGCGAGCTGGGGCAGGAGCCCTCTGGAGCTGGGCGTGGTGAGCAGCTGGGGAGAATAAAAGGGACTTTGGGAGTGTGTGGCTACTGCAGGGGGCTGACTCTGCATTCCTGCAGCATAGCCAGGGCCTGGACAGTGGGCCTGCAATGTGTGACACAGACTGTGAACCCCAGAGACACTGTGTGTGGTGCCCCGGGCCAAGGGCAGTGTTGGGATGTTTTCCTTTAACCTTTTTACTCTTTTCTTAATTTTTTAATTGATTTGATTGCTGTTTGTGTAATAAATTGTATTGCTTTGTATTGTATGCACTGATCAGTGGGTCAAGGAAGTACCCAGCGCAGAGTTAGTACCCCGGAGTGGGGACACCCTAGCTCCTGCCCTAAGGGACCACGGCAAGATTTGGGGGTCAAGCCCCAGAAATCCTAGGCCCAGCCTTGTCGGGGTTACGGGCACCCCACCACACAGGGGAGTGGGAGGGGAGCCCTCGAGGTCAAGTGGGGCCTCTGGGTAAAGGGAGTGGGAGAAGGGACTCAGATCCTTTTGCTAACCAACTCTACCGGGGTATTGTACAAGCAAGGAAAGTTCCCCACAATAGCAGGCCCATTCCCCCGCTTACACAATCATTGACATGGCTTTGTTGCTATGTTACTGACCACAGCAATAAAGTGACGGGCACCATCATGTGACTATTTTGTTTCACTCCTCTCTGTTAAGAGCTTTAGCATTTTGCAAAGAAATGTTATGTCCTTGGGAGAGCCCTGGGAGCCGAAGCTGCCCCCGTTGAACCTACAAAACAAAACAAAAACAGAGGATTGAAATGTTCCTCAGACACAGCCTAACTTCCATTCTGCTGCTGATGCAGCTCAGTCCCAGCCCTCAGCCCCCCATAGATACGGATATCTGTTAGGGCTCCTCCGCCCTGTCCCCTCTCGGTTCCCAGACACAGTTCCTCAGAAAGCAACAGTCCAGAGTTCAATCTGTAGGTAATGTGATGGGTTTATTGGGGCTACAAAAACAAGCATAAAGCCATAAAACCACCTTCCCACCAGTTGGGCTTCCTTTTCCATAATCTTATTTCCAAGCCCTTCACACCAGTCGGGTTTCTCTCTCTATATGCTGAGAGAGTTCCCTTCCCACTTAACCATGGTCCTATACGTCCATAGAACTCCCTCATACCGACAAAACTCCCTCTTTCCCTACTTCTTTTTGGTAGCCTTAATTATACCAGTAGTCCCTTGTCCCAGTAGCACCCTTACAGTGTATGGTCATGTTCCTTTTTGGGGAGTCTCAGTACCACCTCTTTGTACCCCATGGGAGGGATTGGGACTGAGGTTACATCTTGGCCGTGGTCACTTTATGGCCCTGTATTATCTCTTTCTCACACCTCTCTTCACCCCCCTTGCATCTCCCAGCTGCTTGCTTGGTCTTGCGCTGATGTCTGTCTTGAAGAGGAATCAGCGCTTTCCTTCATTTGGGCATTCACATATCCAGCTTCCACTATGCCTTGAAACATTTTAACTACATCCCTTCTCTTTCTCACAGTAAGGAAGAAAACTCATCTGGTTGTGGGTAGGCAACAGGCATGCACTGTGTCTTTGTTCTTTGCTAATACATGTATCTTAGGATATGTCTACACTGCCGCAGCGGCTTCAATTGAACGGGTCTGCGTAGATCTGCTCAATTGATGGGAGAACACTCGCCTGTCGATTGAATTAGTCCACCTCCCCAAAAGGCAGAAAGAAGCGTCGACGGGAGATAGTATCATGAAGTTACGTAACTAGTGTCTCTCACGTCGACCCAGAGCGGCAGTGTAGACCAGGCCTTGAAAACCTTAGCTTTCAGGCAGGCACACAGGCCCAGGATACCATTTAAAGCAGATACACAGGCCTAAATACTTACACAAACCTAAATTATATACTGATATACTAACATTCCAGCCTTTCCTTTCCTTTTCTTCTGGGAGCCTGCTGCCCAGGTATCCCGGGAAAAGCATAGGGCATGTGGGGAGACATATCCTGATAGGGCCAGGCATCGAGATGGATTGTACTCCATTTGCCCCACTGCCCCCTCTGCAGTATAATGCCCTGCTCCTCCCCTTCTACAGACATACTGCACCTTCCCAGTTAGTGTTTCAGACTTCCCATAGCAGTGGGCCTGAGGAGATTGGAACTGGATTATCTGTTACATTTCAAGGGAGGGCCTACCACGTTACTTATGTGTTCTAATTAACGATTGTGCTTCATGTTCCTCTTAACCACTGCCATAAGCATTGCAGGATTAGAACAATGAAAAATAGGATAGCTGCTAAAAATTCTCCACATCAGTTTTGAAAGTCCTGACCATTGCAATGTGGTCCAACAGCCTAGCCACCACCAGAAACACTGCTTCTCCTTCTTTGACAGGACTCAATATCTAGTGGGGGTTTCCCTGGATAGTCTCAGTTCCTGTTCACTGCAGGAGGCAAGCGCCAGTCTCATTGAAGGTTAGTAGGGTGCTCCTAAATCACAGAATCATAGACTCATAGAAGATGAGGGCTAGAAGGGACCTCGGGAGGTATTTAGTCCAACCCCCTGCTCAAAGCAGGATCAACCCCAACTAAATCATCCCAGCCAGGGCTTTGTCAAGCCAGGCCTTAAAAATCTCTAAGGATAGAGATTCCACCACCTCCCCAGGTAACCCATTCCAGTACTTCACCACCCTCCAATGGAAAACGTTTTCCCCAATATCCAACCTAGACCTCCACCACTGCAACTTGAGACCATTGCTCCTAGTTCTGCTGTCTGCCACCACTAAGAACAGCCTAGCTCCATCCTCCCTGGAACCCCCTTTCAGGTAGTTAAAGGCTGCTATCAAATCCCCCCTCATTCTTCTCTTCTGCAGACTAAACCAGCCTAGTTCCCTCAGCCTCTCCTCATAAGTCTTCTGCTTCAGCCCATAATAATTTTCGTTGTCCTCCGCTGGACTCTCTCCAACTTGTCCACATTTTTTTTGTAGTGGAGGCTCCAAAACTGGACACAATAATCTAAATGCAGCCTCACCAGAGCCGAATACAGGGGAATAATCACTTCTCTCGATCTGCTGGCAATGCTCCCACTAATGCAGCCCAATATTCTATTAGCCTTCTTGGCAACCAGAGCACACTGCTGACTCATATCCAGCTTCTTGTCCACTGTAACCCCCAGGTCCTTTTCTGAAGAACTGCTGCCTAGCCCGTCAATCCCCAGTCTGTAGCTGTGCATGGGATTCTTCCGTCCTAAGTGCAGGACTCTGCACTTGTGCTTGCTGAACCTCATTAGATTTATTTTGGTCCAATCCTCCAATTTGGCTAGGTTCCTCTGTATCCTATCCCTACCTTCCAGGATACCTACCACTCCCCTTAGCTTAGTGTCATCTGCAAACTTGCTGAAGGTGCAATCTACCCCATCGTCCAGATCGTTAATGAACATGTTGATCAAAAACGGCCCCAGAACCGACCCATGGGGCATTCCACTTGTTACTGGCTTCCAGCTAGGCATGGAAGCATTGATTACTACCCATTGAGCCCGGTGATCTAGCCAGCTCTGTATCCATTTTATAGTCCATTCATCGAACCCATACTTCTTTAACTTGTGGATAAGAATACCGTGGGAGACCGTGTGAAAAGCTTTGCTAAAGTCAAGTCTTGAACATGGTATTAAGGGTCCCCCGCCCTGTCCCCTCTCAGTTCCCAGACACAGTTCGCCAGAAAACAGCAATCCAGAGTCCAATGGGCAGGCACTCCATGTAGAGTTTATTGTGCGTTACACTGACAAGCTTAAAACCATAACTGTACCTCCAAGCCCTTTACACCAGTCGGGCTTATTTCTGTATATGCTGATAGTTCCCCCCACATGCTAGATCTATACACCCAAAGAATTCCCTCTTTCGCTGACCATGGTTCCATACCCCGACAAAATGCCTCCTCCATCCTTCTTCTAGGTAGCCTGAATTATAGCTGCAGGACACCCCCACCCTGTATCACCCCTTCCAATATATGATCATATTCCATTTTGGGGGTCTGGGGTTTTGGTACAACCTGTTTTGTGCTCCATGGGAGGTCACATGAAGTCACATTTTGCCCATGGTCAGTTTATGGCCCTGTGTTTGTTTCTTTTTAACACCTCTCTACACATCCTTCGCTTTCCCAGCCGCTTGCTTGGCCTTGCTTGGCTTTGCTTTGGCATCTGCCTTGAAGAGGAGTCAGCGCTTTCCCTCATTTGTGAATTCATATATCACACCTTCACTAGGCCTTGAAACAATTTAACTACATCCCTTATTTTTTCCACAGTCAGAAAGAAAACCCATGTCACTGAAGGCAGAGAGAAGGAACACACTGTGTCTTTGTTCTTTGCTAACATGTTTAGCTCAGAGATTTTAGCTTTCAGGCAGGCACACAGGCCCCAAAAGCAGGCCCAGACACCGTCTCCAGCAGATACACAGGCCTAAATACTTATACAGACCTTAATTTAAGACTTACACTCTAACATCACCTTCTAATGGTACCTGATGTGGCCTATCTCCTGTGTATTATTGTAATTTTGACATATTGCTGTTAAATAATATCATAAATGGTTCCTCCAATCCTGCCAGTGTCACCTCCCCCGCATCCCGACTCTTCTGCAGCAGCCTGGCCCGCTTTTACCCTGTGCCCATATGTCACTCTCCTGCCGATATAGTGCTGTCCACATCAGTGCTGAGGTCACTCAAAGGGTGGTTTATTCACACCCTTGAGTGACATAAATTATACCCCCATAAGTGGCTGTGTAGACCCTGCCCTACTCACAAGTCCCAGGGGAGCCTCACGCACCCCCCGGCCTGGGTCCAGGGAAGCAGTATCCATAGCTCACAGAGATTGGGCTGCCACTGCACCAAAGGGGGAATTGGTTGTGTAAAAGGGAGGGGATAAGAATAATTACATACAATGAGATTCAAACCCATGTGTGCAGCGCATAATGGATTAGCAATCCATTGCCTTAACCACTTGGCCACTTCATCTCAACTGTTTAGAATGGAACAGAAAGAGAAATCTAGGTTCAGCAGCGGTAGGGACAAAGAGGAGTTTTTCAATGTTAGTGTAAGCATGGTCTGAATGAGCTCTCCCCTCACATCTGGTGAGGAGCTGGGGGAAAAGACTTCAGGAACAGGCCGTGTTTGCATAGACACTAAGGACCATTAAGCCAGCTAGTGCTGCAGCCTTCCTGTCTGGGGTGTCGCGCAGAAACACAGCACCTGTGGAAATACAGATATGCTGTACGTCTCCATAACCCACATTACAACACGACACATCGATATAAAGAATATCATCAGACTTCGCAAAGCCTTTTAGGGCTCTTCCGCATCCATTCCCAGGCACAGTTCACCAGAAAGCAGCCGTCCAGGGTGCAATCGGCAGGCACTCTGACATGGGTTTATTGCGGGTGACACTGACAAGCTTAAAACCATAACCGCACCTCCAAGCCCTGCACCCCAGTCAAGCTTATTTCTCTTATTTCTGTGGACTCTCTCTTTCTCTAACCACAGTTGCTTACCCAGAAACCCTTCTCCCTCTCCTTCTTCTTGGTAGCTTTAATTATAAATGTAGACCCAGACCCCCCAAATGGAACATGACCATATATTGGAAGGGGTGGTACCGGGAGTCTGGGGGCTTTAGTACTTTTGGAATAGCTTGGCCTAGACGCTCTAGCCACGTGTCACTGTCTGGGGCTTGCTGAGCACTGGGTCATTTTGATAATGTGGGGAGGCAGATGGTGTTTGAGGGAGATTATGTGTACGTTAATTTTTGAGAGAAAAACTAAGAAATACAGAACTCTTAAAAATCTAGCATTCACACGTATTTTATTTAAAGCAGGGATGCAACAAGTGATTTTAACCCTTTATGACGTTTTTCTGTGTTTGTCTTTTCACAGGAAGCAACAGGGATTGCACTGTCACTGCACCAAAGGGGGAAGTGGTTGTATAGAAGGGAAATGTGAAGAATAAATTCTTGTGATGAGAATGGGATTCAAACCCATGTGTATAGAGCAGAATGGATTAGTCATCCATCGTCTCAACCACTCGGCCACCTCATCTGAGTAGTTTAAAAGGGGACAGAAAGTGAAATCTAGGTACAGCAGTGGTAGGGACAAAAATGTGTTTTTAAACATTAGCGTAAGCAGGGTCTGAATGAGCTCTCCCCTCCCGTCTAGTGATGAGCTAGGCGAAAAGACTTCAGGAATTGGCCGTGTTTGTGTAGACGCGCCTACTCTGCCTCGGTGTGCAGCATGATGGAGCTGTTTTGCTAAAATTACCAATTTTGGCTGGTGATGGGGTTACAAATCACTTAATTTTAACCATTTTTGAAGGTTTTAACCATTTTTGAAGGTTTTCCTGTTTTGTTTTGTTTTTTTGCATAGGGAGCAACATGGATTGGCCTGTCACTGCACCAAAGGGGGAAGTGGCTGTGTAGAAAGAAGATGTGAAAAATAAACACCTTCAATGAGAATAGGATTCAAACCCATGCATACAGAGGACAATGGATTAGCAATCCATTGCTTTAACTATTCAGCCACCTCATCTGAGCTGCTTAAAAAGGGACAGAAAGGGAAATCTAGGTACAGCAGCGGTAAGGCCAAAAAGGAGTTTTTAAACATTAGCGTAAGCAGGGTCTGAATGAGCTCTCCCCTCCTGTCTAGTGATGAGCTGGGGGAAAAGACTTCAGGAACCGGCCGTGTTTGTGTAGACGCACCTACTCTGCCTCGGTGTGCAGCATGATGGAGCTGCTTTGCCAAAATGACCAATTTTGGCTGGTGATGGGGTTACAAATCACTTAAGTATTGAGTGCAATGAACTGTTGTTATCTTTATTATATGAGGAAAGAGCAGCAGAACTTACATAGCCTGCCCTGACTGAGGGGCTCGGTGGGTGAGGTTATATGTTTTATTGGACTGCATACAACTGATTGAGGGGACCCTAAACTCAATGTTCCTCGCAGATCAGGGGCCAGTGGTGCCAAATCTTAAGGAAAGGGAGAGTGGTTGGGGCACATGTTCCTATGGGGCAACGTGGCTGGTGCCTTAAACGTCCTAGACATATTCTGACCTTTCCCTCTCAAGTGTTTAATGACAAAGCGAATTTCACTCCATTGAGAGCTGTTGTTTCTGTTCTGTGATGATCAGAGCTGGATCACTGGTAAGCACCTCTGGGGGTTCTGTCTCACACCTGGTGTCAGGACAGCGGTGAAAGGAAAGACAAGGCACAGGCTGTACTGGCAGTGAGGTTCCCTGCTACCCTGGGAAATCACTAAGAGCTGAAATCACTAAAGACCTGGGTTAAGCAGGGGGACTTCAGAACATTGCAGAAGAGGCAGTGAGCATCTAATCGCACCAGCATGTAATGAGCAGCGGCAAGCAGCCAGTTGCAGGTCCACACAGCAACAGCAGAGAGCTCTGAGGTGGGAGCAGACACCCTGTGAACGCACCTCTGAACTCTGCGTCTTCATGAACCAAGCCCAGACAATGGTGAGTGGGGTGCGATGGACGGAAAAGGGCTGTGATGTGTTAAAGGGATGTTTGGGTGTCAGATTATCCCACTGCAAAGTCAGAAACTGAGGCAAAGGACACTGCCCAATGTGCTGTGGGGCTGGGTTTTGCTTATGGTTGCATGGTTTTGCCTTCTAGTGCCACAGCTCAGACCCTACTGCTACCCAGCAGTCCCGGGACAATCCCCCCCATCCCACCTGGTCCTTCTTTTAGCTGCAACCACCCCCAGATTCCAGACCTACCCCCTTCCCAGCTGGCTCCCCTGACAGCCACAGCTCATGAAGGAGCTCCCCTGTCTATTCCCCTCAGGGCCAGTGAAAAGCATCTCCTAATTTCTGCCTCGTTAGCACAGGGCTGCATGTCTCTGCCTGTCATGTAGGAGGCCGGGGTGTCATTCCTCACTGATAAAGCCATGCTTCGGATGCAAACACACAGATGTTTGCTGCTAACTCAGATCTTCCTCCTGGTCAGCCCAAAGCCAGGTCTCAGAGCTGCAAATTACTCCAACGTCTGGGATGGAAACGGCTCTTTGCTCTCACTGGGGTACGATGCAGCAAGTCCATCGTTCACTGCTCAGTGTGGGGAGAATATTTCTCTCTTTTTATGCTGGGGAGTTTCCCCATTTATGATACTTCTTGGTGGGAGGGGAAGGGCAGAGAGGCGTTTTCTCTCTGTTTCTTTCCTTTCCATTTTCTATTCCTTCTTTCCATGATCCTCTCTTGCATTTCAGTTTGCACAATGACACCTCCCTGTCCAGGTATGCTGGAGCCTTTGGAGGAGAAAGATCCTGAAATCAGCAGGGGACAAGGGATGTTTCCACCCCCCAGGAGACCTCAATTTGGGACTAAGGAAGCTCTGGGCTTTTCTCTCTCCCTTCCCAGGAAACAAGGTCATGTTTTTACAAAAAGCTAAAGAAGCCTCCACCCTACCCCCAGGTCTGAATTAATCTCACATTCCCCACTATCTACTTGAAAGAAACAAATGTTGCAAACCCCAGTGAGTGGAGTTAACTCAGTTCTCAGCCTGAGTCCTTCACCCACACTCCTTAGGGCATGTGCCACGCTGTGGGTGTTTCATTTCCCTCCTCGTTTTCGCAGAGAAACAATTTTCTTTGCACGGACGCAAGAACAGCAAAACTGTTCTGTGTCTTTTGTCTGAGCCAGGGCACTCAGTTCCACTGAAACCTTCTCTGCTGTAATGGAAATGGTCAAATGGGGGGACGTGGCCTCCTTCATCCCTGACAGTGAGATATTCGCTCGCCTCTGTCTTCATGCTGCTGCTCTTATTTCTTGAAATGTCAAGGATGGAATAAAAGGCAGAGTTCACTCCAGGGTGGGGAAAGAAAAAAGCCACTAACCCCTGGCAAAGCTCAGTGCTGCAAAGAGAAAACCTGAGCCCTGGAATCGCCGACGCTCTGGAGATATGATGGGAAAAGGACTGTCTGAATTGTCAGGGTGGGGAATGGACAATAACCTCCAGCAATGTCATTAACCACAGACACGCTCTAATCATGCCCCAGACAGAAGGGAAAGTGGCAGGAAACCTTCCTGCTCAGCCAGGGACACACTTACACAGCAATGAATGTGCTGTGGAAGCAGGTCTAGGCAAACAACTGGAAATAATAGTTGAGTGTGAGAACAGAGCCATAGAGCAGAGAGAAAGCTACAAACCTCAGGTAGTTGTGGCCGAGTGGAGAGGCACCGCAGCCATCCTATGCAGAATGAAAGAGCTTCGCAACCTGCAGAGTTGGGACACAAGGAATCAGCATCAGCTGGGGCTGCGGGCTGGGTCCCAGAGCTGTATCGGCAGCAGAACGGGAGGCAGCTCAGGCCTGAGGAACCTGGGGAACGTTTCAATCCTTCACCACACAGAAAAAAAGGAAGAAGATTGGGTTTGTTTTTTCAGGTTCAGTGACTGCAGCCTCCACTCCCGCATCTGGCCCATGGACATAACATTTCTTTGCCATGTGCTAAAGCCTGTAGCAGAAATGAGTGGGACAAAATGGCCACACAATTACTCCAGAACCTAAGGGATGAAAAGCCCCAGGACTCCTCTGGGTGTGTTGGCTCTGGAAAGGGATTTGGTCCCACTCCTTTTCTTGCTGTGGCCAGTCAGGCAGCAGGGCAAAGCCATGTCGGTGACTGTGGCTCCAGGTGTGAGGATGCTTTCATCTCATTCAGACGGAATAATGATTTTTACACCTGCCTTATCAGAGGTGGCTTCCCAAACACAAGTCCCAGCTGTTCCTCCCAGAGACGGGTGGTTGGCAGCAGAGAATCTTTCCAATCTGTGCAGGAATCTCTCTGGGCCCCACTGTCAGTTCTCCAGCCTTTACCCTCCCTCCCCCCCCACACACACACACTGTCACATGCCCCACAATTAATGAACCAATGGATATAGATGGGCCTTCAACAAGTTTAGGCTTGAAATTAGGGGAAGGTTTCTAACCATCAGAGGAGTGAAGTTCTGCAACAGCCTCCCAAGGGGAGCAGTGGGGGCAGGAAAACGAACAGGCTTCAAGACTGAGCTTGAGAAGTTTATGGAGGGGAGGCAATGGTGGCACAGCTAACAATAGCGTGTGGCCCATTGGGACTGCCAATAGGTCAAATCCCCACCAGTCGGTGATGGGATGCTAGACGGGGAGGGCTCTGGTTTCTACAGAGAATTCTTTCCCAGGTGTGCAGCTGGAGGGTTTTGCCCACCTGCCCAGGGTCTAACTGATCTCCGTATTTGGGGTGGGGAAGGAATTTTTCCCCCCAGGTCAGACTGGCAGAGACCCTGGGGTTTTCCTGCCTTCCTTGACAGCATGGGGCACAATTCACCTGCACGTTTAAACCAGTGTGAACGGTGGATTCTCTGTGGCATGAAGTCTTTAACCCATGATTTGAGGACTTCAATAGGACAAGCGTCTGTTACAGGAGTGGGTGGGTGAGGTTCTGTGGCCTGTGTTGTGCAGGTCAGGCTAGATGATCACAATGGTTCCTTCTGACCTGAAAGTCTCTGAGTCTATATTTTAGAGGGACCTATACCCCTTCCCTGCCCTACTGCGCCTGATGGGATACAGACCCTCTGTGTCAGACACAGACAGGGGCTGGTCTCTGAATCTCCCTAATGGGGAAGGAACGAGGCTGAGTGGGAAGGAGCAAGAAGGGCAAAAGTAGTCAAATAGCAAAAACCACGTGCTGCAGTGACGCACCTTCTGTGCTGGCGAGGCTGAAGTTCTGGGGATTTGTTTTTGGTTTTTATTTGGTTGTGTTTTATTCAGCGGGGTGGGGGTGGGGATCTTGTCCCTTCTCACAATTTCACACAAATTTGCCTTTGAGATGAAATTTCCCTTGTGGGATCTCAGCCAGATCTGTTCCCTCCCCCATTGCTGGGAAGCAGTTTTGGGAGACGGCAGAGAACATAACAATGGCCAGAGCGGGTCAGACTAATGGTCCATCTTGCTCAGTAGCCTCCCTTCCGACAGAGGGAATGAACAGAACAGTGCAATTATCGAGTATCCATCCTCTGTTGTCTTCACCCAGCTTCTGGCAGCTAGAGGATTAGGATCCCCAGACCATGGGTTGCATCTCTGATCATCCTGGCTAAAAGCCATTGATGGCCCTATCCTGTATGAATTTATTTAATTTCTGTTCAACCCAGTTATAATTTGGACCTTCACAGCATCCCCTGGCAATGAGTTCCACAGGTTGACTGTGCATTGTGTGAAGCGGTTTCCCATAAAGGGTCATCTTCGCCTGCTGACGGGTTATGATCTGGGTCACATTCCCTCGGACACACCAGTCAGTGCAGAATATGGAGTCACTGGAGTTTCTTAACTGCTGTCGGGTGAGTTCCTGAGAAAGTTCAGGGGATGTGAGAGCAGGAGGGGAATGGCAGAGAGAATGGAGAAGTGAAATACAGGGCAAAGCAAAGAAAGGACAGGGTCCAGAAAGAAACACTCAATATCTGAAGCCAAAAGATTGTCCCACCTCAACCCTGCTTATCACAGGTGTTCAGTGTGGGGGACAGTGGCAGGTTTTCTAGGGCATGAAAGTCTGAAGTTTGATTCTGGCAAATATCAGTGGCAGCTCACCATAGCTGGTCTCTTTCTATTACTAATGATTATTTTGGTGTGGTTGGCTTGCACTTTTTGGGTTATTTATTTTTTAATAATGTTTTCCTTTACTTCCCTCACCCTTTTAGACTCACAGATGTTATAGCCCGCAGGGATCATCCAGTCTGGCCTCGTGCACATTGCAGGCCACAGAACCTCACCCACCCACTCCTGGCATAGACCCATTACCACTGGCTGAGTTACTGAAGACTTCAAATCATGATTTAAAGAATTAAAATTACAGCAAATCCACCATTTACACTAGCTCAAACTTACAAGTGACCCATGCCCCATGCTGCAGAGGAAGGCAAAAAAATAAAAAAAAGCCAGGGTTCATGCCAATCTAACTTGGGGGTGAGGGGGTGGAATTCCTTCCAGCCCCCAAATATAGGCAATGGTCAGACACTGAGCATCAGCCCCACCAGCCAGACGCCTGGGAAGAATCCTCTTTAGTAACTCTTTAGTAACTCAGAGCCCTCCCCATCAAGTGTCCCATCACTGGCCAGTTGGGATATTTGCTATTAGCCGTTGCAGATTGGCTGCATAGCACTGGAGGCAGTTTCATCATCCTTCCAGAAACTGATCGAGTTCAGCCTTGAAGCCAGTTGGGTAATTTGCCCCTATCGCTCCTCTGATGGCTAGAAAACTTCATCTAATTTCAAGGCTAACCTTGCTGAGGGCCACTTTATATCCATTTCTTCTGGTGTCAACATTGGTGCCTGACTTTGCTTTATGTCGTTACTATCGTAACAAAAGAATCTGCATCAAGAAAAACTGACATAAAGCTTTATTGTCCCCCTTCCTTCCCATCATGCATGAGCATAAAACAAACCCCTCCTACAGCTGGAATCAGAACAAGGACATGCAGAGGCATGTTGCGGCGGTTTCTGACTTTCTCAAATGATGCAAGGATGGCTCTGACACCTCACCATACAGCCCAGCCCATTGCATCCCCCGTGTGTGTTGAACGAGCTGCTGGGATTTGGGACATCAATTTTCTTATTTCGTTGATAATGTGATTAAAGCCAATGGGACTGAAATTAAACCGATCCCAGACAAGGAAAAACATGCAGCGCTGCATTGAAGATAAATTACCAGAATGAGAAACCTGACCTGAGGCAGCTCCTTTTACAGTGAATGTTGGTGTTTGTTCCTGCTATGCATAGACCATGGCCCTCCCCCTCACCAACACCCCACAGCCCCTCCCCCTCACAGACACCCCACAGCACCTCCCCCTCACTGACACCCCGTAACCCTCCCCCTCACAGCCCCTCCCCTCACTGACACCCCACAGCCCTCCCATCACAGCAACACCCCACAGCCCCTCCCCCTCACAGACACCCCACAGCCCCTCCACTCACAGACACCCCACAGCACCTCCCCCTCACTGACACCCCATAACCCTCCCCCTCACTGACACCACACAGCCCCTTCCCTCACAGACACCCCAAAGTCCCTCCCCTCATCGACACGCCATAGCTCCTCCCCCTCACTGACACCCCATCACCCTCCCGTCACAGCAACACCCCATTCTCCCTCCCTTCACAGTGACACCCCCTTGGCCATGATGACCTTCTGGAGTTCCATCACCCCAGGAGCTTCCAGCCCTTTTCCCTCTGGACCCTGCTCCTTGTGCCCCATGGGCTGGGCTAGACAAGGGGGGTCCAGGCCTTCCCCCTGGGTAGGAGAGGAAGGAGTTTCCCATGCTGGACTTAAGGCTCGCTGCCCCTCGGCTCCTCCCCGGGGGGGTCTGAGAAGCTTTGGGAGATGCTGGGGGAGGGGCTCTGAGTGCTTTATGGGGTGTCTTGGGGATCCATGCAGAGCATTCAGGGGTACAGTAAATGGGGGGCCTAGTGCCGCTCAGGCAGCAGGGGATAGTGCCTGAGCAGATATCAGACCTAGCAGGGAGAGGGACGCGACAGATGCCGGGGAAGGCAGAAGGCACAGTGGGGCAGGCGTCTGGCAGCTACTTTTCTGCAGTTCTTTCCAGCCAAGAACCCAGCCCTCGCTTCCTGTGCTTGGAAGTGAAGCAGACACGGGTCCGAGACGGGCAGGGCTTTAGTAACACACCTTCCGGAGCAGAACAGCGCCACAGTGGATGTAAACTGCTCCATGGAGCCTCAGTGTACACATTGTGTTGCTTCCGTCCACTGTTAGTAGTGTTCAGGAGCCATCCCACGATGCCCCACACTGACAATACAATCCAGGCAAGCCAGTGGTGTATCGTGGGTCTCTGGCACCCGAAGGGGCCAGGCCTGCATTAGCGCACCCCGCTAAGCCTCTCGCCTCCCACAAGCAGGGCAGAAGGGGTCCCTGGCTCCCACCAGGCAGTGCCACCCACCAGCTGCCCCAGCTGTCGTGAAGGGGCGGCCCAGAAGCCCCTCCACAGGCCTGGTCCCCCCACCCCCGAGTACGCCACTGATGCAAGTGCTTCTGGTGAGAATGTACTTTGCCAAGCCAGGGATCCAAGCATGCACCCCCACAAGAGATTTTATAACTGTGGTGGCTGTCTGCAGACAGAAGTTAGGTCAACATAATTTTGTAGTGGAGACGCGGCCTAAAATACACTCTCCTATGCAGCACAGAGCCACTGCCGAAAAACTTGGAGAGTTGATTCAGAGCCCAAGATGGGTTAGTTAAGGGAGGGGCTTCATTGTCTAGTTACCTGGTTGCCTGGGAAACCCACAATCCCTTTATGATGGTAAATTGGGGAGGGTTCTGGGTCCAGCTGAGCTACACAGGGCCAGGGGGCCAGGAGGGGCTGGTGGCTTCCTGGAGTTTCTCGGTTGTTTTATAATTTAAGTGACATTTCAATAATCATTGTCTATAGATCTGAGCACCAAAGCCTCCTCCCTGTGTGAGGAGA
The DNA here is from genome assembly GCF_026122565.2 of Emydura macquarii macquarii. Lineage (NCBI taxonomy): Eukaryota > Metazoa > Chordata > Testudines > Chelidae > Emydura > Emydura macquarii. The sequence continues at coordinate 305,759 of NW_027133141.1, read as the reverse complement.
CCAAGGATGGAAGGACCTATGGAGCAGGGACGGATAGACGCATAGTGAGGTACAGTGATGGAACATCCTTCATCTCAGGAATGCAGGGGCTGAGCAAGAATTTCCTTCTAATTGGTCCTCCTGGGAGCTAGGGTTTCTGCCACATCTCAACATCAGCACTAAAAGCAAGGAATCTGTGTCTCTGATGCTCTCCTTGGTTCCATTGCTGGGAGACAGAGGCAGGAGCTGCAGGGCTGGAAGGGCTGCCTGTATTTTTCTGTTAGAATCATAGAACCAAAGGGTTAGAAAGGACTGAAAGGGTTATCTCATCAACCCCCTTGCTAAAATGCAGGATTTGTTGTGTCTAATGCATCCAAGACAGATGGCTATCTAGTGTCCTTTTGAAAATCTCCAGTGAAGGAGCCTCAACAGTCTACCTGGGCAGGCTGTTCCAATGTCCTACTGGTCTTACAGTTAGGAAATGTTTCCTGCGATTTAATCACAATGTGTTATGCTGTTGTTTGAACCCCTTGTCTCTCGTCCTCCCCTGGTGGCGAGAGAGAACAACTGTTCTCCATTTTTTTATGGCAGCCTTTCAAATATTTGAAGACTGCTATCAGACCCCCTTTCAATCTCCCTTTTCCAAACTAAACAGACCCAGTCTTTGCTCACATGGCTTGCATTCCATCCCTTTGATCATCTTTCTCATTCATCTCTGGATCCTTTCCAGTTTCTATACAACTCTCTTATACTTTGATGACCAAAACTGGACACGGTATCTAGATGAGGCCTAACCAGCACCGAGTAAAGCGGTACTATCATCTCCTGTGACTTACATGCTATGCCTCTGCTGGTGCAACCTAAAATTGCATTTGTTTTTTTTACAACAGCATCGCATTGCTGACTCATGTTGAGGTTGTGATCCACCACAACTCCCTAGATTCTTCACTGCCAAGCCAGTTATCCGCCATTCTGCATTTGTGCATTTGGATTTTCTTTCCTAAGTGTAACACCTTACGTTTCATACAATCATAGAATCATAGAAGATGAGGGTTGGAAGGGACCTCAGGAGGTATCTAGTCCAACCTCCTGCTCAAAGTGGGACCAACCCCAACTAAAGCATCCCAGCCAGGGCTTTGTCAAGCCTCAGCTTAAAAACCTCTATAGATGGAGATTCCACCACCTCCCTAGGTAACCCATTCCAGTGCTTCACCACCGTCCTACTGAAAAACTTTTTCCTAATATCCAAACTACACCTCCCCCACTGCAACTTGAGACCATTGCTCCTTGTTCTGTCATCTACTACCACTGAGAACAGCCTTGCTCCATCCTCCCTGGAACTGCCTTTCAGGTAGCTGAAGGCTGATATCAAATCCCCCCCCATTCTTCTCTTTTGCAGACTAAACAAGCCTAGTTCCCTCAGCCTCTCCTCATAAGTCATGTGCTCTGGCCCCCTGATCATTTTTATTGCCCTCCGCTGGACTCTCTCCAACTTGTCCACATCCTTCTTTTAGTGGAGGGACATAATACTCCAAATGCGGCCTCACCAATGCCGAATAGAGGGGAATAATCACTTCCCTTGATCTGCTGGCAATGCTCCTATTAATGCAGCCCAATATGCTATTAGCCTTCTTGTCAACCAGGGCACACTGTTGACTCATATCCATCTTCTTATCCACTGTAACCCCCAGGTCCTTTTCTGCTGCCTAGCCTGTTGGTCCCCAGTCTGTAGCTGTGCATGGGATTCTTCCATCCTAAGTGGAGGACTCTGCACTTGTGCTTGTTGAACCTCATCAGATTTCTTTAGGCCCAATCCTCCAATTTGTCTAGGTCCCTCTGTATCCTATCCCTACCTTTCAGGGTATCTGCTATTCCCCCTAGCTTAGTGTCATCTGCAAACTTGCTGGGGGTGCAATCTACCCCATCCTCCAGATCACTAATGACCTGTAACTCTACCATAACCCTACCTCTTAGAGCAATGTTCTCATATAGCTCGTTAACACACATACATGTAGTCTGCCGACACCAAAGTTGCTGTAAAGTACAAATTCTTCACCTCCATTTACAACCCTTCAAAACAGACCCCCCACCCCCACCTGAGCTAGGCCTGACCGGGGCAAACCAGATGATGGCAGAGGTTGGTCCCGCCCCTCACAAACCTACTCAAAGAAATGCCCCCACCTCACTGCCCCCCATTTCCTACTCCCAAAAGCCTGTCATTTCCTCTTGCAATACTCTGAGCCGTTCAGGGCACATCTGGAGCTGACGTCTGTGTCCCCCCTCAAGCTCTTCCCATCTGAGAACCAAAGGGTTAATTCAGAGGGAGATGATTAGGCCCTGAATTGGACCAACTGACCTGCACCAGGATATTCTATGCATCTGGGTCATGTTGCTGATTGAAATATGCCTTGGTATCCCTTTTATATATTTTATTAAAATGAGTGAAGAAATAAAAGCAGGAACATACAATATTAATGCTAAAGTACTATAAACATTGCTAAATTAAATTGTCAAGTTAAGGTCAAATTAGCAAATCAATTAGTTAACAATGCTATTGCTTTGGAATCAAGTCATCAATTTAGTCAAATCATCAGATGAATACAACAGATAATGAACTGTTATAAATCCAAAAATAGTAATCCAGCGCTGCGACTGTCCTTTTATTCATAAATCCCAATTGGAGCAAGAGTGTGACCATGTACATTTATTTCAGTCAGTTGCACAATTTGGGGTGTGCAGTTCAGCATTTTAGACCGGAGATTAAAAAACACAACTTTTTCCCTTTGTATCATTGTCCTCTAGCCTGAAGTTTCCTGTTGCGTGAACTGTACTTGAACTTTCTCCATGTCACCATGAATGGTGGCGGGAAAGGAAAAATAAAGCAAGAAATAACTAGTTTAGCAAACAGTCATTTGTCTCAAAGTCCCCAATAAATCTGAGCTACGTTCTGTCAAGCAAAAATAATATCCAGTGATGTGACCAAAAGGCCTTCAGGAGAAAGATAAAAACCCATATCATATCACAGTTTCATATAAACTGAAGTTCTAGAGCAAGTTACATTTAATGACTCAGAATTAGGATAACTGATTCTCCTATCACGTTCTCCTCTTTTTAAACCTGCTTTACTCAGTGTTCTCATTTTCATGGAGTTGTGTTATTTACAAAAGTTTTAGCATAATCATAATGGGAAAAACCAGCCAACTTCCCATCTGAAAATCCCCTTCCAGATCTGTGACACTTTAATCTCCTGCTCTAATGAGTCTGATTTACGATCAAAGAAATCAAAGCATAATTCTCAAGCAGAGAGAGCTGGGAACACTGCGTTAGATGACGCTTTGGAAGTGAAGATGTAGAACATGAAGAAAATAAATTCTACATGGCTCAGACAGATGGTAACACAGCTGCAGAGCTAGGGCAGGAAGGAATTTCTATGTCTCTTCATAGAATCATAGAATATTGGGATTGAAAGGGACCTCGGGGGGTCATCCAGTCTGACACCTGCTCAAAGTAGGACCAACCCCAACTAAGGCTATGTCTACACTGAAGGTGGCAAAGTCGCCGCTGTCAGATCGACTTATCTGGATCGACAGAGCGGTCAGTGAAGACCTGCTCAGTCGATCCAGAAGTCAACATACTAAAACCACCTCCTCAAGTGGCGTAGCACTGCGACGACAGTAAAGACTGCAAGAATAGTTATGTTTTTACAAAAGGAAAATTGTAGTGGAGATGAGACGCAAGGAGATTTCCCCTTATACAGCTAGTTGAAGTCACCCCATCTCCCCCACCTTGAGGTGATGGACATTCTTGGCAGGGGGGACAAACACTCCCATTGTTCATAGGATGAAGGAGTTGATAAAAATGACCATGGGATTCACCTCAGAGAAGAGGAGGCTGCAAAAGGCATAAGTGGACAACTCACCTGGGAGACCTGAGAGACCATAGTGACTCAAATGGTGGAAATAGCCTCCATGTTTGCTATGAGGCAATTGGCAAAAGTACTAAAGAAAATAAATCTTTTCTCAACCTTAGACAAGGTTTAATGGTGTTTATATCCCTTGTGCATTCTCGGAGCTAAATAAGGGCTGAGCTCTGATGGAAAGCTATCCCACACTTGGGGCATATGTAGGGTCTCTATCCCTTGTGGATCCTCTGATGACTAGTAAGGGTTGAGCTCTGCGTGAAGCTTTTCCCGCACTCACCGCATTCATAGGGTCTCTCTCCTGTGTGGATTCTCTGATGTTTCATAAGGGAAGAGCTGTCAATGAAGTTTTTCCCACACTCACAGCATTCATAGGGTCTCTCTCCTGTGTGGATTCTCTGATGTTTAATAAGGGAAGAGCTGTCAATGAAGTTTTTCCTGCACTCGCAACATTCATAGGGTCTCTCTCCTGTGTGGATCCTCCGATGCCTAATAAAGGCTGAACGGTAACTGAAGTTTTTTTTGCACTCGCAGCATTCATAGGGTCTCTCCCCAGTGTGGGTTCTCCAATGCATAATGAGGTCAGAGCGGTAACTGAAGTTTTTCTCACACTCACAACATCCGTAGGGGCGCTCCCCAGTGTGGATTCTCTGATGTCTAATAAGATGTGAGCTGTGGCCGAAGCTTTTCCCGCACTCGCGGCATCCGTAGGGTCGCGCCCCCGTATGGATTCTCTGATGTTTACTAAGATTTGAGCTCAAAGCAAAGCTTTTCCCGCACTCGCAGCATTCATAGGGTCGCTCCCCAGTGTGGATTCTCTGATGTCTAACAAGGTGTGAGTGCCTACTAAAGCTTCGCCCACACTCAGTGCATGCCTTCTTTCTCTCTCTTGTGTGGATTTTCCCCTGGGTTCTCGTTCCCTTGAGGTCCTTGTGAGTTCTCTGACAATCCGTACTTTTACCCACTTCCTCCCCTTGCTGGTTTCCCTGCTGCTTCTCTGGCCTGCGCTGATCCTCACTGGCTTTTTCCCCCTGCTCATGACTCATGGAGAAATTCCCTTGTGATCTCTGTAACAATGCCCCATATGGTTCCATTTCCTCACCATCTTCGCGCTGAGGATTGTGCACTTCGTTCCCACACACCATCCCACCATCTGCTGAGATAGAGTGAGAAAATCCTCACACATAGGAACAGAAAACGGAGGAGCAAATCGAAATGATAACTGGAAAGAGATGCACGTGCATGTGTGCGACACACAAACAGGAACTGAATTTCCCCAAGTTCTTCCCAATAAAGGACAGAGGAGGGGACAAACTGTGCCTCCCCATCCCATCCAAACGCTCATGGGGAAGGTAGATCAGGAAGAGAGCTATTGCCAAGTGTCAGGACAGGTAAGAAGCCACGAGTGATATCTGCCGTGAGGATATGACATCTGCTAGGGGCAGCCTTGAAACTAGAGCACTTGCAAGGTTTTCCTAGGGAATCTCAGCTGTTTCCTTCAGGAACTCACAAGTTTTTGGAGTTAGTTTAAGGATTCCTTACCTGTGCAATTGACTCTCACGATCTCGCTTTCCTCTGAGTCCTGGAGGTCTGGGACCAAAGGCTCCTTCCCCCGACTTTCCAGCTGGTTCCAAAGGGATCTGCACTCAGCCTGACCTGCTGGGTAAGCACAGTTGATACACAGAGTATTGTACCTAGGTCCCAGTCTAGGAGCATGAGAATTGTAGAACTCAACTCCAGGAGAGGGAAAGGCAGAAGGCCTGACACTGGATGAGGGGGTCATTCAGAGAGAACAGGAAGGGGACAGAGGTGCAGCTAGCCCTGTCACTCACTATGAATGACGCCCACTGCTCTCTGCGCTCCTCAGCTCCCAGGACCCCAGCAGCACCTACTTCTTGTGATCTCTCCTCTACTCCCGTGGCCTGCAGCTCTGCTTGTTGGCCCAATCCTGTTTTCATGAAATACATGAAAGAACAGAGCCACAAACGCCCCCCCTTTCTACCAAGAGGCACTTCAGCCTGACACATTGTAACTTTAATCAAAAGCTAAAACCTCAACTGACTCTTATTGTTCTACCCTTTGAAATGTTCACTTCAGTCTTTTTAAAATATTCATTTACTGCATAATAATTCAAGTCTGTCGTTACTGTGTATAATTCTATTTGTTTTAAGATTGTTTGTAAAACCACTCCACTGACCATTTTATCTGGTAATTTTATCCACTTTCAATATATTTGTAAAAATCCTATTTTAAGTATAAAAAGCCACACCGTGAAATGTAATATACCTACCTAATTGTGAAAGACACTGGCAAAAATGAAATGATGTTTGCTTTAAAAATAATACATGAATTCTTCAACTAGGAGTTGGCACTGAATGATTGAAGTGTGAATGGCTGAGCAATTGATGTGGGTGTAGACAGGGAGAGTGATTGAACAATTGGTCACAGTAAGGGATGTCGAAACACAATGAAGAAAACACCAGCCTCATGTAAAACGTTTGAGGGAAGAAGAAAGGAGCGAAGATAAAAACTTTTACCACTCGACTGGCCGAAGAGGAGTCCACCATGATAACTTTGGAGTCAGCCCACTTCAAAGAACAAAATCTGATCAGGCTTGCAAAAATGTGGGTGATTAAGAATCACACCAAATGCAGAAGCAGCATGACAGAGCAAAAGCCCATAGACTTACATGGGGTCTTTTTCCTATAAAATGGGACAGAAAGATGAAGGCTGGAGTACCAGGAGTACCGATGCGCATCGGCAGAACCTTGCTCCTCACCCGTGTGCTACAGTCACCTGGCCAGTGACTACCATGAGCACCAAGAGGCTGGTAACTATAACATCTGTGAGACCCCCTATGTATATTGTCTGTCTCCCTGTCTGTGTATACCTGTCTGTGTGTGTGAGTGTGAATGAAAGTGCCAATTGAAATGTGTCAATGAAGCATACTTTATTAGCAAGAATCGCTGTATTTGTAAAGCACAATATTGATATTCTTACAGTGTTGATACTGTTTCCCTGGTATTTACATTAATACTATTTACCAAATTTTTGTATTCACAATAAATGTGGTTTGTTGCCTTATCCTCTGAAAAAGATCCTGTGATATTTGTTATTTGGATAACATTAATTGGTGGAGAATGCAAAGAGGGAAACCAGTAAGCATACCATAGTTATTGTGAATATTGGGGGTGCATACCCAACAAAATAAGTCTATTCCAACAGTGCAGGAGCCAGTGTGCGTGCCTGTTGAAAAGCCTCATACAGGGCTTAGTAGCTGTCTATTCAAATTTTTGTATTCACTATAAACGTGGCTTGTTGCCTTATCCCCTGGAAAAGATCTTGTGATATTTGTTATTTGGATAACACGGTCTCTACCAGTTCCCCCAAATTTCCTGCTCCTCACTTTCCATCCTACTCTCCCACTGTCCCTGTGACACCCTCTACCTCATGTTCCCCACTTTTATAAGATTTTGACATATTGTGTAGAAAGTGTGCCTTGTGAGGTATTGTTTGAAAACTCATAATCTGCTGGACATCATTGTCCCATTAAGATGTGTGTAAAAACACTATGTGCAAAACTATGAGATTTTACTGTATGATTGTTATTGAAATATGTTGTAATTCTGGGTACACCCACAGACAGTTTCTCAGAGATAAAGACACACTAGCATGTCAACAAGGTGTTAAAGAATCATTCGCCAGCAGGGGAGAAGGTATACACACAAAATTTACATTTCATTTCAGAGACGTTTCAAACCTCATGTACACCAGAGACTATTTGTCCACACAAACACCCCGGTAGGATGTAATCCTCAAAGGAAGGAGTGGATATAGCAGGGGTTCTCAAACTGGGGGTTATGACCCCTGAGGGGGTTGTAAAGTTATTGGGGGGGGTCACGAGTTGTCAGCTCCAACGCATGCCGGTAAGGGTGGCATGGTATTGGGGGGGGGGGATTAACTCTTATTGTGGGGGTCCTCACAGCATGAAATATTTGCGAAGGGGATCTCAGCAATAAAAGTTTGAGAACCTCCGGGATATAGGAATAAGAGACAGTGACCTTCAAACTACCTCATTCCATCCCTCAGCTCATGACAACAATGAATACTTAAGGATGTTGAACTAAAGGGGAGGGGACCCAGGCTGGGAGGAAGCCCTGCTTGTGAAACTTACTGCAGTTTTTGGTAAGACAGACCTTTTGCTTATTAAGTCCTATTAGATTGTTAAAGTTTAGGAACTAGCCTGCGGTTTCATCTTTTTATTTCTTTTTTAACCAATTCTGACTTTTATGCACTTATACTCATTTAAAATCTATCTTTCTGTACCTACTAAACTTGTTTTACTGTTTTATCTAAAGTGAAATGTTTGGGAAACCTCTACTTGAGATAACAAAGGGTGGTGCATAATAATTGTCCTTTGATGAAAAAAGCAAATGCGGTCCTTGGATGCATCAGGCGAGGTATTTCCAGGAGAGAATGCTGGTGAGACCGCATCTGGAATACTGCGTGCAGGTCTGGTCTCCTGCAGAACAGGTGCAGAAAAGGGCTACTAGGATGACCTGAGGAATGGGAAACCGGTCTTATGAGAAGACACTCAAAGAACTTGGCTTGCTTAGCCTAACCAAAAGAAGGCCAAGGGGAGATATGATTACTTTCCATAAATACATCGGAGGGATAAATACCAGGAAGGGAGAGGAATTATTTAAGTTCAGCACCAGTGTGGACACAAGAATAAATGGATATGAACTGGCCATCCGGAAGTTTAGATTTGAAATTAGATGCAGGTTTCTAACCATCAGAGGAGTGAAGTTCTGGAACAGCCTCCCAAGGGAGCAGTGGGAGCAAAAAACCTCAACACTGAGCTTGATAAGTTTATGAAGGGCATGGTAGGATGGGACAGCCTAATGTGTCAATTAATGGATCTCTGACTACTAGCGGTAAATATGCCCAATGGCCTGTGATGGGATGTTAGATGGGGTGGGCTCTGAGTTACTTAAGAAAATTATTTCTGGGTGTCTGGCTGGTGGGTCTTGCCCACATGCTCAGGGTTTATCTGATCACCATGTTTGGGGTCAGGAAGGAATTTGCCCCCAGGGCAGATTGGCTGAGGCCCTTGGGGTTTTTCACCTTCTTTGCAGCAAGGGGCCAGGTCACTTGCTGTTGGATTCTCTGTACCTTGAAGTCTTTAAGACATGATTTGAGGACTTCAATAACTCACTCATAGGTCTATCACAGGAGCAGGTGGGTGATGTTCTGTGGCCTGCGTTGTGCAGGAGGTCAGACTAGATGATCACAATGGTCCCTTCTGACCTTAGAGTCTATAAGTCTTATGTCGTGACCCAGCTCCAGCCAATTTGCTCCCTTCCCTCCACAATTCCCCAGAGCACTTGGTCCATGGCATCTTCATCCTTCTCCATTGACTCCAGACCACCTCTCTCCCAAGAGCTCTTTTTCCCAAACCTTTCCCTTCCCAGCCTAAAAGCACCAGGACTTTCCCTGGCTTACCCAATACCTTCCCTCCCACGGCCATGCCACCCCTATTATCGTTATGTTATTATTGATTTTGATAGTGAGTAGCCCCAGTCACTGACCAGGTTCCCATTGTGCTAGACAGCTTACAAACACAGAACACAAAGGGCTGACAATCTACGAATAAAACGAGAAAGAGAGAGAGAGATGGATAGACAGATGGAGGAGTATAAGGAAACAATGAGACAATGTTGCTCACAACAATCAGCTGTGAATTGAGCACAGCAGCAGCCTGGATGTTGTCATGGCTTGTTTCTTTTTTGGCATCCTGGGAAAGTGGTTTTAAGGAGGGATTGGAAGGAGGATAAGGAGGTAGCTTTGTTCCTCTTTACGGGGCACTCCTGCCAAGCATGAGGAGAAGCCTGGGAGAAAGCACAAAAGGGTTTTTTTTTAAAATTAACCTGGAGGCCAGCACCACGGGCTGATCAGCGGTGGGCGTTTGCATATCGAAATTCGACGAAAGGTGAGATGTAAGGTGGGGACAGGCCACGAAGGGACTTGACAATGAAGACAAGCTGCTTATGATTGATGTGTTACTGATGGGGGAGCCAATGGAGATATTCAAAGGGAGGGCTGTGCCAAAGTGAGGGCTTTCTGTGTGTTAGATGCCCCATCCTTCATGAAGTCTCTGTTGGGACTGCCCCCTTTAAGGTGCTAGATCCTAGACTTAGCTTTTTCCAAGGGTGAGTCCCACATCTCCACTAAGCTGAGCACATTCTTATTCTCACTGAGGCTCTCCAGTGGGTCCAAATGATTTCAGACTCCTGGTAGAGACTCCAACTCTGTAGGAAGTGCTACAAATATGACTGGCTCCATCAACACAAGACGGAGTTTTCAAAACAAGCCAGAATTTATTTGGCAACTGGAAGAGAGTATGTAAAGGTCCTCAGGTTAGTCTGGTAAAGCAAAACTTAACTCAAGATTCATCCGGGCAGAGTCACACCTCTAGATTTTCCAAAACCCTCCTTGATTTCATCTGTGTCTCCCTGTCTCAATCTCTCTGTCCTGGGCAGCAGCAAAATTGAAGCCCAAGTCTGTTCACACCTAGTCCCTTTGTTCCAAATTGCAGTCCTGCTGTGGTCCAGTGTTCTGCTTCTCTTGACTCCCAGTCATTAAAGATTAATGTCCAGTTGTTGAGTGTCCGATCGGGTCTCCAGAGTGCTCCATTTAATTTTGGACAATTCCTGACAGTGTATCCATGCCAAATTACACAGGCTTAGCTTATTCCAAGAGCCGTTACTTCCCCTGGCCCGGAAGGCAAATTAACTCCTTCACACCCAGTGGGTAACTAAACAAACTGAGAGGGGAAGCTGACCATTAAAAAAAAACACTATAGAAATTCCCACATTCACAAGGAGACATGGCTAGAGCAAAGGGCTCGGATAATAAATCATAAACTTATAGAAGTGTAGGGCTGGAAAGGACCCCAAGAATCCATCTAGTCTATCTCCCTTCTCAGAATCAGGACCAAGCATAGCTAGACCATCCCTGACCAGTGTTCATCCAACCTGTTCTTAAAAAACCTCCAGGGATGAGGATTTCACAGCCTCCCTTGGTAGCCTGTTCCGGTGCTTCTGTATCCCTGCAGCTGAATAGGTTTTCCTAATGTCCAGCCTAAACCCCTCCATGATGAAAATCAAGCCCATCATTTCTTCTCCTATCTTCAGTGGACATGGAGAAGAATTGATCACCATCTTTTTTATTACAGCCCTTTGCATACTTAAAAAATGTTCTCAGGCCCCCCTTCCCCCCCCCAGATCTTCTTTTCTTATGACTGAGTATGCTCAGTTTTTTCATCCATTCGAAATTGTCGTTCTGATAACAAGGTAGCATTGTGGCATCTGTAAAAGTCGAAGACAAGGACGTTGCAGTAACTGAGGGTTGGGAAGAAAGAAGATGCAAGATGGAGACATGGCCTGGATGTGAGGAGCTAGAGGAAGGTCCATGTCAAAGATGTTGCCCAGCTTACAGGCCTGAGTGACAAGCCGGATGGTGGTGCTGCCCACAGAGGTAAAAAAAGAAGATGGCATCCTGGCTTGGGTGAAATTTTAGGAGCTCTGTTTTGGCCATTTTAGCTCTTGAGCATGAGCTGGTGGTTAGGTCCCCTGGGTACCTCCAAGCAGCATCGCAGAGAAGAGCAAGGAGAGGACAAAGGAAGGCAACGTTTCAAGAGGAGGAGCATGGTTGTAGTATCAAAGGCAGCTGACAGGTCAAGGAGGATGTGGATGCTGGTTCTGAGCTTTGCCTAGTCAGTGACTCTGGCCAGAGCTGGCTTAACTGGAGTCCCACAAATCACTGCCTCTCTGAAACCTTCCCACTCCCCTCACTGTTCCCCACAGCCAGGTAACCCGGATCTCCTACGCAACCGTGCCCCACCAACAGCGCCACTGTGGGGCCCTGCATCTCCATCTCTCCTTTCGCAGTCTCCCACCCCCTCAGCCCCACCCCACTACCAGTTCCCAGGTGTTCCTGTCCCTGACTCTGCTTCTTCCTTACCCCGCTCCCTCCTTTCCCTCCTACGGTACCCAACCCTCCTGGATTCCCTCCAGTCCTAATCCTCCACACAGCCCTCTCCTTCCTCTCACAGCTCTCAGCCCTCCCAGCTTTGTAGCAACCCCCGAGCACCAGTTCCCCATCGGCTTCTCTCCCACTGCTCCCTGCTCTCCCTTCTCCCAAGGATTCCTGAATAGGAATTTTACACTGGGTCCTATCACCAGACGGTCCCAGCTCGCTGTTACAGCCTCCAAGTATTCAAGAAGGGAATACAGTGACGTGACAGTTCTACTATAGTTAAGGGTCTGCCTTACTTTCTGTTTAAAAGTGGACCATTCGAATTGCTTTAAAATACACGTGCTTATTTGGATAGTCTTGAATTTTGCTGCTTTTCATGCAGGTGCAGGGAGGTGATCGGTGTCCAAATCTGGGGTGATTTGAGCCAGGAGGTTCCTTCATTTTGTAACCGTCGTTTTGCACATGCCTGGAACTGAAACTTTGATTCTAAGCGTCCCTGAGCTAGCTCAGTCCCTTGGCTTTTCCGTCAGCGAGTACATGGCATGCCCTGTCTCTTCGGGGAAGCACTACTGAAAAAAGTGAACTGTAGAGATTGCAGTTTCAGATCAGCATGGGCCAAACCGATGAGTCAAAGAAACTGAAAATGAACATGTGCAGCAAGACAAAAGCTCTGTCAAGAGCTGGAGGGTTTCCAGCAATCAGCTGTCTCAGTAGCTGGTTGCCTGATCGGGGTCATGTTGTGGCCATTAAACCGGAGTGACACCCCTGCATTCTAGTTTGAGCCCTGCCACGAGCAGCTTTTAGACAATGCATGTTATGCATTTTTCTTGCATTCTGCAGGGTTTTGTTGGGTTGTGGGGGGTTTTTTGTGGGGTTTTTTTTTGGATGTTTGCCTCAATAACAACATTTTTGGGTTAAGAGAAATATTTGGAAGTGTTCTCAAATCCAAATACAGACTTTGACCTGGTCTCTACTTCAAGCTTTAGCCAGCAGACCTATGCCAGGACAAGCTGTGGGGTAAACTCAGTTGTAGTGGCAGAAAAGTGCATGGGAAAAAAAGTCCAGAAAATTAAATGCCCATAAATTACAGTAAAGCAGAGTTGAGGTCGCCCAGTGTGGCCTCGTGACCTTCCAGCCTGTGGGCCATGACTAAATTTAAAAGCTCTGAAAACCAGGAAATGAAGAGTTGAAGTACATGCCACACTTGCAACACAACACCTGGCACAGGTGAATCTCTCGGGGCCGTGAAAAAGTCACACCACTGAGAGATGTGGCTATGCCGGCCTACCCTCTGGTGTAGACAGAACTGGCTCAATGGAAGAATTCTTCTATGGACCTAGACACCACCTCTCAGGGAGGTGGGCTAAATACTGTGACGATAGGTCCTCTCCTGTTGCTGTAGTGAGTGTCTAAACCCATGATACTCAGATCACAGTGGTGCAGGAGCCAAATTAGCAATCAGCATTACCCAAAAAAAGCCACAGTAGTGTCAATTCATTGTTTCATTTACTATAGTACTATTCATATTTAAACAATAATACAGGGGGAATATTTTGTTTTCATATACACCTAAATTTCTCAAATAAGCAAATAAGTTAATAACTTAGTGCAAGCCAATAACTGAATTGGTTAATAACAGAGCAAAAGCCTCCTGGTTGCTTAATGACTTAGAATGGTTAATAACGCCATCACACTGCGTTTTAATAGCATGTGCTGCAAAGAGCCCCAGTAAAGAGCCACTACGGCGGTGTAGTTCCCGCTGTGCTGCTACAGCTGTTTTGGCATGGAAAAAAGTCTGCCCCTAGCCCTGGAACTGGCAATAGCCATTGGGAACGGTTTAGTACGGAGAGTGCAAAGGTTCACAACCTACCAAGGGAAGTGGAGGATTCTCCATCTCTTGAAGTCTTTAAGGGAAGACAGCAATGTATTCAGCTCAACACAGCCCTACCTGGCCTATATTATGCAGGAGGTCAGACTAGATAACCTGATGGTCCCTGCTGACTCCAGGAAGCCTATTCATCTAGGAAAGCTACAAGGAAGTTCTAAGAGAACTTGCCATTTGTGTCCTGTTCCATGGACTGGAACACCAGTATTGATCTGCCAGCAGCCCTGCTGTGTGAACTGTGTCAGCTGTAGCTGTAACTGAATGGTGGAGGGATGAGTGGGAGTAGCTAGACAGAGCTGTGATATGGAAGACGGGCATGTGAACCTTGAGGGACCAAGTCAGCCAAATTTCAGTGCTGAGTGTTCCAGGTTGGGTTGGACTAGTTGACCTCCTTCCAACCCTGATCTTCTATGAATAAAGGGGCAGAAGGGTGTCTTTTTGCCAGAGGGATGGTCAGTGGTCAGGTGGCATACACGCTAGTAGTCTACAGGGCTCAGTGAGGGTAAGTGAAGGCAATGACTCAGAAGGAATTCTCATGGGGAGGGTAAAAACGTGGTAACATTTTGCATATCTGTGATGGTTTGTGTGGAAGAGGCTCAGGACTTGAGTGCTAGCCAGGTGCAGGCAGCTTTTGATTTTTATACCAGACTTAAACCCACATTTTTCCTTAGCAAAGAGAAGATGTTAGACTTTGTGCTATGCTGCTCCTGTGCTCTGTTCCCAGAGCGTTCTCTAGCAAGGGCCTTGCTGAAACAGGGCACAGCTGCATTATGGATGTGACGTGAACCTTAAACCTTGATTTCCCCATTGAATAACGGAGGGGACGGGAACCCTTACCCAGTGAGGCCACATTCTCATAGTTCTCCTGCATGACGTCTCTGTAGAGGGCTCTCCGAGCAAGGTCCAGCAGAGCCCACTCTTCCCTGGTGAAATACACAGCCACCTCCTCGAATGTCACCGGCCCCTGAAAGAGCAAGAGTCCAGCACTCAGCACCTGCTGCCCCCGTCACAACCCCACTATTCATGGGGGAGCAGGGCCAATTCCAATGGAAACCCTGAGAGGCTCACAGTCAGCAGAGTCCCACCCCCACCAGGAAGAATCGGGGTAAAGGGAGAAAGAGAGAGCCCCACATCCCTGCCAGCAAAGAGGGGGGGGGGGGGGGCCTTCACATTCACCACACCTGCTAACCAGAGGCTGATACAGGAGATGGCATCTCCATCATGGTCCAGGGACAGCACCTTGGTAGGAATCCCAACCCTTCCCCATTCCCAGCAGCTGGATGTGAGAGGACATCGAATTATAGAAGATGAGGTTTGGAAGGGACCTCAGGAGGTATCTAGTCACACCCTCTGCTCAAAGCAGGACCAACCAACATCATCCCAGCCAAGGCTTTGTCAAGCTGGGCCTTCAAAGCCTCTAAGGATGGAGATTCCACCATCTCCCTAGAACAGGACATCTTTCCTAAGCCTCAGCGATGGGCACCCCCTTCATATCTCATAGTAGCCTCTAGTTAATAGGTTCTGGCACTGAAAGTCTGCAAAGTTTTCCCAGCCCTGTCCAGGGGGTTTGCTTCCTGTTCCACAGATTAGGGGATTTCCATCACAACCCCCATTGGTTCATTCCTATCATCTAGACTCCAGGTTAAACAAAACCCAGAAGGATTGTCATGCTCTGTCCTCATCCCTTTGTTTACCCTGTATATTTCCTCTCTGCTTCCACTTCCAGATCAACCTGCCTAGAGAGTCCCACCTCCTAGCTATTTGCTGCAGTTCTCCCTCCAACAGAATCCCCCCAGCAAGTCCCGGACAATTCCTACCTGAATTGGCTCAACTGCAGTCATTTCCTTTCCCTGTCTCATGGGAGGCTGGGATGATTGGGAGCAACACAAGGATGTCATTCTGTAGCCTGTCAGGGCAAGAAGGACAATTGGGTAGATTTCAGAAAATGTTTTAGTTATTTTCACATCACGATTCTCCCCTCTTCCCCCCGGCATTTTCCCTGCTGACAGAAGTTCTAGACTCTACCATGCGTATACCAGAAATAACCAGCATACAAGATATACCTTGACTTTAGCAAAGCTTTTGATACGGTCTCTCACAGTATTCTAATCAGCAAGTTAAAGAAGTATGGGTTGGATGAATGGACTATAAAATGGATAGAGAACTGGCTAGAGCATAGGGCTCAACGAGTACTGAACAATGGCTCCATGTCTAGCTGGCAACCGGTCACAAGCGGAGTTCCTCAGGGGTCGGTCCTGGGGCCGGTTTTGTTCAACATCTTTATTAATGATCTGGAGGATGGGGTAGATTGCACCCTCAGCAAATTTGCAGATGACACTAAGCTGGGGGGACTGGTAGATACCCTGCATGGTAGGAATAGGATACAGAGTGACCTAAACAAACTGGAGGATTGGGCCAAAAGAAATCTAATGAGGTTCAACAAAGAAAAGTGCAGAGCCCTCCACTTAGGAAGGAAGAATCCCATGCACAGCTATAGACTGGGGACCGACGAGCTAGGCAGCAGCTCTGCAAAAAAGGACCTGGGGGTAACGGTGGATAAAAAGCTGGATATGAGTCAGCAGTGTGCCCTGGTTGTCAAGAAGGCTAATAGCATTTTGGGCTGCATTAGGAGGGGCATTGCCAGCAGGACGCGGGAAGTGATTATTCCCCTCTATTCGGCATTGGTGAGGCTGCATTTAGAATATTGTGTCCAGTTTTGGGCCCCCCACTACAAAAAGGATGTGGACAAGTTGGAGAGAGTCCAGCGGAGGGCAACAAAAATGATTAGGGGGCTGGAGCACAGGACTTATGAGGAGAGGCTGAGGGAACTGGGCTTGTTTAGTCTGCAAAAGAGAAGAATGAGGGGGGATTTGATAGCGGCCTTTAACTACCTGAAAGGGGGTTCCAGGGAGGATGGGGCTAGGCTGTTCTCGGTGATGGCAGAGGACAGAACAAGGAGCAATGGTCTCAAGTTGCAGGGCGGGAGGTCTAGGTTGGACATTAGGAAAAAGTTTTTCACTAGGAGGGTGGTGAAGCACTGGAATGGGTTACCTAGAGAGGTGGTGGAATCTCCATCTTTAGAGGTTTTTAAGCTGAGGTTTGACAAAGCCCTGGCTGGGATGATATAGCTGAAGTTAGTCCTGCTTTGAGCAGGGGGTTGGACTAGATGACCTCCTGAGGTCCCTTCCAACTCTAATATTCTATGATTCTATGATTCTATAAGACCTAGTATTCATGGGGGGACTTTTAACTACCCAGATATCTGTCAGAAAAGTAATATAGCTCAATACAAAACATCCAGGAAGTTGTCTGAATGTACTGGAGACAGATCTTTGTTTCAGAAGATTGAAAAATTAATCAGGGGTGAGGCATTTTACCAGAGGTCCTCAAACTTTGTTTGCTGGGACCCCCTTTGGAACTATTTCAGGCTGTGATGACCCCCCCCCCATGCCATGCCTCCCTTATTTCTGCACTGATGTTGACGGCAGCGCTTCAGAGCAGCCAGCCAGCAGCCACTCCTCTCCGGCCATCCAGCTCTGAAGGATTGTGGCTGTCAGCCATGCCAGATGGGGGCTGACAGTTCACGACCCCCTCCCCACATGATAACCTTGCGACCCCTTGAGGGGTCCCAACCCCCAATTGGAGAGCCCCTATTTTAGACTGTGTTCTGACTAACAGGGAGGAATTAGTTGTGAATCTGAAAGTGAAAGGTAATTTGGGTGAAAGTGATCATTAACTGACAGATTTCATGATTCTAAGGAAAGGTAGAAGAGAGAGAGCAGCAGAATAACAAGAGACTCTGGAAAAGGAGACTTCAACAAACTCAGAAAAATGGTATGTAAGATCCCATGGGAAGAAAATCTAAGGAAAAAAGGCTCTCAGGAGAGCTGGCAGTTTCTCAAAGGGACAACATTAACGGTGCAACCGCAAACTATCCCTATGTGAAGGAAAGATAGGGAGGCTATTAAGAGGCTACGGGATATTTTTAATGTCCTAAAAATAAAATAGAATCCTAGAAAAAGTGGAAACATGGACAAAGTGATCCAGAGGAGTGCAAAAGAACAGTACAAACACGTAGGAACAAAATCAGAAAGGTTACAGCATAAAACCAAGGGACATGGAAGGCAATAAAAAGACATTCTTGTAACAGGTTTGGCAACTTTCTGCCATATCCTGGACAAATCTTAACTGAATTAAATTAAACCTTGCTGAATTAAGTTTAAGTATTGGTAGGAGTTCATTGTGTTAAAGAAGCAAATGTTTATGCAAGTTTGGGGAATTGTACGTAAATGATTTAAGGAGAAGGTGTGGCTAATAGAAACCCTAGAAAATGTTATTGTTAGAAATAAGAAACAGGGGGTCCCAGGAGCGGATTGAGTCGATGGCTACCCTTTATTGCCTGTTCGTTCCACCTCGACGCCGCGAGTGAGCGACGGGGGGGTTACTTTACAATCCTCTTCTCCATAACTGTATGTAACTATCCATTTCCAGCAACTCCCCATAGACCCTTATTTGGTTATATTAATAACTATAACGTGAATATTAACAACTGTATGATGAATACAATGATACCTGCTCCTGTTTGTTGTTTACAGAGTTACTTTACAGAGCGCAGGAGCATTACCTTCAAAGCTATTATCTGTACATTAACATTCTTTAAAATAACCAGTATGCAAGGGAAGGAAAGGAGATAATGCCCTCTTTCCACCAAGGCCTTGCGCAGGAGGGGAGATAGTTACTTGGTTAGCCTCATTCCCTGCTCAGATGGCCAGGAAGGAAGGAAAAGAAGAGAAATAAACAAGATTTGCCCATGCCAGGACCCCGTTCCCTGTAGCTTATGCCTGACCATTTGTCGAGCTTTAACTCTTTACTCTCCAACAGTTATGACTTTCAGAGGACTTTCTGAAAACCTGCGCTAGCCAAAGAAGTGGGATTTGTAGGAAATATTTGGGAGGAGGGGAAAGAAAATGATCCACCTCTGGTTGCATCCTTTTGAAGCTGCACCTTCGAGCAAAAACCCACTATCGGGCTGATTGCCCATGCACCAACTCTTCAAAGGCTGGGTAAAGGAATGACTCTCAGATTCCCGCATGTGCCTTTTTCTGAGCCAAAGTGGTTATGACTTTGTAACCATAGAAAAAAATCTGGGTGGGGTTTGAAGGATTGTTCTCCGGCCAGAGCCCTTATTGGAATTCATGTGATCTCTGGTCAGCTCATTAGCATGTGTGTAGTTCTTTTATTGTTTTAATTTGCATTCTCTGCAAGTCTCTTGCTTTAAGAATCAATGTGCTTCACAGAATCTTAGCAGATGCAGGCTGGAAGGGACCTCAGGAGGTATCTAGTCCAACCCCCTGCTCAAAGCAGGACCAACCCCTGGTGTTTACTTAAAAAGAGCTTCATGTTAACTCAACAGTGATGATTATGCTGTTTAATTGCTCTGAAGAGCAAAGGAAAGCAGGCCTGGTTAGGCAGCCTTATTTTGCTGGGGAAATCGTAGTGTAGGTGGGGGAGTTATGCAACCTGGAAATAGCCTAGTCAGGATTGAGAGACATGCATCTCCGTGTAAGAGAGGTGGTGGGTGGGGAGCCAGAAACATGAGAGTGGGTGCCCTTGCTGGACCGTGGACAGGGAATATAGGTGGCATCACCCTGAACTGTGACAATTCCATTCAGACATTAGGAACAGGAGAAAGGTGAAAGAAAGTGTAGTTCCTCTACTTAGCTGGGAGGATGAGTTTATAACCAGTGACATCAAGAAAACTGAGGTGTTTAAAGCCTATCTTACTTCAGTCGTCATTAGTTTTCATTTAGTTTTCATTAGTTTTGACCAGGAACTTAATATAATTAGTATTAACAACCAGGGGGAAGGAACACAAGCCACAACAGGGAAATAAAAGGCTAAAGAATATATAGATAAGTGAGATGTATTCAAGTCAGCAGGATCTGATGAAATTCAGCCTATGGTATTTCAGAAACTAGCTTGGGTGAGAGCCCAGAGGATTGGAGAAGGTCAAACATGGCACCTGTCTTTAAAAATGGAAATAAAGAGCACTTGGCAACTCAGGGCAAGTCTACACTACAGAATGACTTTGGTGTAACTACATCACTCAGAGGTGTGAAAAATCCACACCCTCTGAGCAACGTGGTTATATCGACCTAAGCACTGGGAGAGCTTCTCCCACTGACACAGCTACCGCCTCTCACGGAGATGGATTAACTACGCCAATGGGACAGCTCTCTCCCATCAGCATAGGGCATCTTAATTAAAGCGCTACCCTGGGGCAGCTGTGCCGATGCAGTGTCTTCAGTTTAGACCTGCCCTTATTGACCACTAAGCCTAACTTCAATACCTGGAAAGACAGTGGAACCAATTATTAAATAATCCGTTTGTAAGCACCTAAAGGATAATAGGGTTTAAGCGATAGCCAGCATGGATTTGTTATGAACAAATCATTGGCAAACTAATCTAATTTCATTCTTTGATACTGTTACTGGCCTCATGGAAAGGGGGGAAGCAGTAGATGTGATATAGCTTGATTTTAGTAAGGCTTTTGACACTGTACCACATGACATTCTCATAAGCGAAGTAGGGAAATGTGGTCTAGATGAAATTACTGTAAAGTGGGTGTATAATTTATAAAAAACACCATACTCAAAGAGTAATTACCCATGGTTCACTGTCAAACTGGAGGACATATCAAGCGGGGTCCTGCAGGCATCTGTCCTGGTCTGGCATGATTCAATATTTTCATGAATGTCTTGGATAATGGAGTGGAGAATATACTTATAAAATTTGTGGCTAATATCAAATTTGGGAGGGGTTGCAAGCACTCTGGAAGACAGGATTAGGATTCAAAAGGACCTTGATGAATTAAAGAATTGGTCTGAGGCCAACGAGATGAAACTCAGTAAAGGAAAGTTCAAAGTGCTACACTCCAGCTTGGTCTACACTGCTGGTAAATTTCAGGGGCAGTTGATGGGAGATACGCAAGCTACATCTACTTACCATGGCGTCCCCACTATGCTGCATCGACGGGAAATGCCTTCCGGTCGATGCAGCTGTTGCAGAGTCAGTTGAAGAGAGAGAGATTGAGCCGGGTGGAGTGATAAGGAGCATTTATTCGGTTACAGCTTCTAATCCACTCATTCCCCTTTGTCTCGCGACCAACAGAGTGAGCCCCAAGTTCACTACTTTACAGCTTTTTATCTAAAATAATATGTAAATAAACACACTGCTACAACGCCCCATAAAACCCCGATTTGGTGATATAAATGGTTATAAAATGAATATTAATGGCTAAGGGAGGTGTATAATTATACCCACCCCTGTTTATTGTTTACCACCTAATCTGCGTAGCATGTGCATTTTCACTGTGAATTTGGCTATCTTGACAGCATGAATGACCATAAATCTCCTTAACAAACTAGCAACAAGGAAAGAACTAGGGGGAGAGATCCTGAGTTATCTCTAACAGACATGCTGCCTGAAAAAGCACTTCTTATCACCTTCTTTGTCCAGATGGTGAGGGGAGGAATAGAAGAGGGGGAGACACATTATAACCCCGTTACCATGATACCCCTCCCTAACTCCAAGGTTAGGAATTTTCTGTGATCAGAGCATGATTATTGCTTGTGTAGTACATGGCCTTTTTAGCCCAAGCCAGGGGTCCCGTGGAGAACAATTCATGCCCAAAGCCTGGGTCCAATTCCCAGCCTCCCAGGAATGTGGCCCAGTGCTGACCTCCTTTGTCCCTGCGCCCAGAGCAGCGTTGCTCTTTTTGCAGGGGTGGATTAAGGCCATCAACTTCTGGCTCGATCGAGCAGGTCTCCATTGCCGCTCAGTCGATCCTGCAGAATCGGTATGGCAGCGCCGTCAGTGTAGACAGACCCTTAGGGGGAACAAATCAAATGCATGGCTACAAAAAGTGGAACAGCTGGCAAGGCAGTAACACCGCTGACAAGGATCTGGAATTTATAGTGGATAGTAAAGCCATGGAGCGGGTTACCAAGGGAGGTCGTGGAACCCCCAATGCTCACAACACTCAAGCTGCGGGGCTAACAATTGCAGTGTAGACATCACACTTAGGCTGGATGCCGGGATCCTCCCCCATCTCAGAATCACTGCTCATCCCCAGCACTTTCCATCAGGTCTCTCTCAATTATCTGGAGTCTCCCAGCTCAGGAATTGATGTCAGCAGCACCCTGGGCTGCCCCGTGTTGCTAATTGCAGCTGAAGGAAGTTCTCCTCTTGGCTGCACACAGAGTAATTAAGGCCAATCCCCAGCACAGACCCCACTGGGGGAATAGTAACTGCTCCGTCTGGTTTTCCAGACCACAACAGGGAACCTCAACCCCAACATCTTGAGCAGAGGGTGAGAGACACTGCCCCTCCTTTAGCAACAACCAGACTCTCTGGTGAGAGCAGTTTCAGAAAGCTCAGCTCTCCACTGGGACAGATGCAGATCTCATTTGCCCCCACTTTGACCCAGAGTCACCCCTTGTTCTGCCTTGGAGTGACTCTAGATTAACTCTTGTCCGGAAACATGGCGCAGGAGGAATGGGGCCAGAATGTTTTCAATCAGATCATGGCACGGGGCAAGGGGTTGACTGCCTTCTCACTTCCCTTCCATCCCCCTTTCTAGGAAAAGGACTCAGGACAACCATTTCCCCCCCTCCAGCCTGGAATTCCTGGAGTTCTGAAGGAGGGAGAGATGCAAAATCGGTGGTGATTTTATGTCCGTATTTGATAAATGGCTAAAAAGTTACCATCAACACCAGCTGGTCATCCACACAGGCAGCAGGGAAGATTGGGTGATGCTTCTTTCACAGGAGAATGGAGGGCAGGGAGCAGCTGAAATATTTAAAAATGTCCATGCCTTGTCGTTGGGCAGGAATGGTCACCCCAAAGAGCACTACACCTTACAGCTGGGGGAAGCAACCTCCCAGGGAGATGATTCATCGTGGCTTTTTGATGTTCTTCTGGCAAACATGGTGCTAGGACCCGGCCAAACACAAAGCAGCTTTCTGAGGGGAATGACCCCTTCCTCCAGCACCATCTGGGGAAAAGAAAAAGGTCCGTCCAACTGTCCTGTGAGCAGCTGGGAGACACTAGGGTTGGTCCTGCTTTGAGCAGGGAGTTGGACTAGATACCTCCTGGGGTCCTGTCCAACCCTGATCTTCTATGATTCTATTGCTTGACCAAGTAGCTTTGGCTTTGATGTGTATTAAATATGGGGCAAGTCACTTTCATGAGAAACCATTTTAAGTGAGCTAAAGGTAGAAACCAATGGTTCTCTAATGAGGGGGAAATCATTGCATCATTTATCTCCCTGCAACCTCCAGGATGGAGAATGAATCAGGGCAACAGATTCCCTCCAAAAAAAGAAATTGCTGCTGCAATTAAAACCCACGGGGAACACCTCCACGCCTGAGGGGCTTTTTAATTGATATTTGATAATGACATGGAAAACAGCAGAATCTGAGCGTCAATATCCATGTCCAGTCATCAAAGAGGAAAAAGTTGGAAAGCTGAGGAATCTTGGATCATTTTTTACAAATTAGAAAGGAACAAGACAAAAAATCTTGGGGGTTTTATATTAATACCTGATGGTTGGAAAAAGAGGTACAACTGGAGAGAATTTATCAATATTTGATGAAGATAGAGAAAAGGGGCGACATTTGCAAGGATTTTACAGCCACATTGAAGAAATTAGAAAAAAAGGCAATATCGGAGGAGATGTGTTAGCATTTTAAAATTAGAGAGACAGGAAAAAAATCCCGGCGCCTACTGAATTAGGAATGAATAACTTGGTGAGAAAAATGGGGCATTTCGGTTATTTTCGATCTACCTTTGATAACTGGGGAGAAAATGGGTACAACCACTAAATGTTTGATAACAGGAGAGAAAACCCCCAAGATCCGAGGGGATTTCATATCAATATTACATAACCCCAGGGGGGAAATGGGAAACTTTCAGAGGATTGTTTATGACTGTTCAAAAACAGACAGTAACGGTTCCCCAACACCACCACCTTCCCATGGGCAGCAGGGAGCCCTTTGAAAAACTGCTTTCAAAGGTCCAAGGAAGGAGTAGATGGAGCCAGAAGGTTTCCTGGCAGAGGAAGGGGGTAGCAGCCGGAGATGGGAAGATGACTGGCAGCTCATGGCTAGGGAGAGCTCTGCTGGGCAGAGGGAAGAACCAACTGGGAGGGGGTAACGTGGGACTGGGCAGTCTTAGAATCATAGATTAGGGTGGGAAGGGACCTCAGGAGGTATCTAGTCAAACCCCTGCTCAAACCCGACTAAATCATCCCAGTCTTCATGGGGGATCACTTGCTGCTTTCTTCCCTTCCTGTGCCCCTTCCATGCCCTGTTGCTGGCTAAGAATGGCCGCCCTATCCCCACCTGACAAGGCAGCCATGTCTCAGGTCTCTCCCAAGCTCTGCCACTAACCCCCTTCCCTTTTGGGGAATGACTTCAGGCTACAGTTTCCCAGCTAAACAAGAGCAATTTGCTGCTGATAAAATGGGTGGGAAAACACCATTAATCTGAGGAGATTTTAAATTATAGCTTGTAATGTTGCTGTGATAGTGTTAGTCCCAGGATGTTAGCGAGAAAAGATGGGAGAGGTATTGTCTTTGATTGGGCCAACTTTTGCTGGTGAAAGGGACAGGTTTTTGAGCTGACACAGAGCCCTGTCTCTCTCACCAACAGAAGCTGGGCCAATCAATTATATTACCTCACCTACCTTGTCTCTGAGATTTTAAATTGACATTTAAGAATTGGAGAGAAAATGGGGCAAAAAGGTTGCCAAACATCTGTAAATTTATGGACTGTCAGTAAAAAATGTACAATTTTAACACTGTTGGTAAGCCCATAAATAAATGAAAATATCCATGAAATTGGGTAGAAATTAAATGTATTGTATCTTGACACTGATTGTCATGGTTCAGAAGCACTTCATAAATCTATCATAAATGTATCATAAAACTACACTGACCATGACTTTATCAATTTCCTGTTTTCTATTATTGCACATGCCCAAAGAACCCAATTGATCAATTAACTGCAGCTAAAACAATTGTGTAATTCCAAATTCCTGTGTACTGAATATGGCGAGGGAGTACACACTGGTGTGACACTATTGTCATGTTTATGGTATTTTTCGTGATGTCAGTAAAAAGTTTACTGTGTCAGTAAAAAAACAAAAATCAACTTCAGCTCTTCATGTCAGTAAAAAACTAAAATGCAAGGTTGGCAACCCTGTGAGGAGGAGAATAGATAAAGTATCAATAATTTGAGGGGTGGGGGGATTGCCATAGATTTGTATATCCGTATTTGATAGTTAAAGAACAAAGGGGAAGAACTACAGATAAGTGTGTCAATATTTGAGAGGAAAATTGCAAAATCATTTCCATCTCTGTCACCAGCTCTGGAATTTCCAAGTTCAGTCTTTCACATTTCAGCCTGTCTTTCCCCTTCCTCCAGCTCTGTCTTATTTTTCATCCTTTCCTGACAGCTCCATCCCCAGACACACAAAGGAGGCGGAGGGGGGCGTGTGAAACCTCCCTGGAGCCTGATCTTTTCCCCCAGCTGAATCTGAACCCTCTAGTTTTGCCCCTGGAGCAGATCGTGATCTCAGATGGAGGCAGAGAGAAAAGCAGAGTGCTGTGAACCCAGCTTAAATCCTTCCCACGGGCGCATGAAGCGACAAGCCACCAGATTCCTGGGCTGCCAAAGATTTGAGGCTCCCTAAGCCCCTTGGTCACTTTCCCTCCAAGGGCTGGCTCAGTTACCTGAAGTCCCAGGCTCAGAAGTTGACGTCAGAAGATCGTGGCACTGTCCTAAAGGGAGGGGTGGCTCCATGGAGAAAATCTCTCCCCCGAGGAGATCCCTGCACAGATCCTAGCGGGGCACCCACAGCTGCTCGCTCAGCCCGGGCTCCCCCCGGATCGCAACAGTGGAAGCAGCGTCTTACCCCCAGGACGGAGCCAGCTGGGCAGTGTCTCATCTGGAGTCTCTGGCCTTTGTTCTCCCTGATTCCTGCTTCCTTTCTCCCAGCACACACCGCTCCCAGCCTCCCGCCAGCCCTTTTTTTTCCTGTGTCCTTCAAAAGCAACCCCGGGCTGCAACCTGCGCTGCCGCCCTGCAACCACTCCTGGGCCAGGGGCTTTGCTGTGGCTGCAACTAGCCTCCCCCCAGCCCTGCGCCCCGTGTGTCTGCGCTGCTGCTGCACCGACTGACACACGCAGAGGCTATTGCCCTCCGAGTTTAGCCCTGATGAGACGGAGCATTTCCAAGAGCCGATCCAGTTCCAGGAGAGGGAACGCGCCTTGGCCCAGGAAAGTGATCAATCAAGTCTCCAAGCCAGAGGGGGAGGAAAAAAAGGGGCAGGGGTTAGAAAGGGAAAGAGAGAGAGAAATGGGGAGGAGAAATATTTGGGGAGAGGTTCCCAGCTCCCAAGTCTTTTTATGGCATCTCCCCAGGGGCAGATTCCTCCTGAACTCTGGGGTAAATAGCCCCAGTGGGTCGCAGTTCCCCTGTCTCCCAGTCTTTTCACATAGGTTGAAAAGTTTTTACCCTTAGATGTATATATATACCTCCTATTTGATTTCTATTCCTTACATCTGATGAAGTGGGTTACAGCCCATGAAAGCTTATGCCTACAGAAATTAAATTTGTTAGTCTTTAAAGTGCTACAGGACTCTCCTTGTTTTCACATAGGCTGGTTTCTCCTTCATACCAGCCTCGCTGAATGACTGCATAAACTCATTGCTCAGCAAAAAAAAAAAAAAAAACTTCCACAAGGTTGCCAACTTTGCACTGTGTTTTTACTGACACGTAGATCTGAATTTAATTTTTTTTTTTTTACTGACAGGGTAAACTTTTCCTTGACGTCACTAAAAATACCATAGACAACACAATAATGTCACACAAGTGTGTACTCCCTCGCGTTATTCTGTACACGGGAATTCGGAGTTACGCAATTCTTTTCGCTGCCGTGAATTGATCAGTCGGGTTCTTTGGGTGTGCGCAATAATAGAAAACAGGAAATTGACAAAGTCCTGGGCAGTGTCGTTGTATGATACAAGAAGTGATTCCGAACAGCAACAATCAATGTCAAAATATAACATGTTTTATTTCTACCCAATTTCACGGACATTTTCATTTATTTAAGGGTTTATGGACAATGCTAAAATTGTACATTTTCTTACTGACTGTTTGTAAATTTATGGATGGTTGGAAACCCTGCCCAGTGCTACCCCTCCTTTGTTACCCCCCTCTGATAGGGTCAGAGCTGAAATTATTTTCTCTGCTTTCAGGGACAAGAACTTAACCGTGTGGGGAGGCATCTGGGAAACTCACACCCACACTGTTCACATAATAACCAGAGCCATCCTTAGTATTATTATATGTTATTATTATGGCTGATTATATTACCCTACGGACTGCCAGGATGGTGCCTTTGCCGACCGAGAGATGGTCTGGGCCTCATGGGTTGGCTTCCCAGGGGAGGAGAAATCAGTGAGCAGAGTCTGGGTAAATTGAAAATCTATGTGGGATTTGCTTTATTTACACAAATACACCAGTCTCGGGAGGGAAGCGGTGACAGGGATGCTGAAGTGAATCAGAGAAGGGATTTTTTTCTCACTTTGGGGACCTCGCTTGAAGTAAACTGGCTTCTCTGCAAAGGAACTGGTGGGGGATTAGGGAGGCGAAATCCACCCATCCTGGGGTCAGGACCTAGGGCTGCAGCAGCCTCAACCAGGAGCCCCGCCTTTCCACCTGAGGGAGGGCTGCAGCCCCTCTGCAACATGTGGCGCTGCTGGAGTCCCCTGCCATGCTGCCCTGGGCCAGCTCCCCCTCCCTGAAGCCCCAGTTTTGAGATTAAGTCAGTAGTTATCGGCTACCCAAGGAGTTAAACTCCGTCCAGAAGTTGCCATTTTAGTGAAGTTTTTCGGCTTTTCTCCTAAGCAATAAATTGGCTCATCTGAGCGTTTGGTGTCCATCTGTCCTCAGTGATTTTAACTCCAATGACTTTAACCAGCAGCACGTGAGAAGGAGGGTGAAAGTGAAGGGGGACCGACGAGCTAGGCAGCAGTTCTGCAGAAAAGGACCCGGGGGTTACAGTGGACAAGAAGCTGGATATGAGTCAGCAGTGTGCCCTGGTTGCCAAGAAGGCTAATAGCATATTGGGCTGCATAAGTAGCAGCATTGCCAGCAGATCACGGGAAGTGATTAATCCCCTCTATTCGGCATTGGTGAGGCCACATTTGGAGTATTGTGTCCAGTTTTGGGCCTTCACTACAGGAAGGATGTGGACAAAGTGGAGAGAGTCCAGCGGAGGGCAACAAAAATGATGAGGGGGCTGGAGCACAAGACTTCTGAGGAGAGGCTGAGGGAACTGGGCTTGTTTAGTCTGCAGAAGAGAAGAGTGAGAGCGGATTTGATAGCATCCTTTAACTACCTGAAAGGGGGTTCCAGGGAGGATGGAGCTAGGCTGTTCTCAATGGTAGTAGATGACAGAACAAGGAGCAATGGTCTCAAGTTGCAGTGGGGGAGGTCTAGGTTGGATATTAGGAAAAACTTTTTCACTAGGTGGGTGATGAAGCACTGGAATGGGTTACCTAGGGAAGGGATGGAATCTCCATCCTTAGAGGTTTTGAAGGCCTGGCTTGACAAAGCCCTGGCTTGGATGATTTAGGTGGGGCTGTTCCTGCTTTGAGCTGGGGGTTGGACTAGATACCTCCTGAGGTCCCTTCCAACCTGAATCGTCTATGATTCTATGAAAGAGCAAAGATCCTATTCAGAGTTATCTCATGATGGTACTGGTATGAAGTGGAAATAGCAGCCTTCTTCATAATAGCAAAGCTCTGGTCTAGAGCGACTCAAGGACACAGAAACTTTTAACATGACATATCCCAGGGAACTGTGATAAATATGCAAATCAGGTAAAAAATTAAATTATTTTTCTGGTCAGTGGCAAATCCATAAAACCCACTGGCTAGGCTGGTGAGACACCAGCCAGGGGATAACCCTAATTTTCCTCCTGTCTCAGGGACACAGTCTGAAGCAGGATCGTGTTTCCCACACCCCCAGCCAGGAGCAGATTATCTCCCCAGTGACGGAGGCTGGTGAGAACGTGAAGATCAGGGCCTCATTATCAGCAGAAAAAAATGTCACCTGCCCCCAGTTCACAGCCCAGAGAAACCTGGATTCTGCTGGGGACCGGGTGCCAGGGCAGGCGGGTCACTGGGGAGGTGAGAGCCCGGGACTGACCCCACCACAGCTCCACAGCCTGGATACCCACCCCATGGTTAAACCTGAGCCTGCCCTTCCTCTTCACAGACTCTCTGGCAACTTCCACAGCCGAGTGTCCATCATTCCCCACCTCCACCTCCCAGCCAGGTCTCCCCGCGGCGATGCCCTGGCAGCCCAGCACGCAGGGCTGAGTGTCGAATCTCTCAGGATTGGCGGGCAGGGCCTACCGAGTGGGTCCCTCCCCTAAATGCAGGCTCTACTCCCCGGCTGGGGAACAAAAAGGAACAGTACCGAGGGGGGATCCCAGAGGGGGCCATGCCCCTGGGTGCCAGCCTGGGTGGGGCACCGGCCAGGCCCTACTCCTTGGAGCTGCCCCCTGTTGAAGGCAACCAGGGTGTCCTCCCGGCTCCTCCGCCCCTGCACAAGGGGGGAGCTGTGGCAGGGACCAGAGCCCATCACGCCTCCCCTGCCCCTCCACTGGGCAGTCCCCACTGCCCCCACAGCAGGGTAAGAGCGGGAAACGGGCCCACAGACCCCTCTCCATGGGGTGCTGCACATGCTGCTGCTGCCGCCAACACGGGTGGGGGGTGGGAATGGGGGAGAGCAGAAGATGGGCCCACAGACCCTGCCACCGACAGGGGGGAAGTGTGGGGAGAGCGGGACATGGGCCCGCAGATCCCACCCCCTGTGGGGCCCTGCCACCGACTGGTGGGGCACCAATGTAAGTGTGGCCCCCCGGGTGCTGGAGACCCATGGTATGCCACTGGGTGCAACCTTGGGGAAGGGCCACTTAAGACCAGAGAGTACATGGCAGCGTTGGGCGGGGTAGCCCCAGCCCCAGCCCAGGGAGAAGCCACAGATACTCCCAGCTTTTCCCCTCTGCAGTCACTTTAACTCCCAGGAGCTTTTTTCTGCCTTCCTGCAGACTCTTCAAATGGGCTTGAATTTCTTCCTGGAGAATCAGAAATGATTTGAGAGGTTTCATTTTGCTGGTTGAGAGGTGTGCGTAGGGGGATGGTTTTCCACCCCCAAACCCAAGGTGATTTTTGGTCCTACTCGGTTTCTGACATCGGGGCCACCAAGGAAATGAAACCGAACAATGGAGACTGGGAGTGTGTCATATTCAGACTTGTTTCCAGTTCAGGGTCAGTCTTTTCAGTAATTAGAGGGAGAGAGACATCATTTATCCAAGCTTGATTGGTATTAATTCATAAATTAGTAGTCCAGCACATAACAGGAAACTGGAGTCACTTGGCAGTGAATCAGTACATTTCCTTTTGAGGACACTAAATGAACAAAGTGATACAGATCCCCGAATGCACCCAGGCTAGAATCATGGGCTGCGATTCTCCAGGGAGCCCAGTTCCTCAATGAATTTCAGCCCTGAAGATTGTCCAGCTGGGAGAGAACTGGTGTAAGCAGTAGGGCAAACCCTGTTAGCCAGGCTGATGTGTGTTAAGAGCAGCTGGGATTTGAACACTTGCAAGAGAAATGCTTTCCGAGAAGGTGCCCTACAGTCCCACTACCTAGTAAAGATCCTGGAAGCAGTGGATTCTGGGAGATTTGAAAAGGTTGCACTGGGGGACTGATGAACCACTTTGGCTGGCCCTGGCCCACGCCCACAATAAAACAGTTCAGACTGATCCAGGTCAGTGCCACCCTGAGGTCAGTTTTGCTGCAGTCAAGTCTAATCCCCCTGGTATTTGGGCCTGGTGCCTTTATCAAGGAGTCTTTTCCTCCTAATGGCCACTTTTCATCCCTGCTCAGCCCTGCAGGGCCTAGTGGTTAGTGCTCTGGACTCAGGCTGGGGAGAAGTGGGTTTATTCCCAGCCCTTCCAGGAAAACTCACTACCTCTCTTTTCCCTCCCACCCCGAGTCTGGCTAGTCTAGTTAGACTGTAACCTGCTCTGGGCTGGGATTGTCTCTCACTCTGTTTTGGGCAGGGCCCAGCACAATGGAGGTCAAATCTCACATGGGGGCTGCAGGGATGAAAATAACAACAATAAATACTGTGATCCGAGTCAATGACGACAACAGCAGCTTGGAATTCCCCCTTCTCCATCTCACGTAATCTGTGCATTTAAACCTCACTGAGAATTTCACACCGTCCCATCTGTAAAACGTTCCCTTGTTTCACCAGCGGGAGCTGTGCTTGAAGAGGATTCAGCTCCTCCGATAAAACTTTCCCGCCTCAAGTAGCGTTAAAGATTTCATTTTTTGCCTTGCTTGCCACCCTGCCAGAGGACTTACAGGTAGTCGCATTTCCCGTCCAGTGCAGGCTTCACGGGGCTGAAGGATAGCATTACTCCTGGGATGGGGGTGTGATGCTGCATGATTAAATATGGCCGTGTCTAGCATTGACATTGCCGGTGTTAGACAACCGCAACCAGTCTTGTACGAAGTGCGGCAATGGAAAAGGTAGGATTTGCCAGGTATGATTATCCTGCTAATATCCATGCCTCAGCTTTGTACCCGACGTTACGAATGCTGGCTATGCACTGGTGTTTTTCACATATGTTGTATTCCTGGGTAACACCCGCAGGTAAAGTTTGCATTGAGTCCAGACAGCTATGTCTTGATGGCCCATCACGGACACAGAGATGTCACCTCGAGGAAACTCATTCTGCCCAGATAGCTCTTCCGGCCGACGCCTGAGACTCCAATGGGCCAGTGCCCCCCCACATGAGTCGTCAAAGCATGTGAGGACTCCATCTTGGGACCGTCATTTTCCAAGCAGCTGAGCTGTGGGCTTTGTTTGAGACAGTACATTTCTGGGCACAGGGCAGAGGATAGAAAAGAGCCCTGAGACCTCACTGTGTTGCCTCTTTCCTGCCCTGATTCTCCGGACTGTGGATCTGCAACTCAAAGGAGCATTTTGAATTATGGGCCGAGGACCTGCCCATCTTTTGCAAGTCACCAGAGAGCCTTTACAAGCCAGCAGTCCATCCCATCTCTGCTTCAAACCTGACCTAAGGACTTTATATCACCTGTAGGCACAGGCCCTATTCACATTTGTGACTCTCTTCTCTTCCTGTATTACTGAACCTTTAGTTACTAAAGGAGTGGCATCCGTGTGATGATCAGATCAGAGCCGAGTTATAGATTGAACAGGCTAATAGGCTGATCCCTTGGGATTAGAAGGATCCCACGGGAGCCCTGCCCTGCCTGGGGCAGATGCGCATGATCCGGGCTGTGGCACACAGCCCCCACTTGCCCATCCCCGGAGCTCATGGCCAGAGCAGGAGGCTGCCCTGTAAGGCCTGTCTCTGGAGGGAGAACTGGGGTGGGGTGGACAAGCAGCATCTCCGTGTTATTTCTCTGGTGGCTTCCCATGCCCATGGCTCGGCATGTGGAAGCAGGTGGCGAGGGACATGTGCACAGCCGGGCAGCCACAGCACGAAGGGGGCCTGGGAGCCTCTCCCCCTTCTCTGCAAACTCTGCTCTAGCCCTCTAATGCCTGCAGCAGCAGCGACCCTCTCTGGCCCAGGCAGGCGGGGCTCACTATACACTCCTGGTCCCCCCACTGCACCCAGTATCCCAGCTGCCCCTGATGCATCATCACAACTGCCAGCCAGAGACTAGTGCAAGCTCACCAGGGCAGAGGCCATGCTAGTGGGCAAGGTAGTGAGACCACTTGGGGTCTGATCAGAGCCAGGACTTGATTCCCCAAGTGTGCGCAAAAAACTGTCGGAAAATCCGTCAACTTTAAGAGCAACTTTTGGGGGAGGGGATATATCTTAGCAACTCCCCAGGCAAATGCCCCCTGATTTGGTCACTGACCCTATGCCTTGCTGCCAGCCACACAGCAAATTTCAAGGCCATCCCAGGATCTGCGCAGATGTGATACCACTAAGAAAAGTAATCCTTCAAACAGAAAGGGCTTCTCACTGTTAACTACGGCGGAGCTGGCACGCCCTGAGAATTTGCCAGCTGTGTGCCTGGCCTCAGATGTCTCTGTTGCGCAGCTTTGTCCACACTGAGGGCAGGAGAGGTCTGTGTCAGCTGCATCCCAGCGCTGGGTGACGCAGACAAGACAGAAATTGAGCCCACAGTCTAGAGTGACAGGTTCTCTGAAATGCACCAGACCGATGGCGGAAATAGCTTCCCCCTGGAGACTTTTCTCAGGGTTTCCCAGGGCTCTGGCTCCCTCTGGACAGGGGAACAGGGAAAATCTTGCTTTCCTGAGCTCAGAGAGACAGGCCAATGGCTGCAGCTACCGGGAGTTTCCCTTCTTGAAACTAGCTCTGAAACTGTTGGCAGAGACGCTAGGAGCCAGCTCACGGAGTCACAGTCCTGGAGTCTTTCGTAAAAATCCAGCCTCGCCAACCTCTATGGGCCAAAAATCCTGGGTCCCCCCCCCCCGCCATCATGCAAATTAACCGCAAAATCATGTGGGTTTTTTTTTAAAGAAATGATTATGTAATTTTGGCCTGTCTTTTGACATCTGACCCTCCGGCACTCTCTGTATGCATGTGACAATTAGCTGCCCCTCCCCCACATCTACAAAGTGAAGCAATTTTTGCCCCCTGCATAAACTCTCACCTGCTCATCTGCCCGGCTCCCTGCCCAGCAATGACCCCGGCCCCACCCTCAAATTAATCCTCTCCCCCGCAGCCCCAATGTCAGTTCTGCCCCCAGACCTGGTACCCCAATCCTGCCCCCCCACGTCAGTCCTCCCCACATCTGCCTCCCAGACCCCACATCAGTCCCCCCATCTGCCCCTCCCAAGCCCCCCCACCAATCCCAGCCCCACCTCTGCTCCTCCAGCAGCTCCTGGGGTTCCTCGCCTCCTGCCCCAGGCCAGGGGGCAGCAGTGGGTCCCTTCCCACCTCCCCCACCCCAGCTGGGTGGTGCCGTAAGAATGCAGGCACTGGGCTGCGGGCGGCTCCCTGGGGCAGGACCATGGGGCAAACGACAGGGCTGCCTCGGGTACCAGGGATCAGCTGCCCATCCCTTTCTGCTCCGGGAGGGACTCAGTGGCCGCCCTAACAACGGCTGAAGCTGCTGCCCACATCCTGCCCCCTCCTGGTCCAGTCCCTGCAGTAACAGGAGGGGAGTCGGGCACTCAGGGACCTTATTTGGCCAGAGAGGGAGAGCCCACCCTGCCGAAGTGTGGGAAGGACCAGACCCCCTCTCTGTCCCAGCCAGGACCGCAGGGTGTGTCCCGCTGAATGGGGGTCGAGCCCTGATATTTGTTGTGTGTGTTTCTCAGGGATGCTTTTCTCCTGAAATCCACCTGCTCCGCTTCGGAAGAGCCATTTGGTGCCTGGTAACTCGCTGCCACTCCCCTGAGAGAGCCGGCGAAGAGCAAGGGGGGTGGATGTTCGTCCACCTGCAGCCTAGCTCTGTGTGACCCCCTGGCATGTTCCCGGGACGCCAGGTGGTCCTGTGCTTTTAGCAGCCACCTGGTCCCGCTCCCATGGTCGAGTCTTGGTGCGCACAGTGTGAACAGGGGGAGCTGTTTTCCAAGACATGTTTCAATAAAAATGTGAGATCACAGAAGATTTGGGTTGGAAGGGACCTCAGAAGGTATCTAGGCCAACCCCCAGAATATGGAAGAGTGTAAAGGCCGATGAAGGAGGCAGCAGAGCGTGAAGGGCTTTGGGAGGGAGTGCAGCTTTATGGATGTTGGGGAGAGGGTTTGTTGGATGAGAAATGTCCCCTTGACTCTGCATTTCCCAGTTTTCTAACTTCTGTTTGGTTTTCAGTCGAACGCTAATATTCCCAGTGCCCCTTTGCCCAGCGAGAGCAGATAGTGTGGCGAGTCGTTTTCCCGTTGCCAGGGGATGTGGAGCGCTAGAGTCAAGGTGCTTTCTAGTGTAATATTTTTTTATTTACAGAGTGTACAGGGGTCTTGTTTCCTTGAATGTTATATCATCACTTTAGCATGCGAGAGTCCTCCAGAGCCACAGAGCGCAAGGAGAGACACAAGCTAGGTAGCCCCAGCTGCAATAACATTGTCTGTCGAGGTTTCCCCGTTCTTTATGGCTCTGCCAGTGCAAAGACATGCCGAGATAGTGCAGCTTCCAGGAGAGGAGCGGTCAAGGGGCTAGGAAAGATGGGAGTCCTCCAGGGTCACAGAGATCGGGATGTTTAAGGCTGGAAAAGCCTGGCTCATCATTCCCACTGGGATACTTCCTGTCTCTCCTCCTCCCCCGGTCTCAAGAATACAGTGCGAGCTGAGATCCCTTCACCCAGAAGTAAGGGTGGATCCTCTCCCCATTGAAAGAGGCTGGAGGGAAAGAGAATAACAAACTCTTCCAATCAGCATCCAAAAATGCCACCTGACCCCCTTCATAATCTAGAGCAATCCCTATCCTCTTGATACCGTCTGAGATTAAGCGGCACCCAGGGGAAGCAAAAAAATAGTACACTGCATGTGTTCTGGAACCTCCGTGGATTCCCATAGCCCAGATCCCCTCTTCAGGGCTAGGACTGATCCAACCCTTCTTCTTCACAGACTCTCTAGCGACCCCGGCCGCCCAGTATTTCCCATTCCCCACCTCCACCTCCCAGTAATGGCAACCCGCAGTGAATCCCTCAGCACCCAGGACACAGTGACGGACGTCAAATCGCTCTGGATTGTTGGGCAGGTCCTGCAGCACGTCCGCTCGCCTCACACTTTTCCGATCCTCGGACACGCTGAGGCAAGGGTGAGCCGTGTTTGGATCCAGAGTCACGTTTGCTGGAGAGACAAAGAGAGAGAAAAGCAACGTGTTAGAGACAGAGCTCAGCCCTGGGGGAGTTCGAGACCATTTCTCATATATCCCCACCACCTAGAACCCTAGATCTCATTCCCAGA
The DNA here is from genome assembly GCF_026122565.2 of Emydura macquarii macquarii. Lineage (NCBI taxonomy): Eukaryota > Metazoa > Chordata > Testudines > Chelidae > Emydura > Emydura macquarii. The sequence goes on along the minus strand of NW_027133141.1, from coordinate 269,874 downwards.
AAGAGATCTGCAGAGAGATGGGGGAAAGAGACAGGATCTGCAGGTAGGGGAGTTGAGAGGAGGCTGGACACAGATTTAACCACCCTAGAGAGTCCCCCTCCTTCCAGCTGGTCCTCTTTTCCTTGTCCTGGTAGAGAGGGGGAGACACGACATTGGGGAGGACCTACTCAAGACCAGAAAGAAGGGAGGAGGTGGCTGCGCTAGAGGGAAAACCATTCCCCAACCCACAAAGAAGTGAGCAGCCCAAGGGAAATGGAGGATGTTGGAGAAGAATCAGGAGGCGAACGCCCTCACTCCACTCATTCCTCTGAACTGAATAGGCAGCAGGCATGTGAAAGCCTCACAGAACGGTAGGCCAGAGTTAAGGGTGTCTAAATGCTGGATAGTGCAAGCCTGAACTGACCGAGAGGCTGGTGTCAGGATCGTCTGTGTGACCACAGCTTGTGCTCTCCTCAACGCACATTTTTATTTTTACAGGGGTGTGTTGGACCTTTAGCTACATGTTCATTCAGATATTTTCGTGGGAATTTGCTCTGAATACCAAGAAAATCTCTATATCTCACCCTGTCTGTGTGTTCCGGCTGGTTCCCCCCCCCCTTTTTTTCCTCCAGTTCAGATGGCAAAGTGTCCGGGAGGGAGGGAGGAGGATTAAAAAAAAGGTCAGATTTTGTGCAGTCATGTTTATAACGACATCCCTGAGGGATCCCAAATCCCCACGGGACACAGCCAATTCGCAGATTAAGCTCCAGCCACACTAATCTCTAACTAAATTGTTAACGTGGCCCAGCTGGATAGTCAGTTGATGTCCACCCGTGGTGCTCTTATCACACCACCAAAACTTTTGGTGGCCACGTGATCATGGGCCACGTAGCGGCATTCGGTGGGAAACAAGCTTTGGAATCTCAAAATATCTCCAGGCCTAGAAAGCAGGCAAAACTGAACCAGTGCTAACGGAGAGGGTTATTGGATTCGACCTTAATGTTCCTTGAATACTTTATTGACGTAACTGTGTTTTCATTCGGATAGAGAGGGACAGAAAAACACAGAGCTCTTTAATAAAGCTTAGTTGGGGAACCATATGGGCTGAGAGCAGGTGTTCGGGGGCTAGTCAGTGACTGATTACGAGGCCTTGTCTACACTAGCACTTACATTCTCCCACCGATATAATAAAACCACCTAGCTGAGCGGTGGTAGCTATGTCCGCAGGACAACATCTTCCATTGACATAGCACTGTCCACGCAAGCGCTTATACTGGCAAAACTTCGCTCACTCACCCCGAGCGATGAAAGTTTTACTGGCATAAGTGCTGGTGCAGACAAGGCCTTAGTGTGTCTTTGAGTGGGGTGTCCGTCACTTTAACAAAGATATTGTCATATGTGAATCTTCTCTTAGTTAAAATAGAACCACCACCTGAAACCTCACCCTTTGTATAGGACAACAGCCACTTCCAACAGTCCCTCTCCATTTCAGATGGCAGAGTGTCTGGAGGGAATAAAAGGATAAGTGGGATGAGATTTCATTTTGTCAGGTTTACAGTGGCATTCCCCCTATGAATGGAAATAATGCTTTTATTATGACAGAGGAGAACAAACACACAGCTCTTTCTAAAGGGAGCAGATAAAAATTAATCTGAAGCCTTGCACTTTTATTTCCTCTTCCATTCAGGCATTTCAAAGCTGCTGAATCAACAGCCACTAAACATCACAACCATCTTAAGAAACATTCGCTGTACAAAAACCACCATACTGGGTCAGACCAATGGTCCATCCGGCCCAGTGTCTTGCCTGCTGACAGCGGCACATGTCAGATGCTTCTGGCAACTGGAGGTGTAGGGGCACCCAGAGCATGGGGTTGCATCCCTGATCATGTTGGTTAATAGCCATGGATGGATCTATCCTCCATGAAAGTATCATCATCTTTTTTGGACCCACTTCTACTTCTGGCCTTCAGAAGAAGTTGCATGGGTTGACTGTGCCCGTCTGTGAAGAAGTACTTTGTTTTCTTTGTTTTAAACCTGCTGCCTATGTATTTCATTGGGTGACCTCTGGTTCTTGTGTTGTGATGGGGTAAATAACACTCCCCTATTTACTTTCTCCACACCAGTCATTATTTTATAGACCTCCATCATATCCCCCCTTAATCACCTCATGACTCATAAGACACACAGACTAAGGTCAGAAGGGACCGTTATGATCATCTAGTCTGACCTCCTGCACAGCGCAGGCCACAGAACCTCACCCATCCACTCCTGTAACAGACCCCTAATCTAAGATTGAGTTACTGAAGTCCTCAAATAATGATTTAAAACTAAACTGAACAGCCCCAGCACTTTAAGTCTCTGGTCATATGGAAGCTGTTCCATACCCCTTTCTTGCAGCTCCCATTCCCCCAGCTGCTGTGGGTACTATACAGCGCTGGAGAACGTGCTCTGCAGTTCTGTAGCTGGGGGAGGTAAACTGAGGTAGGTAAACAGAGGCACCTGAAATTAGGACATTCTGGCAAATCTGGGCCTTACTGACTTCTGGTCACAGAGTGTATCAATACGGGACGTCCTCATGCATAGGCCCTTGCTGTATCTGCTTCATTTGTCTGATTCCTAGTCTTGTATTAAACAGACACGGAATCTAATTATGAATCAGTTGGCCAGAGCCCATCCTCTCTCACAGTCACAAAGCCTCAATCGGTTCCCCTGCTGGGGCCCATCTCGGTGCCTTGAACTGATTCAGAGCTTCCGTTGGAGCAATATTTTCCTGAGAGAACTCGCCAAGTCCCTGTCCAGGGACCGCACCCGGGAGACACGAGTCCAGGGAGTTTTATTGCCCTTCTGTAACTCAGCCGGATTTTTCGCTAGTGATACTTGCTGCCCAACTGGGCCTTCCCCAGCTCCCACCCCAAGGCCCCAACATACACATGGGGGGGGGGCAGAGAGAGGGTTTCAGACACACACAGTGGGGCAGAGCATCCCCACTTCTGACATGGGAGGGGAGACTGCCGCCGAAATTGACGGATCAGCGTGAATTTTCTGTGGAGGGCAAGGTAAATGGGGCCCTTTTTGGTATCTATAGTTTTTTTTTGGCTCTTCATCTTTGACTGGTTGGCCACCCTTGCCCTATGCCTTGCTCCCAAGTGGCACAGCAAATTACAAGGCCGTCCCAGGATCTGCGCAGATGTGAGAGCACTAAGAAATGTCATCCTTTAAACAGAAAGGGCTTCTCATCGTTAACTATAACGGACCTGGCGCGCCCTGAGAATTTGCCAGCTCAAATGTCTGTCTGTCTGTCCTGAGATGTCTCTGTTGCGCAGCTTTGTCCACACTGAGGGCAGGAGAGGTCTGTGTCAGCTGCATCCCAGCGCTGGGTGACGCAGACAAGACAGAAATTGAGCCCACAGTCTAGAGCGACAGGTTCTCTGAAATGCACCAGACCGATGGCGGAAATAGCTTCCCCTGGAGACTTTTCTCAGGGTTTCCCAGGGCTCTGGCTCCCTCTGGACAGGGGAACAGGGAAAATCTTGCTTTCCTGAGCTCAGAGAGACAGGCCAATGGCTGCAGCTACCGGGAGTTTCCCTTCTTGAAACTAGCTCTGAAACTGTTGGCAGAGACGCTAGGAGCCAGCTCACGGAGTCACAGTCCTGGAGTCTTTCGTAAAAATCCAGCCTCGCCAACCTCTATGGGCCAAAAATCCTGGGTCGCCCCTCCCCCCTGAGTCAAAAATCCTGGGTCGCCCCCGCCCATCATGAAAATTATCCCCAAATCATGAAAATTAACTGCAAAATCACGGGTTTCTTTTAAAAGATGTGATTTTGGTCTGTCTTTTGACGTCTGGCCCCCCCCTCCCCGGCAGCCAAATTGCCCACCCTTTGCGTGTGTGACAATTAGCTGCCCCTAAGCGATTGCTGCCCCACCGCACCAGTTCCCACCCTCTCATCTGCCCGGCTCCCTGCCCAGCAATTACTCCGGCCCCTACCTCAAAACAATCGTCTTCCCCACAGCCCCAATGGCCGCTCTGCCCCCGGATCTGGTACCTCAATCCTGCCCAGCCCCCACATCAGTCTCCCCCATCTGCCACTTCCACAGCCCCCCCACATCTGTCTCCCAGCCCCCCAAGTCAGTCCCCTCCTCTGCCACTCCCCCAATCCCCCACATCTGCCTCCCAGCCCCCCAGGTCAGTTCCCACATCTACCCGCCCGGTCCCCCGCGCCAGCCCGAGCCCGAGCCCCAGCCCCACCTCTGCTTTGCTCCTCCGGCGGCTCCTGCGGGTCCTCGCCCTCCGTCCCAGGCCGGGGGACGGCAGTGGGTCCCCGCCCCAGCCGGGCGGTGCCGTGGGAACGCAGGCGCCGGGCTGCGAGCGGGCGACTCCCGAAGGCGGGACCGTGGGATCCGCTGCTCTGATGCAGTAAAAGCCCCTCGGAGACTGTTTCTTCGAGCAGGTCCCCTCCCAGGAACACCCCCGCGGCCAGCGCCGCAGCGGCGGGTGGGAAGAACTTGCACAACAGGAAGCTAAACGTGGGCAGGATCGGACTCGCCCGGCAGCTCTGCTGAGCTTTGCAGCGGAAAGCGCCCAGCCCGGGCAGCCGCAGAGCCCAGCAAATCGCAGGCTCTCAGCAGAGCCACCAGCAGGCTAGTGCCTGCCGGGGCTGGGGTGACACAGCGAAGCTCACGGCAGCGGGACAACCAACAAGGAAACCAGCTGAAGAATCGTTTTTAATGCTGCATTTACTGTATGTGCGTGAGAGTGGGAAGAAGCTAAGAGAGAGCTTTAATAAGCACAAGATAAGGAAAAGAGGGGGGAGGAGCTTCCAGGGGTCAGAGAGAAGAGGAACAAGAGGGCTGTGCAGATGGGAGTCTTCCAGGGTCATAGAGAAGAACCAGCAGGCTGTGGAGAGGGGAGTCTTCCAGGGTCATAGAGAAGAACCAGCAGGCTGTGGAGAGGGGAGTCCTCCAAGCTCTCAGATATTCAGATGACTGAAGCTGGAGAAGCCCATTTTTTTTCATTGCCAGTGACTGTTCTGTACTCTAAGCATAAGTGCTGTAATTTGGGGGAAGAAAAATTAGTATTTTTCACCCATATTGGAAGTTGAAAACCTGCTTTAAGTGCACAGTCTTAATCATGGAGATGCTCCTGACACCTACAAAATCATGACTTTGTCTGCTTTGTAGATTTGGACTTAAAGCTCTTTCCCTTAGGAGCTGTCACTCACACTGTATCTATATAACACAATACTGAGCACAATAGGGTTTCTGTCTTGGGTGCAGCCGCTAGCTGCTACAGTATTAAAAATAACAATTACTCTATAGTCAGACAAGAATGAAACTGGGGAAAGCTGTGGTCTGAGGAGATGGCTGATTATCAGCAGAGAGAAACTCCCAAGTCGATCCATCTAAATTTGCACTCCTGCAAAATCTTTCACACGTTTCCTTGTACCACTGCCAACGGTCCCATTGAGTTCAATGTGCTTGAGGTAGAATTCGGCAGATAGTAAGGTTGTGAGCACAGGGGTCTTGAGCTGAAACTCAGTTGAAACTTTATTTCTGAGAATATTTCCTGTTAACACAATTAGAGGCCAATGACTCATAGACTTTAAGGTCAGAAGGAAACATTATGATCATCTAGTCTAACCTCCTGCACAACGCAGGCCACAGAACCTCACCCACCCACTCCTGTAATAGACCCCTCACCTATGACTGAGTTACTGAAGCCCTCAAATCATGATTTAAAGACTTCAGGGTATAGAGAATCCACCAGAGAATCCCACAGCAACTGACCTGTGCCTCATACTGCAGAGGAAGGTGAAAAACCCTCAGGGCCTCTGCCAATCTGCCTTGGGGAAAAATTCCTTCCCAACCCCAAATACAGCAATCAGCTAAACCCCGAGCATGTGGTCAAGACACATCAGTCAGACACCGGAAAGAATTCTCTGTAGTAACTCAGAACCCACCACATCTAACATCCCATCACAGGCCAGTGAGCATATTTACCGCTAGTAGTCGAAGATCAGTTAATTGCCAATGGTCCGATTCTCCTCTCACAATAATTTCACACTGGTGTAGACCATTCAAGGGGCTCCAGTGGGACTACTTCTGGTTTACACCACGATGAGGGAGAGGAGAAGGACTCTGTGAACCCAATCAGACTGTTCGTGTTGTACTGGGGTTAGGGAGGGGGGAACAAGATTTCAGAGAGTTCTAAGTTTATGGAAAGTTTGAGGAGCCTCTGACAGGGTGTAAGTTGTTTGGGTGACCTCACTGTGCATTTCCATCCCAGACCATGTTTGTATTGCTTTTACCTTTAACCTTAACTCAGGACCTCGTAGCCATTTAATGCAAAACAAAGGGCACTGGGAGTGGGAGAAACTAAATTGTGACCTGCCCCGTGCCCAGGGTAGTCAACTGATAATGCCAAGATCAGGGCAGGCTGTAAAAAGAGAGCAGATTCTCCCAGCACTGGTGGGTGGCACTGAAGCCAGACTTCCCAACCAGCCACAAACTACGCTTCTGATTCCCCAAAATCGGTTATCAAGAAACCAGTACACTAATACACACAGCCCCCTTTATTGCGTTTCAGCTCCAGGTTCCCAAATCAGCCCCAGGTCCAGTAAAGAGACCAGTTATTTAAACTCTATGCTCTTTACTAAAAAGGTTCCCTCTGACCCCGAGGGGTCAGCCACAGTATCAGATCAATATAAGTTTGGATCTTACCCAAAATACTACACTGCCAGCTAAAACTAAAGGTTTATTGTAAAAAGAAAGAAAGAAACCATGAGAGAAATGTTAAAGGATTAGAGCAATCAGATACATACAAATGATTCAAAGTCCATACACATCTGGCTTCCAGGCTGGCCAGGTCTGTTGACATACACGGCTCCCTTCTTGCCTGTGCCCATCCCAGCAATAGGGAGATGCTGCCCCTCCCTCCGTCATTCTTCCTGGGAATTCATTCACAGCCCTTTAGATTTCAGTGGCAGGCAGCACTCATAGGCCAAATCTAGTCTCTCTTTGGCTCTGATGCAGCGAGTTTACAGTTCTCAGCCCTGGCTGTCTGTCTTCAAAGAGCTAACCCAGCAGTTTCGCAGCTCCGTTCTCCTCACCTCCCACCCTCTCCTCCTTCTGACTGTATCTCACATCAGGTGGTAACTTCATTCCCTGTTTCAGTCTCTGCCTCTCGGCGTGCGAATCTTGCACTCACCATCAAGGTTGGTGCTGATAGCTACTGATAATTGTCACTGCTGAAACCACACCAGAAAATCTCATGATAAAGGGTTAGACAAAGGTTAAAATCAAATCAAATCAAATCAAATAAAAAGACTGTTCCGGGAAATGATCATTTGTCTCACAAAGTCCTCAATAAATCTGAACTACTGCCTGTCAAACTAAACCAATATCGAAGTATGTGACCAAATGGCCTTCACAAAGAGAGAAAAACCCACGATACAGGATGGGCTATAAAATACTTTCACATGGATAAAGTGAAATCTCAAAGAATCTTTTAAGACTCAAAATCAGGGAAATAAATTTACCCATTTTCTTCTGACGTGGCTAAACTTGCTTTACTTCTTGCCTCATTATTTGGTTGTACTAGTACAAAAGTTTTAGCATCGTTATGATTAAAAAAAAGAGAAACACAAAAAATATCTTCCCATTTAAAATGATCTGGACTAGCCTAGAAAAACCCTGGAAGCAATTTTACAAATAGATGAAAACAGGGCTATCAGATCAAACTGTGCTTTGAGGTTCAGTTGGATTTCCCTGCCTACCCCCAGGTTTGTGACACTTTCTTCTCCAACCTCAGGAGCTGATTTAGGATCATAGAAATCAAAACTGTGATTTCTAACCAGAGACCCAAGGAGACACTGCGGTAAGTGACATTTTGGGAGGCGGAGGAGTAAAATGGAGACAGGATAAACTCTCTATTGCTGGGACAGAGGTTACTGTGTCAAGGGTGGAGGGCGATGGTGAAGGGGGAAGGAGGGACTCCATTGGACTCATCTTATCGCCTCAAATAGCACGGAAGCTAAAACACCACATTGTACTCTCCCTGCTCCAGGATTTTTAGCATCTAGTTCATTCTGGTCCACAAGGGAGAAAATGTACAAAGAATAAATGCTTTTCACCTGGCCTGGAGTAATGTGAGAATACCTGGGAATGAGACAATCCAGTCGCAAAGGGGGAACTCAGGGGAATCAGGACACATAGATTTCCCTTAGGAAATCTGGTGGAGGGTCATAGAGATGTGCTAGCTCATCCCGGCCACATTCCTACTCTAGGGGGACCCTCTGAGGCTGATACTGCAGAGGCAGACATGGGACCCCTAGGCCCGTAAGCCTCCCACCAAAGGCACTGTGGAAATCAGTCCTTCTCATTGCTGCTTTCTGAATGCAGAGGGGGTAGGGGGAAAGTGCAGAGGGAAATGAAAAAGAGGCAGCACCTCTCTACCCCTGTGCTCTTCCTCTTCCCTAATAACTTGCTCTGCTTCTCCACTCCACCAGCCCCAGGCATTTGATCCCAGGTTTCCCCACACAAAACCCACCCTCCTGGTCCCTCACTGTTTGATCCCCCAGAACCCAGCGCCCTGGGGTATTTGGGGAGGAAAGGAGTCACCAGGATCCAGAGACACTTTCCCTTCCAGGGAACAGCACCAGGTGCATGGGGGAGCTGAGCTCGGGGGCTGGTGGGGGATGGAGACAGGTGTGTAGAATGAAGGTGAAGCATGGCCCAAGTGTCCTTCTCTGAATCTCCATGGAAGGGGGACCCCGTCTGGGAAGGGAAGGGAGAAAGAGAAACTCCTCCAGACGCTCCCTTTGCCTGGCTGAAGTTCTTCTCGCTCCCTTTCCTTCCCAGATGGGAAACCCATCAACTCCGCAGCCGGGGAGGAGAGACTGATCGGGGCATCTCCTCCTCTGCCTGGGGCTTGCTCAGACCAAGCACAGTCAGAGGGCCACTGAGCAGCTGATGCTTACGCTGCTGCTGTATCCTCATCCCCAGAGATGGGCAGCTGGATCCTTGGCAGCCAAACGTCCCCGTCACGGGTGGGAATTACTAAACGGATTTGTTACTAGGGTCCGCCCTTGTCAGGGCATGGAGAAAATTCCCTACCGTATGGAGAAGTCCCTGATGCCCAGAACGGTGTTAGCTCCACTTGGAGCATTTCCCATGCTGAGGACATCTCAGAGGTTTCTTCCCTATGTGGATTTGCTGATGCTTGATGCCGGGAGAGCAACCAATTGAAGCTTTCCCCACATTCACAGAATCATAGAAGATGAGGGTTGGAAGGGACCTCAGGAGGTATCTAGTCCAGCCCCCTGCTCAAAGCAGGACCAGCACCAACTAAATCATCCCAGCCAGGCCTTAAAAACTCTAAGGATGGAAATTCCACCGCCTCCCTACGTGCTTCAGCACCCTCCTAGTGAAAATGTTTTTCCTAATATCTAACCTGGACCTCCCCCACTGCAACTTGAGACCACTGCTCCTTGTTCTGTCATCTACCACCACTGAGAACAGCCTAGCTCCATCCTCCCTGGAACCCCCTTTCAGGTAGTTAAAGGCTGCTATCAAATCCCCCCTCATTCTTCTCTTCTGCAGACTAAACAAGCCTAGTTCCCTCAGCCTCTCCTCATAAGTCTTGTGCTCCAGCCCCCTAATCATTTTTGTTACCCTCCGCTGGACTCTCTCCAACTTGTCCACATCCTTCCTGTAGTGGGGGGACCAAAACTGGACATAATACTCCAAATGCGGCCTCACCAATGCCAAATAGAGGGGAATAATCACTTCCCGCAATCTACTGGGAACACAGCCCAATATGCTATTAGCCTTCTTGGCAACCAGGGCACACTGCTGACATATCCAGCTGCTTATCCACTGTAACCCCCAGGTCCTTTTCTGCAGAATTGCTGCCTAGCCTGTCGGTCCCCAGTCTGTAGCTGTGCCTGGGATTCTTCCGTCCTAAGTGCAGGACTCTGCACTCGTCCTTGTTGAACCTCATCAGATTTCTTTTGGCCCAATCCTCCAATTTGTCTAGGTCATTCTGTATCCAATCCCTGCCCTCCAAGATGGGGATAGGATACAGATTCAAGGTCTCTCGACGATGTGGAACCCTGATGTGTGAACTCAGATTGAGTCTTTTCCCACAGTCAAGCTATGTCTAGAGTCTCTCACCCTTGTGGATTCTCGGATGTTTGGTAAGCTCTGAGCTCTTACTGAAGCTTTTCCTACTGCGGAGGCATTTATATAGTAGTCTTCCCTCCCACATGGAGTCTTCGATGTCTAGTGAGGTTCGACTTGTGGCTGAAGTTTTTCCCACAGTCCAAGCATAGATAGGGCTTCTCTGCAGTGTGGGTTCTCTGATGCACAATAAGGCCTGCATTGTGAGCAAAGCTTTTCCTGCAGTCCACGCATTTAAATGGCCTTTCCCCTGTGTGGATTCTCTGATGTCTGTTAAGGTATGAGTTGTAACTGAAGCTTTTCCTGCACTCACTGCATTTATAGGGTTTGTCTCCCGTGTACATTCGCTGATGCATAATGAGATTTGACAGCTGAATGAAACTTTTCCCACAGTCAAGGCACTTATACGGATTCTCTCCCATGTGGGTTCTCTCATGTGTAATAAGGGCTGATCGCTCATTGAAACCTTTCCCACACGCCCAGCATTTATATTGTCTCTCTCCTGTGTGCAGTCTCTGATGGGTAAAAAGGGATGACCACTGATGAAAGCTTTTCCCACATTTCAGGCATTTATAGGGTTTCTGTCCAGTGTGGATTCTCCCATGGTTAATAAGATGTGACCTCTGACTGAAGCTTTTCCCACAGTCCAAGCATTTATAGGGTTTCTCTCCCGTGTGGATTCTCCCATGGTTAATAAGATGTGAGCTCTCACTGAAGGATTTCCCACAGTCCAAGCATTTATAGCAGCGGTTCTCAACCTTTTTTTACAGAGTACCACTCAGGTCAGGTACAGTCAGGTCAAGTACCGCTTCACCTGACTGTACCTGGCCCGAGTAGAACTTGGTAAATTGGCGGGGTTGCGTGGAGGGATCGATGCCATCCGCCGAAGCCCTGCTGCCGTTTGACCATTTTTGGCGGCAGGGAGGATGGGACTTTCGGCGTCAGTAGGCTTTCTCGGCGGCGGCAAATGGGGGGGATTCGGAGGCGGCAGGGTTTATCAGCGGCGGTGAGGGGGGGGATTCGGAGGCGGAATCGGCGGCGAGGTTTGCCTCGCGTACCACCGAGCCGTCTTCCGCGTACCACCAGTGGTACGCGTACCACCGGTTGAGAACCGCTGATTTATAGGGTTTCTCTCCCGTATGGGTTCTCTGGTGTGCATTAAGGGCTGATTTGAAATTGAATCTTTTCCCACACTCAAGGCATTTATAGGGTCTTTCTCCTGTGTGGATTCTCCCATGTTTTGTAAGAGATGAACTTTCATTAAAACTTTTTCCACACTCAAGGCATCTATAGGGTCTTTCTCCTATGTGCAGTCTCTGATGTGTAATAAGGTGTGAGCGCTGATGGAAGCTTTTCCCACAATCCAAGCATTTATAGAGTTTCTCTCCTGTGTGGCTTTTCCAGTGTGCAGTGAGATTTGTTCTTACACTGAATCTTTTCCCACAGTCAAGGCATTTGTAGGGTTTCTCTTCCTTGTGATTTGTGTGCTGGACTGGTTTCCTTGGCATCCCTGCATCCTCCCCCACATTGAATGAATTCATCCAGTTTCTTCCTTGGATGGTTTTCCAGCTGCCTCCCTGACCTGACCTGATTTCCCCAGGCTTTTCCCTGTTCCAAGCACTGGGAAAAATTCCCTTCAGCACTTCTCAAAGATGTCCCCTGTGATTCCACTTTCCCAGGACCTTCCTGCTCTGGATTCTCCTGCTTGTTCTTACTCACACTCTCATCACCTGCTTGGAGAGAGAGACAATTCAGACGGGAGTCACTGTCTGTGATATCCAGTCAGCTTAGTTACTCCAACCCCGGCAAGTGGCGGTAGCTATGTTGACAGAAGAAACTCTCACACTGACATAATGTTGTCCACACCGGTGCTTATATTGGTGTAACTTATGTCACTCAGGAAGGTGGTTTATTCGTATCCCTGAGCGAGATAAGTTATGCCGACATAAGTGGCAGTGTAGATGTGATGGGGCGTCTGGCCCCACACCGGCACTGAAGGGGTTAAAAGCAGCTCTGCGTGGGAGGCAGCCAATAGAAGAGCAGCTGGGAGGACCAGCCAATCAAAGGTCAGCTGGCCCATATAAAAGGAGCTGCAGGCCAAAGCAGAGCCTGAGTAGGGAAGGCTGTGTCTCCCACAGGCTGAGAACCCGTAGTGTCTGAGGCAGTGCTACAGCTGGCAGACACTGGGGGAGCCAGAGAAGCTCCTGGTGGGCTGTCGAAAGCGGATAGTGGTGAAGAAGGTGCTCGGATGGGGGGGAGCGACCCAGGGAGATAGCAGCAGGAAAAGGAAGTAGGGCCCAGCAAAATGCTGTAATACACAGGGTCCCAGGTCAGGGCTGCAGTCACTCATGGCTCATTTTTGGGAGTCCCAGATTTTTCCTTCACTTGCCAGATGGCTTTCTGTGTCAGTTTCCCTGACACCTGCCCTGGGCAGGGGGCCACTCAGGGTCTCCCTTTCCGTGGAGAGCTGGACCTGCAGCTCTTCCCCTCCTGGCAACCAGGTTATTGACTCATGTTTGGGAATTTTGCTCAGGGGACGAAATGGGGGCAGGAGCAAGGCCAAGGCGCATGGAGTCTTGGTTCAGTATTTGTCACAAAGCATGTTCCCTGAATTTAACCTCAATGTACATGGGACTGCGGTGATTTGGATCTTTTAGATGCATTAGACAGTGAGGGGGTGTTGTCATGACCTCACTAGGACTTTTCAAGCAACGTGCGTGCTGGAGAACTTGCTGATCACCCCCGTTCCCTTGAAGGGGGAGGGTACGCAGATGAAAGTGTTTCTCATGCTGGAGCTGTGGACAATGCAACCCATTCCCCTCCAATTGACCGGACCAGGGAAGGACCAGATTCAGAAATGCAAAGCCCCGGCTTTTAATAACTGAGATGCAGGAATCCTTACCCAGTGAGGTCCCGGTCTCATAGGTCTCCTGCATGACGTCCCTTTATAAGGCTCTCTTAGCAGGGTCCAGCAGAGCCCCCTCTTCCTTGATGAAATACACAGCCACCTCCTTGAAGGTCACCAGCATCTGAAACAACATCACTTCCCCCACTCAGGACCTGCTGCCCCAGCCACCATGCCACAACTCAGAGCGGAGGAGGGATGGAGAAGAAAAGTCCCACCCCCACCATGCTCAGAGAGCCCCAGGGCAGAGAAAGTGAGAGCTCTTTCTAACAAATGGCCAGATTCATGGTTTGCCAAGATTATGAGCGACAGGCGAGGAGTGAAGCAAGTGTCTGCCCTAAAATATCAGTTGATTATTAGAAATCTATTGAGTGGGTGGGACTTTCTAGAGGACTGAGTATTGACTTAACTTTCTTCTGTTGAATTCAATGGTAAAATTCCTGTTGATTCCAATGAGAGCTGATTTAGGACAATGCTGAGTCCTTTTGGAAATCCTATGCAATGACACGTTGCACAATATGTAAAATATGGTTGTTACACTTCCTCTTTATTTCCTATAATCTAGGGACACCCATCTGACAAACTGAATCTTATTCTTAGCAGTAGGCATATATTACCGACCACCTGACGGGGATGGAGATAGCGACAGTGAAATGTTCAGGGCGATTAGAGAGGCTACAAAAAACTCAATAATAATGGAGGATTTCAACTATCCCCATGTTGACTGGGTGCATGTCTCTTCAGGATGGGATGCAGAGATAAAGTTTCTGGACAAATAATTGGTTCTTGGAACAGCTAGTCCTGGAACCCACAAGAGCAGAGGCAATTCTTGACTGAGTTGTAAGTGGAGCATAGGATCTGGTCCAAGAGGTGAACACAGCTCAACTGCTTGGTAATATTGACCAAAACAGAATAAAATTCAACATCCCTTTGGGGGAGAGGGAACACCAAAGCAGCCCACCACGGTTGCACTTAATTTCAGAAAGGGGGACTACACAAAAATGAGGAAGTTAAATAAACAGAAATTAAAAGGTACAGTGCCAAAAGTGAAGTCTCCGCAAGCTGCATGGACATTTGTTAAAGACACCATAATAAAGTCTGTATTCAAATGTATATCCTGAATGTAAAAACATAGAAAGGGGACAAAAAAGTGCTCTCATGGTTAAACAACAAAGTAAAAGAAGCAGTTAGAGGCAAAAAGGCACCCTTTAAAACGTAGAAGTTACATCTGTGATCCGTCCGTGCCCAGGGTAGCCACCTGAGAATGCCAAGATCAGGGCAGGCTACAAAAGGAGAGCAGATTCTCCCAGCGCTGGTGGCCTCCCAACCAGCCACAAACTGCTTCTGATTCCCCACACTGGTTATCAGGAAGCCAGTCCACAAATGCCCACAGCCCCCTTTACTGCATTCCACTTCCTGGCTCCCAAATCAGCCACTGGGTCCAGCAAAGAGACTAGTTATTTAAACTCTATGCTCTTTACTAAAAAGGTTCCCTCTGACTCCAAAGGGTCAGCCACAGTACCAGATCAATATAAGTTTGGTTCTTACCTAAAATACCACGCTGCCAGCCAATCCTTTAGTAACTAAAACTAAAGGTTTATTATAAAAAGAAAGAAACAAACCATAAGAGAAATGTTAAAGGGTCAAAGCAAATCAAATACATACAGATATACATGTACATCAGGTTTCTCAAAGAAATGTGGAGTTGCAAGCTTATATAGTCCCCTCTGGTATACATCCAGTTCCTGGATGGGTCTTAGTCCTTTGTTACACAGCTTCAGTTGCAGATGACTTGATCCAGAGGTAAGTAGGTGGCTGCAGCTCAGGATGGAAGACAAAATGGTTTCTGGGGTTTGATCTTATATTCCCTCTGTCCCTGGCCATGCGGCTTGTGGAAACGTACAGGAACTAAATTGGAGTCCAGAGTCACATGGGCCAATCCTGGTAACTCTTCAGGTATGCCTTTAGTTTCTTCCTGGGCCCTTTGCTTCTGTAAAGGTTTTGATGGGCCATTAAGCAGGCCATTGCCCTGCAACCTCTCTGTCTGGGGTGTGTCTTATACAGCATAGTTTGAAACACAGGTACATCAAATATGTCCATAACTTCCATTACAGATATAACACATGAACATAAGCATTGCCATCTTTCTCAGCACATTACATCCTTTCTGACAGTACCTGACATGGGATATCTTACATGAATCGTTATGATTTTGACCTATTAATGTTACACAATACAGTAAATGCCCCCTTCCATCCTCCTCCCCCTCCCAGCCAGCCTGCGTGACAACATCCTATTGAGGAAAATAGAAAGGAGTATAAACTCTGGCAAGTGAAGTGTAAAATGAAGAGTAAAAACATAATTAGGAAGGCCAAATAAGAATTTGAAGAACAGCTGGCCAAAGATTAAAAAAATAACAGCAAACAAAAATTTAAGTACATCAGAAGCAGGAAGTTGCTAAACAACCAGAGGTCCACTGGATAATCGAGATGCTAATGAAGCACTCAAAGAAGATAAGACCGTTGTAGAGAAACTAATGAATTCTTTGCATCAGTCTTCAAGGCGGAGGATGTGAGGGAGATTCCCAAACCGGAGATATGCTTTTTAGGTGACAAATCTGAGGAACTGTCCCAGATCAACATGTCATTAGAGGAGGTTTTGGAACTAATTGATAATAAGTCACAGGACAAGATGGTATCCACGCAAGAGTTCTGAAGGAACTCAAATGTAAAATTTCAGAATTACTAACTGTGGTATGTAACTTATCATTTAAATCAGCTTCTCTGCCGG
Organism: Emydura macquarii macquarii; assembly: GCF_026122565.2. Classification (NCBI taxonomy): domain Eukaryota; kingdom Metazoa; phylum Chordata; order Testudines; family Chelidae; genus Emydura; species Emydura macquarii. The sequence goes on along the minus strand of NW_027133141.1, from coordinate 254,022 downwards.
ATGACTGGAGGATAGCTAATGTGATGCCAATTTTTAAAAATGGCGATCCTGGCAATTACAGGCCGGTAATCCTAACTTCAGCACCAGGTAAATTGGTTGAAACTATAGTAAAGAACAGAATTATCAGACACATAGATGAATATAGTTTGTTGGGGAAGAGTCAACATGGTTTTTGTAAAGAGAAATCATGCCTCACCAATCTACTAGAATTCTCTGAAGGGGGTTCAAGAAGCATGTGGACAAGGGTGATCCAGTGGATATAGGGTAGTTAGATTTTCAACGAGCCTTTGATAAGATCCCAAACCAAAGGCTCTTAAGCAAAGTAAGTGGTCATGGGAGAGGAGGGAAGGTCCTCTCCTGGATTAGTAACTGGTTAAAAGATAGGAAATAAAGGATAGAAATAAATGGTAAGTTTTCAGAATAGAGAGAGTAACTCATGGTGTCCCCCAGGGGGTCTGTACCAGGACCAGTGCTGTTCCACATTTTCATAAATGATCTGGAAAAGGGGTAAAAAATGAGGTGGCAAAATTTGGAGATGATACCAAACTACTCAAGCTAGTTAAATCCAAAGCAGACTGGGAAGAATTACAAAGGGATCTCACAAAACAGGGTGACTGGGCAACAAAATGGCAGATGTAATTCAATGTTGAGAAATGCACATTGGAAAACGTAATCCCAACTGTACATATAAAATGATAGGGTCTAAATTACCTGTTACCACTCAAGAAAAAGATCTTGGAGTCATTGTGGATAGTTCTCTGAAAATATCCACTCAATGTGCAGCGACAGTCAAAAAAGCTAACAGAGTGTTGGGATTCATTTGGAAAGGGACAGATAATCAGACAGAAAATATTGTATTTCCTCTTTATAAATCCACTGTATGCCCACATCTTGAATATTGCGTGTAGATCTGTTTGCCCCATCTCAAAAAAGATATATTGGAATTGGAAAAGGTGCAGAAAAGGGCAATTAAAATGATTCAGGGTATGGAACAGCTTCCCTCTGAGGAGAGATTAATAAAACTGGGACTTTTCAGCTTGGAAAAGGGGGGATATGATAGAGATCTATAAAGTCCCTCAGCAAGTTTGCGGATGACACTAAGCTGGGGGGAGTGGTAGATACCCTGGAAGGTAGGAATAGGATACAGAGTGACCTAAACAAACTGGAGGATTGGGCCAAAAGAAATCTAATGAGGTACAACAAAGAAAAGTGCAGAGTCCTCCACTTAGGAAGGAAGAATCCCATGCACAGCTATAGACTGGAGACCGACGAGCTAGGCAGCAGTTCTGCAGAAAAGGACCTGGGGGTAACAGTGGATAAAAAGCTGGATATGAGTCAGCAGTGTGCCCTGGTTGTCAAGAAGGCTAATAGCATATTGGGCTGCATTAGGAGCGGCATTGCCAGCAGGTCACAGGAAGTGATTATTCACCTCTATTCGGCATTGGTGAATATTGTGTCCAGTTTTGGGCCCCCCACTACAAAAAGGATGTGGACAAGTTGGACAGAGTCCAGCGGAGGGCAACAAAAATGATTAGGGGGGTGGAGCACAGGACTTATGAGGAGAGGCTGAGGGAACTGGGCTTGTTTAGTCTGCAAAAGAGAAGGATGAGGGGGGATTTGATAGCGGCCTTTAACTACCTGAAAGGGGGTTCCAGGGAGGATGGGGCTAGACTGCTCTCGGTGGTGGCAGATGACAGAACAAGGAGCAACGGTCTCAAGTTGCAGAGCGGGAGGTCTAGGTTGAACATTAGGAAAAAGTTTTTCACTAGGAGGGTGGTGAAGCACTGGAATGGGTTACCTAGAGAGGTGGTGGAATCTCCATCTTTAGAGGTTTTTAAGCTGAGGCTTGACAAAGCCCTGGCTGGGATGATATAGTTTAAGTTAGTCCTGCTTTGAGTAGGGGATTGGACTAGATGACCTCCTGAGGTCCCTTCCAACTCTAATATTCTATGATTCTATGAAAGTCGTGACTGGTGTGGAGAAAGTAAATAAGGAAGTGTTATTTACTCCTTCTCATAGCACTGGAACTAGGGGTTACCAAATGAACTTAATAAGCACTGGGTTTAAAATGAACAAGAGGAAGTATTTCTTCACACAACGAACAGTCAACCTGTGGAACTCCTTTCCCGGGGATGTTGTGAAGGCCAAGACTATAACAGGGCTCAAAAAAGAACTAGATAAGTTGATGGAGGATAGGTACATCAATGACTGTTAGCCAGGATGAGCAGGGGTGGCTGTTTGCCAGAGGCTGGGAATGGGCGACAGGATGGATCCCTTGATGATCAGCATTCTCTCTGAAGCCCCTGGCATTGGCCACTGTTGGCAGACAGGAGACTGGGTGAGAAGGACCATTGGTCTGGCCGTTCTTATGTTAACCCAGCAATGCAGGGGGTTGATCCCTTATCCTGCTGGCCTGGCTGCTGTCTGAGCAGCCCAAGGGCCCCCCATTTACTGTACCCCTGAATGCTCTGTATGGATCCCCCCGACACCCCATAAACCACTCATAGCCCCTCCCCCAGCATCTCCAGAAGCTCCTCAGATCCCGCCGGGAAGGGGCCGAAGGGCAGCGAACCTTGAGTCCAGCATGGGAAACTCCTTCCTCTCCTACCCGGGGGGGGAGCAGAGGGTGTGAAGGCCTGGACCCCCCTCGCCTAGCCCAGCCCATGGGGCACAAGGAGTAGGGCCCAGAGGGGAAAGGGCTGGAAGCTCCTGGGGCGATGGGACTCCAGGGGGTCATCCTGGCCAAGGGGGTGTCACTGTGAGGCGAGGGAGAATGGGGTGTTGCTGTGAGGGAAGGGGCTGGGAGGGGGAGGGTTATGTGGTGTCTGTGAGGGGACAGGCTGTGGGGTGTCAGGGTGGGGGAGGGTTATGGGGTGTCTGTGAAGGGAGGGGCTGTGGGGTGTCAGTGAGGGGGAGGGTTATGGGGTGTCTGTGAGGGGAGGGGCTGTGGGGTGTCGGTGAGGGGGAGGGGGTGGTCTATACGTAGCAGGAACAAACACCAACATTCACTTTAAAAGGAGCTGCCTCAGGTCAGGTTTGTCTTTCTGGTAATTTATCTTCATGACCCTTCTTGGACGGGAGGGGCTGGCCCCACCTCACCCTGGGGTGTGGAGCCCGCCCATCTGTCAGTCACACTGGTCCCTGTCTCTGCTCACAGCTGACACGTGGCCTCCAACCCGGCCACTCTGTGCCTTCACTCAATGGGAATAACTCATTGCACAGGCACAGCCAGCACCTGCAGCCAGAGGTGTACCAGGTGCATTGGTGGTATAGTGGTGAGCCTAGCTGCCTTCCAAACAGTTGACTTGTGTTTGATTCCTGGCCAATGTAATGCTTACTTTTTTTCCATGTCTGGGATCGGTTTAATTTCAGTCCCATTGGCTTCTAATCACATGGACAACAGCATGGAGAATTAATGTCCTAAATCCCAGCAGGTCATTCAACAAAAACAAATTGCCAGAATTTCAGCCTCGCCAGCACAAAGGGTGCATCACTGCAGCATGTGGTCTTTCTCCCTTGGGCAAACCTGAGCTCCAGGCAGCCATAGGTCTCCGTGGTTAATGCTTCTGGTGGTTTACCAAAAGGTGGATGGTTCAAAGATGAAGCTTTTCAGGGGTGAGCATAAGGTGAATTTTAACAAGTAATAATTCTTATGTAGTCCAATCTAGCCCCATTTCAATCCTTTGCCCTTCTTGGTTCCCCCCCCTCAGCCTCGTTCCTTCCCCATTAGGGAGATGCAGAGACCAGCCCCTGTCTGCGTCTGACACAGAGGGTCTGTATCCCATCAGGGGCAGTGGGGCAGGGAAGGGGTATAGGTCCCTCTAAAACATAGACTCCGAGACTTTCAGGTCAGAAGGGACCATTGTGATCATCTAGTCTGACCTGCACAACGCAGGCCACAGAACCTCACCCATCTGCTCCTGTAACAGACCCCTGTCCTACTGAAGTCCTCAAATCATGGGTTAAAGACTTCATGCCACAGAGAATCCACCATTCACACTGGTTTAAACGTGCAGGTGGATTGTGCCCTATGCTGCCGCGGAAAACCCCAGGTCTCTGCCAGTCTGACCTGGGGAGAGAAATTCCTTCCCCACCCCAAATACGGAGATCAGTTAAACCCTGGGCAGGTGGACAAGACCCACAACTCGGTGTGCAGGTGGCGGAGACCCCCTCGGTGCGACGAAGGCTGGTCCTGGCAGGAGTCACCAAGATCGGAGACCTCCTGGACTACTCCCGGGGGGAATGGGTGGATCCCCACGCGCTGGCTCGGCTCATGGGGATCTCCACCCTTCGTATCCCCCGGCGCGTACTCCAGGAGGTGAGGGCAGCCTTGCCCCCCGCTGCTCACGCCTACCTCGTGCGGGTTCTGGGAGAGGGTACTCTCCGCCCACCCTTCAGCCCCAGCCCTCCGGCACTCTCCATCAGGCCCCGACCCTGCGAGCTCGCTCATCCCCCCCTCTCCCTACGCACCAAGCCGGCTGCACGATTTGCAGCCGGTCCCCTTTCAAACCGCGCCGAGAGACCACCTTTACACGCCCGTGCTACACACCCTTCACTTCCCTGCCCTCGCGTCCCGCCCCAACACCAAATGGCGGGACCTGTTGCCACCTCTAGAGGGCGGGGCCCCGCGGTGGGCCAGCCTGTATTCCACCTTGACCCCACGGCCCACTGGGGACATCAGTTGGCGGCTCCTGCATGGAGCTGTGAGCACGGGCGTGTTCTTGGCGCGGTTCACCCCCCACCCCGACACCTGCTACTTTTGCGGCATGAGGGAGACCCTGTCACACGCATACCTGGAGTGCGCCAGGCTGCAGCCCCTCTTCCGGCTCCTCCAGAACCTCCTGCTGAGGTTCTGGCTGCACTTTTCCCCACACTTGTTTATTTATGCACACCCTGTCCGTGGCCCCACAAAGTCGCGGGACCTCCTCGTCAACCTCCTCCTGGCCCTGACAAAAGTCGCCATCTTCAATACCAGGGAGGGGAGGTTGGCTGGGGAGGCGTCCTGCGACTGTGGGGCCTATTTCCGTTCCCTTCTCCGTTCACGTATCCGGGCGGAGTTCTTCTGGGCAGCGTCCACCGGCTCCATGGACACCTTCTGGGAGCGGTGGGCGCTGTCTGGGGTTCTCTGCTCGGTGTCCCCTTCCGGTTCCCTTCTTTTATACCTCTGACCCTCACGCCCTTCCTGTTTTTACATTTGTTGTCCCCCAAAATTAGTTGCTCTCTAGGTCCGGTGGCTCCTCCCCTTGGGCTGGGAGAAGGGCCTTGAGCGGTGGGCGGGCGTTTGCACCCACCCTAGTTTGCAAATTGAAGACAAGACCCACGAGCTGCACACCTGTGAATGAATTCTCTGTAGTAACTCAGAGCCCTCCCCGTCTAGTGTCCCATCACCAACCGGTGGGGATTTGACCTATTGGCAGTCACCAATGGGCCACACGCTATTGTTGGCTGTCCCACCATCGTCTCCCTCCATAAACTTCTCAAGCTCAGTCTTGAAGCCTGTTCGTTTTCCCACCCCCACTGCTCCCCTTGGAAGGCTGTTGCAGAACTTCACTCCTCTGATGGTTAGAAACCTTCCCCTAATTTCAAGCCTAAACTTGTTGAAGGCCCATCTATATCCATTGATTCGTTAATCGTGGGGGCATGTGACAGTGTGTGTGGGGGGTGGGGAAGAGGGAGGCGGTTAAAGGCTGGAGAATTGACACTGGGGCCCAGAGAGGTTCCTCCACAGATTAGAGAGATTCTCTGCTGCCAACCACCCATATCTGGGAGGAACAGCTGGGACTTGTGTTTGGGAAGCCACCTCTGATAAGGCAGGTGTAAAAATCATTATTCCGTCTGAATGAGATGAAAGCATCCTCACACCCAGAGCCACAGTCACTGACATGGCTTTGCCCTGCTGCCTGACCGGCCACAGCAAGAAAAAGAGTGGGACCAAATCCTTTTCCAGAGGAGTCCTGGGGCTTTTCATCCCTTAGGTTCTGGAGTCGTCGTGTGGCCATTTTGTCTCACTCATTTCTGCTACAGGCTTTAACACATGGCAAATAAATGTTATGTCCATGGGCCAGACGCAGGAGTGGAGGCTGCAGTCATTGAACCTGCAAAAACAAACCCAATCTTCTTCCTTTTCTTCTGTGTGAAATGTTCCCCAGGTTCCTCAGGCCAGGCCTGACCTGCCTCCCGTTCTGCTGCCGATGCAGCTCCACAGCCCAGCCCACAGCCCCAGCTGATGCTGATTCCCTGTGTCCCAGCTGTGTGGGGTGTAAAGCCCTTTCATTGTGCACAGGATGGTGTCATGCGGGCTGGCTTGCGTGGGGGGGCATTTAGTATATTGGGTAATATCAGCATGGCAGAATCATAATAATCCATGTGGGATATGCCATGTCAGGTACTGTTCGGAAGGTTATAATATGCTAAGTAAGATAATAATACTTATGTTCATGTGTAATATGTGAAATGGAAGTTATAGATGTATTTGAGGTATCTGTGTTTCAAATTGTGCTGCCTGGGCAATACCCCAGATAGGATGGCCGCAGAACAATGGCCTGCATAATGGCCCACTAAGGTATTCCCAGGTGCAAGGGGCCCAGAGGGAGAAACCAGCATCACCAATGAGTCACCAGAACCTGCTTACGTGACTCTGGACTCCATTTTAGCTCCTGTAAGTTTCACAGGCCACATGGCCAAAAGACAGAGGGTATATAAGATCAAACCACAGAATCCATTTGGTCTATCATCCTATCCAGCTGCAGATACACACCTACCTCAAGATCTATTCATCTTGCAACTGAACCAAAGGACTTAGTACTGGATGTGTACCAGAGGAACTGTACAAGCCTGCAACTCCACATTTCTTCCAGAAACCTGATGTAAATGGACTATATCTGTGATTTACTTTAACTCTTTAACATTTCTCTCATGGTTTATTTCTTTCTTTTTACAATAAACCTTTAGTTTAGATACTAAAGGATTGGCTGCCAGCATGGTATTTTAGGTAAGATCCAAACTTATATTGATCTGGTACTGTGGCTGTCCCCTTGGGGTCAGAAGGAACCTTTTTAGCAAAGAGCAGAGAGTTTAAATAACTGGTCTCTTTACTGTACCTAGTGCTGATTTGGGAGCCTGGAGCTGAAATGCAGTAAAGGCGGCTGTATGTGTTTGTGTACTGGCTTCTGTGGGGATTCAGAAGTGCAGCTTGTGGCTGGTTGGGAAGCCTGGCCTCAGTGTCACCCACCAGCACAGGGAGAATCTGCCCTCCTTTTGCAGCCTGCCCTGACCTTGGCATTATCAGTTGGCTACCCTGGGCACGGATGGGTCACAGATGGCTCAAGTGCAGTGGGGCAGGGGGACACTTGGGCTCAGTCAGCTGGTCCTGTCCATGCTCTGGCACCGGCTCAGCGCCCTGAACCCAGCCCCAAGTTCCCTAGCCTGGTGGGTGGAAGAATTCTGTTACCTCCCCACCACCTCTCAAGGAGGTGAGTTTACTACAGAGATGGGACCAACCCTCCCAGTGCTGTAGAGAGCGGCTACTCTGGGGTGGGGTGATGCTGTAGGTTTTTAATGACGCAGCCTAAGCGTGAGACCAGACCCAGGTTGGGTGGGCTCCAAGGATGGTCAGGCACTAAAACCGCAGCAGATAGAGTTCTACTCTGCCGTAGTTGGCTGGATTCAAACGTGTGCAGGGAGACCTCAATGGATTTCTAGCCCAGCGTCTTAACCACTCAGCCACAACTACCTCAGATTTTCAATTTTCTCTCTGCTCTATGGCTCTGTTCTCACACTCAATTATTTCCAATTATTTGCTCAGACCAGCTTCCACAGCACACTCACTGCTGTGTAGTTGTGTAGGTGTGTCAGCTTCCACAGCACACTCACTGCTGTGTAGGTGTGTCAGCTTCCACGGCACACTCACTGCTATGCAGTTGTGTAGGTGTGTCCCTGGCTGAACAGGAAGGTTTCCTGCCACTTTCCCTTCTGTCTGGGGCATGATTAGAGCGTGTCTGTGGTTAATGACATTGTTGGAGGTTATTGTCCATTCCCCACCCTGACAATTCAGACAGTCCTTTTCCCATCATATCTCCAGAGCGTCGGCGATTCCAGGGCTCAGTTTTCTCTTTGCAGCACTGAGCTTTGCCAGGGGTTAGTGGCTTCTTTCTTTCCCCACCCTGGAGTGAACTCGGCCTTTTATTCCATCCTTGACATTTCAAGAAATAAGAGCAGCAGCATGAAGAAAGAGGCGAGCGAATATCTCACTGTCAGGGATGAAGGTGGCCACGTCCCCCCATTTGACCATTACAGCAGAGAAGGTTTCAGTGGAACTGAGTGCCCTGGCTCAGACAAGAGACACAGAATGGTTTTGCTGTTCCTGGATTTGTGCAAAGAAAATTGTTTCTCTGTGTGAAACTGAGGAGGGAAATGAAACATCCACATGGTGACGCAATGCCCTAAGGAGTGTGGGTGAAGGACTCAGGCTGAGAACTAAATTAACTCCACTCACCGGGGTTTGAAACATTTGTTTCTTTCGAGTAGATAGTGGGGAATGTGAGATTAATTCACACCTGAGGGTAGGGTGGAGGCTTCTTTAGCTTTTTGTAAAAACATGACCTTGTTTCCTGGGAAGGGAGAGAGAAAAGCCCAGAGCTGCCTTAGTCCCAAATTGAGATCTCCTGGGGGGTGGAAACGTCCCTTGTCCCCTGCTGATTTCAGGATCTTTCTCCTCCAAAGGCTCCAGCGTACTTGGGACAGGGAGGTGTCACTGTGCAATCTGAAATGCAAGAGAGGATCCTGGAAGGAGGGAATAGAAAATGGAGAGGAACGAAACAGAGAGAAAACACCTCTTTCCCCTTCCCCTCCCACCAAGAATTATCATAAATGTGGAAATTTTCCCCATAGAAAAGAGAGAAATATTCTCCCCACACTGAGCAGTGAACGATGGACTTGCTGCATCATACCCCAGTGAGAGCAAAGAGCCATTTCCTTCCCAGATGTTGGAATAATTTGCAGCTCTGAGACCTGGCTTGGGGCTGACCAGAAGGAAGATCTGAGTGAGCAGCAAATGTGTGTGTTTGCATCAAAAGTATGGCTTTATCAGTGAGGAATGACACCCCAGGCTCCTATGTGGGTGGTTGCAGCTGAAAGAAGGACCAGGTGGGATGGGGGGGATTGTCCCGGGACTGCTGGGTAGCAGTAGGGTCTGAGCTGTGGCACTAGAAGGCAAAACCATGCAACCATAAGCAAAACCCAGCCCCATAGCATGTTGGGAAGTGTCCTTTGCCTCAGTTTCCCACTTTGCAGTGGGATAATTTGACACCCAAACTTTCCTTTAACACATCTCAGCCCTTTTCCGTCCATCGCACCCCACTCACCATTGTCTGGGCTTGGTTCATGAAGATGCAGAGTTCAGAGGTGCGTTCACAGAGGCTCACCTCCCGCCTCAGAGCTCTCTGCTGTTGCTGTGTGGACCTGCAACTGACTGCAACGTCCTGGTGTGATTAGATGCTCGCTGCCTCTTCTGCAATGTTCTGAAGTCCCCCTGCTTAACCCAGGTCTTTAGTGATTTCAGCTCTTAGTGATTTCCCAGGGTAGCAGGGAACCTCACTGCCAGTACAGCCTGTGCCTTGTCTTTCCTTTCATCGCTGTCCTGACACCAGGTGTGAGACAGAACCCCCAGAGGTGCTTACCAGTGATCCAGCTCTGATCATCACAGAACAGAAACAACAGCTCTCAATGGAGTGAAATTCGCTTTGTCATTAAACACTTGAGAGGGAAAGGTCAGAATATGTCTAGGACGCTTTAGGCACCAGCCACATTGCCCCATAGGAACATGTGCCCCAACCACTCTCCCTTTCCTTAAGATTTGGCACCACTGGCCCCTGATCTGCGAGGAACATTGAGTTTAGGGTCCCCTCAATCAGTTGTATGCAGTCCAATAAAACATATAACCTCACCCACCGAGCCCCTCAGTCAGGGCAGGCTATGTAAGTTCTGCTGCTCTTTCCTCATACAATAAAGATAACAACAGTTCATTGCACTCAATACTTAAGTGATTTGTAACCCCATCACCAGCCAAAATTGGTCATTTTGGCAAAGCAGCTCCATCATGCTGCACACCGAGGCAGAGTAGGTGCGTCTACACAAACATGGCCAGTTCCTGAAGTCTTTTCCCCCAGCTCATCACTAAACAGGAGGGGAGAGCTCATTCAGACCCTGCTTACGCTAATGTTTAAAAACTCCTTTTTGGCCTTACCGCTGCTGTACCTAGATTTCCCTTTCTGTCCCTTTTTAAGCAGCTCAGATGAGGTGGCTGAATAGTTAAAGCAATGGATTGCTAATCCATTGTCCTCTGTATGCATGGGTTTGAATCCTATTCTCATTGCAGGTGTTTATTTTTCACATCTTCTTTCTACACAGCCACTTCCCCCTTTGGTGCAGTGACAGGCCAATCCATGTTGCTCCCTATGCAAAAAAACAAAACAAAACAGGAAAACCTTCAAAAAGGGTTAAAATCACTTGCTGCAACCCTGCCTTAAATAAAATACATGCAAATACGAGATTTTTAAAAGAGTTCTGTATTTCTTAGTTTTTAATCTCAATAAGTAGCATACACATAATTTCCCTCAAACACCATCTGCCCCCCAAATTATTAAAACGACCCAGTGCTCAGCAAGCCCCAGACAGTGACACATGGCTAGAGCATCTAGGCCAAGCTGTTCCAACAGAGGCAAGTCAAACGTTTTCTCTCTGCTTCCCTTGGAGAGGTTTGACAGGGAAAACAAATTTGAAAACTTTCTGTTGAAAAAAACCAATCCTGTTCTGTTCTGGCACTTCAATTTGAATGTATTATTATTATTCTCTTCTGATTTTTCAATTATTTCAGGCTTTGGATGGCAAAAAAAAACCCAGTTTTTTTAATTTCTAAGCCGAAAGTGAAAAAAGCTGTTGGAAAAAAAATATATAGAATCCAAGGGGAATTAAGAAATGCTACCAGCTCCCGTTATGAATAGAAAAGCGAAGGTGGGAAAAGGTGAGCAGAGCTTGCTATTTAATATGAAAATTTCCAACGTGCTGCAAAATCCACATGCAGATTCACACACAAAAACCTTGGCAAGAAAAACTTCCCGAAGGCGTGAGAAGTGCCTGCTGCGGGAGGGAAGGAGAGAGCCGGGGGTTGGGGTGGAAGAAGGGGCTGCAGGTTGAGATTGAGCAGCACCATGGATAGGAAGATGCTGTGACGAGGAGGGGGCTGGGATTCAGGGGCACTGGGAATAGGGGGCCCTGTGTTGGGACTGAAGGACATCATGATTTGGGGATCCAGGTTATGGGTGGTGAGGAGTGAAAGAAATAAGGACTGATTATAAAAGCAGGGGGCTGGATACGCTGGGGTTCAGGGAAGCAGGTGTTGCCCTGCGGGGTGCAGCGCGCTGGTGGAGAACTTGCTATGTGTGGCTCAGGTACAGGCTCAGTCCCTGCTGACTGCAGGCGATTTTCTTTGTCATTTCATATCCAAAAAGCATTTTGCCTCCAGGATCAGTCATGGAGCCCCTCACCCCCGCCCCCTCATTCTCTCTGGCAGGGGGCAAGGGCGCTGCCCACCATGGAAGGTGGGGTGGATTGGATCTCGGCATTTCCAGTGCTGGGCACAAACTGATTTCTCACAACCTCCTCCACAAAGGATCTGGCTCTGCTGCAAAGCCTCCTCCATGCACCACTATCCCTGAGCCAGACACACCCACAGAGAGCACGACGGGCCAACAGGGAGGAGAGGGGAATCTGGGTCCATGTGGCTTTGAGGAAGCAGGATGCTTTTGTCGAAGCAGGGCTTGGGGTATAACATGGTGGTGCTGCCTTGATGCCTGTATCAGGGAGAGCGTGCACCCTTTGCCTATAAATCCCAGGGGTCAATCCTCATCTTCTCTCTGTGGCAGGGGCAGCACTAGGGAGAGCTTGCTGGGGCAATAGCCACCCCAAAATTTGCCTCAGCCATTGTGTAGCCACCTCTCTAAGCGCAAAGGTCCGTGCTTGATGCCCGGAGGGTGGGAGAGCGTTTCCCAGAGCCCCTGCGGCACCTTCCTTCCTGCACTCCCCTCCCAGCTCTGCTCGGAGCCAGCTCCGGCTGCTGCCCCTCTGTTTCCTGGGACCCAGCCTGAGGGTGCGTGAGGCCTCCCCGGGACCTGTGGCTAGGAGTGATGGCAGCTCGTGGGGGCTCCTCGAGGGCAGCCAGATGCAGGGGTGAGGATGGGATGCTGGATGCAGTGGATGCCTCCCAGGGGTGGGGGAGCTTTTGGAGCAGCCTTGGAGCAATCCCTGTAGCAGAGACTCCAAAGGCATGGACAGACTGGAACCAGCTGAAAAAAAAAGGGGAGGGGGGTGCAAACCCACCTTGAAATCCCCCAGCCCCATGCCGCTCAACTAGGGCTGCTTCCCCAGTTCTCTCAAGTCCCTTCTTCTGCCATTGCTGTTCCCAACTCCCTTGTAGTGCGTAAAAGACTGTTGCAAGGAGGAGGGTGAAAAATTGTTCCCCTTAACCACTGAGGACAGGACAAGATGCAACAGGCTTGAATTGCTGCAAGGGCGGTTTAGGTTGGATGCAAGGAAAAGCTTCCTAGCTCAACACTGGAATAAATTGCCAGGGGAGCAAATGGAATCTCCCTCGCTGGAGACGTTGAAGAGCAGGTTAGACAAACCTCTTGTCTGGGATGGGCTAGATAATACTTGGTTCTGCCAAGAGTGCAGGGGGCTGGACTCACAGGCCTCTCCAATGCCTTTCCAGCCATTCGCTTCTCTGACTGTATGTGGGAGGTTTCTGCATGTCCCGGATCTGCCCGCCCGTCCCTGTAGTGGTGCTACAGAATAGGGCCACAGCGGGGGGAGAGCAAGCAGACACCCCTCCTAGGTGCCTTCTGAAATACACACCCCAGATTGTCTCTCCCATCAACCCCAGACCCCCAGACCCAGAGATGGGGGTCCCAGGCAGGCATCTACTGTTGTCTGGAACTTGATGATTTTGGTAGTTGCTGCTCTCCTGGGTCCACATAATGGACTCAAACAGTGACTTTGTGATGTCCTTCCCGTCCACCAGGAGGCATCCTTTGAAGAACTAGTGTCGGCTGTGCTTGCTGGGGAGGGACAGAGACAGGGGTGACACACACACACACACACATGGATCTTCCCTCTAGGGGACACTGGCTTTGATCCAGCCCCACAACAGGGGACTCACTGGCTGTGGGGGGCAGGAAATGGGACACAGGGCCTTTCCCCTCTAGGGGGTGCTGGCTTGTATCCGGCCCCAAGGAGGGGACTGACTGGCTTGCGGGGAGCGCTTGGTGCCGGTACCGGTTGGACTGTCCCAGATTGAAGCACTCCACACTGGTCAGGTTGCACCCGCTTCTTTAGAAGAGCATGGTGTAGAAATCCATGTCCCAGGAGTCAAAGGCCAGGCCTGCAGGGTAGGGGAGCTAAGGTGGAGTGGGGATTAGTGACCTTTGATTTCCCCTGCTGTCCAGGGTGGACATAACCACCCCCATCCAGGACAGCCCAGGGCCCCCAAACCTGGCAGTGGTGGGGGCTGTTGCCCTGAATCATTTTCCATCCTGGAGGTTGCAGGGGGTTAAATCGTGCAATGATCAACTTTCCCCTCTCCTTTTAATACACATCAGAGCCAGAGGCCTCCCCCTCTTTAGGGGATCAGTGGCTCTCAACTGCTAACAAGAACGTTGACTGGACCCTTTCCTTTTCTCTAGATGAGGAGTTCTCCCTGAGTGCAGCGTGGATTGAGAAGTACCCCAAAACCCCAGGACAAATGGTCTCCGTGAGGGGTTGTTCCCACAGTGCTAAGATGCAGCCATCTCTGGGGTAGATCCATGTGCCCGTTATTTGCTAGTGAAAGGGCACGGAAATTTCTGAACTATTTTGGCTCCTCCATGTCTTCCATTCTGCTGTTAAAGAAGCATCAGCCAGGGTCCCCTCTGCCCGTGTGAAAGGCCAGCAAAGGGTGGGGATAACTTTCCAGCCACTTATTGAACACTGTTAGGTGAAATCACCTCTTCTCTTCTCTCTTGAAAACTGCAGGAACTTCAGGTGAGGGAGGGAAAACCCTAGCCCTGTGTCCTTAGAATCATAGAAGATGAGGTTTGGAAGGGACCTCAGGAGGTATCTAGTCCAAACCCCGGCTCAAAGCAGGACCAGTTCCCAATTAAATCATCCCAGCCAGAGCTTTGTCAAGCTGCACTTTAAAAACCTCTAAGGATGGAGATTCCACCACCTCCCTAGGTAACCCATTCCAGTGCTTCACCTCCATCCTAGGGAAAAACTTTTTCCTAAAATCCAACCAAGACCTCCCCCACTGCAACTTCAGACCATTGCTCCTAGTTCTGTCATCTGCCACCCCTGAGAACAGCCTAGCTCCATCCTCCCTGCAACCCCCCTTCAGTTAGTTAAAGGCCACTATCAAATCCCGCCTCATTCTTCTCTTCTGCAGACTAAACAAGCCCAGTTCCCTCAGCCTCTCCTCATAAGTCATGTGCTCCAGCCCCTAATCATTTTCGTTGCCCTCTGCTGGACTCTCTCCAACTTGTCCACGTCCTTCCTGTAGTGGGGGGCCCAAAAGTAGACACGGTACTCTAAATGTGGCCTCACCAATGCCAAATAGAGGGGAATAGAGGGGAATAATCACTTCCCTCGATCTGCTGGCAATGCTCCTACTAATGCAGCCCAATATACCATTAGTCTTCTTGTCCTGGATGTGGTGAATGTGAATGTGGGAGGTGGGAAGGGGATTAGTGTTCCCACATGCTGATTTGTTGAAGAGGATTCTGGACTCATCCTTTCTGAACTGAGATTCTGGTTTCATTGAGATGAGGGTTAATTTGGAGTCACTGCAAGGAAAGACAAGGAGCGATTCCAGGTGAACAGTGGCGCAAGTGAGATCAGCACCTTTCCCTGTGGGGAGGTGGTTTCATTAGCTGCTCTAACCTGAGAGCTGTGGTTGTTACTAAAGGAGGGAAAGGTCCTCAAACTCTCTGCCCCTCTCTCACCCCTTTATTGCATTTCAGTCTCTGGCTCCCAATCAGCAAGTAGGCCCAGTAAAGAGACAAGTTATTTAAAAAACTCTGTTCACTTTACCAAAATGTTCTCCTGATTCCCAAAGGGCCAGCCACGTCACCAGATCAATATTAGTTGGGATCTCACCCAAAACACCACGCTGCCAGCCAATCCTTTAGTAGTCAAAACTAAAGGTTTATTATAAAAGGAAAGAAATGAACAAGGTGAGAGATGTTGAATGATTAAAGCAATCAGATACATGCAAAGGACTTCAAAGTCCATAACTATCAGATTCTCAGCGATATTGGGGAGTCTGCAGGCTGGTACAGTTCCTCTGAATCCCATCCAGTACCTGGATGGATATGTCAGTCCTTTGTCCAAAGCTTCAGATGTGGAGAAATTGATCCAGAAGGAAGAAGCAGGAATGAAGACAAAATGGAGATGGTGCAGCTACCTTTATATCCTTTTTTGCCATGTGACTTGTACTTCCTTTGTCCCAAACACAGCCATACAGCACATGGCATGGAAAACCCACTGAGTGCCCCATCCCTGGGCATGTTCTTACATGTCCTGATGACTCATAAGGTGTAGCCCCTGGGTTCTTTCACTGGATTCATTGTTCAGTTGATTTCTTTTGATGAGTCATCCCTTTTTAACCTGCTCCAGTCTTTTTGAGCTTTTGGGTCCTAGGCCTTGCCCCTGCTCATCTCACCCAGTTCTGGCAGCTGGCTGGAGCCAGAAGGTAAAATATTCAAAGCTAATAGTTCCAGGATTTACAGCCTTAAAGTGTTTACCAAGAGATGGCTCACAGTTAGCCATTCTTCTTCCCTTCTGGCTTGTTTTCCTCATGGAGCCCTCCTTTAAACTAACCCAAATTCTTCATATAGTAAACATGCCAATAACCAGGTCAACATAGTGTCTATATCAGTATGACAGAGCAGCTCCAACTCCACACCAGGGGGTTGGAGAAATTGGACTAAGAGACCCCTGGGAAATAGGAGAAGTGGGGTCACTGGGAATTAGGGGAGAGAAGGTTTTGTGGATCTGGAGTTGTGGGACATCACAGCCTGTTAACACAGAATCTCTGCCGAGGCTCTGTTAATGTGGAGCCTGCACTCCATTATTACTGTCCAGTTTCATTTTATTTTACATACCTTCTCCTTCCCTCTCCACTGCTCACTGCCTACCATCCCCACACCATTCAAATACACACACACGTCTTCCCTTCCCACTCTGATCAAACCCACTGTTTTTTTATTCTTTATGTTCCTCCCAGCCACAGCAACCTCTTCCCTGGTGCAAATATGCACTTTCTTGGTTATGCCTGTGACTCTCACAGCATCCCAGTGCAAGAGGGTCAATAGTATCTGATAGTGAGTTTCAACTGGCCTGACCAGAGTGTATCCCACTCCCTAATGTCTTAACCTGTATTTAAAAGGTGTCATGTAAGAGATCAGTAGAAAGCTAATGGCATAATGTTCATTAATATTATTGTATGGCACATGTATGAAGGACAAATGCAAGATTACAGATATATGGGAATGATATTCTTAAAGCGTGTCTGTCAGGCAGGGTTGAAGGTAATCCATCCTAGACCAAGGCAGGTGGTATTTTCAAGGTCCATTAAGAGCCAATGGGAATGCAATTTACAAAAATGATAAACAAAACCATCAAACTAACAAGGGGCAGAGAGAACCACTCAGCATCATGGCAGGGGAGGATCTCACAGGAACAGGACAATTTGCATTTTAGCAAACACCCATCAGGGGAAGAATCATAGAATCATAGAAGACTGGGGTTGGACGGGACCTCAGGAGGTATCTAGTCCAACCTCCTGCTCAAAGCAGGACCAATCTCAGCTAAATCATCCCAGCCGGGATTTGTCAAGCCGCAGCTTAAAAACCTCTAAAGATGGAGGTTCCACCACCTCCCTAGGTAACCCATTCTAGTGCTTCACCACCCTCCTAGTGAAAAAGTTCTTCCTAATATCCAAGCTAGACCTCCTCCACTGCAACTTGAGACCATTGCTCCTTGTTGGGTCATCTACTACCATTGAGAACAGCCTAGCTCCATCCTTCCTGAAACCCCCTTTCAGGTAGTTAAAGGCTGCTATGAAATCCCTCCTCATTCTTCTCTTGTGCAGACTAAATAAGCCTACTTCCCTCAGCCTCTCCTCATAACAAAATCATTTTTGTTGCCCTCCGCTGGACTCTCTCTAACTTCTCCACATCCTTTTTGTAGTGGGGGGGTCCCAAAACTGGACACAATATTCCAAATGCAGCCTCACCAATGCCGAATGGAGGGGAATAATCACTTCCCTCGATCTGCTGACAATGCTCCTACTTATGCAGCCCAATATGCTGTGAGCATTCTTGGCAACCAGGGCACACTGCTGACTCATATCCAGCTTCTTATCCACTGTTACCCCCAGGTCCTTTTTGGCAGAAATGCTGCCTAGCCCGTCGTTCCTCAGTCTGTAGCTGTGCATGAGATTCTTCCAACCTAAGTGCAAGACTCTGCACATGTCCTTGTTGAACCTCATCAGATTTCTTTGGCCCAATCCTCCAATTTGTCTAGGTCCCTCTGTATCCTATCCCTACCTTCCAGGGTAAATACCATTTCCCCTAGCTTAGTGTCATCTGCAAACTTGCTAAGGGTGCAATCTACCCCATCCTCCAGATCATTAATGAAGATGTTGTACAAAACTGGCCCCAGGACTGACTCCTGAGGCACTCCGCTTGTGACCAGCTGCCAGCTAGACATCGAGCCATTGATTACTAACCGTTGAGCCCAATGAAAGCTTGTGTATCTCACCACCAGAAGCTGGTCGAATAAAAAATATTACTTGCCCACCTTGTCTCTCTGTTTTAGCAAATGGTCATTTGTCTCATAATCCTCAATGAATCTTAGCTACATTTTGTCAAACTAATATCCAGTTATGTGACCATGTGGCCTTCAGAAAAAAGGGAAAAACTCACATCATAGAGTGATATAACATACTTTTAGTTTCACAGAATCAAAGAATCATAGAATATTAGAGTTGGAAGGGACCTCAGGAGGTATCTAGTCCAACCCCCCTGCTCAAAGCAGGACTAACCTCAGCTAAATCATCCCAGCCAGGGCTTTATCAAGCCACAGCTTAAAAACCTCATGTAAAGTGAAGTTCCAGAGCAGGTTACATCTGATGCCCCAGAATCAGGACAGGAGATTCTCCCATTGCGTTCTCCTCTAATCTGATCAAATATGCTTCACTCAGTGAAGTCTCATTATTATTGTGTTTTTTACAGAAGATTTAGAATCATCATAATGGGAACAGCAGTCCATATTTCCACAGAAAAAAGCCAAGAAGTGTTTTTGTATAAAGATGGAAAGGGGGATTTAAACTATGAATGATCACACTATTTGTGGGATCCATTCAAATTCCCCTTCCAGCTCTGTGCCATTTTCATCTCCAGCCCTAGTGAGTCTGATTTAAGATGAAAGAAGTCAAAACAAGACTCTGAAACACAGAGAAGGGCTAGTAGGATGATTAGAGGAATGGAGAACTTACCTTATGAGAGGAAACTGAAGGAGCTTTGCCTGTTTAGCCAAAGAAAACAAAGACTGAGAGGAGATGTATTGCTCTCTGCAAATACATTGGAGGGATAAACACCAGGGAGGAGGAGTTAAAATTTAAGTTAGGGCCCAGTGTGGGAACAAGAACAAATGGATATAATCTGGCTTTGACACCTCCCGGAGCACAATATGCACTGTGGGAACACAGTGTCCCCTTTAACTCTCTGGATAAGGGCACCTCTCACACTGCTCTGCTAATGACAAGCAGCCCATTCAGACTTTGCTCTCACACAACCATTAGCATGTGAAGGCAAACCCAAAGTACATGCAGGCTCCCATGGCCACTCAGCAAATCCACCCAGCTCCAGCTCCTTGCTCCCCAGAAATGTACTGTCTTACATTGCTCAAAACGTTCTTGATTGGTGTCAACTCATTAATTCATTCACCCCTTCATCAAAGGATATACACAGCCTTTGAAATCTGAGCACATTCCCCAACACTTTAGCCAAACTCGCTGGTAAAGATTAAAAACATTAAAACATTAAAATAAGTTAATTAGCTATGGAAAGATAGATTTTAAGTTTTAGGCATATAAGTCAGAGTTGGTTATATAAGAAATAAAAGGTAAAATCGCAGTCCACATCCTAAACTTTATCAGACTAAACAAACTTTGAGTCAAGCAGTTTTTCTCACCCTACTGGATGTTGCAGGCAGAATTCAGTTCACCGTTCATACTAACTAGAAAGTATTCTAGATAGGATCATCCCCTTCCCCCAGTTCAGGAAGGCTTCTCTTTATCTTTCCAAATGATCTTGTTTCCAGGTGTCAAGATGGGGGAGGAGAGAGGGGAAGGGATGATGTCATTGTCCCTTATTTTATGCCCTCTTCCAGGTGCTGGAAAGATCCTTGCTCTGTCATGGCGGTTAGACAGTTGCCATCACTATGTGCTCTCTCAGGAGTCTTTGGGAGGGGCCAACTGGGAGAGTAGATTCTCCTTAATGGGCGAACAACATAGGGCTGGCTAGTCCTGATGTAGATCTGTCTCATGGGTGTGGCTCCTTAGTTGCCAGTGAAAGGCTAGCTATTAGCCTCTGAGAGCTGAGGACACTGCATCACGGGCCACTTTGGGGGGTGGAGTGGCAGAATGTGAAGAAGATAAACTCTATGTGGCTCAGCCAGAAGGTAGCACTTCTGGGGTGATGCAGGAGGAGGGAATCCCTGCGAATCACCTCATTGCCTTCCGGTCTCCCAGAGGCTGAAATGACACTTTATACAATCCTGCTCCTGCACTTTGTTATGTTTAAATATATCTTAAATGAGGAAAAGGGTACAAAAAAATCACCTTCAGCACACCCCAGGGCAACGTGTGAGCAACTGGGAAAGAGAAAGGGTGAACGCACTGGCTCTAACAGTCAC
Organism: Emydura macquarii macquarii; assembly: GCF_026122565.2. Lineage (NCBI taxonomy): Eukaryota > Metazoa > Chordata > Testudines > Chelidae > Emydura > Emydura macquarii. Next base: position 234,015 of record NW_027133141.1, on the reverse strand, counting down.
TTTGCGGTAGGAGGAAGAGTATAAAATGTGATGGTCCAGATGGGCTTCGACTAGGATATGGCGGTTAAGTCATGAGGAAATGTGCTAGATAACCCTGGATATTACACAAGGCTATGTCGTTACTGCAAGAGTAGTTGTGTTTTTACATCAGCATAGCTAACTCAAGCTACCCAACTCCATGGAAAATCCTACTGGAGATGAGGCCCAGGAAGATTTTATATTTATAAGGGTAACCTCAACTAGCTAGATCTCCCACACCTTGAACTGACGGACATTCCTGGTAGGAGAGGCACATATTCCCATGACTCATAGACCACGGAGTTTACAGAAAGGATGATGGATTCACCACAAAGAAAGGCTAGCTGCAAAGACAAAAGTGGGCAGCCAAAGGGGGAGCTGAGAGCCACAGTGAAGAAAATGGTGTAAACAGCCTTAAAGATCTTGACGACAGAGTTAGGAATAGTATTATAAAAATCATTTGTCAGCCCTCAGTAAAGTTTTTATGGTTTATCATTTCTCTTGTGAATTTTCCGATGTGCATTAAGGATTGAGCTGTGATTGAATTTTTTCCTGCACTCACTGCATTCGTAGGGCCGCTCCCCCGTGTGGATTTTCTTATGTGCAATAAAGTTTGAGTTTTGCCTGAAGGTTTTCCCACACTCGCTGCATTCACAGGGGCACGCCCCTGTGTGGATTCTCTGATGCGTAAGAAGGTGTGAGCTCTGAGTGAAGTTTTTCCCACATTCACGGCATTCATAGGGCCTCTCCCCTGTATGCATTTTCTGATGATTATCAAGTCGTGAGTGATCAGGAAAGCTTTTCCTGCACTCATGGCATTCATAGGGCCTCTCTACTGTATGGATTCTCTCAGGATTAATAAGGGATGAGCGTCTATGGAAGTTTTTCCCACCCTCAGAGCATGTGTTTTTTCTCACTGTGGTGAGGATTCTGCGCTGGCTTCTGGTTCTCTTGAGGTCTTTGTGATCTGCCTGACAATTAACAGATTTACCCACTTTCTCGCTTGTTTGCTTTGTCTGCTGCTTCTCTGGCCTGTGCTGATTCTCACCAGATTTTCTTTGCTCAAGACTTCTGGATGCATTCCCTTTGGATCTTCACCTGTGTGATTGCGCTTGCTCAGCAGCCGTCTGCTGAAGAGTCTGCTCCCCGTTCTCACTCACCGTCCCATCACCTGCTGGGGTAGAGAGAGAAACCTCAGAAACAGGAATGGAAAATGGGGGAGGAAACCTAAGTAAATGCTGAAAAAAATCAGGAACTGAATTCGCCAAATTTTTCCCTTTCGGGAGCGAAAAGGGGATGAATTCTGCTTCCACATCCTATCCAAACACTCAGGATGACAGGAGGCCAGGCAGGGAGCTACTGCCAGGTGTTATCAGGATGGGTAGGAATCCATGAGCGATATCTGCCCTGAGAATACAACACACGGTAGGCACAACCCTGAACTGAGAGAGTTCACATGACTTTTTAGGGAATCCCCGCTCTTTCCATCAAGCACTGACAGTTTTTGAGTTGATTTAACTTTTCCTCACCTGTGCAGGCACCTCACAGAATCCCTTGTTCTTCTGAGTTCTGGGTTTCTGGGACCCATGGCTCTTCCCTTTTTTCCAGCTGGAAGATCACATCAGGTTTGGGAACTGGAAACCCTGCTCAGGGGAAAGAAAACAAGTGACATCAAGTGAATTCATGGGCCGCTTTTCAGAAAAAGTGTTCTATTATTTTAACCCCAGCCCAATTTAAAGCAGTAAAAACCAGGGCCAGCTTCCACATTGCTCACAAGTGCTGGACACTCTGCTTTTTAGGGATTTAACCATCCACATCTCTCCTGTTAACACACAGAGCCAGACACTCATAAAAGGGGCTCCTAAAACACAGAGAAGGCAATTCCATGTCCCAGACAGAGGAGACTTCAGACAGAGGGAAAGTCCCACTAGAAATGCTTCTTTCTGACAGAGAGAGGACCAGAGACAAGATGCCATAGGAAACCTGGAGCAGGTGAGCACTGGCTGGCGGAGTTCAACACAGTAAGGAAGAAGAGGGAGCACAAAGGTCCCAGAATACAACTTGTCAGGGGTGTTATATGTCAGGAAAGCACATTTGGAGGAAATAAGAGACTCTAGTAAGTCAAGTGTAATGGAAGAGAGTATGAATATCCCCCTGTATGTGAATAACTCCAGTCAATTAGATTCTATCATTTAGGAGCAACAGCTTCTAATTCCTCTGAGAAAGGAGAATGTGAAAAAGAAGAATCAGATTTCAGGAGGGACTGATTCAAAGATCCCAGGAACCTGCAGAGAAGACAGATTGCGGTTGCTGCAGATGGAGAGTGGGTGAAGTGAGAGACCCTTTCAGTCCCCAGAAGTTTCCCTACCAACCAATGACATTACATGGTGTACGGTTGCTGGTGAGTATTTGCTTCAGATTGGGGGGCTGTCTGTAAGCCAGGATGGGTCTGCCGCCCACTGCCTGAGCGAGAGATGGATCATCTGCTAGGATAGGTTGTAGATCTTTAATGATGTGTTGGAGAGATTTTAGCTGGGGACTGAAGGTGATGGCCAGTGGGGTTCTGTTGTTTTCTTTGTTGGGTCTGTCCTGTAGTACTCACCAGCAACCATACAAAAAAACACTACAAAATATCCTACCCAGGAACCTATCCCTGCAATAAACCCTGTTGTCAGCTCTGCCCACACATCGTCTCTAATGACATCATCACTGGTCCTAACCACATCAATCACACCATCAGGGGCTCATTCACCTGCATATCCACTAATGTTATATATGCTATCATGTGCCAGCAATGCCCCTCTGCCATGTACATTGGCCAAACTGGACTATCACTACACACAAGGATAAATGGACACAAATCAGACATAAAAAATAATAACATCCATAAACCAGTGGGAGAACACTTTAATTCCCCAGGGCATTCTGTCTCTGACCTGAAAGTTGCTGTACTTCTCCAAAAAAACTCCAAAAACAGACTTCAAAGAGAAACTGCTGAGTTAGAAATGATCTGCAAACTTGACACATTCAAACTGGGATTAAACAGAGACTTGGAGTGGCTGTCTCACTACCGAAGGTAAATTACTTTGCTCACCCATTCTCACCTCCTTCTCAATGGTCATCATTAGGTCTTAAGTACCAGACTCCATCTCCCCCATTGTTCTCAATGCACCTGGATATCTATAAGATGCCTCTGTGTTACCTATTTTCTGTATTACTGCATCTGAAGAAGAGAGCTGAAGTCTCTCGAAAGCTTATGCCTGCAAATATTAAATTTGTTAGTCTTTAAAGTGCCACAGAACTCTCGTTGTTTATACATAAAGATGTGTGTGTGTGTTATGTATGTCATGCTAATTTACATGTATAAAGTTCAGAGCATATAAAGATTGCTGTCAGAGATAGCAGACTGCTCCCCTTGGCTCCCAATCATTACAAGTTAATATGCAGATGTCAGATCAGCCATTGTCTCTCCAGGGCGCTCTAGTCATACATGGACAGTTCTTGGTAGTAGATCCATGCCAACCAAGACAGTCCTTCCCTGTTACACCAGCAGCCATTATTTCCCATGCCCCAGAGTAGGAATTAACTTCTTCACACCCAGTAGGTAACAAGGCAAAGGGAGATGGAAAGCTGAGTCATACATATTATTAAGAAAACAATAATACTACAGAAATTCACAAATTCTCCACAGGGAGGCATGGTCCACGTGAAGGGCAAGGATTATGAATCGTAGAAATGTAGCGTTGGAAGGGAACTTGAGAGGTCATCTAGTCCATCCCTCCATGCTGAGGCAGGACCAAGTATATCTAGACCATCCCTGACAGATTTTGGCCTAAAATGTTCTAAAACACCTCCAGTGATGGGGATCCCACAGTCTACTTGGTAACCTCTTCCAGTACTTACCAATCCTCATAGTTATAATTTTGTTCCCTAATATTCAACCTAAATCTGCCTTGCTGTGTATTAAGACAAATACTTCTTGTCTTACCCCAGTGGACATAGAGAACAACAGATCACTGTCCTCTTTGTAACAGCCCTTAACATATAGGGAGATTGTTACCAGGCTCCCTCTCAGACTTCTTTTCTTACAACTAAACATGCCCAGTTCTTTCAACCTTTCCTCACAGGTCATGTCTGAGGATAATGGGATAGTTTTGTAGAGGTTTACATCTGAATGGATATGAGCAAGGGAAGATTGCATTTGTCAAGGTGGGAGAAAAGGATGTTGCGGTAACTGAGATGGGGTTGATCACTTGCACAAGAGCTTTAGCTGTGTGGATGGGTAGCAAAAACTGTATCTTAGGGATGTTATGCAGAAAGAAAATGCAAGATGTAGACATAGGTAGGATGTGAGGACCTAGGGGGGTGTTCGTGGTGAGGATGATACCCAAAGTATGGGCTTGAATGACAGGCAGGAGAGGGATGCTTTCCATAATTATAGAGAAAAAAGAGATGGAGGGAGAATTTAGAGCTCTGGTTTAGTCATTTGAGCTGTTGAGCTGTTGTGGGTAGATAGGCATTTAAAAGGAGAGATTAGAGAGACAGGCTGGGATTTTAGTTTGGACAGAAGGAGACGGGTCTGGAGTAGATTGGTAGATCTGAGAGTCTCCAGCATACAGTTGGCAGTTGAACTGGTGTTTGTGGATGAAATTACCCAGTGATCAGGGGCAGATGAAGAAGAGACCGAGGAACCCCCACAGGAAGTTGGAGCAGAGATGAGAAGGATCCTCCCAAGGACACGCTGAAGGAGAGATTAGAGAGGCAGATGAGAATCAGGAGAGGACAGAAGAAGATGAGGTTTCAGGAAGAGGAGACTGGTCAGTGGTGTCAAAGGCCACTGACAGGCCAAGGAGGATGAGGATGGAGCCCTGGTTCTGAGCTGGGTCTAGCGACAGGGCATTACAGTCTTTGGCAAAAGCTGTCTCAGTGGAGTGTCCCCAGTCACTGCCTCCCTGAAACATTCCTGTTTCCACCAGACCCTCCTCGCTCCCTAGAGCTACCACCCTCTCCTCTCCCCCCTCTCCCCAGTGTGCCACACTCCCAGGTAACCCAGATTTTGTATCCAATTCTCCCTCAAAATCAGTACCACTGCTGGGCTACCCACCCCCTTTTCCCCATTCCCAGTATCCCATTTCCCCAGGCCACCCCACTACCAGTTCCCAGGTGCTCCTGTCCCTGACTGCTTCTTCCTTCTCTTGACCCAACCCTCCCTGATTCCCTCTAGCCCTAATCCTCCACACAGTCCTCTCCTTCCTCCTACTGCTTCGGGGCACCCCATGAGCACCAGCTCCCCATCGGCTTCTCCTCATCCACTGCTTCCTGCTCTCTTTGATCCCAAGGATTCCTAAATAGGACCCTCAGACTGTCTCTTGTCACCAGATGGTCCCACCTGGCTGTCACACTCTCCGCACCTTTGAGAAGTTATTATAACAGAGTCCCAGCTCTGCCGTTGTTAAGATTCAGCATTACTTGTTGTTTAAAGGTTGACTAGTCTCATTGCTCTAAAAATCCACATTCTTACTCAGATTTTATTCACATTTGCTGCTCATCATAGGGGTGCAGGACAGATTTATTGGCCCCATATGGGATTATGTCATCAAGGGATTATGTGATCCCCCCCAAAGAAAAGCAGCCTTTTACAAAAATCACCTGGCTCTGGTAACATTTTGTTGCACACATCTGGGACTGAAACTATGATTTAAATTACCCTCAACTCATCTCTGTGACTTGGTATTTATCTCCGCTAGTACACGGCCCCCTCTGTCTCTTTGGGGAAGCAGTGTTGAAAATGTGAATAACTGAAGAATTTGAAACGTCACGCAGGCACGCGCCTATCTGAGAAATCCTAGCGATGGAAATGCACATGGGCAGCAAACTAACTGGCTCCGGTAACAAACAGACATAGGGTTTTTAGCAATCTGCTTTCACAGCTGGCACAAGAGGACATGTTATGGCCATTGAACCTGAGCTATGTCCATGTATTCAAGTCTGAGCCATACCTTGGTCTGCTTTCAGAGATGGTGCATTCATTGTGCATTTCTCTTACAAGAGTTCTCTTCAAGAGTTCCTTTTGGAAGTTTTGCCACCAGATACCAAAATGTCTGGGTTAAGAGCAATATTTTAAAGAGCTCTAAAATCCACATGCAGACTGTGGCCTGGTCCGCACTTAACAGCTTTGCCGATAGCTCTGTGGATTAGGGGTGCGACAAAAAAAAAATCACACCACTAACGGACATAGCTATGCTGGCAAAAGATCTAGTGTAGACACAGTTATAGTGGCAAAAAGTCCATTTGGGGAAAAAAGAATTAAATGCCCATAAATGACATTAATGCAAAGTTGATGTTGCCCAGAGCTTCCTCCCGCCTTTCCAGCATGTGGATTGTGACTAAATTGAAATCTGTGAAAACCAGGAAATGAAGAGTCGAAGAATCTGCTGCCCCTGCAACACCAACTTAACTCTGCCCCCAGCTGCAGAGCTGACAATAGGAATGGTTCAGTCAGGGTCATGCAAAGGTTAACCAACTACCAGAGGAATCTCCATGTCTTCAAGTCAAGGCTGCATGCCTTTCTGGAAGATGAACTGCTAAGAGGGATAATGGACCAACTACATCCAGACTGCCCAGGAGTGGGCTAGATAGTGGAAAACACTTATTTTTTAGGGGGATATCCGGGACTGGGAGTGTGTTGGGGGTGCTCTACAATAGTAACCTAGGCTGGTGAGAACCAGAGTATGACCTGAAAAGTTCCAGAGGAGTAGCCGTGTTAGTCTGTGTACAGCAAAAACAACAAGAGTCCTGTAGCACCTTAAAGACTAACAAATTTCTGCGGGCATAAGCTTTCGTGGGCTGCAACCCACTTCGTCAGATGCATGAAGTGGAAATCAAAGATAAGAGATATATATATACATCTGTATCTGTGCGAATTTTTTCATGAAGTTGGTAGATTTCCAATTCATACGGCTAAAATTCAGTGCCTTAGCCTGAGGTTATGGGGCAAGAGATGTTGCTTGTCAACAATCTCAGCTTGTGCACGTCAGTGGAAACACTCTATGTAAAAGTCTAGTCTGTTGTTTCGATCATCAGGAAGGACTCAATGCAGAATTCTTCATCTTGTAGCGTTGGTAGGAAAGTATCTGTGGGTTAGTGTGTTGTTCAGTGGTGTGGTGGAAATATTCCTTGAGTCGGAGATAGCGAAAGTAGGATTCCAGGTCACCGTAGAACTGTATCATGTGTGTGGGGGTGGTGGGGCAGAAACAGAGTCCCCGAGACAAGACAGACTCTTCTGCTGGGTTAAATGTATAGCTGGATAGATTTACAATATTTTTGGATGAGTCAAGGATATCACAGTTGTGGTCCCTTGTGGCATGTAGGAGCTTAGATAGTTTAGAGTCCTTTTTCCTCTGTAGAGAAGCAAAGTGAGTGTTGTAAATGGCCCGTCTTGTTTCTGTAAAGATCAGCCATGTGGAAGTTTCTGTGGAAGTTTGGCTTTTCATGAGATTTTCCAGCATAGAGAGTTCTTTGTGCTGGCAGGCCACAGTTACACACAGACACTTGGGGGACAGGTACCTGCATACAGGTGGCTGTTAGTGAGTGGCCCAGTTTGGGAACTACAGCAGCAAGACATTGCAGGGCACTCAGGTTGCAGGAGAGGCAGTGACAGAACTTAAAACACAGCAGAGTAGAAGTTGCACTATGGGGTGACATGAACCTTAACCCTTCATTTCCCCTCCCAAAACCAAAGGAAAGGGAATCCTCACCCAGCAAAGTCACATTCTCATAGGTCTCCCGCATGACATCTTTGTAGAGTGCTCTCTGGGCAGGGTCCAGCAGAGCCCACTCTTCCCTGGTGAAACACACAGCCACCTTGTTGAAGGTCATCAGCCCCTGAAAGAGCAAGAGTCCAACACTCAGCACCTGCTGCCCCACTGACAACCCCAGTATCCACGGGGCAGCAGAGCCAACTAAATGTAAACTCTGGAATGCTCACAGGCAGCAGAATCCCACCCTTACCCTTTTCAAAGCAGCCAGGAGGCATCTGGGTGAGGGGAGCCTTCATGGTAGTCTCTGTGTGATGGGGTGTCCGCCCCCAAACTTCATGGATCTGTTCCCGGAATCTAGGGCCCATGTGAAACAAGTCCTAGCAGTTTTGTCACACCCTGGCCCCTTTTTGTCCCCCCTGGGTGTTTCCTGCCCTCTCCCACCTCCAGACCAACTCTCCAGAAGTTCCTGCCTCCTATGAATTTGCTGCTTCTGTCTCCCTTGACCAGGAACCCACCAGCAACTCTCCAGTAATCCCTACCTTAAACCAGCTCCAATGCAGCCATTTCCCTTCCCTGTCCCACGGGAGGCTGGGATGAGCTGCAGCAAACCTTGGACATGACTCTGCAGCCTCGGGGGGGGGGGGGGGGTGAAAAGGAAATTGGGAGCAATTCAGAGCAGGATTTAGTTAACATCACAATTCCCCCCAGCGTTTTTCTCTGCAGACAAACCTTGTCGATTCCGCCATGCTGAGGAAAGGCTGGGTCTCAGCCAAGTGCAGGTGCTGGCCAGTTGAGGCAGTCTGGCTTGCTGGGTCTATCACAGTGCAGGCAGGGAGCTGTGCGGCCAGGAAACATTTCAGTCAGGAGGGAGACGGCATCGGGTTTCTGCCCAAGCAAGGCGACTGCTAGGAGACAGAAGCCTAACCAGGGATGCCCTCGCTGGATCAAGCAGGGGGAACACAGGTGTCGTTCCCTGAACTGTGACACTGATTTGATATCAGTATCTCCCCCGCCAGCCATTCACATAGGTGGAGGGAGGCTGGGGCGACGCTTTCACAGGAGAATGGAGGGCACAGAGGAGCCAGGGTATTTCAGAAATTTCCATGATTTGTCACTGGCCAATAATGGCTCCTGACCCACCCCAGAGGTGGCCACATCTCTGTGCTGGGGGAAGGAAACCCTCCTGAAGACCATTCCTCATGAGGTTTTGGGATCCTCTGGTCACAGTCATAGGGTTTGAAGCCAGAAGGGATCACCTGATCTTCTGGCCTCTCCTTCTGTATCTCACTAAACCCAACCACTGAAACGAGACTAAACAGCCCACAGGAGCCTAAGTGACTATGCACTGGGTGGCGGGGAAGAGGAGGGACTGCGGGGGGCTGATGGCTGAGGCCCCTGGAATGGCAGGGAAATGACAGAGTGAGACAGACCCAGCCAATCATGGTGAGTGACCCACACACGGCAGAGCAAGGCCAACCTCCTCCCTGTCACTGCCCGTCTGATATGGGGGAAATTCCTTCCTGACACCACACATGGAGACCAGTTAGATCAAGAACCAGCCAGCCAAGCACCCATGGGAGGGAATGCTCGGTGCCACCTCAGTATCCCGGCCCACCCACCCAGCCCCGGCCGCCTCTGATGCTTCAAAGGAAGGAGACAAAAAAACCCAAAATATATTTGGGCAGGGAGGCAACTCCTTCTTCACAGCTGCAGGGGCCGGCTTAAGCAGGTGCTCTGGGGAATGTAAGATGTAGACAGGAAGGGAGACTCAGGGCTGCTCAGCTCTGACCCCTACCATGACAAGCAACCCTGGCACACAATGCAACTCCGAAATCTCTCCAGCTCTTGCGTAGAGCTAATTAACTTATTTGGCCCCCGGGGGGAGTGAACCCCTCATCCTACCCCATGTGGGGAAAAGGAAAGGGTTCAGCTACCTGTCTGGGTAGCAGCTGGGAGACCCTGACCCCCAAATATGGGGAGCCTCTGGCTGTGTACTAAATATGGGACACATCACTTTAATCAGCCAACATTTTTATGGAGCTAACAGGGGACACATGATTCTCAAATGAGAGGGCAAAGCGGGTCATCGGTGAATCCAGCCCCCCACAATCTCCACTATGGAGAATGACTCGGGGTGACCAATTCCCCCCCCCCCCCCAAAAAAGAGGAAGTTGCTACAATTAAAAGACAAAGGGAACAACTCCACACCTGAGAGGATTTTTAACTGATATTCGATAATTACATAGAAAATGGCAAAATCTGAGGTTTGACATCAGTGATCACCAATTAAAGGAAAAAGGTGGAAATTAAGGCATTTTGGATCAATTTTCACTAATTAGAGAGGAAATTGGGAAAACATTAAGGGATTTTACATCAATAATTGATAACAGATAGAGGTAAAATGTGAGCTAATGTATTATCAATATTTTATAAAGAGAGAGAAGAACATTACCAAGGATTTTGTATCAAGATTCAGTAATTTGAGAACAGGGCCAGACGGAAGAGATTTTAGGTTAACATTTTATAATTAGAAAAAGAGGGAAAGTCTCAGAGCACGTAAATTAGTAACAGATAACGAGAGGCATATGGGGCGATCAATTCAGTGTATTTTACATCAACCTCTGAGACCTGGGATTTTCTAGCGTTATTAAATATCTCACAGGAAAAGTGGAAAAAAACAGAAAGGATTATATATGGATGTTCAATAACCAGAGCAATAGTTCCCCATCATGACCACTGACAGGGCAGCAGGGAGCCCTTTGGGAAGCTATTTAAGAAAGCCAGGGGAGGAGGCCTGGAGCGGGAAGGCTCCCAGGCAGCAGAAGGGGATGGGCTGGAGGTTGGGGGGCTGTGCTGGGGTGAGGCAGCAACTGGGACTGAGTAACCTGGTTCTGGGCAGTCTCCATGGGGGAAACTTGCTCCTCCTATGCCCCTTCCATGCCCCATCGCTGGCAGAGAACAGCCACCCCATCCCCACCCCATGGGCAGCTGTCTCTCAAGGCCCTCCCATTCTGCACCCTTGAACCCCTTTCCATTCACAGACCAACTCAGGGCAACAATTTTCCCATGTAAACAGGGGGAATTTGCTGCAGACAGAATGGGCAGGAAAACACCCCAGATCTGACAGGATTTGAAACTGGTATTTGAGGGGGAAAAAATCAGGCAAACTCTTCGACAGAGAGTAGAGAAATAGTCAATAATCTGAAAGAAAAAAGGGGAGAATCACATGCTTTTTATATCTGCATTTGACAGAGAAAAATGGGGAAGATGTGGAGAGAATTTTATCAATATTTGAGAGAGAAATGGCAAAATCATTTTCCGGCCTGTCAAATTCAGATGCGATTTCATCACACACACACACGCACCCCTCCACCATGCTCGCTTTGTGAACCCTTCTCTTCTCATCCTGGCATTTCCCGACAACAAAGAGATGGTTAAATCCACTGCCTTACACTCCCTCTCGTTCTTCCCTCCCTGCCATCTTCTGACACACAGGGGGAAACCCCATCAAGGATCTGCCCACTGCCCCCCACTTTGCCTCTGGAGCAGATCCTAGCAGCAGCTGAGGGCACCGGCTTCACGGTGGTGAACACAGCTGCAATTCCCCCTGCAGACACAGGAACAAGCCGGGAGCAGATTACTAGGGGCTGTGAGATGTGAGGCTCCTGGAGTCCTTTGTACAGAGAGTCACTTTCCTGCCCATCGCTAGCACTTTCCCTGAGGTATCACTCCAGCAGCGGGAGTCACCGACTCAGGAGCTCGGCAGAGGCCAGGGCTGCCCTTGGAGGCTAATTCTAGCCAGAGAGATTCCTCGCCTCGATGGGGCCCAGAGGAGGACTTAATGAACGTCTCTCCCCAGCTCAGACATTGTGGGGAAGCAGCAGCTGCTCAGCCCAGGCTACAGTGGAGGCAGCAGCGCCTTGTACGTTACTCCCACCCAGGGTGTGCGCGGCATCTAATCTCTGCCCTCCAGACCTCTGCCTCCCTCTCCCAGCACCCACCACTCCCAGCCCCTGCTAGTGTCCCTCACTACCTCCGCAGACTGCAGCACGCCCCGGGACAGGGGCTTTCTCTGCTCCGCCTGACCAGCCAGGAAAAGAGGCAGGGCTGTCAACAGTGAGATCCCAGAGGAAACACGTCCCTTCCACACAGAATCTCATGCCCTGGTGGCTGGCGGCCCCCTGACCAGTCAGCACACGCCCTGGTCTCAGATCCCCTTCCCCCCACATCCCACAACCCATCTCAGGTCCCTCCCCCCATGGGTACACATTCCCATCTCCGATTGCCTCCACCACCTTGGACACACATGCCCTGCTGCCCCGGCCTCAGCCACTGGCCCTGGTTGTCTGTACTCAGAGAAAAAGAGGATAGTGACAACAAAAAATATGATGGTAGATACCCTGGAAGGTAGGGATAGGATACAGAAGGACCTAAACAAACTGGAGGATTGGGCCAAAAGAAATCTCATGAGGTTCAACAAAGAAAAGTGCAGAGTCCTCCACTTAGGATGGAAGAATCCCATGCACAGCTATAGACTGGGGACCGACGAGCTATGCCGCAGTTCTGCAGAAAAGGACCTGAGGGTAACAGTGGATAAAAAGCTGGATATGAGTCAGCAGTGTGCCCTGGTTGTCAAGAAGGCTAATAGCATATTGGGCTGCATTAGGAGAAGCATTTGCAGCAGGTCACGGGAAGTGATTATTCCCCTCTATTCGGCATTGGTGAGGCCGCATTTGGAGTATTGTGTCCAGTTTTGGGCCCCCCACTACAAAAAGCATGTAGACAAGTTAGAGAGAGTCCAGCGGAGGGCAACAAAAATGATTAGGGGGCTGGAGCACAGGACTTATGAGGAGAGGCTAAGGAAACTGGGCTTGTTTATTCTGCAAAAGAGAAGAATGAGGGGGGGATTTGATAGCAGCCTTTAACTACCTGAAAGGGGGTTCCAGGGAGGATGGGGCTAGGCTGTTCTCGGTGGTGGCAGCTGACAGAACAAGGAGCAACGGTCTCAAGTTGCAGGGCGGGAGGTCTAGGTTGGACATTAGGAAAAAGTTTTTCAGTAGGAGGATGGTGAAGCACTGGAATGGGTTACCTAGGGAGGTGGTGGAATCTCCATCTTTAGAGGTTTTTAAGCTGAGGCTTGACAAAGCCCTGGCTGGTATGATATAGCTGAGGTTAGTCCTGCTTTGAGCAGGGGGTTGGACTAGATGACCTCCTGAGGTCCCTTCCAACTCTAATATTCTATGATTCTATGGGGCAGCTAGGTCCTGCTTCCAGCACCATGCTCCCTGCGTCACTGAATCTGATGCCCCATGTGAGCCCCGAATGGTGGACTGAGCAGTGGGGGGGCTGCAGGTCCAGGAAGTCGCTGATGTTCTCAGCCCCCTTCCTCCCCGTCATGTTATTTCTCTTCATGGGCCTTGGGCAACCTACTGCAATCAGCAAACTCAGCTCCCCGCCCCTCACAGGAACCCACACCCTCACACAGAGCGGCTAGCTGCCCTCGCCACTTGCACGTGGGGAGCAGAGGATGTGGGATGTAAGGTCCGAGGCCTTGTTTTTTTGGCTAAGCTTAGACCTTGTTCCTGGGCTAAGCAGTGGCAGCCATAGTAGGAGAGACAGCAGCCATAGACTGAGTAGCGGGCGGTCACATCTTCACATTCCTGAAATTACTTCAAAATAACATAATATCTGGCTGTTAAGAAGGTGCTACTGTCCTAATAGTACCTACTACCACCAGATAAAGGCACAGATCTTAAGATGCTTAAAGAAAACTTTACTTGATAGCATTCTGTCTGGAAAGGAATCACTGATCAGCAGTTGTGGTTGTGAAATCTACACTTCTTAATGTTTTTTCTTTATGGTACCCAATTCTCTATTGTTTCTCTGAATGATTTCTGTCTGGTTGGTTCTTGGATTGCTTCTGTCTCTTGCATACCTTAAGTGTGCACTATTTAAATCAATTAAAGTGGTGGGATATGATTGGTTAAAGGACTTTTTCGTAATGGGCTAGGATTGGGGTTTTGTAGTACTTTAGTTTAAAATGATCGGTTAAGGCCCAGCTAAGCAGGACCCAAGCTTTAACTCTATAAGCTGAGGTCCAAAAGGAAGTTCTTTCCAACCTAACTCCATGACACTGCCCTCAGAGCTGCCAGATCTCAAAACCCTACCAACCATACTGTGCAGAAGCTGGAGTCCCCGGATGCTCAAATACTGACTGGCCACCAGGAGAAGTTTGTCTGCCTTATTGGGAGTGGTGAGCATTGTATGCTTAGTGTTTGTATTCTGCTTTGGTAATTGTTAATGAATAGAGAACAAGGCTATTACTGTGTAAGGTTTTTTCACTGGTAAAAGATCCTGCAAACCCAGAGAATTACATCCAGAGCCCTATGGATTTGGAATGGGTGACCTTGAGCCCTAGAGTTTGAATTGGGTAAGGGTAGGTGCCTTTCCACCTGGAGCCCTACAGATTGGGAAAGGGTGGGGATCCCTGAACCGGGTTATGCCTTGAACCCTATAGATTGGGGTAAAGGTGGAGTGCCCTAGTGTGCGGATAACACGGGATCCCACAGCCCCACGTCTGACCTGCCCAGTATGGACCAGCTGGGAACAGGGGAATTCCAGAAAGTGGCACACAGTGCCCAAAGACTCATGGGCCTATTCAGTCTAGTGTCCTACACACTCCTTGCTGGGCTGGGTCAGACCAATCGTGTGGATTACATGCCCAGCAAGTTTGCAGGTGACACTAAGCTAGGGGCAGTGGTAGATACCCTGGAAGGTAGGGATAGGATATAGAGTGACCTAGACAAATGGGAGGATTGAGCCAAAAGAAATCTGATGAGGTTCAACAAGGAGAAGTGCAGAGTCCTGCACTTACAATGGAAGAATCCCAGGCACAGCTACAGACTGGGGACCGACAGGCTAGGAAGCAGCTCTGCAGAAAAGGACTTGGGGGTTACAATGGACAAGAAGCTGGATATGAGTCAGCAGTGTGCCCTGGTTGCCAAGAAGGCTAACAGCATATTGGGCTGCATTAGTAGGAGCATTGCCAGCAGATCAAGAAAAGTGATTATTCCCCTCCATTCAGCATTGGGGAGGCCACATTTGGAGTATTGTGTCCAGCTTTGGGCCCCACACTACAGGAAGGATGTGGACAAATTGGAGAGTCCAGTGAAAAGCAACAAAAATTATGAGGGTGCTGGAGCACAAGACTTATGAGGAGAGACTGAGGTAACTGGGCTTGTTTAGTCTGCAGAAGAGAAGAATGAGGGGGGATTTGATAGCAGCCTTCAACTACCTGAAAGGGGGTTCCAGGGAGGATGGAGCTAGGCTGTTCTCAGTGGGGGCAGATGACAGAACTAGGCGTAATGGTCTCAAGTTGCAGTGGGGTAGGTCTAGGTTGGATATTAGGAAAAACTTTTTCCTTAGGAGGGTGGTGAAGGACTGGAATGGGTCACCTAAGCAGGTGGTGAAATCTCCATCCTTCAAGGTTTTTAAGGCCTGGCTTGACAAAGCCCTGGCTGGGAGGATTTAGTTGTGGTTGGTCCTGCTTTGAGCAGGGGGTTGGACTAGATGATCACCTGAGGTCCCTTCCAACCTGAATCGTCTATGATTCTACAAATGAGCCCATCTGGCGACTATCCCTGCTCCCTGCTGCTCCAGGTCAGACCAGAGGAGGGCATAATTCCCCCATATTGCACTGAGATGCATGATCCTCGCCAGTGTGGCTGGGGAAAGATTCCTTTCTGACCCCCCGCTGGAGCCTGAGAACTGAGGTGCCTGGGACATATCAGGCTCCGGAGGTGTCCCTCTGCTGTTCTTTGCTCAGTCCTGGTTTAAGACGCCTGAGCTGGAGGGAGTGGTCAAGGCTGGATTAGTGGGAAATGCCTTCTAAATTTATTTCCTGAAAGGAGAAGAAGGGAAGTTCAGTAAAAGGAGAAGCCACCCCAGAGCCGCCCAGTGACTGGATTGAGTCCATTTCTGGTGTACCTGACGGCAAACCTTCTCCTAGCAATGGGAAAATAACTTCCTGAGGGGAGTGGGGTCTATTGGTTAGAGCCAGGGGGTGATAGAAATCAGGACTCCTGGGTTCTCTCCATTCCTTTGGGGGGCAGCAGAGTCCAGTGGTTAAAGCAGGGTGGGGATGAAGTGGGAATCAGGACTCCTGGGTTCTATCCTGCCCTGTGGGAGGAGAGTGGTATCTAGTGGTTAGAACAGCGGGGAGGGTTGGGAGCCAGAACTCCTGGGTTCTGGCTTGGCTCTGGGAATGGCATCTAAGGGCTGACCGGAGGTGGGCACTGGGAGTGCGATGGAAACCACGGTTCCCGAAGGCTCCATATCACATCCCCTGGGGAGCAGGGCTGAGGCGTTCACAGACCCTGGGTCGGAACTCACAGGGTCTGGGGGCAGAACTGAGTTCCCACCTCCTCCCTCAGGACATTGTGAAAGAGAAACAGAGGAAGGTGGGAGCTTTGCCAGGCCCCATGGTTTGGCTGGGGCGTGACAAAGACCAGCCCCCCACCCGTGCAGGAAGGCAGGGGGCTTGCACAAG
Source organism: Emydura macquarii macquarii (assembly GCF_026122565.2). NCBI lineage: Eukaryota > Metazoa > Chordata > Testudines > Chelidae > Emydura > Emydura macquarii. The sequence goes on along the minus strand of NW_027133141.1, from coordinate 217,689 downwards.
GGTTTACTGAACTGAAGCAGTGGGGCTGGGAGTCAGGACTCCTGGGTTTGTCCCTGGTTGCTGGAGGGAAGTGGTGTCTAATGGTCAGAGCAGGGGGGAATGGGTGCCAAAGAGACAATATATCACTTTTCAGAGGTCATGTAGGCATAGGTTCTGCACCTTAGGGTGGCCATTCCATGTCACCCCTTTCTGTTCAAAGTTTAAGGATGTTGCACAGAGACTTGGAGAGAGACCCAAAGAGCAGAGGCTGCTGTCCTTTCATCCACCAAAACCCAGGTAAGGATTTTGATTTCTCAGACACCTCAAGCCCAACTGCCTCCTTCACTGCTGCTGCCCCATCCCAACCCCACAGGCCCCAGCAGCTGCTGCCCTTCAGCCCCAGCTGTGCAGACCATTCACTCTGCATCACCTAGATTTCTTGACTCTGAGGACCTTCCCTCTCCTCTGTCCCAAGAGACCCTCCCCACCCCACTCAGACTTGTCCATGGGCGTCTTTTCACCACGAAGGGCCATTGCAGGGATAATGGGGGTACTTTTAATGCTACGGTTTCTAAACAAATGGTGAGAGAATAGGGTTTACATGGGACAGAGAGTGAATTGAGATTGTCTCACAGGGGCGTGTGGAGTGTTGTAATCATGTTGGTCCCAGGATATTAGAGAGACAAGGTGGGTGAGATAATATCTTTTACTGGCCCAACTTCTGGTGGAAAGAGGCTTTCGAGCAGCTCTTTTCCAGGGCCATATAAGTTGATTGCCTTAATTAGAAACCGCTGCTGGAACACACCTCTCACTGTGAGCAGGATTTGAATCCGCAGAGGCAGAACCAAGTGGATTTCAAGTCCAAGTCCAAGTCCTTAACCTCTCAGCTACCATCGCTGCGAGCATGTAAAAACCCCAGAGCCAAAGACATTGGTAATGGATCACAATGCCGTGAAATTATCTGAGCTACCCAATTCAAACAGCAAACCTGGCTCCCAAACCACAGGGTGAACTTTGTTCTCTTCACCTACTCAGCTGCAGTAACCCCGAGAGAGTGCTTTTAAAAGCCTTCCCTCCAGTGGGGAAGGGGAAAGCATTCTCAGGTGGTATTTTCATTTGAACCGGGATTGTTGGTTCCTAGAACCACCCATTGCTCTTGGTGATGGAAACCTGCGCTGCCCAGAGCAGGCCAGGACAAATGTCCGCTGAAGTCAGTAATTGTCCCACTAGAGTAACAGCAGCACTGGGCAGCTGGACGGGACGCACAAGTGTGGCTGCAGGGTTGGTGGCCTCCACATGCCACTGGAAACAGGAATTCCTAGAAGAAGCAACTTTCTGCAGGGAATATGACTGCAGGGTAGGAGAGTGCTGGATGTTTCATAGATGTGACTGAGGTGTAAAGGGGGTCTCCTGCTAGCTACAGAGTGTCCAGATTGCTGTTTCTGTTAGAAATAACCAAACAGGTTGTCCCAGAGGTGGATTGGGGAGATGGAACCCTTTATTGCCTGCTCCTTCCACCTCCATGCCACGAGTGAGCAACGAGGGGGTTACTTTACAATTCTTTTCTCCATAACAGTATGTAACTGTGTACATTGCCAGCAACTCCTAATAGACCCTTATCTGGTTACATTGACACCTATAAAATGAATATTAACAACTACATAATGAATACAATTATACCCGCCCCTGTTTGTTGTTTACAGGATTACCATACAGAGGGCAGGCACAGCACCTTAAAACCTATTAATTTTACACTAACATTCTTTGAAGTAAAAGTATGCCGGGGGGAAGGAAGATAACGCTTTCTTCCCACTAAAGGCCTTGCACAGGAATGGCAATAGTGATTTTACTAGCCTCATCCCCAGCGCAGATGGCCACGAAGAGAAAAGAAGAAGAGAGATAACAGACTCTAACTAGATTTCACACCAATTAACAGAAACAAGGTTTGCCCGTGCTTGACCCTATTCCCTGTAACTTAGGCCTGACCATTTGTCCAGTTTTTAACTCTTTACTCTCCTACAGTTTCTGTTTTAGCTCCCAAGCAGCCTCCACCTACTCTCATAGATCCTTGTTACTATTTAGAGTGTGCCAGGCAGCATGAGGAGAAAATGTCCACATCTCTAATATCTCTCTTCCCTCCAGAAAACCACAAAAGCCCCTTCTTTCTCCCCAGGACACACAAAAATAAGGTGACACTCACTTATTCTGATTGATAAAGGCAGGTGTAGAGGTTATGTAATTTTGAAGAAAAAAAAAGCATCACTGATTCTTCTAACCAGCAGGATAAGGGGAAAGAAGAATGCAGACAGAGCTGGTCAGGAAAAGTCAATGTCCCAATACAAAGCTATGTAGCTGTGCGGGCCTATAATTTAAGTGTGTCGGACCCCCACGGCAGCAGATTTGGGCCTGCTGTCCCAGTCTAGGTGTGATGGAGGGGTGGCTAACAGAGCAGTGCTACTCCAAAGGGAGGTCCTTACGCAGGTCTGAATTCTGCTTATGCACATGACTTGTTTTCACCACAATTTCTGATCAGCCTAAACCAGCCACAGGGTGCACTAATTGTTAAACAAGCAGGAGATCCCTCTCCCTTTGCCGCTGTTCAGCAGAGAATTATTAGCACTGATGCACTGGGCCAGAGAGGACGGAGAGTTGAGAGATCGGGGTGGTGTGAGATGTAGGGATGCTGCCTGGGATGGCCCTAAGCTGCCAGTTCTGCTGTGCAGAGCATGAGGCAGGTGCCTGGGCCTGGAAACTAACGTGGTGCTCTGCAGGAAGATGATTCTATAGTAGAAGAAGCCATGTGATGGAAGTCATAGAACTTCCTTCTAGTTATAGGAAGGACCCTGCAGGATATTCTCTCCACTCGGAGGCACTAGGGCTTTATTTCTCCCTTTAATCATTGTGAAAGAGTTAACACCTAAGAGCACTTGTTCCTCTTTTATATGTGTAACTAATAAAGGCAGCATGGATTATTTCCAGGGCATGACAGTCTTATGACATATTCCACACAAAGTATGCCTTGTGAAGTATCATTTGAAAACTCATAAGCTACTGAATATAGTTATCCTGTTCAAATGTGTGTAACAATACTGCATGTAAAACAAGGAGGTTTTGCTACATGCTGTTACAATCCTGGGGGACATCCACAGATCGCCCTCAGAGATGGCAGGGACAGCCAACCAGATGTTCAAACCCATCACTTCTTAAGCAGCCATTTGCCAAAAAGGGAGAAGGTGTAAAAAAGTAATTGACAATTTCTCTAAGGCAGCGTTTCTCAAACTGAGGTCCCAACCCAAAAGCAGGGGTGCAAGTCTATGGTGGGGGGGCGGCTCACAGTATTGCCACCCTTACTTCTGCGCTACCTTCAGAGCTGGACGGCTGGAGAGTGGCGGCTGCTGGCCAGGCAGCCAGCTCTGAAGTCAGTGCCACTGCCAGCAGCAGCGCAGAGAGAAGGGTGCCATGTGTGTCACGTAATGGGTATGTGGCATGTAAACGGCAAATGCGTAGGTCAAAAAATTAAACTGAGGTTGGACATAAGCCAAAAGGTGGAGTGGGGGAAGAAATGCACGCGTGGAAACTGGTAAAAAACAAACATGATTAGTACAGGTACAGCGTTATTACTACAAAGGTTCTTATGAGAATCCACAGCTTCCAATGACCAAAGGGACGGGGGATCCTTACCCAGCGAAGCCACATTCTCATAGTTCTCCTGCATGACGTCTCTGTAGAGGGCTCTCTGGGCGAGGTCCAACAGAGCCCACTCTGACTTGGTGAAATTCACAGCCACCTCCTCGAAGGTCACCGGCCCCTGAAAGAGCAAGAGTCCAACACTCAGCACCTGCTGCCCCACTGACAACCCAGTATTCATGGGAGAGCAGGACCAGGAAAATGGAAGCTATGGGAGGGAAACGGTAGCACAGTCCCACCCCACTCAGAGCAGCCAGGATGCACCAAATTGAGGGGAGTAAGAAAGCCCCTCATACCCGCTAGTGGACAGAGGTCTTCACATTCATCACACACCTACTAGCCAGAGACTGATACAGGAAATTGATCCAGAAACAGCCTCCTGGTGGAAATCCCAACACCCTCCCCATAAAATAAATACATATGTAAACAAACAGCTGGAAGAAAAGGAAAGTTGATAAGAAAAAATATGGCAGAAGCTCGGAATTGTAGGAAACTGAGAAGGCAAAGCAAAGAACAAAAGGAGAAATTTCTGGCCAGCAGAATTAAGAATATTATGAAGGAGGGTTGGGGTTTTCTGTATATTTAATAAGAAAAAGACTCACAACCATGCATTGATCCATTACTGGATGATGGAAATGGCAGGATCATCAATAATAATATAGAAGTAAAAGCGTTCAATGAATAATTCTCTCCTGGATTTAGGGGAAAACAAGCAGTTGATGTAGTCATAGAATCATAGAAGATTAGAGTTGGAAGGGACCTCAGGAGGTATCTAGTCCAACCCCCTGCTCAAAGCAGGACCAACCCCAACTAAATCCTCCCAGCCAGAGCTTTGTCAAGCCAGGCCTTAAAAACCTTGGATGGAGATTTCACCACCTGCTTAGGTGACCCATTCCAGTGCTTCACCACCCTCCTAGGGAAAAAGTTTTTCCTAATATCCAACCTAGACCTTCCCCACTGCAACCTGAGACCGTTCCTCCTTGTTCTGTCATCTGCCCCCACTAAGAACAGCCTAGCTCCATCCTCCCTGGAACCCCGTTTCAGGTAGTTGAAGGCTGCTATCAAATCCCCTTCATTCTTCTCTTCTGCAGACTAAACAAGCCCAGTTCCTTCAGCCTCTCCTCATAGTCATCTGTTAATGATGATAACAATTACACTCTTTTCATTACAATAACAACCCATGAGGATGTTAATCAGCAGCTACTAAAGCCAGACATTTTTTAAACCAGCAGTTCCAGATAACTTCCATAAAATTATTTTAAAAAAGCAGGCTGAGGAGCATTCGGAATCATTAATGTTGATTTTCAATAGGTCTGGGATCACTGAAACTCCAGAAGACTGGAAAAAAGCTAATGTTGTCCTAATATTTAAAGTGTAGAAGGGACAACCAAGATAATTATAGGCCTATCTGACATCGATCCTGGACACGCTAATGGAGGTGCTGATACTGATTTGATTAATAAAGAATTAAAAGAGGGTAACATAATTCATACCAATCAACATAAGCTTAGGGAAAATACATCATATCAGACTCACTGGGTTTCTTTCTTTGTATGAGATCAGAAGTTTGGCTGATAAAAAAATAGCATTGCTATAATATACTTAGATTTCTGTAAGGTATTTGACTTGGTACAGCACAATATTTAGGTTAAACTAGAACAGAAAATTAACATGACATACATTAAGTAGATTCAAAACTGTCTGATAGATCTCAAAATGTAATTGTAAATGGGGAACCATGGTCAAATGGGTGTGTTTGTAGTGGGATCCCACAGGGATCAGTTATTGACCCAATGCTATTTAGCTCGCTTGTCAATGACTTGAAAGAGAACATAATATCACTGATGAACTTTGCAGATGACACAAAGTCTGGGAGAGTGGAAAATAATGAATTGGTTCAGTTGACTCAGGCTGCAGCACCGGGAGTCTGGGAAGTTTTTGCAGCCCTGGCCAAGAAGTTATTTCCTGTTCCACAAATACAGTAAGTTACACTCCCAAACCCCATGAATCTGTTCCTTGAAGCTAGTCTCTACACTGGGTATTTCCCGCCCTGTCCCACCTTCAGCAGATCCCACTATGCATTTACTGCTCACCCCCCTGCAACCAGACCCCGCCACCAGCGCCATGATAATCCCTTACCTCAGCTGACTCTGCTGTAGCCATTTCCTTTTCCCTGGAAGGATGGGACGTCCCGGAGCAAAACATGGATGTTATTTGGTAGCCTGTAAGGGCGAAAAGGGCAATTGGAGAGATTTCAGAACAGGATTTTGTCCATTTCACAGAGTGCCCTCCTCCCCCCACCCACACACACATAGTTTTTTCCTGGAAACTGACATTCTAGGTTCTGCTACATTGGGAAATATTTAATGACTTTACTAGAGGTAGGACTTCCCATCAGGATTAAACCTTCCAAAACATGATTCAACCCTCCTTGGCCTGGTCTACACTACAAAGGCCTAGTCTACACAAGTAATGTAAGCTGCGTTGTGCTGACTGAGTTGTGTGTGTCTCCGCACTTAAATTGGTCTCCCACCAAGGAAAGCTGTCCATTAGGGCAACATGGTAACCTGACCTCCCTGAGCAATGTTGAACCATGGTTGAGGCAATTAAACAGTTCTGTCCCACAATGTCCAACACTGACCACTCTGGTCACAGTTATGAACTCCAACACCCAGACGTCATGGAGACCAAAGGACCCTCCTCCCACTTAAAACCCTGCAAAGTTTTGAAATGCATTTTCCTACCACATGTCCAGCAGCTCTTCCTTGTCAGATGAGCAATCTGACCATGCCAGCTACACACTCCAGATCAGCTCCAGCAGCAGACAGGAGCTAGCTGCCTTCAAAACTGAGCTTGATAAGTTTATGGAGGGGATGGTAGGATGGGACAGCCTAATTTGGCAATTAACTGATCTTTGATTACTAGCGGTAAATATGCCCAATGGCTTGTGATGAGATGTTAGATGAGGTGGGTTCTGAGTTACTACAGAGAATTCTTTATGGGTGTCCGGCCAGGGTCCAAGCATAATTTTTTCAGGCCCACTACAGACTTGTAACACGGGTCCACTCCCACACACATACCACAATCCCTCATCCCATCCATACAATTTCATGAGCCATGAAAAATGTTTTCCTCATGGTAATGAGGGTTGCAGCATGGGCTGGGCCTCCCAGGGCCTCCAGGTCCCTGTAAAGTGTACCCTTCCTCCACCCCATGTGCGGGCCCTGTGCCTGGCTAGTGAGTCTTTCCCACATGCTCAGGGCTTAGCTGATCACCATATTTGAGGTCAGGAAGGAATTTTCTCCCAGGACAGATCGGCAGAGACATTGGGGTTTTTTTGCCTCCCTCTGCAGCATGGGGTATGGGTCACTTGTTAGTGAATTCTCTGTACCTTGAAGGCTTTAAGGCATAATTTGAGGACTTCAATAACTCAGCCATAGGTTAGGGGTCTGTTATAGGAGGGGGTGAGGGTCTGTGGCTTGCGTTGTGCAGGAGGTCAGACTAGTTGATCATAATGGACCCTTCTGACCTTAAAGTCTATGAGATATTGGATCTCCTGGGTCAGTGAGAAGAGGCTGTGTAGGCACAGCTAAGGATCAGCTATAGAAACATTGACATCTATGAGCAGATTGCAAGGGGAATGCAAGAGAAGGGGTAAAACAGGGATTATCAGCAGAACCACGTGAAAGTAAAAGAACTGCAGCAGATACATCAACAGACCAGAGAGGCCAACAGTCAATCTGGTAATGAGCTGCAGACCTGGTGATTTTACAAAGAGCAGCATGCCATACTTGGCGGAGACCCTGCCACCATCCCACAAACCACCTGGGATAGCTCCTAGAAGCCCAAGTCACAGGCCCTAACAGTGAACAGCGAAGATGATGAGGATGGGGGATATGCAATTGAAGGATCGAACTATACCGTAAGCCAGGGCCTGTTTAAGATGTCATTGCAGTCCAGTCAGTCCCGGCAGTCGGGAACGGGGAAGCCCGATACAGGGGAAAGAACCTCGGATAAGTAGGTAAATGCATTTCCCATTACAGTCGAGTCTTGTTTGTGACGACACCTTGGAAGAGCAGCCACCGCTTATGAACATTTCCCCTGGGAACACTTTCCCTCCTGTTAATTGTTGCCACTCCCCAAACAGCAACAGCCACATAAGGAGCAAGGTAGCAAGGGGGCACCAAGATGCTACTACTAACGAGCATCTGCTGCACAATGATGTGCTGATGGCACCCCCAACTTCGAGGGACATAGCTCTCGTCTTCTCACTAATCTACTTGTACTAGAAGAAGCAGCGATAGGCAAAAAGAGAAGCCATGCTATTTGCTTGTTGCTCCCCTGTAGAATTAGGTATGTGTGTGGGAGGGGGAGAGAAGGCTTCTGCCGATGAAATTTTCATGGCGGTACTCTGCAATCCTCTCCCAAGGCTGCTGCTGTGAGAATCAGTAAGCGTGTCTTGTTTAAACCTCAGGCAAGCATGGGAAGGGATTTTGGAATCTGAGCTTTTCTTTGTGCTGTGACTATAACAACAAAAACACTTCTCACTGGGTGTTTTATCTGTAGCTGCTGCCCTTGTGGCTTTGAGGGGTTCCCCTTTTATCCCCGCAGAATGCCTGAGCCAGGTAAGGAGAAGAAAGAGGAAGATTTGGAGGAAGAGGAGATACGTTCAGTGAGATTGTGCAAGCCTTTGCTGCATCAGACTATGAAGAGAGGGTTTGGAGGATGAACATTGCAGAATGTATGAAGAAGGAAAGTGCAGACAGGAAAAGGAGAGAAATAGGGCTTCTCTGGCAGCAAACACAGGTGCAACAGACTCTTGTGGACCTACAGGTTCAACAGTCACGGGCTCATGTTCCATTCCAGTCTATGGACAACTTTATTAGGGCTGCATCCGTATCCCTACCACCCCACACCAGGGGACTTTAAGGATAGCCACAGCTTCACATACACTAACCTGGGAGAGCCACAGCTGATGTCTGGGTAGCTAAAGTGGACATGAATGTTCCATCCCCTTCTTTAATCTCTGTTCCATAAGTTTATTTAGATTCTAACGCATTTGCTTTTAACTTTCACAGAATTTTTTTAAAGGGTTTTCACTACTCAGTAACACTACAGTTTGGAAAATAATTCTTTTTTATTTCCCAACATATGTTGTACCATGTGCAGCAGGAGTAAAAGCTCCCACTTCATTATCGTGCACTGGGAGAACTCGTAGGATCAGTGGCGGCGTAATCATCATAAATACACAGCAAAAAGCACAAATGAATATTGTCCATTATATTGATCGATGTAAAGCAAGCGTTGTGCCATTCCTAAGAGGCCCCAAAATTGCAGGGCCAGGGAGAGGACAGTACACCACAACGCATTACTGTGGTTCACTATTAAAGTGCTCTTCCAAACCTCCCTGACCCATACAGCACCACGATGAACTCTTCTGACAGCCCTTGTGTCTGGCTGCTCCCATTCAGCAGACAGCCACACCACCTCCACCCCTGTGGCTACTTTATCCCCTTTGCTTCACACGTATTCTAGAAGACGCAGCAGGAAATGGTAACCACTGGGATATTTTTCCCGAGATTTAATCTGGTGAGTAAACAATGCCAGCGCCCTGTCAATCTACCAAAAGCACATTCAATCGTCATTCTGCAACTGCTGAGCCGGTAGCTGAATCTTTCCTTGGGGCCGTGCAAGTCGCCGGTGTATAGATTCATGACGTAGGGGAGTCAGAGGCAGGCTAGCTCCTTCAGTATCACTATTGGCATTTCAACATCGCCAGTGGTAATCTGCCAGTTGAGAAACTTTTTGAACTTTCATAGCTTTCTGAACAGTCCTGGGTCCTTACAGATGCCAGTGTCATGCATCTTCCCTGCCCAGCCAACACTGGTGTCAGTAAAGCGTCCCCACTGATCCACCAATGCTTCCACAGCCACAGAAAAATAGCCCTTTCTGTTGACGTACTCCGTGGCAAGGTGGTCTGGTACCACAATAGGGATGGGCATGCGCTGTCTGTCACTCCACCTCAGTTCAGGGACCTCATTGCCGCAAATCCATCCAAGAGACACGGTCCTGCACAGTGGGAGTTGATTAATGGCCCTGTATGGTTGCATGACAACAGTCCCCTCTGTGGATTTTCAAACTCCAAAATGATTTTCCACTGACCGATAGCAATCCGGCATTGCAAGTTTCCACTGTGAGCTCCCCACTCGCTTCTCCACTGCGAGTGCAGCTCTCATTTTGGTGTCCCTGAGCTGGAAGATGAGGCGAGCTCGGCACACAGATCCAGGGGACATGGCCTTGTGCATCCAAAAGTTCTGCAGCCATTGCTCATCCACCCAAACCCACAACGAGGATGCAATCCCACCAGTCGGCGCTTGTTTCTCGGGCCCAGAAGCAGCACTCCACCTTTTGCAGCTGCTCTGTGAATGACACCAACCACCTTGAATTGGTTCCCGGTATGTCCCACAGCAACCTGACCTCCAGGAAACAGTCATGTTCCCCATAGCTCTTCCTGCAGCTCTGCAAATACTGGAGGAATTATGCTTCCTGTGCTCAATGCTCTTGACGATACTGCAGAGCCGTGGAGGCACCATGCTTCTGTCAGACATGGTGTACAGCAACAAGTCCCGAGCACATTCCTGGGATTTTCAAAACAAGTGTGAAAATCATGGGTTCCAGATGGTATTATGGTATGAGGTTGAGAATGTTGCCTGATGGGAACTTGATCCCGCAGACCCAGTCACCCCTGCCTAACTCATTCCTGCCCCCTGTGCATCACCAAACTTCCCAGAAGAGTGAAGTAGACAGTCTTGGGTTGCCCACTGGGGTATCTGCCTGTGGTGCTCCGCACTGTGCATCAATACAAGTGCTCCTGGTGTGCATGCTCAGCTCTGACGCAAGCACACACGTGCACAAATGATATACTGACGGTGGCGGCTCTGTGCTGAGGTAACTTGCATCAGCAAAAATATGTAGCACAGACGTGCCCCTGGACCCTGAGTCTCTGAACCAAGCACCTCAGGAGAGCAGAGTCAAAGGAGCCACTTTCGGGAATTCCCACTCTCATTGTCCCCAAGGGCAGCTGTCATGGATTTACAAGGTTGTTTGATGTCCCAGCCTTTGTGCAGTCTCCCTTGGGGGTGCTCCCTTTAATGTGCCAGGCCTAGGCTTGGCTTTTTGGAAGGGTGAGCCCCATAGCTTTGACACTGGCCCTTCTGCCTCTGCTCACCCTGTTTTCCTCTGTGGCTTCCCAGTGAGTCCAAATGAATCTGGACTCCTGGTAGAGACTTGACCCCTTATGGCGGCAACAGAAGCAGTAATTTCCAGCAGGGCAGGGCAGCCTTTTCCAGTGGCACGAGGAGGGCTAGGGAGGGCTGTGGACTCAGCCAAGCCCTGTCTGTGGGCTGCAGTCCCCAGGAGCATCCAAGCAGACTTTGAAGAGGGTCAAGGCTGCCGCTCCTTTAGTGGCGATGGATCTCTGGAACAGCACCCCCTGCATCCCACGGCCCACCCTGTCCCCTGACAGAGGGAGCACAGCAGACTTCAGGGTGCGGGGAGAGGGAAAACAGAACACCTCCTGGGGTCACTCCCCCACCCAGGAAGAGAGGGTGGCAGTAAAGGGGATCAGGGCCTTCAAAGGCAATGCTGCCAGGGGTAGCACTGCCACACAGGCATGGGGTTGAAAGGAGCAACTCCGACAACCAACACAACTCAGTGCGGAAATGATTCAGACAGGAACCTCACGGTGCACACTGTGATTAAAAGCGCCCCGTATTCACACCCTACACACTACTGTAATACTTTCTGTGCAAAATATGCCTTGTGAGGTATCATCTAAAAACTAACAACACCTCGATCATCAACACCCTTGTGTAATGTATGGGCAAAGTGTCTATTCAGAGTTATAAACAAACTGAAAATACCACAGCGTGTTTCCCAGACAACTTGGGGGAAGGGGTAAACTGGTTTCTCAAAGACTCGGGACAAGCTGTTGCCCCTAGCCAGGTGTCACTGAAATCAATCGACTATAGATCGATCTGCATTTTGGCAAACAACAACATAGAATATCTGACCACGAGACTCCATTTCCCTGTCCTGATAGCTTGGGAGAAATGTATCTAGTGGTAACCCTCAGGAAAATGCAATTCAAAAGGTAACTGCACTATAAAAATGAGAGGCAAACACACCCCAAGCTATCTGTCTCTCCTACCTAAAATGACAAAGGAACCAGCCCTTTGACTTTGGGGGGCAAATCCTGACCTGAGAATTTGCTCAGCCATGTCACTAGGAACATGCTGTAAGGATTTTACCTTGAACCAAGTTGAGTTTGTTAAATTGACAAAGTCCTGGATGGGATGATTTAATTGGGGTTGGTCCTGCTTTGAGCAGGGGGTTGGACTAGATGACCTCCTGAGGTCTCTTCCAACCCTCATCTTCTATGAGTCGATGAAATTTTACCTACTAGAAAGCATTTTATCTTTTTTTCTCTTGTAACCATTTCTGACTTTAATCCCAGATACTTGGATTTGCTTAAAATCCCATCCCCTACTGTTAATAAAAAACTATTTGTTTTTTAAAAACTAAACCAAACTGGTGCTGTGTACCCCAGTTAAAGGTGCACAATTTTGAACATCACCCCTTTGCAGGACCAACAGACCTCTAATAAACTGAACAGGCCAGGAAAGGGCTGGCCAAGGGCTGAGCACGCCTTTTGTCGACAATTTGGGACAGGGAGGGCGTGCGCCGGGACCACCCTGCATGGAGGAAGGGCTAGTCGGCCCCTAAAACCTGCAGCCGCACAGCTGCGTCTTCAGATCTCTTGGGCAGCCGTAGCGACGCCCAGGGTGCAGGCCAGCTGCCGGTGGGGGATTCTGGGGGCGGACGGGGCAGGGGATGGCCACTCGCCTCTTCCCCGGCTGGGAGACGTGGGGCGGGAGGGGGGCGGTTGGTGACGTCTCCGGGGGGGCTCTGGTTTCGTTTGGGGGGGTCCCCAGATCCCTGAACGACAAAAGCTGGGCCGGCTCATGGGCTAGTGTAGACGGGACCTGGCCTCGAGCTGGGGGCGCAAACCAGGGAGATGACAGGAGGACGTTGGGGGGGGGGTGAGACAGGGCAGGTGCCTGGCAGGGGAGGGGAGAGGCCCAGCTGGGATGGGGGAGGGGCGGCTCCCCGCCCCCACCCTCATGGCCACAGCCCGCAGTGCCTGGGCAGAGGCCACGTGACCTGACCCCTGATTCCCCCTCCCCGCCCCTCACTCAGCCGCCGCCAGCCCGAGCCGGGCTGCGGCCGCGCACACGCGCGCGCAGGACTAAGGGGGGAAGCGCCCTCCCGGCTGCCGGATGCGCATGCCTGGGAACGGCCGCGCGCAGAGTGTGCTGGGAAAGGTAGTCTCCTCTTCACTCCCAGACCCCCCCTGTGCGTGCATGCGCCGCCCCCAGCGACTCTGACTGACATACCCGCGCAAGCGCGCTGGGCAGGGCTTCTTTTCAGCCCCCCCTTGTGCGGCGGGGCAGGACGGGGGTGATGCAGGCTGTCGCCCTTGTCCCCCCTGTGGGCACGTGCGGGCGGGGTGACTGGGGGGGTTCCCCGACCTCTGTGTCGCAGTGGGGGGGGAGGGGCCGGTTTGTGGGATCCCATGGCCTGGGTGGGGGCGGGGGTGCAGGGTGGGGTGACAGGAGACTCATGGCCTGGGGTTCAGAGTGGGGGGTGGGGTGACAGGAGACTCATGGCCTGGGGTGCAGGGTGGGGTCAGGGGTGACTGGAGACCCATGTCCTGGGGGTGCAGGGTGGGGATGGGGTGACTGCCGACCCCCATCCTGCAGGTGTATCCTGGGGGACTTGGGGCTGGGAATCCATCCCGCAGGGCTGGGTTATAGGAGACCCGCGTCCCTTGTGGTGCTGGCCCTCCTCAGCCAATGCACCCCAGGATGACATCACATTTCCCAACTCCGCTTCACTCCAGCCTGGGAGGTGCTTGGATCTACCGACAAAATGTACGTCAACCCGTACTGCTGTGGTGTTTCAGTGAAGACTCCACTTACGCCGGCAGCTGGGGTTCTCCCATCAGCACAGGTAATCAATTCACCCCCGGCACTGGGAGGTTATGTCCGTTTAACTGCACCACTTGGGGATGTGAATTTTCACACGATGTAGTAATAACCATCTAATTTCCTAGTGTAAACCCGGCCTAAGTGAGCTGAGGGGAGCGTCTCTCCTGTCCTGGGCACTGCGGGTGCCAGCTCCAGCCAACGCAGTTAGTGGCTGTGTTTTTTCCTTCCACGCCCCACTGCCCCAGGGCACGGATGCACCGTGTTCCATCAGTGGTTACTCAGCCTGGAGCTGAATACAGGGATCCTCATATAATCAGCATGCAGGGATCCTCCTTTAACCACAGCCTCAAAAAGCACAGGATCCTTTCCAGTACAGGACCCACAATGTGGAGTGTGAAATGGATTTCACACTGATCCACGCTAAGGTTAATGTAGGACAAAAAGAGAGAATGGCCACTATGATTAAGGCACTCAGTCACCAGGCTTTGTCTTCCACTCTAGTTTTGCCAGCACTCATGATTTGATTGCATGCCTTCAGATTTTCAGGATTTATCTTAAAGGCCCAGTTGCCAGCATCATATTAAAGGAGAATCTTAGCTAGTCCTCATGGTATCAGAGAAAGGCTTGGGGATGTGAAGAAGTACACCCTGAAGCCTCAAAAACTGGAAGGCAAATTAAAAGAATGCAGCATTTATTTTGAAAGAAAAAAACCAACAAAACTCATGGATTTTAAGATTTGGATGGGATGACGTCTATCCAGAATGTTTGTGATTTTGAATACTGGTCTCTAAACTCCAACATATAAGGAGAAAACGCTACACTTTGACTTTCATGGGCTGTGTGAACCAAGCGGACTCTCTAACCATTGGGCAAGGCTGTATACATTTTGCACGTGTGACTCAAAACTTCTCCCATTCAGTGACTAGAAATTAGTCCATGAGGTTCTCTAGTGCCTGGTTGAGAAGGGATTGGTTTCTGGGATCCCTTGAAGTGGCTTCGAAGTCTAGAGTTTCTCCCTAGTTCACCCATTTGGATTTACGGGAAAGAGGCTGGTACATAAAATAATTCTGAATAAACCCCCAAATTCTGGTTCTTTTGGATCTTATGGGATTTAGGTAGTGAAGATGCAACAAAAAAGGTCATTTTAAGGCTATCATGACAAGCCAGCAGCAGCGCTCTCTCCCGTCAACTTCATTAATCCACACCCAATGAGTGGTGGCAGCTATGTTGGTAAGAGAAGCTCTTTGGTTGACATAGTGCTGTGCACACCGGCGCTTAGCTGGGTGTAAGTTGTGTCACTCTGGCGATGGCTTATTCACACCCTGGAGCAATATAAGTTATACCGACATAAGTGATAGTGGACACATAGCCTCTAGTACACTAATAGAACCAAAGAGAAGCAATCTTGAAGTGAACTCCCCAACTTTGTCCTGTTTTCTTGGTAACCGTCAGAGGAAGAGGGAATACAGCCCTGTGTCTAACCAGCAAGCACAGTTAAGCTACAGAGAAGTTAGACATTTTTAAATTGGCAGGATGCTTCACACACAGGTGTCCTAAAATAATTGGCCAATGAACTCGCTGACACATTGGTGTTGATATTGATTAAATCTTGGAATACTGGAAGTTCCAGGGGAATGAAAAACAAATGACACTAAATAAACTCAATCTACTTCATTTAACAAAGACAAGGTTAAGAGGTGACTTGACCATGGTCTTTAAATACTTAGAAGATTTCTGATAGAAGAGGATTTCTTAATTCAGCAGAATGTCACATCATGAAATCCAATGGCTAATAACTGAATCTGTAAATTCAGATTAGAAGTAAGATGCATTTTCGAAAGTGTGGTTAATTAACCATTGAAACTATTTAACTAAGGATGTGGTGGATTCTCCATCATTGGAAATCTCAGAACGGAGAGGATGTCCAGGATGTCAGGGTTTGATGCAGGAATTACTGGATGAAACTTCCATCATGCAGGGCAGACCAGGGTGAAATTTACACCGGGCAGGTGTCTGTCCTGGACTTAAAATCAATGAATTTTCCTAATTTCAGTTTCCTATCAGAGGTATTGCTTTGTATTTTAGGGGCGTGCCTTTCATTAGCCCACATTTGTTTAACAAGAATCCCTTTTTAAGCAATTTATTTGATTGTTCCAAAGCTCTGTGTGTGCTGGGTGTTTTTAACCTTTACAGTATTTCCTACCTCCTTAACTGAGTTCACATCCCCAGGAGACTAATATTTCTAAAGTGCAAAAAACTTTCAAAATTATTTTTATTTCCCTTAAGCTTGGACGGGAGTCTCTAGAATCTCTTAATTTCCATGACATTTTACCATTGGTTCCACAGCTTGGGAGGTTTGAACCGGAATGAAATAGATTAAATTACCGAAACCTCCCCAGTTTATCTGTATGTCTAGGTAGCTGATAGACAGAGAGATCCTATTGATGGGGGGCTCTCTATGTTGGGAATCAGTTACTGTGAAAAAGATTTGGGGTGTTGGTGGATAATCAGCTAAATATGAGCTCCCAGTGTGATGCTGTGCCCAAAACAGCTAATGTGATCCTTGCATGCATAAACAGGAATCTCGAGTACTAGTAGAGAGGTTATTTTACTTCTATATTTGGCACCGGTGCAACTGCTGCTGGAATATTATGCCCAGTTCTGGGGAACATTTCAAATAAATTTGATAAATTTGAGAAGGTTCAGAGAAGAGAAACTAGATTAATTAATGGGTTAGAAAACATGCCTTATAGTGATAAATTCAAATGCTCAATCTATTAAAATTAAAGAGAAGATTAAGGGGTCACTTGATTGCAGTATATATGTACCCACCTGGGGAACAAATATTTAATAATGGGCTCTTCAGTCTAGCAGGGAAAGAGCTAACATTATTCAGTGACTGGAAATTGAAACTAGACAATCAAGACTGGAAAGAAGATGTAAACTTTTAACAATGAGGGCAATTAAAAAGTGAAAGTGTGAGTCAAACCAGGAGTATTCATGAAACACCATCCGTGAGGTTTTATTATGTCTTTAATATAAGAATAGGCTGTATTTCTGTTTGTATTTAGCCTAAACATATATTTTATTTACTTTTGCTATATTCTGTGCATTATTTTTATTAAGTACTTTTGCTGTATTCTGTTACTATACATTGCTTGACATAACTGGACTCCATTTTACTGTGAGCTCCATTTTGTTGTTTTTCTTTGAAGCTTGTACTATTGACGTTAGGAATATCTTGATTAATTGTTTCTTGGGTGTGAGTGAGATATATGTGTGATAAGAAAGGAGACGCTAGCTGCAACTATCATCCTGATGATCCTGACCGGCCAAAGAATGCAGATAAACGACCCTAAAGAACAGCAGAGTCCACTCTGAACAAAGTGTAAAATGAGGACATGAGTAGTCATGCTTGCAATGAGCAATCACGTAGAATCTGAAGGTAGCATGACACAGCAAGACCCATAGGCATACATGAGATCCAGTTGCTATAAAAGATGGAGTGAGAATATGGAGACTTTTGGGTTTCATTCTCCAATCGTCACCTTGCAGCATCGGATTTGCAACTGACAGAGCCCAGCTCCCTCCTCGTGCCCAGCCTAGTTGGCTGCGAGGCTGGCTCGAGCAACACGCAAAGGACTGGTAATTATATTTTCTTCCAGCTTGCTGGAAAGATTTTTGCTGTGATGTGGGGATCAGGCAGTACCTACTAGTCAAGCAGTCTCCATTGCACATGTGCTCTTTCTGAGATATCTCAGGCATAGTGGAGTCTTTCCCTGGTGGGTGCTGATGAGCCATTAACGCTCTCTGGCTATCGATGGCTACTCCACTGTTGTATCTGTGTTCCCAACCTCACACTATATTTCAGTAATACACAAAGCAATACTTCATAACTTCACACACAATGATAGCACATACACTCCAACAGGATATTCATGTTCAACAGATTAAAACTTTTACAAATGATACCTCACAGGGCATGCTTTGTACAAAACATATAATTATATGACATTGGTGAATATAGGGGTTCCAGGGTGCTCTGGAATCACTTGGGGTGAAGCCAGCCAGGACTCTAGTGGATGGAATCCACCCTCTGGTCCCCTTCACACCAGCGCAGCCACCTCCTGAATCTGGCCTCAGCGCATTCTCTCCACCTGAGCTCCCCACAGTGATTCTCCCTGGATGGGACCCTTTGAGCTCTTACATGTCCCCAAAGGGGCCAGGCCCCCCACTTTGCAGTCAGAAGCGATTCACAGCCAGTGTGGAAGTCAGGAGGGTTTATTAGTTCTCAGGATGGCAGTGTAGAAATATTTTTGTTAGCAGATGAATCAAAAGTTACAGCAGCGACCACCTGGGGCGCTCCAGAGCCCCATTCTTGAGCTTTGCCCTGTGTGATCCCCCACAAGGGACTGGCCCTTCCAGCCAGCCATTCCCAGACACAACCCCTTGCCCATCAGCAGTCCTTTGTCTTTTTCCCAGGCAGGGTGACCACCTCTCCTTATTTCCACCTGCCACAACCTGTCTCAGTTGGGTTGACCCAGGGCAGAAGGGTCCTGGCCATTGTCTGTGTAAGTGTGGCCAGAGGAAGGCCCATCTCTGCAATGATCACACACCCAGTCTCATCCCTGCAATACATGAGTAACACATAAGGGAAACTGAGGCATGCACACAGCACTCAAGAGAAAAACCCAAGAATATCTCCACTTCATCACAAAAGCCTATCCTAATTATATGACAGTCCTGAATATGGGGATTCCAGGGTGCTACTTTGAGGTAGAGTGTCACACTGCCATCTCATCCTCTCTACTCTCGCTCCCTTTAGAGTGTCTCATGATCTCTGCCCACAGGACTTTGAAATAGCCAGATAGTCCATTTTCTCTCCATACTCCTAGGGAAGAGGAGATGTAAGGCACTTCAGTGGTTGGTCACAAGGGGAAAACGGCCCTCCCTAGGAATCACCAAGGGATTAAGAGAAACCTAAAGTCAGTGAGGTTTCTAGAGATGCATTTGGCCCCTCATGTACAAAGCAGGTTAAAAACCCTACTCTCTGAACAGGGAATTGAACCTTGGACCCCAGATTAAAAGTCTGATGCTCCAAATTAAAAGTCTGATGTATTTCTGTCATGAATACACTGACAATGATGCCTCTGTGTGTTGTACCTGCAGCTGCTGCTATGGCCTTGAGAATCTCCCCCTCCACACTTGCAGAACAGCTGAGCCACATAAGGTGGAGAAAGAAGAGGATACAGAATGGCATGTTCCAGGAGATCCTGCAAGGCTGTGCTGCATCAGAGGACAAGACCAAAGGCTTGGAAGATGACCCTTGCAGAAAGCATAGAGAAGGAAAGAGTGGAGAGGAGAAAGGCCCGGGAGTCCCAGCAGGAAAAGGAGGGGGAGCCGCATCTGGACATAAAGAGATTTTTCAGGCAGCAAACAGAGATGCTGCACACTCTGGTAGATCTGTAGGTCCAAGACTCCCGTGCTCGTCTCCCTATGGAGCCCATAAACAACTCAATGTTGGGACCTCCCTACACCTCTCTCAACATTCCATGCAGCATCAGGGCATCACTGCACTGCCCTCACCACTCCATCCCAGGGGACATGAAAGGGAATCACAGCTGCACATACCTGTGAAAGACACGGCTGGTTTGTGTGTGTGTGTACCGGAAATGGAAATGACTGTTCTTTCCCCTTCATAAATTGTGTTCCCTTAATTTATTAAGTTTTATAAAGATCTAAAAGTGTTGCCTGGGTCATATTCTAGAATACAATTCTATTTTTTTGGAACATAATTCATCTGTATTAGTTCACGATACGTGCTGGTTGGTGCTGAGCAGGCCTGAGAGCCACAAATTTCCTGATACTTCACTTTGTCACAGAACCTATAACATCATTCTCAGACAGTATTAATGGGGCATTGGCAATGTGATATTCCTACACACACAGCACTCACAGCACAATTCATACCAGGCTGCAAAAGAGCAAGGCCAGGTAGAACACACTACAACAATGCATACTGCTCTGCCTCACTATTAAAATGGTCATTCAACGCCTCCCTGAGCTGTATAGCCCTTCTGTCTGGCTGTTTAAATTCAGCAGACAGCTGCTTCAGAGCAAACCGTCGATAACTACTCTTTCAGTACAGTCTTTCAGCCGACTGTGCACTTACTTTATCGGAATTGCATTTAGAGTACACTTCCCCAGTTTGCTTTTGAGAATGCCATGAAGGGTTGCCAGGTGCCTGCTTTTTGACTGTCAGTATCTGGTCAGATGTATTGTCCAGACACTGAGTATCTGGTTAGTGTGGGTCAGGAGGAGGTGCCAGGTCATCAACCCACACCAGCACCTGTTCAACCAGGACCGCCTCCTACCTGCAGGCAGGCTCGTCAGGCTGCAGGAGTGCCTGTCCCAGCCCCAGAGCAGAGGGAGTCCAGCTGGGGTGGGGGAGAGAAATGGAGATGATCCAGCGGCAAGGAAGGGGGGGAGAAGGCAGCAAGTGATGGGAGGAGGAGCAGGGGGCGGGGCCTTATGGAAGAGGCAGAGCAGGGGCAGGTTATCGGGGAAGAGATGGGGCGGAGCCAGAGGTGGAGCAAGTGCGGGACCTCAGGGGAAGAGGTGGAGCAGTTGTCAGCAATTAGAAAGTTGACATCCTTAATGAAGGACTGTGTCAAATGCCTTACTAAAATCAAGATATATCATATGTATTGCTTTCCCCCCATCCACTAGGCCAGTAATCCTCTCAAAGAGGGAAATTAGGTTGGTTTGGTGTGACTTATTCTTGATAAATGCATACTAGTTATTCCTTATAAACTTCTTATCCTCTAGGTATTTCCAAATTGATTGATTGAAAATTTGTTCCAGTATCTTTCCAAGTGTTGAAGTTAGACTGCCCTGTCTTTAACTTGTGTTAGAAACATTATTCTTGAGTCCCGGTGGCACGCAGTCTCTTGTGGAGGTGAGCTTTGAACCGTCCCTGTGGTGAAATGTAAATTTCTTGTTCCCATCCTCCCCTTGCCAGAGAATTAAGTAGGCTTAAGGAGGCAAAAGTCCATTAACAACTGGCTGGCTAGGCTTGCTGTCTTTGAAGAACTGGTATGTGGATAGCCCTGAATTGTAACATATCGTCAGTAACATCATACCATGAAAGCTATTGTTATTCCAATAACAAATATCACAGGATCTTTTTCAGGGGATAAGGCAACAAGCCACGTTTATTGTGAATATAAAATCTGGTCAATAGTATCAATAATGTAAATACCAGGAAAACAGTATCAACATTGTAATAGTATCAATATTGTGCTTTATTTAGTGATTGCAAATACAGAGACTCTTGTTAATAAAGTATACTTCATTGACATGTTTCAATTGGTACCTTCATTCACACTCATACACAGACAGGGAGACAGATAAACATGCATAGGAGTCTCACAGCTGTTATAGTTACCAGCCTCTTGGTGCTCATGTTAGTCACTGGCCAGGTGACTGTAGCACAAGGGTGAGGAGCAAGGTTCTGCCGATGAGCATCGGTACTCCTGGATGGTTGGTGATGTAGACCTGAACCTCCAGCCTTCATCTTTCTATCCCATTTTACAGGAAAAAGATCTCATGTAAGTCTATGGGTTTTTGCTCTGTCATGCTGCATCTGTATTTGGTGTGACCCTTAATCACCCACATTGTTGCAAGCCTGATCAGATTTTGTTCTTTGAAGTGAGCTGACTCCAAAGTTATCAGGGTGGACTCCTCTTCGGCCAGTTGAATGGTAGAAGTTATTATCTTTGCTCCTTTCTTGCTCCCTCAAACATTTGAGATGAGGCTGGTGTTTTCTTCATCATGTTTTGACATCTCTTACTTAGACCAAATCATAGAATCATAGAATATTAGAGTTGGAAGGGACCTCAGGAGGTCATCTAGTCCAACCCCCTGCTCAAAGCAGGACTAACCTCAGCTATATCATCCCAATTGTTCAATCACTCTTCTGTCTACACTCACCTCAATTGCTCAGCCATTCACACTCCAATCATTCAGTGCAAACTCCTAGCTGAAGAAGTCACGTCTTTTAAAGCAAACATTACTTCATTTTTGCAAGTGTCTTTCACAATTAGGTAGGTATATGTAATTACATTTCACAGTGTGGCTTCTCATACTTAAGCACATATAAAGTAAGATTTTTACAAATATTCTGAAAGTGGGTAAAATCAACAGATAAAATTGTCAGTGCAGTGGTTTTACACAAAAATCTGGGATCACTTGTTCTTAAAGAGTAAATGAATATTTTAAAAAGACTGAAGTGAACATTTCAAATAGAACAATAAGAGTCAGTTGAGGTTTTAGCTTTTGATTAAAGGTACAGTGTATCAGGTTGAAGTGCCTCTGCGTAGGAAAGTGGGGGGGGGGGGATTGTGGCTCTGTTCTTTCATGTCTTTCATAAAAACAGGATTGGGCCAACACTATAACTATACATACAGTATTGCTACACATATTTTAATAAGGCAATAATATTCAGCTGATTATGAGTTTTCACGTGAAAAGGCATGCTTTGCACAAAATATATCTTACCTTTATAAAGGCGTCATCATGTGATACAGGCTGTCTACTTTGTTTGCCATTCTCTATTCTCAAAGATAATTGTTAATGGTTCTGAGAGTGCATTAGCTAGTTTTTAAAGTACCCTAGTATGAATTTCATAAGGCCAACTTCAATAGACCTAACTTATCTAAATATTCTTTACTCTGTTCTTTTATTATTTTGGCTTGCATTCCTTCCCCCATGTTGTTAATATTACTTGTGTTGCTTTGTTTGGTGTGACTTAGAGTATGTCTACACTTCAGGGTAAAGTTGACTTACTTAAAGTCGACTTTCACCTGCCGATTTTTAGACGTTGCTGGATCGTGTCCACACCACGCTAGCAGCAATGGCTGTTGGGATGAGATTCATCATCCCGTGATGCAACAACGCTCCTTCCCCCTCTCTTCTTCCCCCAAACAAACAGGAAACTGATTTTCACGCCATTTCTTTATGCTGCGCGCTCACCATTGCTGTGGAGACATGGAGCCAGCTCAACTCTGCACTATTATTGCGAGCGTCACAAATACATCTCGACTTATCATTGAGTATTTTCAAAGAAGTGCAAGAAGCCGAAGCACAGGCAACCACTATGCCACCGAGGCTGCCCTCCTACAAGCCATTGAGTGGAACAATTCCCGATTGCTGCAGGCTGTAAGGCATCATCTGCAATCCGTGGAGCGCCGGTTCTGCTCCCCGGAAACAAGCACAGACTGGTGGGACCGAATCGTTATGCAGCTGTGGGATGATGACCAGTGGCTGCAAAACTTTCATTTGTGAAAGGCCACTTTCCTCGAACTTTGCTTGGAGCTGCCCCGTTCCTGAAGCGTGTGAACACTCACTTGAGACAAGCTCTGATGGTGGAGAAGAGAGTGGCCATTACTCTGTGGAAGTTGGCAACCCCCAACTGTTACTGCTCGGTTGGGAATCACTTCAAAGTCGGTCAATCTACAGTGGGCGCTGCTGTGATGCAAGTGTGCAAGGCCATTAATAGACTTCTGCTACAAAGGCTAGTGACATTGGGAAATGTGCAGGACATAGTGGATGGGTTTGCCGCGATGGGGTTCCCAGCTGCGGGGGGAGCCATTGATGGCACGCACATCCCTATCTTAACACCTGCCCACCTCTCAACCGAGTACATAAACCACAAGGGGTACTTTTCCATGGTCCTGCAGGCCCTTATGGATCACAGGGGTTGTTTTACAGACATCTATGTGGGTTGGTCTGGAAAGGTGCAAGACGCGTGCGTATTTAGGAATTCGGCACTTTCTTCCCAGACTAAAAAAATTCACATCGGGGGTGTGGAAATGTCAATAGTGATCCTGGGAGATCCTGCTTACCTTTTGCTCCCTTGGCTAATGAAGCCATACACTGGGCACCTTGACAGCAACAAGAAGCGTTTTAATAACAGGCTAAGCACTTGCAGAATGGTTGTTGAATGTGCGTTTGGGCATTTAAAGGCCAGATAGAGAAGTCTCCTCACTACGCTGGACATGAGTGAAAAGAACATCCCCTCAGTGATATCTGCATGCTGTGTTCTTCATAATGTGTGTGAAGCAAAAGGGGAAAGATTCCCCCAGGGTTGGGCTGTGGAGGCAGAATGACTGGCCGCCAATTATGAGCAGCCAGATGCCAGCACTACGCTGAGAGCTAACCGTGTAGCGCTTTGCATTAGGGAAGCATTGAAAACTAGGTTCTGCAATGAGATGCAGTAATGATTTCTGTTCCTGTATGTTATGTGCCTTTGCTTTAAATCCCCCCTACTATGGACATCAGTACCCTCCAAATCCCATCCAAGCAAGATATGAATTAATAAAGAAACGTGTTGAAATGATGCAAACTTTTATTTATCAACATTCAAGTTGGTGGGGTCGGGGGGCTAGTGTTCATTCATAGTCTCCAATGGTAGTGTTGTTGCTTGCAGGCCATCTGTTAATGCGTCCGCCGCTGCTTTCTGCTCACCTCCACCGGGGTGGAGTGCACCACATACTGCAGCCTGGCCATTCTCCTCCGAGACTGCTTGTGTGTGGAGGAGAGCAGCAAAGCCATAGGCTGAGGAGTGTTATGGAGGGGCTACAGCGGGACTCTGTCCGGTCGTTGCTCCTCCTGAAGTTCCACAAGCTGCCAGAGCATGTCTGATTGATCACGCGTGATTCGCAGCATCTCCTGCATGGTACTGCGATCGTGCTCCTGCATCGCTCTTTGACTCTCTCTGTCCATGTCCATGTTCTGGGACAGGGTCATCTGCCACGCTCGGAGCTCTGTCTCTGCGCCCGCGGAGGCGTTCATGAGCTCGCCAAACATGACGTCTCTTGGTTTTTCCCCCTCTTCCTAATCTGAAAATCTTTCCACAGCAGTTCGAGTGGGCTGGGCCAAGGCCGAGGTGTCTACAGAATGAAAAGAAATGCACAACGCTGCCATTGTTAGCATAGGCAGGGAAATGAACGAAATGCAACAATGTATAAAAAAACTCCCCTTGCTGTACACAAGGGTAAGACAGACCCTCATTCCATTCTGCACATCCCAGAAGGGTCGGCTCGCTGTGCCGTTGCAGAGATGATAAGCTAGGGGCAATGTACTATGCTTTAGAAAGGATTAAAAAAGCTCATTTCAAATGCCCTGTATGAGAGGGGTGCCTGGGCGCCACAGTTTAATTAAGATGACCGTTTTGTCATGAGGTGGACACAGGCGATCTGGAGGCAGTGTGGGGGATGGGGGGCGGGGGGTTAATAGTGTCATTTGAAACCATGGCCAAATAATTAAAGTGACTTTAGTGGGAAAAAACAATGGGGAATAAACATGCACCATCTTCCCTAGGTGACCATGAGCGATATCAGTCTCCTGTGGGTAATGCATGAGGAAAGGGAAGATTTGCTGCATGCAGCAGGATACCGGCCTGGCCTTTATGCCACTATGCTGTGTTCCGCCATGATTCCAGCTCCCTTGATTGCAGCGAGGCACGGCAAAGTATCCTACCGGGGAGGAAGAAACAAGGCTGCCCTGCCCTGAAACCTTTTCAAAAGGATAACAGATTACCTAAATGAAAGTTTCCTTGAGATATCAACTCATGATTTTCGGAGCATATCTCTGCACATAAATAATCTGTTCTGGGAGTATCCGCCCAAGACAGTAGGCTAAACCCCTGAAATACCCTTTTTCTCTCCCCCCCCCCTTAAAAAAGAACATAACTGGTATGAAGAAAAAAAAACCTCACCAAATGTGCCTTCCCTGGGATCATTAGTGCTGTCCTGCATGCTATTGGACTGCTCTGAGGTTAGGAATAGGTCTTGACTGTCTGGGAGAAGGGACACCCTGCTCTCTTACACCATGCTCTCCTCATCCTCCTCCCCCTCGTCCATGGAGTCCTCATCATTGTCCCTGGAGTGGGATGGAGTGGAGGTATCGATGCTGCGTGGCAGCACTGTGGTGGGGTCCCCGCCGAGAATGGCATGCAGCTCCTCGTAGAAAAAGCATTTTTTGGGCGAGGAGCCAGAACGGCTGTTAGCTTCCCTGGCCTTTTGATATGCCTGCCACAGCTCCTTGATCTTCATGCAGCACTGCTCTGCGTCCCTGTTGTGCCCCTTCTCTAACACGCCCTGGGATATTTTACCGTAAGTGTCAAAATTCCTTTTGCTGGCTCTGAGCTGAGCCATAACGGACTCTTTGCCCCAAAGACCGATGAGATCTAAGACCTCTGGTCCACTCCATGCTGGAGCGTGTTTCAGCCTTGCAGTAGCCATGAGGAGTTCAGCTACAAGCTCCCTCCATGCTGGCAGCACTGAAAATGAAAATTCAAATGTTCCCAGTGCATGAGGGGGTGAGGCCATTTCCGGTGATCATGACCACATAACAACAGAGCATGAACTTACAGGGCGGTCACAATGGTGCATTCTGGGATACCTCC
This sequence comes from Emydura macquarii macquarii, assembly GCF_026122565.2. Classification (NCBI taxonomy): domain Eukaryota; kingdom Metazoa; phylum Chordata; order Testudines; family Chelidae; genus Emydura; species Emydura macquarii. The sequence goes on along the minus strand of NW_027133141.1, from coordinate 191,505 downwards.
CGGAGGCCAGGAACTTCAAATTACATTACGCTCTGTCTACACTGATGCAAAATCAAACCAATAAAATTGGATTAGGCGCTACGCCACTTGCGGAGTTGGTTTTATTACGTTGACTTTTGACGCGTGTTAAGTCGATGGCACTGCCATGACAGTGTAGACGCAGGCTTTCAGAGATTGATGTAAGTGACCTCCATCACCAGTGTAGACCAGGCCTCATTCTTGACAAATCCATACTAGCTAGTCCTTATAAACATACTATCCTCTAGGTACTTACAAATTGATTGATTAAATGATTGTTAAAGCAAAATAGGCATTAAACACTCAGCTGATGACATCAAGAAAACTATCAGCTCTGCTTCCCCACTAAGTAGACAACCTACACTTTCCTTAGACTTTCTCTTGCCCCTAATGTATTTATAGAACCTCTTTGTCACACTGTCTGGAGTGGATGAGTACCAACTTCCAGGCAGACTATTATAAACCAGGGCACCTCCCATCCCACTGCTTGTGAGTTCTATACTTAAATTTCACTACCAAGCATCAAGTGTGAACTCCTCAAGCCCTATAACAGCCTTAACATAGAGTCACAGTCAGTCCCCTTGGTTACTCAATTACACTTTAGAGATCACACCAAAGACAATGTTTGCAGCCAATCCCATAATAAACTATCTAAAGATTCATTAACTAAGAAAAGAAATTAGCATTATTTTCAAGGTTAAATCAGGTAAACAACCACACACAAAAGAGTTACAGTCTAAGCTTCCAAAAGGTAATAGAAGCTTCTGTAATATGTAAGCTGTGTATGGCTTTCTGGGCTAACCAAGGCTAAGCACTGGAGAACTCTTGCTTAATTCTTAGAAATCTTTGCCCCTCAGAGTCTAAGCAGCATAAAGATCCAATTTCTTCTTGTAAGGGATTTTTTTAAATCCCCTTTCCCCCAAGTTCAAGCTGATGGGACGAGTCCACATGCAGGTCTTCTCTTCATGGGTGTGAGGGGAACAATCAACAAAGTCTTTGTTTTTTGATGTTTCACAATGGCTCATCTGGTTCCAATGGGTCTTCTTGGGTGCAGGACCCAGCACCTTTGGTAGGAAGCCAGCGCTTTACATTAGTTAATGTGTCATTTCTGTTTGCTGAGTTGCACAGTTACAAAGATTTACAATGCAAACACTGAATATGATCTTGTAACATGGGGTACAGAGGTTATGTGAGATTAATACATGCAGTGTCCTACAAGCATTTCATAAAGTCTAAACACTAAACGCACTCCTAGAAACCTAACGTCTAATCTAACAAGGCGAACCGGATGGGTTTCCAGCTATGTTTTCGTCAGTGTTCAGCTGAGGCCTAGGGGCGTTGGTATGAGCTGGCACCTGGTCTGCCAGCATCACACTCTTCATGTTGCCTTTTACGTGTCCTGCTAGGTGTAACTCATTTCGATGCAAAGTGAAAAATGCTTCACACCCTGCACAGCTGGGACCGGGGGCATCAGTGGCTAGTTGGGGCCTGCAGGTTAGGATTGGAAAAAAATACAAGTATATGGGCCTGTGGTGGCTTGGCTCCTCCCTGGCAGTGTCAGAGAGAGACCACTCCGCAGCGCTGCACCACCTCACGGCTGAGAGCTGATCAACAGGGGATTAGCACTGTAAATCAGTAAAGAGTCTAGGGCCCTGGCCTCTCGGGACAGGGCAATTGACAGCTTTTAGCCCAGTCGCTTGGCAGGGGCAGACAACCACCACAGTCAGGCCCAAGGCTGCTGGGCGGGGCAGAGAAATAACAGTCTGTAGCCAGGTGGGACAGGCAGCAAGCCCGGTCAGGCTCAGCCCTCTGGGCAAGGCAGAGCAACAACAACAGTCAGCTTCAAGCAGTCTATGGCTTTGATGTTCCCCTCTGCAATCTGGACTAGTATATCGCTGTGTCACCCCAATCCCCCCACTCCTGAAGCCCGTCTCACTCTGCTTTGCTGTGTGAATCCCCACTCCTGGGCAGCTCACACACAGCCACTGGCAAGCAAGTTTCCCCCTCGACTTAGTGAATGAGTGCCTCTAGCGGCCACTCATGGGATTGTGCAATGATATGACTCCCAGACAATATCCCCAGTCCCAGATGCAACCTTAGGAACTGCCGTTTTACAATGTTCAGTGCTGCCCACTGGACTCTGCAAGCTCATAATTAGTTTGTCAATTTGTCAGAGAAATTGATATGCACCAGCTCTGTCACTCTAAATGAAATCTCTAACACATACTCAACCACATGCACTGCTTTAGATAAAACAAACAAGTTTATTAAGTACAGAAAGATTTTAAGTGATTCTAAACCAGAGGAAGGCAGGTCAGATTTGATCAAAAGTAAACAAAAGGCAAATTGCATTCTAAACTAAACTTGACACTTTCAGCAACCTTACAGTCTTAGATGGTTCTCACCACAGGCTGGTTAGTCAGCCTCCAACCAGGCTCTCTCCTGTGGTCAATGCTTCAGTTGCTTGATGTTGTTTGTAGCTGGATTGCAAAAGAGAGAGAGACCGAAATGTTCCCCCTTTTCAAATGTCCTTGCACATCCTTCATGGACCTCATCTCCCCCTTTCAGGATTAGGTGACCAACAGTGTTCCTGTATGGTCTTCTTCATGTCCTGAGTCAATGAGCATCACTTTATCAGATCCTTAGGCTACTCCATTGTTCCTGGAAGAACTGGGTTGTTTTATGTATGCCTTAGTAAGGCGAGAACTACCTCTCTGCTTGTAGTGTTTGCCTAGCTCTGCTTCAAGCCATGTGAGGCACATATTTGGGAATATTACATAGTAGAGCTTCAGAACCATACATAGGACATTGCAAGAAACATATTATTATCACAATAATGTTCAATATGTCATGAGCATTCCAAAAACACCTCACATGACATACTTTGCATTAAATACACCGCTACACTATAAGGGTGAACATAAACAATACACAATCATACCAAAAGGGTGTACATGGGGTGCAGTGTGTCACAATGGCCCAGATCCCCGGCTGGGCAGCCAGCAAACAAACTCAAGCCATCCAGCCTAAGGTGGGTAGGCTGCCTCCCCAAAGGCAGGGTTGGCAGCTGGGAGTAAAGGTACCTGTGCCCAGGCATGGAAACCTGCCACTGGGTCAGTGGGAATGCTGCTGAAACACAACCGGACTAAATGTTTGGTTTCCCTGCACCCCTACCTGTTCGTAGGGCTTTATTGCTCATGGGCCCTCAGGCTCCTTGTGTTACTTGGCAGCAGCTCCTCTGGGTATTCGTCCTGGTTCAGGGGCCAGCAGCAGCATCTGACTCCCTCCCTGTCTCTCCCTCAACTGAGTGGGAGGCTCTGCCTCTCATACTTCCTGTTCCACTCCTCCCCTTCCGCTGCAAGGGGTGGGCCTGGCTTGGCTCCACCCACAAGGCTGCAAGGAGTGGTTCCTCTCTGTCAGTGTCAGAGGGAGGCCACTCTGCCTCGCTACAGGGCCTGATCAATAACTGGTGTAAGTCTCCATTGCTCCATTGGCATCAATGGAATCAGATCTTCAACAAACATAAATTAACTTAACTGAGCCAAATTCCAGATTAACTGGTCAAATTAATTGGGCCAGAGCTCCACTGAAGTCAATGGTCAGATCCACAGGTGGTGTAAACTTATTTTGCTCCAATGAAGACACTTATACTATTTTCCTTTTGTCTTGTTTAACAGCTGGCTTTCTTGTTTAGGCTAAACCTTCTTTCTTCTCGGCAGTATTGACGTCACAGAATCCTGTGTCTCATGCCCCTCTGCTGCTTGTTCCACACAGAGGCTGACAGCCTATTGCTATCAGCTACTTTGTTAGCTCAAATGGCCCATGTCTGTGTGGTAGAACTTACAAGTCCTGTTCCGCTGTTGATCTATGTGAGGGTCAGTGTGGCTCCACAGGATGTAATTTCTCCTTTCATTTGCTTATCGAAAAAATTAAAATTTTAGGAAATTCCATACATTATTTATTTGCCTGGTTGCCTGGAAACCCACAGTCCCTTTCCAATGTCAAGTTGTGAGGGATCCGGGAGCACGGTTGAGAATCATTGCTCTAAAGTGATCTGAGGAGATCGATGGTTGAAGGATAGATGGAGAGTGGATGGGCAGACACATAGGCAGAGCACACAGTGAGGGACAGCAATGGAATATGTTTCATCACATGGCTTAAAGCGCTGAACAGAACTTTCTCTTCCATTGCTTCTCCTGGCAGATGGAGTTTGCTGTGGCCCCAAGCTTCAGAAGTGAGAGCAGAGAGATATCTCTACAGTGCTCTTCATAGTCCACTGCTGGGGTACAGGCAGGGTGGACCAGGAGGGAGAAGCAGCCCAATCGTCCTGAAAAGAGGTAAGGAGCTGTTTGGGATGGCAGGGAGATAAGCAGAGTGGGGGCAGGGATGGGAGTTGAGAGAAGCTGAACAAGAGCAGAGCAGGGGTCAGATAGCAGAAGTATGTAGAGACTACACTGTCAGCAAATAGCTGTGAAACTCCCTGGCAGTGTCCCCCTATACTGACTGGTCCACATATAAGTTAGCAGCCTATGATTGCAAGCTACTCCACTAGCTCAAGCAACAGAGGTGGTGGATGTAAAAGTCCTGCTCTGCTGATGATACATGTGAGGATCAATATGGCTCCATTATTTGTTCAATTTGCTCTATTTAAAAATATAGGAAATGATATATAAATATTCTCACTGACTTTTTTTATGTGTAACTGTATGGTGAGAAGAAAATGGCCTCTGTTTCCTAAGAAGAATCATCAGTGCCATGGGTCAATGCTGGACGTACAATATGCACAAATGCTTCTGACTCAGCCTCTCTTCTGCAATAATTACTCTGCCTTTCTCCTTCCTCATCCAGCCAGCCCTAGACTCGATTGTCTCAGAGACACAGGCTGTTCAGTCCTCAGACAATCCCCCAGCTTTGAGTGACCCTTAAGTTAAGGAAACCCAATGAGAAGAGGAAAATCAGCAGGATTCAGGGGTGACTGTTCAGACAAGTTCAGACCAGACCCCTTTAGCTAGGTTCCTTTCTGACGTTAGGTTGAGGAGGGTTCTGGGCCCAGCTCAGCTGCACAGGGAGAGGGGAACAGGAGGGATTGCAGTTTCCTGGCTCTTTGAGGGTTTCTAAAACTGAACACTTTTAAAACAGGTTCTCTGTAGAGCTGGGTACTAAAGCCTCTTCCCTGTGATGGAATCCAAGGCCACTGGAGTGTGGATGGACATTGGACAGGCACATGGGCAGGGCACACAGTGAGGGAGAACTTTCTCATCGGCAACTAAAGCAGGCTGAAGGTGAAAGGAATAGGTGTTGCTCATCGGATCCTAAGCACGCTGAGACTCCAGAGGAAGCAGAACTAGGGTTTCTTACTAGAAGAAATTCAGACCAGTGGGGAAGAGTTAAATAGAAAACAGAGGGTCATGGGGCGAGTTGGGAGGGGAAAGAAATCTGTTAACTTCTTCCTGTGAATAAAATTTGCTTTTTTTTGTTCTTCTCCCTCATAGTAAAGACACTAAGAATGGAGGTTGTGAAATTTGTCCCGAGGAAGTGCCTTTCAGACTCTTTCCTTTGCATCTTCCCCTCATTACTAGTGTAGAAAGGACGAATATGATTTGTTTTGAAGGAGTCCTAGCTGATGGGTATTTTCAGGATTTTCCTTCTAAATATTCAGCCCTGGATTCAGCCTTGGTAACTGGTTAATATCTAGAGGGTAGCTGTGGCCTCTCCTCTTTGTATTGATTAAAGGGGGCAGGGAAAAACCCTTCATTAACACAGACTTAAGGTTGCCTGGTGGGATGTCATTCTCTTGCAGAACCTTAACTTCTGCAAAACTTCTGAAAACCAGGAAACACACTGTTGGGTTTGCTCACTTTCAGCAATACCCCAGTATGTCATTAACTGTTGTGTTGTAGCTGTGTTGGTCCCAGGATATTAGAGAGACAAGATGGGGGAGGTAATATCAAGTTGGTTCACCTTGTCTCTCTGTTAACACACATGCATTTACTCTGCCCGTCCCACAATGGCTAAGAAATCCAAGCTTTTCACATCCATTTACAGCCCTTCAAACCAGACTCCAGACCTCAGCTGGACCTGACTGGGCACAACTCCTGGGCAAGCCAGACGGGGGCACAGACTGGGTTTCGCCATGATAGTGATTGCAGAGCAAGAACCGCTATACTCAGAGACACCTCTACCTCAATGACTCCTCCTCACTCCCCTCCCCCACCGACAGACTCCCAAAAGCCTGGGTGCAGGGAATTTATTTTCCCTTGTGAAGCTCTGAGATCCCTCCCCACTCTCCAATGCAGCTGGAGCTGAGAGAGTTGGCCCCCTGTGAAAAACAAAGGTAAATTTAGAAGGAGATGATAGGTTTCAAGTTGGATTAGCTCCACCCAGATCCTCTATAGTTCCAACCCGTGTTGCTTATTAAAAAATAGTATAACTCACTATCCCTTTTATACACTTTATTAAAATGAACTAATCAAATCAAAAATACACATCAACTAAGGCTAAACTACAAATGCCACACAACTAAATAAGGGTTAAACAATACAACTAGAAAGTTGAGGTCAAATCAGTCAATCAATGAATTAATGATATTGCATTGGAATCAAGTCACCAATTTGACAAATCATCAGATTAGCATAAAATCAACCCTTATAAATCTTAAAATAGGAAAGCAAAAAGGTGGCTGTCGGGTTTCACGCGGGGCCGGATAAAACACAACAACCAATATGATTGCAAGCAGAATCCTTTATTTCATTTCGCTTTCCAGCTTATATGCCTCTTAATCCTTTTGCTTACAATCCTCACACAATTGCTGATTGGCTATTATATAATTTCACCTACTTCACACGGGAACAGCTTACATATTACTGGTAGCTTCTTAGCTCACACAACTATCTTGTTTACGACCTTGAATACTTTCTACTATCTAGTGGATAGCGGCCAAGTCCCGGGAACTCGCCGCCAGTGAGGCGCCTGAGTGAAAGTGGCCACCTTCCAGCTCCCTGTAGGCAGCCTCACTTGACCCGGTGTCCAGCACCAGGCCTGCTGTAAGTGTCCACTAGGTAGCCATCAGGTCAGGGTACAAATGATACACCCCCACAGGTGGCTGTGCATTTATTTATACTATCCAATCAGAGAACTTCACCCAAGCAGGGCAATCCTAATTTGACTGATTGAACATTTCAGTACTGAAACCAAGTTATTGCTTACATCTAAGCCACAACCTCAAACCCATGGAAAGCTTCCTCCTTAACTTTTGTATTGTGGGGCTAATCCTTCTCACTCTTTCTCCCTTCCACCCCCAAACACAGACCTTGCTGAGATTTTAGTAAGTGGAAGTTTAAACAGCTTTCATTGAACAAATTATATCCAACAGCTTTGTTTCTTCGAATACTTTCACAGATAAAGAACTTTCAGTGATTTCATAGGACAGAGGGCTATTTAGATTTGGGAAACTATTCTTTGTAGAATCTTCCTCATTTGGATTATCCTGCTGCTCACTGAAAAACATACATACTGAGCCACACTGTCACACTGATATAATACAGGGGCTGGGATGTCTTCCAGCAAATCAAAAGACAAAAAAAAAAAAACCAGAAAAAGGAACAAGTGACTAAAATGCCAAGGGAGTGGAACTCCACCGTCCTCTCGCTCTTCGGACTCAGGTGGAGTAGAGGTGTATCTGCAGTGAAGGAACCAGGTGATGGTATAGCTGGCCCAGCACTTCATGCTGTGTTTTTTTTAGGTACAGGCAGACTAGCCAAGGTTGTAGTAGCCTGTCATTGAAGATATGATTTCCTCCCCAGAGGGGTTAATCTTGAAGTCATGAAACATCAGTCTCTATTAGACTGCTTGTTGGCCTGAAAGTTGAAGGACTTCCATCCTTTATCTTGATCTTAACAATTGATTATTCCAGTTTACTTCTCTTTACAGTGACTCTCTGAGCATTCCAAGCAAATCAGGTGAGAAGTACTCCTTGGATACAATGTGACCTGATCCAATAGAAGTAAGGCACACTTTTGGCCAAAGTCACTTAGGTAAAATCTCACTTAACCTAAAAGTTTTCTTCAAGCATTCATTGTTGCAAACCACATACAATGTGGATGTGTGAACCTCAGAGATATCAAAAATGAAAAACAAAAGTTCTGAGGAGGTTTCCATAGCCTAGTCTGAGAGTTAAATGGACCTGCTCTAACAACTGGCCTCCTCAAACTGAAAAGGGGCCTTGGCACCCATGAAAAAACTGGTTGCAAGAAAACAAAACTAAACAAAAAAAAAAAAGCTACTATCCTGTAACCATTGCAACCTTAAATTAAGACACCTTCTGATAGATGGGACATCATTTTTGCTTTGCAAACAAGAGAACTGGGAACTCAGTGGCTGTTACAGTGTAACTGGGCAAAAGGTCATACAGCTTGTCTCTGTTATGTGCTTTTTTCTCAAAAGAAATATCTTAGAATCATAGAATATTAGAGTTCGAAGACCAACCCCCTGCTCAAAGCAGGACTAACCTCAGCTATATCATCCCAGCCAGGGCTTTGTCAAGCCTCAGCTTAAAAACCTCGAAGGATGGAGATTCCACCACCTCCCTAGGTAACCCATTCCAGTGCTTCACCACCCTCCTAGTGAAAAACTTTTTCCTAATGTCCAACCTAGACCTCCCGCCCTGCAACTTGAGACCGTTGCTCCTTGTTCTGTCAGCTGCCACCACCAAAAACAGCCTACCCCCATCCTCCCTGGAACTCCCATTCAGGTAGTTAAAGGCCGCTATCAAATCCCCCTCATTCTTCTCTTTTGCAGACTAAACAAGCCCAGTTCCCTTAGCCTCTCCTCATAAGTCCTGTGCTCCAGCCCCCTAATCATTTTTGTTGCCCTCCGCTGGACTCTCTCCAACTTGTCCACATCCTTTTTGTAGTGGGGGCCCCAAAACTGGACACAGTATTCTAAATGCGGCCTCACCAATGCCGAATAGAGGGGAATAATCACTTCCCGTGACCTGCTGGCAATGCCCCTCCTAATGCAGCCCAATATGCCATTAGCCTTCTTGACAACCAGGGCACACTGCTGACTCATATCCAGCTTTTTATCCACCGTTACCCCCAGGTCCTTTTCTGCAGAGCTGCTGCCCAGCTCGTCGGTCCCCAGTCTATAGCTGTGCATGGGATTCTTCCTTCCTAAGTGGAGGACTCTGCACTTGTCCTTGTTGAACCTCATTAGATTTCTTTTGGCCCAATCCTCCAGTTTGTTTAGGTCACTCTGTATCCTATCCCTACCCTCCAGGGTATCTACCACTCCCCCCAGTTTAGTGTCGTCCGCAAACTTGCTGAGGGTGCAATCTACCCCATTTTCCAGATCATTAATAAAGATGTTGAACAAAACCGGCCCCAGGACCGACCTCTGGGGCACTCCGCTTGTGACCGGTTGCCAGCTAGACATGGAGCCATTGATCACTTCTTGTTGAGCCCTATGCTCTAGCCAGTTCTCTATCCATTTTATAGTCCATTTATCCAACCCATACTTCTTTAACTTGCTGATAGGAATACTGTAAGAGACCGTATCAAAAGCTTTGCTAAAGTCAAGGTATATCACATCCACCGCCTTCCCTACATCCACAGAGCCAGTCACCTCATCATAGAAAGCAATCAGGTTGGTCAGGCATGACTTTCCCTTGGTGAATCCATGTTGACTGTTCCTGATCACCTTCCTCTCTTCCAAGTGCCTTAAAATGGATTTCTTAAGGACCTGCTCCATGATTTTTCCAGGGATTGAAGTGAGGCTGACCGGTCTGTAGTTCCCTGGATCCTCTTTCCTCCCTTTTTTGAAGATGGGCACTATATTTGCTTTTTTCCAGTTCTCAGGGACCTCCGACTGTTGCTACGAGCTTTCTAAGATCATAGCCAATGGCTCTGAAATCACCTCAGCCAATTCCCTGAGCACCCTTGGGTGCACTGCATCCAGCCCCATGGACTTGTGTATGTCCAATCCTTCTGAATAGTCTTGGACCCGTTCCTTCAGCACTGCAGGATGTTCGCCTCCTTCCCACTCCTTCCACTTCTGTGCCACCCAGTACAGTAGTCTGGGAGCTGATCTTGTCTGTGAAAACAGAGGCAAAAAAGGCATTGAGTACCTCAGCTTTCTCCACATCCTCCGTCACTAGGTCGCCTCCCTCATTCTGTAAGGGGCCCACACTTTCCCGAATCTTCCTCTTGTTGGCAACATGCCTGTAGAAACCCTTCTTGTTCCCCTTCACGTCCCTTGCTAGCTGCAACTCCAATTGTGCTTTGGCCTTCCTGATTTCATTCCTGCACGTTCGAGCAGTGTTTTTTTACTCCTCCCTAGTCATCTGACCAAGCTTCCACTTCTTGTAAGCTTCTTTTTTGCATTTAAGTTCGCCAAGGACATCTTTGTTAAGCCAAGCTGGACGCCTACCATATTTGCTATTCTTTCTGCACATCGGGATGGTTTGCTCTTGTGCCCTCAATAAGGTCTCTTTAAAATACAGCCAGCTCTCTTGGATTCCTTTCCCCTCCATATTAGCCTCCCAGGGAATCCTGCCCATCAGTTCCCTGAGGGAGTCAAATCCGCTTTTCTGAAGTCCATGGTCCGTATCCTGCTGTTCTCCTTTCTTCCTTTTGTCAGGATCTTGAACTCGACCATCTCATGGTCACTGCTACCTAGGTTGCCACCCACTTCTACTTCTCCTACCAAATCTTCCCTGTTTCTGAGCAGCAGGTCAAGAGAAGCACGGCCCCTAGTTGGTTGCTCCAGCACTTGCACCAGGAAATTGTCTGCAACACTCTCCAAAAACTTCCTGGATTGTTTGTGCTCTGCTGTATTGCTCTTCCAGCAGATGTCAGGATGATTGAAGTCCCCCATGAGAATCAGGTCCTGTGAACTGGAAACTTTTCCTAGTTGAGTAAAGAAAGCTTCATCTACCTCATCCTCCTGGTCTGGTGGTCTATAACAGACACCCACCACAACATCACCCTTATTGTTCTTGCTTCTAAGCTTAACCCAGAGACACTCAACTGACTTATCTCCAGTTTCATACTGGAGCTCAGAGCAGTCATAGTGCTCTCTTACATACAGTGCAACTCCTCCACCCCTTTGCCCCTGCCTGTCCTTCCTGAACAGTTTATACCCATCCATGACAGTGCTCCAGTCGTGTGAGTTACTCAACCAAGTCTCAGTTATTCCAATCATGTCGTAGTTTCTTGACTGTGCCAGGACTTCCAGTTCCTCCTGCTTGTTTCCCAGGCTTCTTGCATTTGTGTACAGGCACTTGAGACAAGCAGCCAATTGGCCTACTTTCACAGTATGAATCGGGAGGCCTCCCCTGCTGCACCCTCCTCCTTCTGCTTCCTTGTGGTGTCCCTCTTCCCCACTTACCTTCGGGCTTAGGTCTCCGTCCCCTGTCGAACCTAGTTTAAAGCCCTCCTCACTAGATTAGCCAGCCTGTCTGCGAAGATACTCTTCCCTGTCTTGGTTAGGTGAATCCCGTCTCTTCCTAGTAATCCTTCTTCCTGGAACAACATTCCATGATCGAAGAATCCAAAGCCCTCTCTTCGACACCACCTGCGTAACCATGCATTTACTTCTGTAATGCGACGGTCCTTACCTGGGCCTTTTCCCTGAACAGGGAGGATGGATGAGAACACCACTTGCGCTTCAAACTCCTTTATCTCTTTTCCCAGAGCCACATAGTCCTCAGTGATCCGCTCAAGATAATTCTTGGCAGTGTCATTGGTGCCCACGTGGAGAAGTAGGAAGGGGTAGCGGTCTAAAAGCTTATCAAAAATTCCATTTGAAATAGAAATAATTGAAGTCTATACTAGATCTTTATTTTGATATACACTATTTCTCCTACATACCTCCTTACACCAACCCCTTTTAAGTGAGGTTTTACTTTAGAACTCAATCCAACGGGGGGGGGGGGGTAAATTACATCAAACAAACTTTACAGGATAAGTCACCATTTCATATATTCCTGGAGGAGGAGGGGGCAGGGGAAAGAAATGTAAGAACGACCATACTGGGTCAGACCAAAGATCCATCTAGCCCAGTATTCTGTTTTCCAACAGTAGCCAATGCCAGGTGCTTCAGGGGGAATGAACAGGTCAATTAGCAAGTGATCCACCCTCTGTCATTCATTCCCAGCATCTGGCAATCAGAGGCTTAGCCATCTTGGTTAATAGTCATTGATGGACCTATCCTACAAAAGGTACCTAATTCTTTTTTGAACCCAGAAGAAAACCCATATAACTTTCAATGTCACAGTGGAATTCAGGTTATCACATAATCAGTTTCTTATTCTGCAATAAACTTATTTAATTCCATTTTCACTGCTAACAACATATTTGAAGTCTACTACACAATATAATCCTATGTTTAGTTTTCTCTTAATCCCCTTTTCCACCAAGTGAGCCTTGTGTAAAGATGTGTTCTATACTAACATAGGTGCCTTCCATTTCTGAGAGCTCATTTATCTTTGGGTCTTCTGCCATAAACGTTGGTGGAAGTGAATCTCACACTGTGTGCTCATCATGAGAAAAAAAGCACTTGCATTCTATTTTCACAATTTCTAATCTTTCAAAGTAGCAGGAGATGAAGAAGTGAAGCAAATGCATAAGACACAGAACAAAAGAGAGACAAAACTACAGACTAAAGACTCAACGTTTGTCAATCCTACAATCTGAATTTGGAGTCTGACACATTTATTTCCTCATTAGTTATCATCACTTGCATGGTATGGAAGTGCTTATTCTCCAACAAGGCAGCCAGATTGGCATCCATGGGAAAGTACTGTCCTCTGAAGACATCAACTGTTTCTTTCTTTGGCTCATAAAACTTTGGATCAAAATTGTAAAGGACGACTCCCCCGTATCTAAGCACAGCATCATTTGGAACATAATTATTGCCTCAAAACTAGGATGTAGGTTCTAAAAATAAATAGTTTACCTAGCCCTAAGGTTACCATAGTTTCCATCTCTGGGGTGAAATTCATCCACTGGGTGCCTATTGTTTCTACTTGAGTTCTAGTCTAATCCTTGACCCTGGACAGGGTAACTTTACTTCTTTGGAGTAGAATCTTTTATCACATCACAGGAAGTCTCAGTAGTCTTAGTGAAGAATAGTTCCTCCCACCAAACATGCCCAGTTTATTTATTTAATCTGGTGACAGACATGAAAATTAGCTACTAGATATGGGCCTGGATCAGAATCATTTCAAATTACTGAAGGTAGGGTATCTATTAAATATAGGTATAATTCTGCAGCTATCTCACATTCAAAATGGATTTTATTTTATATACATTTGCAGCATCTACAAGATGTAAACTCAACTAAAATGTTGCTTCCATTTTTTCCACCTCCAAATAGGTAAGAACTGTGTTTCTGAAATAATAGGCAATGGACACTTGATTAGGAAAGAGAGATCTTCAGAAGTAGCCTCCTGTGAGGTCTGCGCCTCAACTACCTTTGCATCCAAATACGTGAGCATTTTGCTTGGCTCCGAGTCACTTCCTGCGGAATTTTGTCCTCGGATCATCTGAGACAATATTAACCTAAACAACTGAACAACACTGTGATCATATGCAGTTCCTTAGTTAGATGTACAATTTGTGGCATTCTGGTGTTCTTCATTTCAGAGTGGAAATTTAAAAATGCTACTGTTTCCCTGATAACACGTCCAATAGCTTGGAGTATTCACGCCTGATGACTGAATGCACCTGAACTTCCTCCATGTCATAATAGATGAGTGGGAAAAAGACAGACAAACAGACACACAAATAATTGTTTTAGCAAATGGTCATTTGTCTCAAGGTCCACTAAAAAGCTGAGCTACATCTTATCATAGAAAACTAATATCCAGTTGTTATCAAATACCCTCAAGAAAGAGAGAAAAACAAACAAACCCCACAACACAGAAGGGAAGAAGACAGTTTCCGTTTCATATAAAATGAAATTCCAGGGCAGGTTACATCTGATGATGCCCAATTAGACCAGATTTTCCTAATGAACTGTCCTCTGATCAATTCAAATGTTCTTCACTCAGCACCGCCTCATTATTATTCCGTCACATTAGTTACAAAGATTTTAGCATTATTATGTGAAAAATCAGCCAACCTTCCCATCTGCAAACAATCCCAGCTCAGCAGGAAACATCTGAAAAGCAGCTTTGCTAATAGACAGAAACAGGGATTAAAGCTCAAAGTTTAATGCATATTTGTGTATTAAAAAAACCAAAAAATCTTTGGCCAGCCGTAGTCAATACAAGTATAGTGTTACTCTCCTGTGTGGATCCTCTGATGTGTGATAATCTGTGAACTATGACTGAAGCTTTTCCCATGCACAGAGCATGACTAGGGTCTCCCTCCTGTGTGGATTTTCTGATGTGAGACAAGCTGTGAGCTATAACTGAAGCCTTTCCCACACTCAGGGCATCTATAAGGTCTCTCACCAGTGTGGATTCTCTGATGTGTGATAAGCTCTGAGCTCCGAATGAAGCTTTTCCCACACTCACAGCAAGTGTAGGGTCTCTCTCCTGTGTGGATTCTCTGATGAATGATAAGCTCTGAGCTCCGACTGAAGCTCTTCCCACACTCAGCGCATGTGTAGGGTGTCTCCCCTGTGTGGGTTCTGTGATGTGTGGTAAGGTTTGAGCTCCGACTGAAGCTTTTCCCACACTCAGGGCATGTGTATGGCTTTTCTCCAGTGTGGACTCTCTGATGTGTAATAAGGTTTGAGTGCCAACTGAAGCTTTTCCCACACTCAGGGCAGGTGTAGGGTGTCTCCCGTGTGTGGCTTCTCTGATGTGTGATAATCTGTGAACTATCACTGAAGCTTTTCCCACACACAGGGCATGAGTAGGGTCTCTCTCCTGTGTGGATTCTCCGATGTGAGACAAGATGTGAGCTATAACGGAAGCCTTTCCCACACTCGGGGCATATGTAGGGTTTCTCTCCAGTGTGGATTCTCTGATGCTTACTAAGGTCTGAGCTCCGACTGAAGCTTTTCCCACACTCACAGCAAGTGTAGGGTCTCTCTCCTGTGTGGATTCTCTGATGTATAATAAGCTCTGAGCTCCGACTGAAGCTTTTCCCACACTCAGCGCATGTGTAGGGTTTCTCCCCTGTGTGGGTTCTGTGGTGTGTGATGAGGTTTGAGCTCCGACTGAAGCTCTTCCCACATTCAGGGCATGTGTACGGTTTCTCTCCTGTGTGGATTCTCTGATGTGTGATAACCTGTGAACTGTGACTGAAGCTTTTCCCACACACTGGGCATGAATAGGATCTCTCTCCTGTGTGGATTCTCCGATGTGAGACAAGCTGTGAGCTAGAACTGAAGCCTTTCCTGCACTCAGGACAGGAGTAGGGTCTCTCTCCTGTGTGGATTCTCCGATGTGAGACAAGCTGTGAGCTAGAACTAAAGCCTTTCCCGCACTCAGGACATGAGTAGGGTCTCTCTCCTGTGTGGATTCTCTGATGTACAACAAGCTGTGAGCTATAACTGAAGCCTTTCCCACACTCGGCGCATATGTAGGGTCTCTCTCCAGTGTGGATTCTCTGATGCTTGCTAAGGTCTGAGCTTCGAATGAAGCTTTTCCCACACTCACAGCAAGTGTAGGGTCTCTCTCCTGTGTGGATTCTCTGATGTATGATAAGCTCTGAGCTCCGACTGAAACTTTTCCCACACTCAGGGCAAGTGTAGGGTGTCTCCCCTGTATTGATTCTGTGATGTGTGATAAGGTTTGAGCTCCGACGGAAGCCTTTCCCGCAATCAGGACAAATGTAGGGTCTCTCTCCAGTGTGGATTGTCTGATGTGTGATAAAGGCTGAGTTATGATTGAACGTTTTCCCACATTCAAGACAGGTGTAAGGTATTCCGTCTATGTCAATTCTCTCATGTCTGGTAAGATGTGAGCCTCTATTGATGTTTTTCTCTGGCATGTTCTGACTCTCACAAACTTTTGCCTGTGCACAACTCCTGGAAACATTCTCTTTGGATCTTCCTGATAACCTCTCCTGTGGTTCTACTTGCTCAGCATCTTCTTGTCGAGGACTCTCCTCCTCATTCTCACACACCATCCCATCACCTGCTAGGGCAGAGATTAAAACCAGACATGAGAAAAGAAAAAGGAAACCTCAGAGAGAGGAAAGGAATAAAGAGGGGAACAAACCAAAATAAGTGCTGGAGGGATCAGACACAGAGAGAGCTGAATCTCCCCCAACCCTTTCCCCAGAGGAGAGAGAGGGACGGAAATCAATTCTGGGTCTACATCCCAACCAAACACTTAGGGGGAAGGGAGATTTGGGAGGGAGCTACTGTCAGGTGTGAGTCAGGACAACTGGGAAGCTTCAGATGAAGTATGCCCTGCGGATGCTACATCACCTGAAAACAACCCTAAACTCAGACACCTCACAAGGGCTTTGTAGGAATCCCAAATATTTCCTTAATTCAGGGACAGATTTGAGTTGGTTTAACTGATTCCTCACCTGTGCTGGCACCTCTCAGAATCCCTCTTTCCTCAGAGCCCTGGAGATGTGGGAGCCCTGGCTCTTCCCCTTGTTCCAGCCAGATCATCACATCAGGTATGGAAACTGGAAACCCTGCTCAAGGGACAGAAAACAAGCAAGATCAATTGAATTTGTGGGATACTTGTGTGTCACATTCTGGGGTGCAATCCAGACTCCTGCAAGACTGTGTCATCACCTGCCCATTAATCCTGGGTGCCTCACAATACTTTGCTGTGGTAGTTCCCAAACTGGGCCACTAACAGTACGCAGGTCACGCCCCGAGTGTTTATGTATAGCTACAGCCATGACCCAGCAGCCCTGACCTCAGCAGCAACACTCTAGTCACACTCTGACCTCCACCAGCCTTAGTTCCTATTTCCAGGGTGGCCCCAACACACCATCAGTCCCAAATTTTCCCCAAAACATGTATTTTGCACTGTCCAGTCCTCTCATGGACAGTACAGATAAAAATTAGAAGTCTGTTGCCCTTCTAAGGGATCAATATTCAAGAACTTGCTACTTTAGCTGCAGTTACCAAATAGTTCAGTTTAAACACAACACTGGATTAGTTTTGATTACAAAAGAACAAATTTATTTAACTACAAAGAGAGCTTTTAAGTGAGTATAAGGTATTATAGTCAGAAATGATTACAAGAGAAATAAAGATAAAATGCTTTCTGGTACCTAAAACTTAACAAGCTCCATTTGGTTCAGGGTAAAATCCTTACCACATGTCCCCAGAAACAGGGCTGACCAAATTGTCAGGTCAGGATCTCCAGCAAAGTCAAAGGGCTGGTTCCTTTGTCTTCTTAGGGGAGAGAGACGGAGATAGGAAGAAGTGCCTTGGTGTGTTTTTCTCCTCACTTTTATAGTTCAGTCACCTTTTGAAGGGGATTCTGCTGAGGATTATCCTTCCAAGAAAAATTTATTCAAATAGGAAAGGAGATGATACAGAGTCTATGCTGAAGATGGCTCTGTGCTCACTGCATGTTGAAATGCAGATTTGCCTTGTCTCCTGCCATTTCTCCCGCTTGCTGTCTCAAGGACCCAGTTTACTACTACTTATATGTAAACTGAGATAAGCACACATTCCTTCTTTTAGAATAGACTGGTTTAACTATTTTTGCCCAGTCAGGGCTATGTGGGTTTGAACATGTACTAACATCATCATACAGGGGGAATTCATAACTTTACATAAAATGTTGTTACATACATTTCACTATATTATTGACCAGCAAGTTATTAGTTTTCAAATGTTACCTCACAAGGCATATTTTGTACAAAGATTATTACAGGAGTGTGTAGGGTGTGATTACAGGGGTGCTTTCAGTCTCATCTTGTCACAAAGAAGATTCCATTTTATCCCAGCTCATTTTTAAGGGGTAACATCCCCAGACCAGCTTCCTTCACACAAAGCACCAGGACAGTGATTATTATTAATTATATTTATGACAGTAGTGCCTAATGGCCAACCAGGAACAGGGTCTCATTGTGCTAGGCACTGTGCAAATAGAGTAGTAGACAGCCCCTGGCCAGAAGAACATACAGTCTAACTAGATAAGACAGACACATGGTGGGGAAAGGGGCATTGTTCACCAACAGAGTGAACAATGAGGCGACAAATATGATGAATACAGGCGTATTGTGAGACTGTTGTATTTACTATTATGACTGTTACCTGTGTGTGTGAGCCAGCCCTTGAAAGCATGAAAACATCAGAGGCTGTTATACTGAGATGGCTCGGAGGATAAAACTCCATTGAATATTCACAGACCTTTGTATCAATATCTGGCACGTGTACATATTTGTTCTTTGGGGAGTTCTGGGGGGGCGGGGGGGGGGGGGCGATTAACACCAAATCCTAAAGCTAATTATGCAGTTATCCAGCTTTTGTGGCTCTGCCCCCTGCAGAAAAGGGCAGTGACTAATTGTATCCATTTCAGGACAGTGAGGAACAAAGACAGATTGTGAGGGCATAAAAGGCTGAATACCACCTGTGGGGTGAGGGGGGCAGCTTTCCTTGGGCTACATACTGACTTGACCTGCTAACCAAGAGGTGAAGCCTGAGATAAAGGTTTGAAGGACTTCAGAATCTATCAGGGTGTGACATACTAGGGTACAATTCACACTAGTGGGGCCTGTAACCTAGGGTGCCCTTTACAATGCCTTGCTGCTGTAGCCTCTGATCTGGACTGCTCACAAAACAGCCTCCAGCATGTAAGTCACTCCAAGCAAGGTATGTGCACTGCAGCCAGCCACATGCTGGCTCTCACTTGCCTTGATTATACTGCAGGGTGACCTAAACACACACTCAGTCTCAGACACTCCTCCCAGGCATTTATGTCCTGAACTGTTCAGCCTTCTCCTGGACAGTACAAATGTATTAAGTCCATTATTCCTTTAAAGGAATAATATACCCGCTTATTATTTTAAATAGAATACCCAGGCACTCAAATTTAAACACACAGGATTAGATAAAACAGTAAAACAGGTTTATTCACTATAAAGAGAGAGATTTTAAGTAATAAGGCATAAAAGTCAGAAAGGATTACAAGAAAAATAAAGCTAAAATGCTTCCTAGCATTTCCTTAAGAAATTCTTTGTTGCAAAGAAAACTCTCTCATCACGTGCTCCAGCAGATTACTTACAAAACTCTCAGGTCAGAACCCATCCCCCTGGGTCCAACAGCTGTTTCCTTTTACCTTCTAAGGTGCAGGAAATCCGGTGGGCAGGGAGAAGGAGGGAATGCCTCGGGGTATTTGTCTCTCCTTTTTATAGTTGCCCCCTGCCCCGAAAAACATTTCCAGGTTACATTTAGATTCTTTTCTTGTTTCATAAGGTTTCCTCCTAAGATTCAACCACTGGTCTACTAGCATGGAGCCAAAGAATGGTACTATGGCTCAGTTTTTAAATGGTCCTTAGGAGTTACCCAGTTAGTGTGCTAGACCCCAGAGTGTCCCACTCTTCCACAAGGGTAGGCCACATGGCCTCAACACCTCAGAGGCTGAACCTCTGGCTCCAGCACTTCTGTTTCATCCTGTGAGCTTTGTCCAGCAAGTCCAACTCCTGTTTATGACTGATCCTTTGAAAAGGGGAACAATGCACTTCAGCAAGTATTTGCATTGACAGCAGGCAGCCTTTCAAAACAGGAATAAGGTGTATTAGTCAACTGGAACAGAGCATCAGGAAGTCTTCAGGGTCACACACAGAAGCAAAGGTTGAGGCATAGTCAATTCTGGTCTACACCCTTGTGCCATGCTGCTGTAGGAACCATATTGTTTTCTTTTCCTTGTGTGTGCCCCTTTGTCTTATGCCTAGTCTGCACCTAAAACTTAGGTTGACCCAGCTACGCTGCTCATGGCTATGAAAAATTTCACACTCTGTGCAACATAGGTCTGGTCTCTACTAGAAGATTAGGTCAATGTAAGTAGGTCAGACAGAGTCAAATAAGGTGAAAATCTTAAATAAATCAAAGTATACCATAGAATCTCTGTAGATAGTTTCCACCATCTTTCGCAGACAAAAGGATGCCAATCAATCTGTAGACAGAAATTCAATATTTGAATAATAAGAGTATAACACAAGGAGTATACTACCAACCACCTGTCCTGGAGCATCACAGTGATTGTGAAATGCTAAGGGAAGTTAGAGAGGCTACAAAACCAGAAAAAGCAATAATAATGGATGATTATACTATCCTCATATTGACTGGGTAAATGTCACCTCAGGCACAATACAAAGATACAGTCATTTATGGTGTCTAGAGATTTTATCTTGGAATAGTTAGTCCTGGAACCCACAAGGGAAGATTTAGTCCTAAGTGGAGCATAGGCTCTGATCCAGGAAGTAACTATAGCTGAACTGCTCAGTAATAGTGGTCATAACGTGACTGAATAACATCCTTGTAGGGTGAATAATACCAAAAAAAAGAAAACAATCCCTACCACTCAACAATGAAATATAAAAAGGGAACCTAGACAAGAATGTGCGTGCCAGTTAAGACAAATCAAAAAGAGCAGTCAGAAAGGTAAAATGCCTGCAAGGAGCATGGAGACAGTGAAATACAGGCTAAGACAAAATGAACACTCCAAATGAAACAAGACAGTAGAATGATCAAAAGAACGCTCCCACGGCTAAACAGCAGAGCAATGGAGGCCATTAGAGACAAAAAGGCATCCTTTAACATTTGGAATTAAAATTAGAATGAAGAAAAAAAGAAGGAGCACAAACACTGTCAAGTAAAAAATAAGACGGTGGGCCAAGAAAGAATTTGAGAAGTAACTTTCTAAAGACGCAAAAACTAACCATCTCTATATATTTTAAATATGAGGAACAGGAAACAGTCCAAACAGGCAGGAGGGCCATTAGATGACAAAGGTATTAAAGGGGTGCTCACAGAAGACAAGATCACTGCACAGAAGCTAAATGACCTTGTTGCTTGGGTCTTCACTGCTGAGGATATTTGGGCAACAAATCTGAAGTACTGTCCCAAAGTGATGTGTCAATAGAAGTGGTTTTAGAAGAAATTAATAAACAAAACATTATGAAGTCCTCAGGACCAGATAGCATACAAACCACGAGTTCTCAAAGAACTCTAATATAAAAGTGCAGAACTACCAACTGTACCAGATGACTGATTTTTAAAAAGGGCTCCAGAGGAGACCCTGGCAATTACACGCCAGTGAACCTAACTTCAGTCCCAGGCAAATTGGTAGAAACTATATTAAAAAACATCAGACACAGAGCATGGCCTGGTCTACATTACACAGTTAGGTTGATGTAAGCTGCCTTATGTCAACCTAATAATGTCTGTGTCTGCACTAGCAGGTCCCTTCAGCTGACGTAACTCGCCTGGTATGTTGACTTAATTACTCCACCTCTGCAAGAGCCATAGCACTTAATTTGACGTAGTCAGGTCGACATAGTGGCAGCATGGACACTGCATTGCTTACGTCGACTTAACTGGCCTCCAGGAGGTGTCCCACAATGCTCCACTATGACTTCTCTGGTCAGCATTCTCAACTCCACTGCCCAACAGCCAGGAATATAGGAAACAGCCCCTCTCCCATTAAACCACTGGAACTTTTGAATTTCAATTTCCTGTTTCTTCGGTGTGGAGAGCTCGCCTACCCAGCTGATCATGCCTGCTCCATGCTCCAAAGGCACTGGAAGTAGTGGATTTTCTGGGTCTGTGGGGAGAAGAGGCTGTGCAGGCACAGCTTCGATCCAGCTGAAGAAATGTAAATAAATACGAGCAGATTGCTTGCAGCACAAGTGTGAAGGGCTACACCAGGGACACGTAGCAGTGCTGTGTTAAAATCAAGGAACTGTGGCAGGCGTACCAGAAGGCAAGAGAGGCGAAGAGTCGTTCAGCACCCCAGACATGCTACCTTTTATGAAGAGCCACACTATTTTCAACAGCAACTCCACCATGACCCCCAAGAGCAGCGTGGATACCTTTGAGGAGTCAGAGTCCTGGGTCACCGCAGGCAACACTGAGGAGACAGGCAAGCGGGGAATCCATTGTCCTGGAGAGCCAGGAGCTCTTTGTAACCCAAGAGCAGTACAGCCAGTTGCAGCACAGCAACATGGTCGAGTGTGATGCTGGGGAATGAACCTCTGGTAGATATGCAACTCCAATTAATAATTTGGGGTTACATGTTTCTAGATGCTATTTTTTATTTAAAAAGAAACCAGTTGAGGTAGAGTGACTATCTGCTTCCCAGTGGCCACACAAACTAAGCAGAGGGTGTCATGCACGTGATGCTGACTGGAATATAAGTGAGCATTTATAATATTGATATTAAATTGCAAAATTACAATGCATCTTACAAAATATGCTGTCAGGTACTATTGGAAAGGTTCTAATTTGCTAAGTAAAATGATATTGTTTATATGTATGTATCAGTTTTGTATTATGAGTTCTAAATATGTACGGTATATTTGTATTTCAAACTTGTGCTGTGTTTCTGAGTGACACCCCAGACAGGATGGCAGCACCACTAAGCCTGCTTAATGGCCCATCAAGGGAACTCAAATGGACAATGAATCCAGTGAAAGATTCATGAATCCATGGGCTACACCTTATGAATCACCAGGACATGGGAACATGCCTCTGAACAGGCCTGGGAACAGGGCACTCTTGAGACTTTTCCATGCCATGTGCTGTGTGGCTGTGTCTGGGACAAAGGAAATACATGCCTCGTGGCAGAAACTATAAAATGAAGCTGCATGATCTCCATCTTGTCTTCATTCCTACCTCTGGATCAACTCATCTGCAATTGAAGCTGTGAAACAAAGAACTGAGACCCATCCAGGTACTGGATGTACACCAGAGGAACTGTACAAGCCTGCAAATTTCACAATTCTAATAAGAATCTGATATATATGGACTTCAAAGTCATTTATAGGTATCTGATTGTTTTGATTATTTAACATCTCCCTTCTTATTTGTTTCTTTCCTTTATAATAAATCTTTAGTTTACTTATTAAAGGATTGGCTGGCAGTGTGGTATTTTGGGTAAGATCCAAACTTATATTAGTCTGGTAATGTGGCTGACATTTTGGGGATCAGAAGAACATTTTTGATAAAGGGAACAGAGATTTAATAACATCTCTTTACTGGTCCTAGTTGTTAATTGGGGGCCAGAGACTGAAATGCAATAAAGGGAACTGTGTATTTCTTGTTTTTAGCTTCTTGAAAACCAGTGTGGGAGATCAGCAGCACTGTTTGTGACTGGTTGGTGAGTTTAACTGCAGTCTTAGCCACGAGTTTGGGAGAATCAGCTCTCTTTTGCAGCCTGCCCTGACCTTGGATTTTCAGATGGGCTACCCTAGGCACAGACGTGTCACACTGCAAAAAAGATTATTTATGTACACAGGCATGTCCCAGGAATCCTCCATAGAGATCTCCAGGAAACTTTCATGAAGGTATTCAGCCATCCATTTTTAGGAAGGGCTGCCTTATTTCTTCCACTACGGTAAGACAGTTTCCCACACCACTTCAGTATTAATTGGGCTGGCATCATTGCAGTACACAGCATAGCAGCATAAGGACCCTGTCTGTACCAGGACGCTGGCAGCAGCTGTTCCATTGTTGCCTCTGTTACCCTCAGGAGTGGGATATCAGCTCAGGTCACCTAGGGAAGACTGGGGCAGTTTTCATTTCAATTGCTCAAACTGCAAACCGTAGTGCCTGTGGGGCCCGCCCACCCTTGTTAGTTTCCCCCATGATTTACAAAACATGACCATAGTTTGGGTAGCAGGGGTCGGTGCAGACCTCAGAAACTGCAAGCCTCAGGCACCGGGGTGGTTTGGGAAGCAACGGGGGTTTGGGAAGGAAAATATGTTGTAGTGACCACATGCCACTGAAAGCACCTCCACTCCATGCCTCTTCTGCCAAGGATTTCAGTTTAGGAGGGGGAACGCTGGTCTCTGACCTCCAGAAAACATTCATGTTACAAAGGGGAGGTGGCCTGTCCCCTTGGTCACCTCTGCTTCTGCTGGGGGTTTCCCACCCAATGCTGCAGAGGGTCCAGTACTCCTGCCCCCGGGTCATACTCACCCTGGCAGACATGTTGAGGTGTCTGGTTGACCTTCAGGAGAAACACCTTGAGGCTTGACTCCCTCTACAGACACTGCAGAACAGCTTTCCAACATCGCCGTGCCTCTCCTTTCCCCAAGTTCCATTAGGCGACAGGGGTAACGCAATACCCCTTCCACTCAACCCCGGGGGGAGGGTGCCAAGAATAACAGACGCACAGATGTTGATGTATGACAGGCAAGGCCATTATGCTTTTAAAGGTAAGGTGAATGTGTTTCCCCCCTCCCAAATTTATTCCCCCTTTCCAAAGTTTAAATCTTTTCGTCTCTTTCAGCGTTTATATCTGTGAGCAGGTCTTGAAAATGAAATCATCTTTATTAAGTCAAAGCGTGGGGTGGGAAGAAGGGGAGGGAGAGGAAAACTGAGGCACGGGGAGGACGTGCACGAGAACGAAACACAGCAAGGTTCAGACTATGGGTAGGCACAATACAGAGAAGCAGTGCACATTACTGTAGGTCATTACTAAAACGGGTTTTCAGAGTCTCCCTTTGATGCACTGCTCCACACTGAGCTCTTCTTATAGCCCTGGTATTTGGCTGCTCAAAATTATCAAACAGCCTATCCACCGCCACTTCCGCCCCTGTGGACACTTCTCTCCCTCTGATTCACATATATTATGAAACATACAGCAGGCAGCTATAACCATGGAAATATTTTTTTCACTGAGGTCTAACCTAGTGAGAAAACTGCGCCAGTGACCCTTAAAGCGGCCAAAGACATATTCAACAACCATTCTGCACTTGCTGAGCCTATTGTTGAACTGATCCTTGCTGCTGTCCACATGTCCGGCTGCATAAGCCATGGGAGTAAGGGGTAGGCTGGGTCTCCCAGGATCACTACTGACATTTCAGCATAGAATCATAGAATCATAGAATATTAGAGTTGGAAGGGACCTCAGGAGGTCATCTAGTCCAACCCCCTGCTCAAAGCAGGACTAACCTCAGCTATATCATCCCAACCAGGGCTTTGTCAAGCCTCAGCTTAAAAACCTCGAAGGATGGAGATTCCACCACCTCCCTAGGTAACCCATTCCAGTGCTTCACCACCCTCCTAGTAAAAAACTTTTTCCTAATGTCCAACCTAGACCTCCCGCCCTGCAACTTGAGACCGTTGCTCCTTGTTCTGTCATCTGCCACCACCGAGAACAGCCTACCCCCATCCTCCCTGGAACCCCCTTTCAGGTAGTTAAAGGCTGCTATCAAATCCCCCCTCATTCTTCTCTTTTGCAGACTAAACAAGCCCAGTTCCCTCAGCCTCTCCTCATAAGTCCTGTGCTCCAGCCCCCTAATCATTTTGGTTGCCCTCCGCTGCACTCTCTCTAACTTGTCCACATCCTTTTTGTAGTGGGGGGCCCAAAGCTGGACACAATATTCTAAATGCGGCCTCACCAATGCCGAATAGAGGGGAATAATCACTTCCCGTGACCTGCTGGCAATGCCCCTCCTAATGCAGCCCAATATGCCATTAGCCTTCTTGACAACCAGGGCACACTGCTGACTCATATCCAGCTTTTTATCCACCTTTACCCCCAGGTCCTTTTCTGCAGAGCTGCTGCCCAGCTCGTCGGTCCCCAGTCTATAGCTGTGCATGGGATTCTTCCTTCCTAAGTGGAGGACTCTGCACTTGTCCTTGTTGAACCTCATTAGGTTTCTTTTGGCCCAATCCTCCAGTTTGTTTAGGTCACTCTGTATCCTATCCCTACTCTCCAGGGTATCTACCACTCCCCCCAGCTTAGTGTCGTCCGCAAACTTGCTGAGGGTAAAATCTACCCCATCCTCCAGATCATTAATAAAGATGTTGAACAAAACCGGCCCCAGGACCGACCCCTGGGGAACTCCGCTTGTGACCGGTTGCCAGCTTGACATGGAGCCACTGATCACTACTCGTTGAGCCCTATGCTCTAGCATCACCAATGGTGATTTTGTGGTCCATAAAGGAAGTCCCTGCTTGCAGCTTTCTGAACAGATCTGTGTTCTTAAAGATGCACACGTCACATACCTTCCCAGACCATCCCACGCTGATGTTGGTAAAACACACCTGGTGATCCATGAGCGCTTATAACACCATAGAAAAGTTTCCCTGTTTATGTACTCTTTGGCAAGGTGGTCTGATGCCAAGACAGTGATATGCGTGCCACTTATCACCTCACTGGAGTCAACAGCACCTGGTCTATGGACGGAACTGGGGCTGGTAAGTGGACCTGTCTCAGGACTGGAAATTCACTGGACGTCAGCACAGCCAATGCCAGGGTGCGCAGGTCCACAACCGGGAACATTGGCTCCAGCAAGCGATGCAGCTTTTTGTCGCTCATGGGTCTTGGAGCACAGTGCCCCTCCTGGGCCGGAACTCATGGATGGCACAGCATCTTTCTTAAACCTGGAAGAAGACATACTGCGATGTCTATGTGCATGCTTCTGCGACGCATGGCTAGGCCCTGCTGTGGGATCCGCAGCTCGGTACTGGTGGAACCAGACTTAGGCTCCACAGTAGAATGTGCACTGTTGGACTGTTCAGTCTGATGTATGGAAGTGAGATTCCCCCCGGCCAGACTGCAGCCACGTGATGACCTCTATGAGGTGTTTCATAAGGTGGAGGGCTCTGTCTTCCCACGTACAGATAGGGAAGGGGAGACAGATGCTGCACCTGGACGTGGAGTGGGCTTCCCCCAAGCAGTACAGACAGTGCTGGTGCTCATCATTGAGGGAGAATAAACTAGAACAGGAAGCGCAGGCTTTGAATCCCATCTTTTTAGTCATAATCCAGTACAAGATCTGGGTGCTGCAGGGGGAGTGCGAATTATTTGGCGGGGAATGGCCCAAGCAGTGTCTTGAGACTTGCAGAACTTTCAGAAACAAGAAAACAACTACAGAAACTGCAGAAGATCCTGACTATATAAAGTACCCAGACATAGGTGCTGCTGGGGAGCCGTGGTTAGAGACTGTTTGACAGGAAACCGCCGGAGTGGCATCCTGTCCTTAATCCTACGAAACTTTCAGAAACAAGAAAACTACTACATAAAACAAAGTCCTGACTAAACAGAGTAAAAACAGATTTTCGAGAAAACTTTGGAAAATGAGTCACCATGGATGAGAGAATAGCAGAAGCTCTGACTCGGACCATACAGCGGTGAGAAGGAACTAAAGACACTGTCAGTCTGCCCTGCCCTTTATCACCTCAGGCAAAAGCACAAGGCAACGAAGGGCACATATGCGGACCGAAAGACACTACTGCTTTGAAAATCTCCGGCAGCATGACGCATATGCGCTACCCTCAATGGAATACAATAGGGACCCTTACTCAAAGACGACCTTTGGTGGCTTTACAGCATTGCACATTGACGAAACTTTGTAGTGTAGTGACATAGCCATAGTTAGTTCAGCCTAACCGCCACTTCAGACACAGCTAGGCCTATGGAAGAATTCTCAGCTTGCCACTTTCAGCTGTAGTGCTTGTAGCGTAGACATGCTTTTAGTTCCAAGAGAGCTCTCTGTCTTTGTGAATCTCATGACAGCTATGTAACAAAACACCTCAAAGTGTCCTGGTCTGTGTACACAGTTTATAGCGAGGGAAACTGAGGTATGTATTGGAATCATAAAAATATTACCAAAATTCCCAAATCCATCACACATACCATAGCCCTTAGAGAGAAAACAAAGTGCAGAGGCTGGACTTTATTGCATCCAAGAAGGATAAATTCAATATTTTTTTTAAAAAGTAATATTTTTAAATGACCAATAGCACAAAAAATGTGTATGTCCAAAAATGATACTGGGATGGGACATAAGCCAAAGGGGGAGGGGAGAAGACATGGAAACCATGTACAATGAGTAAAGGTATAGAGTCATTACTACAAATGTTCTTTAGAGAATCCACAGCTTCCAATAACCAAATGGACAGGAATTCTTACCCTGGGAGGCCACAGACTCATAGTTCTCCTGCATGACATCTCTGTACAGGGCTCTCTGACTGGGATCCAGCAGAGCCCACTCATCCTTGGTGAAATACACAGCCACCTCCTCAAAGGTCACCAGTCCCTGAAAGAGCAAGAGTCCCCACTTAGTACTTGCTGCCCCACTGACAACCCCAGTATTCATGGGAGAGGACAAGGAAAATGGGTGCTCTGGGAGGTACATGGAAGCACAGTCCCACCCCCACCCCACTCAGCACAGCCTGGAGGCATCAGGTTGAAGGGAGATCCCTTCATCCCTGTCAGAGGGGGCAGGGGTCTTCACATTCCTCACACACTTACACTCTGTATCTGAGAACAACACCCCAGAAACCCCATATTCACCAATGTCATGTAATTATGATAGGTTCTGTACAACGTATGTCTTGTGTGATATTTTTTAATTATATTTCATCTGCTGAACATTAATATCTTTTTGGATGGAATGTGCTACCATAGTGGGTGAAGTTATAAAATATTATTGAATAAGATACTGGAACATGTTGCAAAGTTGGAAACTCTAACAAACAGCCTTTCAGGCAAAACCATGAAGAAGCCAGACATGCTCATCAGCCATTAAGGAGAGTCTACTCTCCCAAATGCCATCCCTAGTGACTTCACCAAGAAAGCACGTACACCAGAGGTCTTCATTCTGTGGGGGACATGGCTGGGTCCAGGTCTGCCCCCACGAGGAGTGGGGAAGGAGCGCCAGCCAGCCCCGTTTTGCCCCAAGCTCTGCTCCAGCCCTGCCCACAGCACCCGGCCTCTTCCGCCTCTCCCACCCCTCTGTGGCCGCAGAGCCCAGGCTCAGGTCCACCCTGCTGGTAACTGCAGAGCCCAGCCCCGGATGCAGCACATGGCCTCAAGTCCCCGCCCCCCCTCCCCGGCCACTGAGCTCACCTGCAGTGCCTGCCCCCAATCTCGGCGCCCACCCCTGCCTTGTGCCTGGCTCCTGGCCGCCGGGGCCCACAGGAACAGCCTTGGCCCTCAGCCCCAACCACAGCTTCCTGACCATGGCCTGGCTCCCAGCCCAGCCCTTAGCCCAACCGTGGCCCCGCTCGCAGCCCCAACTGGGGGTGGTGGGGTGCACAGACAAAGGTGAGGGGGAGGCACGGGGGTCAAAAATTCGAGGACCACTGACACACACAATGGAATTGACCAATGAGGATGAACCCCCCAGGTCACAAGCACTGATTGTTCCAGAAGGCTGAAAGAGAGTATAAAAGAAGGGGAGTGACATCATCACTTAGCTTCATTTCCCTACAGCTCAACACCTGAAGTAACGAACAACAAAGAACTTTGGACTGGGGGAGGTAGTCCCAGATAGGGATAGCCATCTCTGCCTGTGCCTTGAAGATCTGTAGCCTGCTTGCACCATCTCTCAGGGTGAGACATATCTAGATTCAAATCTTGTTAGAATTTAGATTGCGTTCTTATTTTTTATTTTCTTTGGCAACTATTTCTAGTCTCTTTATGTTTACAATTTATAATCACTTAAAATTTATTTTTCTGTAGTTAATAAATGTTTAATGTTTTATCTTAACTAATGTGTTTTTGAGTGAAATGTTTAGGCAATCTTTGCTGTTAACAAAAGCTGAATCACTATTTCTCCACATTGAGGGCGAAGCGGACTTATTAATGAGCTTGCACTGGACAAATCTTTGTCCGGCACAAAAGACAGTATTATCTCAGGGTGCACTCCTGTGTCATGAAGAACTTAGGGTCTGCGGGGGTTACTGGATGTCACGTGGCTCTATGGTGGGCACACGAATGGTTCAGGGACAGGATTCATGTGACTCAGCTGGGTGTGGGGTGCCACCTGCTGTCGTGTTGGGTGATAACAGGGGCTGGAGGGACTCTGTATCATCAGCAGAAGCATATTTGGAGGTCAGCCCGAGCCACAAGAGTAAGGAAGCTCAGCAGTACACAGATGCAAGCTGCATCAAGCTCCACGTCCATGACACACACCTACTAACCAGAGGCTGATACAGGAAATGGAGTGCCCAGTAGGATTCAGGGACCGCTTCCTGGTGGGAATCCCAACTTCCTCCCCATAAAATTTGTATGTGTGTGTGTGTATGTATGAAAACAGACAACTGGAAGAAAGAGGAAGTTGACAGGAAAAAATGTCAGACGCTTGTAATTGTAGAAAATTGATAAGGCAAAACAAAGGGACAAAAGGAGAAATGTAAGGCCAGCAGAAATAAGGACAATATGAAGGAGGGATTTCTTTTAGTATATTAACAAAAAGAATCCTAACAACGGTATTGGTCCATTACTAGATGGAAATGGCAGAATCATCAATAATAATACAGAAGAAATAAAATGTTCAATGAAATACTTCTCGACTGGATTTGGGGAAAAACATACAGTTGATGTAGTCATATGTTATGACGACAAAACTCTTTTCATTACAATAATAATTCATGAGGATGTTAAATAACAGATACTAAAGTCAGAGGGTTTTAAATCAGCAGTTCCAGATATCTTTTATTCAAGAGTTTTTGAAAAGCAGGCTGAGGAATTCACTGAACCATTAAATGTTGATTTTGAATAGGTCTGGGAACACTGGGGAAACTCCAGAAGACTGGAAGAAAGTCAGTATTTAAAAAGTGTAAAAGGGATGACCAAGATAATTATAGGCCTATCTGACATTGAACCTGCGCAAGATAATGGAGGGGCTGATACTGGATTTGATTAAATAAAGAATTAAAAGAGGGTGATATAATTCATACCAATCAACATAAATTTAGGAAAAATAGACCCTCTCAGACTAATTGGATTTTTTTTCTATAAGATCAGACATTTGGTTGATAAAGGAATAGTTTAATTTAGATTTCTCTAAGGTATTTGACTTGCTACAGCATGGTATTTAAACAACTAGAACAATACAAAATTAACATGACATACATTAACTAGATTAAAAACCGGCTGATAGATCTCAAAATGTAATTGTAAATGGGGAACCGTGGTCATGTGGGTGTGTTTCTAGTGGGGTCCCACATGGATCAGATCTTGGCCCTATGCTATTTAGCTCGCTTGTCAATGACTTGGAAGAGAACATAATATCATCACTGATGAAGTTTGCAAATGACACAAAGTTTGGGAGAGAGGGAAATATCGAAGTGTCAGTTGGCTCAGGCTCCAGTACCACGAGTCTGGGAAGTTTTTGCAGCCATGGCCAGGGGGTCATTCCTGTTCCACAAATAGGGGAAATTCCACTCCCAAACCCTAAGAGTCTGCTCCTTTAATCTGGAGCCTAGTTCGAATTAGTTTTGGCAGGTTTGTCCTAAATTTGTCCCCTCCATTTCTCCACCCGGAATATTTCCTGCCCTGTCCCACCTCCAGTAGCTCCTACCCTCCTATGCATTTACTGCCCATCTCTCTTCAGCCAGAACCCACCACCAGCTCCATAACCCCTTACCTTAGCTGACTCCATTGCAGCCATTTCCTTTCCCCTGGAAAGATGGAATGATCCAGAGCAAAACATCGACATTATTCTGTAGCCTGTCAGGGCAAAAAGGGCAATTGGAGAGATTTCAGAAGGGAATTTTGTCCATTTCACAGAGTCCTGCCAGACTTCTTCCCTGGAAGCTGACATTCTAGGTTTTGCACCATTGGGAAATACTTAGTGAATTTATTAGAAGTACGATTTCCCTTCAGGATTATACCCCCCAAAACATGATTAACTACAAAGGCCTGGTCAACAGCAGGTCGACGTAAACTGCGCTGCACTGACTTAGCTGTTTGTGTCTCTGCACTTAAATTTGTCTCCCGCCAAGATAAGCTGCCCATTATGCCAACATGGTAGCGTCACCTCCCTGAGCAATGTTGAGACATTGTTGATGTGCAGAGGTCAACACAGTGTAAGTGCAGAGACCCCATTACCTGTGTCAATTCTAACAGTTCTCCAGCAGCTGCCCTGCAATGCCCAACACTAACCACTTTGATCACAATTGTTAACTCCACTGCCCAGAGGTCATGGAGACTGGAAGACCAACCAGTCTCCAACTCGCCTCACCTTAAACTCTGCAAGTTTTTAAAATGCTTTTTCCTGCCACACTTGTAGCAGTGATCACTTGTTGTGCACAAATGATCAGCTGATCATGGCAGCTACATGTTCCAGTATGGCTTCCTGACTTACTTTGCAGAAGCAGCTGCCTCCCTCTCCAACTGACCTGATACAACAATGAAGTTGGGAGAGGTTTCCTAAACGGCCTGGCTGTTTCAACTGTGGCAACAGGTACATTGGAGACTTTGCTGCCTGTCTTAATCTAGCACCTCCCTTTTCTCTGTACAGAGGGGAAAAGGGAATATAGGATCTCAAAGAAGGGGAAGCAGCCCCATAGGCTATGAGCTGCAGACAGCCGCTTGCCTGCCTTTCAGATCCTATATACAAGCACACATGCATACACAGACACACCTCCTGAGCAGCACTGTGTGATAGCGGGCTACTATGGGTGCAGTGTGGATACACACAAAAGATGGAGTGCAGATCACGGGTTGGATACAAGGTGATACTCACTGCAGGAAAAGGCTCTGGCATGGGGAAGGCAGAGAGAAAAAGGCTCCAGCAGATCGCTTCACTGGCACGTGTAGCTACATGCTGCCGTGTGAACACGCCCTGCCTTTCACTGCAGCTACATGTACCCTACAAGCCACTGACAGTGTGGGGCACTGTAGACAAAGTCTAAGAGGAAGAGGGATGGAGCTAGGAGGCTCCCTGGCAGTGGAGAAGAGCTAGCAGCAAAGGATGACTGGCAGTGGGAAGGGAGGGAACAGGGTTGTGTCATGATGGGGGGCAGCAGCTGGGATTGGGTAACCAGCGGCTGGGCAGTCTCCATTAGGGACACTTCTTCCTCCCTTTCTACCTTGTACCCCTTCCATGCCATTGCTGGCAGAGAATGGCCACCCCCACACCTCCACCCCAGAGACAGCCGCATCTCAGGGCTCTTCCACGCTGCACCCACTAACTCTATCCTCATTTGGGGAATGGCTCAGTGCAACCATTTCCCATTTAAATAAGGACAAATTGCTGCAGATCAAATGGATGGGAAACACCTCAAATCTGAGGAGATTTTAAATTGACACTGGACAATTAGAAAGGAAATGGGGAAAAATCTGAGAAGAGACATAGTCAATCATCTGAGAGAAAATGGAGATTGTACATGGATTTCATATCCACATTTGATAGTTAGAGAAAAGGGACACAATTGAGATTTTTGCCAATTTTTGAGGAGGGGAAAAAGCAAAGGAAATTTCATCCCCCACTCCCTGTAATCTCTTGATTGCTCAGAGGTGGTGCACGCTGCCATACATCACAGTGTCTCTCCCTTCCCTCCCTGACACCTCCACTCTCCAGACACACAAAGGGCAAACCCCACTGGAGCCCAGTTTCTTCCTTTCCTGAATCCCCCCATTTTGCCTTGGCAGATCCTGGCAGAAGCTGAGGGCAGCTGCTTCAGTGCTGTAAAGGGACATAAAATACTAAACAATTAACCAATAAGTATTAGTCTTATCAGCTAATCAGTAGCACAGGCTCTCGGTCTCCATGGTAATGGCATTGGGCCATAGCGGAGGTGGCTGTGCTGCTGCCTGGGAAGGCCATGGACCACAAGTCTGAGCCAGGCTAAGGGTGCTACCTGGGGGCTGAGGACAGGGTGAGAGGGGGAGGGACACAAAATTATAATCGGTTAAACAGTTAACCAATATAATTTTAATAGTTTAAACGGTTACCTTTTCTAACTGATATTTATATCCCAACTCCAAGCTCTCCTTCAGGGATATTCACAACCAGGGAGCAGATTCCCAGGGGCTGCAAAATCTGAGGCTCCCAGGACATTTATGTACAGTCGCTTTCCTGCCCATCCCCCGCACTTCCCCGGAGATGTCTGGCTCAGCAGTTGGTGTTGGCAGAACCTGGGGCTACTCTAGGGGGCTAGTTCCAGGCGCTGGAGAAAGTCTCTCCCCTTGCCTGGATGCAGAAGGAGATTTAACAAGGGTCTCTCCATGGCACAGATCCTGCTGGGCCACAGGAGCTGCTCAGCAGGTTCCCAGATCATACTGGAGGCAGCAGCGTCTGACCCAAGAAACTCAAACCTGATACCTTGAGCAGAAAGAGACAGAGAGAACAGCCTCCCCTCCCTCAGCAACAGCCAGAGCCCCCTGCTGATAGTAACTAGTGACACCATCACACTGATCTCATTTGCTCCCATGTTATTCCAGTGTCAATCCACTAGTGTCAATGAGATTAGAACTGTGGCATAGAAGGGAGGAGGCCAAAATCCTTAACATATAATGGGGGCTCCACTCCTTCCCACCTTCCCTGCTCCCCACATCTGGGGCAAGGATGCAAGGCAATTATTTCCCCTCCAAAACATGAAGATCCTGCAGTTGTGAAGGGGGGAGCGTAACAGAATATACTTGTGTTCATACCCTCCACCCTAGTGTAATAATTTTTGTACAAGGCATATCTTGTAAGGTATCACTTCAAAACCCATAGTTTGCTGGTCAGTATTATCCTGATAAAATGTGTGTGGCAATGTTGTATGTAAAAGTGATAAGATTTCCCCATATGGTATTATTAACACATGTTCCAAACTCCAGAGCCCTGCCCAAACTGAGGTTGGCAAACATGTTGCTTTACTTATTACAGACCTAACATCAGAAGAGCCATACTGAGTCAGACCAATGGCCCATCTAGCCTAGTATCCCATCTTCCAACATTGGTCAACGCCAGATGCTTCAGAAGGAATGAATGGAACAGCCAATCTCATCAAGTGAGCCATCCCATCCTCCACTCCCAGCTTCTGGCAAACACAGGCTAGGAACCCCAAGAGCATGGGGTTGCATCCCTCACCATCTTGGCTAGTAGCTATTGATATGTGCTTTCCTTAATTTGCATTTAAGCCGTAAACAGAGTTATAGAATCATAGAATCATAGAATATTAGAGTTGGAAGGGACCTCAGGAGGTCATCTAGTCCAACCCCCTGCTCAAAGCAGGACTAACCTCTGCTATATCATCCCAACCAGGGCTTTGTCAAGCCGCAGCTTAAAAACCTCTAAGGATGGAGATTCCACAACCTCCCTAGGTAACCCATTCCAGTGCTTCACCACCCTCCTAGTAAAAAACTTTTTCCTAATGTCCAACCTAGACCTCCCTCCCTGCAACTTGAGACCGTTGCTCCTTGTTCTGTCATCTGCCACCACCGAGAACAGCCTAGCCCCATCCTCCCTAGAACCCCCTTTCAGGTAGTTAAAGGCCGCTATCAAATCCCCCCTCACTCTTCTCTTTTGCAGACTAAACAAGCCCAGTTCCCTCAGCCTCTCCTCATAAGTCCTGTGCTCCAGCCCCCTAATCATTTTGGTTGCCCTCCGCTGGACTCTCTCCAACTTGTCCACATCCTTTTTGTATTGGGGGGCCCAAAACTGGACACAATATTCTAAATGCGGCCTCACCAATGCCGAATAGAGGGGAATAATCACTTCCCGTGACCTGCTAGCAATGCCCCTCCTAATGCAGCCCAATATGCCATTGGCCTTCTTGACAACCAGGGCACACTGCTGACTCATATCCAGCTTTTTATCCACCGTTACCCCCAGGTCCTTTTCTGCAGAGCTGCTGCCCAGCTTGTCGGTCCCCAGTCTATAGCTGTGCATGGGATTCTTTCTTCCTAAGTGGAGGACTCTGCACTTTTCTTTGTTGAACCTCATTAGATTTCTTTTGGCCCAATCCTCCAGTTTGTTTAGGTCACTCTGTATCCTATCCCTACCTTGCAGGGTATCTACCACTCCCCCCAGCTTAGTGTCGTCCGCAAACTTGCTGAGGGTGCAATCTACCCCATCCTCCAGATCATTAATAAAGATGTTGAACAAAACCGGCCCCAGGACCGACCCCTGGGGAACTCCGCTTGTGACCGGCTGCCAGCTAGACATGGAGCCATTGATCACTACTCGTTGAGCCCTATGCTCTAGCCAGTTCACTATCCATTTTATAGTCCATTCATCCAACCCATACTTCTTTAACTTGCTGATAAGAATACTGTGAGAAACCGTATCAAAAGCTTTGCTAAAGTCAAGGTATATCACATCCACCGCCTTCCCCACATCCACAGAGCCAGTCACCTCATCATAGAAAGCAATCAGGTTGGTCAGGCATGACTTTCCCTTGGTGAATCCGTGTTGACTGTTCCTGATCACCTTCCTCTCTTCCAAGTGCCTTAAAATGGATTCCTTAAGGACCTGCTCCATGATCTTTCCAGGGATTGAGGTGAGGCTGACCGGTCTGTAGTTCCCCGGATCCTCTTTCCTCCCTTTTTTGAAGATGGGCACTATATTTGCTTTTTTCCAGTCCTCAGGGACCTCCCCCTGTTGCCACGAGCTTTCAAAGATAATAGCCAATGGCTCTGAAATCACCTCAGCCAACTCCCTCAGCACCCTCGGGTGCATTGCATCCGGCCCCATGGACTTGTGAATGTCCAATCCTTCTAAATAGCCTTGAACCTGTTCCTTCAGCACTGCGGGATGTTTGCCTCCTTCCCATTCTGTGCCACCCAGTACAGCAGTCTGGGAGCTGATCTTGTCTGTGAAGACAGAGGCAAAAAAGGCATTGAGTACCTCAGCCTTCTCCACATCCTCCGTCACTAGGTCGCCTCCCTCTTTCTTTAAGGGGCCTACACTTTCCCGAATCTTCCTCTTGTTGGCAACATGCCTGTAGAAACCCTTTTTGTTCCCCTTCACGTCCCTTGCTAGCTGCAACTCCAATTGCGCTTTGGCCTTCCTCATTTCATTCCTGCACGTTCGAGCAGTGTTTATATACTCCTCCCTAGTCATCTGACCAAGCTTCCACTTCTTGTAAGCTTCTTTTTTGCGTTTAAGTTCGCCAAGGACATCTTTGTTAAGCCAAGCTGGACGCCTACCATATTTGCTATTCTTTCTGCACATCGGGATGGTTTGCTCTTGTGCCCTCAATAAGGTCTCCTTAAAATACAGCCAGCTCTCTTGGGTTCCTTTCCCCCTCATATTAGCCTCCCAGGGAATCCTGCCCATCAGTTCCCTGAGGGAATCAAAGTCCGCTTTTCTGAAGTCCATGGTCCGTATCCTGCTGTTCCCCTTTCTTCCTTTCATCAGGATCCTGAACTCGACCATCTCATGGTCACTGCTGCCTAGGTTGCCACCCACTTCTACTTCCCCTACCAAATCTTCCCTGTTTGTGAGCAGCAGGTCAAGAGAAGCACGGCCCCTAGTTGGTTGCTCCAGCACTTGCACCAGGAAATTGTCAGCGACACTCTCCAAAAACTTCCTGGATTGTTTGTGCTCTGCTGTATTGCTCTTCCAGCAGATGTCAGGGTGATTGAAGTCTCCCATGAGAATCAGGCCCTGTGAACTGGAAACTTTCCCCAGTTGAGTAAAGAAAGCCTCATCTACCTCATCTTATCAAGCCTCATCAAGCCTCATCTAGCCTCATCTTATCAAGCAGGGAAGGAAACAAAGAGAGCTCAAACAAGTGACAAAAGGCCAGCAAGGAACATCCTTCCACACAGACTCTGTCTCCTAGTGCCCAACTGGAAATGTTTTTCAAAAGGGGGACTGAGCCAGAGGGACAAATACCCCAAAGCCACCCATCCCCCATTGCATTCACTACACTTAAACAACAAAGGAAGCATGCGCTGGACTCTGAGGGAGGAGTCCTTCTGACCTACAGACTTTGGAAGGTAAGATTGCCGAGAGCATGGGGTGAGAAACTCTGCTTGAATCTGATATAGTTTGTTCAGTTAAGGCTTTAGTACACATTTTATTTTTCTTGTAACCATTTCTGACTTTCAAGCCTCATTACTTGTACTCACTTAAAGTCCATCTCTTTGTAATTAATACGTGTTTTACTTTTATCCAGTCTCCCTCCTGAAAAACATTCCAGCTAAGATTCAGGAGACAAAAAGTCGATGGGGAAAGACATTCCCTGCTGCTTTTCCTCACCTATTTGAGCTTCCTTTGTCTCCCCTTCCCACTTGATGATCATTTACTGCTTAAATACAAATTAAGCAGAGCACACATTCCTTTGTTTAGGACAGACCTGTTTGCCAACCTCATTTGGGGGAGGGCTGTAGGGTTTGGAACAGATGTTACCACCACCATCCAGAAAAATACTTACAACTTCACATACAATGTTGCCACATATTTTACCAGGACAATAATGAGTAGCAAACTATGAGTTTTCTTTCAGGTGATACCTCACAAGGCATACCTTGCACAAACACTGTTATAATAGGGTATAGGATGGGGATACAGGGGCACATTTTATCACAGACCCCCTGCCATCCATTCACACCTGCCACCAGGGAGCCCTGGTCAATGCTGCTTTAACAGGAGAGGGGAGGGTCTGGAAGAGTCAAAAGAGTCAAATTTCCATGTCCTGTCCCTAGCAAATAATGATCACCATGGACACACCTCAGCACTGGGGGAAAAAGACCCTGCATGATGTCTGTTCATCAGGGGATATGTGAGGGGTTAATACAGGAGGATGGGGGAGGACTCTACTGCTTTGGCCACTGCCTGAGGGAGCAGGGACCCATTCACGCACAGAGCGGACCCCCCGAGAGGCATGAACCCCTCACCCCACACCATGTGGGGAAAAGAAAAGTCAGCCAGGATCGAGCCGGCTGTCCCATTAGCACCTGCCAGACACTGTCCCTCCAGACAGCGGCAGGCCCCTGGCTATCTGTCTCCAATGTGGGGCGAAGTTGATAAACCCGCTGACGTTAGTGGCTAAGAGAGGAGATAATTCTCCAAGTGTGAGATGGGAAGGTTGATTGGGGAAGTTAGGGGGGGAGATTTAAGCCGGGGCGGCAGTGGGGTTCACATTGACACATGGGGCCGCCACAGGGGGGGCGGGTTTGGCTCCATCCCGAGGCGGGTGAGGCCGAGCCAGGTCCCGCAGGAGGACCTTGCCCCCCCGGGCCGGGAAAGAAAAGGGGGCCGGATCCGGCTCGACACCGAAGCGGGGCGGAGGGGCCTGGAGACAGGGCCGGGACCGGCTCAGGGGAGACCAGCGGGGCGCGGGGATCCCGCCCAGGGGCGAGGCCCTAAGGAGCCGGCGGCGAGGGGCGATGGGGCCGGGGCGGGAGGCCTCCGCGGGGGACACACGCCCCCTTCCACCTCATGCAGGGCCGCGAAGGGCGGTTAGGGGAGGGGAGGGAAGGAGAGAGGAGGGGAGAGAGAGACACACACAGGAGCCACCCTGCGCCCCGCACTCACCGTTGGCCAGCCCCGCTCGGCTCGTCTGACGTCATTCAGTCGCGCCGCCAGCGCGCGCGGGCTGAACTGAGGCGGCCGGGAAGTGCCACATCTGCGCATGCCTGGAGACGGCTGCTCGCGCGGGAGTGACGGAGGAGGGAGGAATGGTGCGTTGGGAAAGGGGGGAGTCTCTTCCCTCCCGCCCGCCGGCCGCGCGCATGCGCCGCGCTCAGCCCCCGGCGCGAGCGGAGCGCGACTCGTCACGTGGTGGCGGGACTGCGGACGGGGATCTGTGTGTGTGTGTGTGTGTGTGTGTGTGCGTGCGCGCGCGTGCAGCCAGCTGTGAGGGGAGGCCGGGGGGTGACTGCCCTGCCCGCGGGCATGGTGGGGGCGGGGTTATTGGGGACCCATGTCCCTGGGGGCTCATGGAGGGGGCTGGATTACTGGGGTTCCTGTCTCCTGGGGATGCGTGTCAGCAGTTTGTGTTACTGGGGACCCCATGTTCCTGGGGTGCATCATGGAGGGGGCTGGGTTATGGGGATCCCCGTGTCTGGGGAGTGCATTGGGAGGGGATGGGTGACCGAGGACCCAGTGTCCCTGGGGATTGGGTGATTGGGGACCCCTTGTACCAGGGGGCATCACTAGGGCTGGATTACTGGGGACCCCGTGTCCCTGGGGTGCATTGCAGGGGGCCTGGGTGGTTGGAGACCCCATGTCCATGGGGCCGGAGGGCAGAGTCCAGAACGGAGAAAGGGTTACACTTTGACTTTCGGGGGCTTGTGAACCCAGGAGACCCTCTAACCATTCAGCAAGGCCAAAGAAGCTTGTGTGTGTGACTCCAACACCTCTCCTGTTCAGTGATTAGCTCTATGGGAGGAAAAATTAGTCCATTAGGTTCTCTGGTGCCTGGTTCAGAGGAAATTGATTCCTGGGATCCCTAGAAATGACTTAGAAGTCTAGAGTCTCTCCCTAGTTCACCCATTTGGATTTACAGAGAAGAAGCCTGCACAGAAAATCTTTCTAAATAACACCCCCCCCCCCCAATTCTGGTTTTTTGTTTTTTCCAATCTTACGGAAATTCTGTCGTGAAGATGCAACAAACCAGGTAATTATAAGGTACACCAATAGAACCAAAGAGAGAGAGAGTCTTGAAGTGAACTCCCCAACTGTGCCCTGTTTTCCTGGTTACCCTCAGAGGAAGAGGAAATACAGCCCATGTGTAATTAGCAAACCAAGTTAAGCTACAGTGAGCAAAGTGAGACATTTTTTGATTGGCAGGATGCTTCACACACACATGCTCTGAAAGACTTAGCCAAGGAACATGCTGACACATTAGTGCTGATATTGATTAAATCTTGGAATATTGGAAGTTTCAGGGGAATGAAAAACAAATGACACTACATAAACTCAATCTACTTAGAGTAACAAGTCGCCTCTTTACTTTGTCCTTGACTATGATCTATAAATACTTAAAGGAAAAGATTTCTGATAGAATAGGCGTTGGGATTTCCTCTGTGACCTTTTCTACTTGGCTTATCCGCAACCCCTTGTCCAGTTCTGGGACATCATCCAATTCTCTGAGATCCAAAACACTCAGTTCGACTCTGGATTTCATCACTCAGGTTCCTTTATTTGGCATACAGCAAAACTACGCTGAGTTGATCAGACTCAAGCACAGGTGGTGGCTGTAGGGCACACCATAATGCCTCTGTATAAATCCATGTTATACCCACACCTTTAATGCTGCATGCAGTTCTGGTCACCTCATTTCGAAAAAGATATATTGGAATCGGAAAAGGTACAGAAAAGGGCAACAAACATTATTAGGGGTATGGAATAGCTGCTGTATGTGGAGAGATTAAAAAGACTGGGACTTTTCATCTTGGAAAAGAGACGACTAAGGGGGGATGTGATAGAGGTCTATAAAATCTTGACTGGGAATCACCAAATGAAATTAATAAACAGCAGGTTTAAAACAAATTAAAGGAAGTACTTCTTCACACAACACACAGTCAACCTGTGGAACTCATTGCCAGGGGATGTTGTGATGGCCAAAACTCGAACAGACTGGCCCACTGGAGTTCCTCACCCTTCTTCGGTGGTAGCGGGTCTTGCCATTTCATGTCAGGATGGGCTATGAGGGCAAGAAAATGAAGGGTGAGCAGCACAAGCACATACAGATGTTTCCTGGGCGTGGTTTGGAGGCAGACTGGCTGCATGTCACAAAACCAGCTCAGGTGGTGTGTTGGGGATGGCTGGGGAGGTTTGCAAGGCATGGGTCTGATGGTGCGATCCGGAGGGCCAGGGGTGAGTGTCAGGCAGAGAGTATTGTGTCTAGTTTTGGGCCCCCACTACAGGAAGGATGTGGACAAATTGGAGAGAGTCCAGTGGAGGGCAACAAAAATGATGAGGGGGCTGGGGCACATGACTTATGAGAGAGGGTGAAGGAACTGGGCTTGTTCAGTCTGCAGAAGCGAAGGGGATTTGAAAGCGGCCTTCAACTACCTGAAAGGGGGTTCCTGGGAGGTTGGAGCTAGGCTGTTCTCAGTGGTGGCAAATGACAGAACTAGGAGCAATGGTCTCAAGTTGCAGTGGGGGAGGTCCAAGTTGGATAGTAGGATAAATTTTTTCCCTAGGAGGATGGTGAAGCACTGGAATGGGTTACCTAAGGAGGTGGTGGCATCTCCATCCTTAGAGATTTTTAAGGCCTGGCTTGACAAAGCCCTGGCTGGGATGCTTTAGTTGGGGTTGGCCCTGCTTTGAGCAGAGGGTTGGACTGGAATGTTTCTCAACCTTTTTGGTGCCAGGGACCGGCAATCTGCCTTCCTAAACTGCTATGGACCTCGTAAGGTTTTCTAATGTTACATTTGTGCATATAACTCTCTTGCCTTTTTGTATTAGTGAAATGTTTCATGGACCAGCAAAGGAAGTTGCCAAGGCCCGATGCCAGTCCACGGACCAGCAGTTGAAAAACACTGGACTGGCTGACCTCCTGAGATCCCTTCCAACGCTCATCTTCTATGATTGTATGGTGGTAGTCGTGGAGGCAGACGGGAGAGGAAGCTGGGGGGGCCTTGACAATGGTGGTGACGTGGGGGGGTGCTTCTTTCTTGGGTGAAGCCACTGGAGACTGGAAGCCTCACCTGGGTCTCAGTGGAGGCCTGGTATAGAGGTGGGGGAAGAGCCACTGGAAGGAGGGTAGGGAAGGGCAAGGGAAAAGGAAGGGCAATCCTCCCTACTGGGTTGCAGGAGGTGGGGAACAGAGTAGGGCACAATCAGACCTAAGGGGGTTGCCAAAATAGGTGGGGGGGGGGGCTCAACAGGATGCAGAGGAGGGGGGAATGCATGGGTGGGGGAGGGCTCCTCTGCAATTTGCAAACACAGAGGGCTCCTGGGCTGGAGGGACTGGGGGGGGGCGGCGGGGCAGGAAGGGGCGGCTCCTACCCAGGCCTGGCCCTGCCCCGGCGGGCCCCTCGCAGGGTGTTCCTGACACTCGGAGACTCTGCTGGGGAAACCCTGCTCAGCCCCGGCTGGGACACACCCGCTTTCCTCTCCCCAGCGCGATGGGCCCCGCTTCTGTCAGCCGGTGCAGCGGCTCCGGGACTGGGAGACACGCGGGGAGCAGGGATGGGGCCAGGCCGGGTGTCAAGTGAAAAACTGTATGTCATGAGAATGTGTGCCTGGGGATGTACTGAGCATGCGCAGAAGAACTGAGCATGC
Organism: Emydura macquarii macquarii; assembly: GCF_026122565.2. Classification (NCBI taxonomy): domain Eukaryota; kingdom Metazoa; phylum Chordata; order Testudines; family Chelidae; genus Emydura; species Emydura macquarii. The sequence goes on along the minus strand of NW_027133141.1, from coordinate 148,474 downwards.
TCTCTAACATTTTCTGAAGCCGATGCCCTCACCCTGCCCTTGCTCGGAGTTAGACTGTGTTGCCCGCTGTTCAGAGGGGCTAAAAAGGGTCAAAGGGGGCACACTGGAGGCGGGGATGGGCAGGATGTAATCAGGGGACATAATTTTACTGGTCTGTGCTGTGCAGCTGATGTAGGCAGGAGTAGGAGAGGGTCTGAGGACCAAAACCAGGGAGGGGGGGAGGAATCAGCCGGAGTTAGCCCGGGGGAGCGGCGTTGTTAGCGTATTGTAGAGGCAAAACCCCACCCTAATGAGGGGCAGAGGGGGTCACAGTGACCCCCCCTGGGATGGGCCACCTGTGACCTGCCCTGTTTGAAAAATAGATCAGGGTGAGGGGGCTGTGGGGCTGTTTTGTTTCTGCTCTTACCCTCGTTTCTGTCTCAGGGAGACTCAGCTCTTAAAGGCACAGGCATCCCAATACCTAGAAACATGCTATAGGGGGACTGATTCCATGAAAGAGTGCCACACATTTGAAGTATGCTCCTTTGAGGATCTAATATTTTATCTATACTCTTCATACTGTTACCATGTCAGCATTTACCTTTATCTTCATTGTGCGGATGCATGTCTAAGTGGTATCAATTTTTGCAAGGATATCTGTCTTTTTATTATTGTACTTACTCTTGTTCTTACTGTGACTTTTCATTCTATCTTTCTTAACTTACTTTTGTAGCGCAAGATTCTTCCGTTGGATCACTGGATGACTGACTTCCAGTCCTGCTGTCAACACTTCTTTTGCCATTGTTCCAGCAATGGGGATTGCCTTTTGCAACTGTTTATTTTATTACTGCTTTTTCACATAATTTTGACTGTGAGACGAACTTAATTATCAAATATTCCAGAAGTATAGTATTGTGATTGCCTGTGGAGTATCAATGACCATGTGTAATCTTACTGAACCCATATTCTTGATTTACAATAAATATCATATAACATGCAAAGTCTCTCTTGTACAGTCATGGTTTACTACAATACATAATAATGTTTATATGTATGTGTCAGCTTTCTATGATGTTATAAATATGTATGAGTAACCCCCAGGGACATTACTTACATTCCTGTGGCCCTAACCCTAATCCATGCTTACTTCTAACTTGGTGTGAGATGCAGGGAGCTGCCCCTGAAAGACACTTCATGCTCACTACTATTCCCAGTGAATGACAGATTTGTCCCTTCTTGTACAAAGCACTGTTATACCGTAGTGACTCTCCACTGATTTATGCAAGAGTGAGGAAAAGAAGCATGGAAAGTGACCATGCTAGCAAAATCACTATTTCCCTTCCTGTTTTCTTTTCCATCTCCACTGTGTTGAAGGGGGGGGAGAGAATGTTATAAGAATTGACCAAAATATTTCAAAATCATATTAATGCATCTCAGATATGCCATGTCTGTGTGGAATCAAAGAAGAAATCATAGAATTGATTATAGAATGCCTGGTCTGAAATTGATTATAGAAGGCCTGGCCTCAAACTGGGTAGCCTGAACTGTGATGGAAGCCCTCATGTTCAATCATTGACAGGATGCCCCAAACTGAGACTGAGATAAAGATGCTAAAATCACACAGGATGTCTCAGGACCACCATTTAAATGCAAACTAATTTTGAGAACTGTAGCCCTTCTGATGTCTGTAAACCAACATCTCCTGTTCTGATAAGTATCAGTATGTGGCCCCCTGTCTTTCTGGCCCCATAGGAAGTTACTCCATACAAATTAGCATTTTAACATGTATTGTGTAGCCACCCATCTTTGGGTGATAGCCAAGTATCTGATAACCACATTGTATAATCAAGTGACTCTTGTCTTTCCTGTGAAAACATCTGGCGCACCCCATTGTGCATTATGATTGTCTTTCCTGTCAAGTATAAACTGTTAATCTAAATCCACTATACGATCAACATGTTAATGAACCTAAGCAACCCCTATATCAGTCTTTTGTATCTGTTAGTCAGGCGAACTACATTTGCCCAGCATCCAGACATGCTGCTTGACTTCCCTATAGCCACCTGGGTTTTCCTTATGGCTATAGCATTCCCCATAGCTATGGTTATTTGATTGTGTGTGTGTCTATTGCCACTGCTAAATCTGTGACTCTCACCTGGAATACCTCTAACCCTTTTCAAGAACTATGTTCCAGATTTCCTTCCGTCTGCGCTGAGGACAAGCTATCCTGCGGTATACAAAATGTTTTTGAGAAAGGAATAAGCCTAGGAGAGGGATGGACAGAACTTTCACCTTTGCTATAGGAACCTGGGATGGACGGACGGTATTGCCAAGAACACTGTTCAAACCCAGTCAGCTGCCTGGGATGTTTGGATGTAAGATGCTGTAACTTGATTACCTGTGGTTATATCCCCTCTACCACCTGCTCTGTGCTCCACTCCACCCCTCCTGATGATATTATCCATTTGGGATCTAATAAGACACTTCTACATGATGTAATTATGGTTTCTGTTCAAGTTAAATATGATTTGTCTAAGTTTGCTGTACCACTACAAAATCTCAATTTTGACCACCCTAATTCTTTACAATGGCTACATGAACAGTTACAGTTAACGCAGCCATGGATGGATTCTATACAGCAATTAAAGAATCCTCCGATATCATACTTAATATGACTATATCCCAATCTAAGGGATGACCTTGTGATATGCTAGCTTGTGATTGTTCAATATGTTAAAAGAAGATATGTTACATATATGCCTTGGTTTCCCCACCTCCCACACCCTCTCTTCCTCTGCCCTTGCTAACTTGGATTCTTGCCTCCACCCCCTGTTTTCCCCCTCCATAACACCTCCCCCGTATAATCCTAAAGTAGATCATGAATATCAAAGTATTTAAATAATTGATCATATCTCACTGTAGACTGTGAAATTTCAGCTAAGATGGGCCAAATTATAAAATTTAACTACCAAATTAATAAGTGCATATTGCAGAATATGTGAAATGGTGGCTGGAGTCCCTTTTGAAAAGATGTGAGTGTTTCTCATTGCAACACACCTATGCTGTCTTTCTATTCTCAAAGTATGTCTGTTATTTCATTAAGATAACTGTTTATTAATTGCATTTCTGTCTGGACCATTTTCCCTAATGAACTTATCCTCTGGGAGTAACTCATCTATGCAGTAAACAGAAATGTGTTAAATGCAGGGCGTGCTAGACCTCCATGGCTCCAGACCTCTCAAAATACCTTGTGAACAAAGCTAATGGCTGGATAACATCCCAGGTGTTGCTCAATTTAATCACAACAACCCCAATACCCCTTTGTTTGAAGGGTGGAACACTGTAGCTAAAGAACAAATCTAGGTGGTTAGCACCTTTTCACTAATTAAAGCACATGGTTCTCTCCCTCTTATATTGTTTTTTGGAATTCCTGTGTTTACTCATGTAAATTAGCAAAATATTTTGAAAAACATTGGATTGAAGAATATAAAAGAGAAGCAATGGAAATAAGCAAGCAGGCAAGCTTCAAGAGAAGAGGAATCAGTCTTGACAAGAAACTGAGAAGAACTACCATCTTGCCCAGCTGCTTTCTGAGACCATGGATCCAGGCTCTCAGCTCAACATCAATATGGCAGGTAAGAAGAGGGTTTACTATACAGATGTGACAGGATAAATGTTGTGGTGGTGACCTGCACTCTCCACAGTTTACTAACTAATGTAAGGTTTAAATGAGGGGTAGTGTAGTACATGCTCATAGAATCATACAGTTGGAAGGTGTGACCCGTCCGTGCCAGGGGTACAGACCTGAGAATGCCAAGATCAGGGCAGGCTGCAAAAGGAGAGCAGATTCTCCCAGCTCTGGTGGGTGACACTGAAGCCCAGCTTCCCAAGCAGCCACGAACTGCTTCTGATTTCCCAACACTGGATATCAAGAAGCCAGTCAACAAATGCCCACAGCCCCCTTTACTGCATTCCAGTTCCTGGCTCCCAAATCAGCACTAGGTCCAGTAAAGAGATCAGTTATTTAAACTCTATGCTCTTTACTAAAAAGGTTCCCTCTGACCCCAAGGGGTCAGCCACAGCACCAGTTCACTATAAGTTTGGATCTTACCTAAAATACCACGCTGGCACCTAATCCTTTAGTATCTAAACTAAAGGTTTATTGTAAAAAGAAAGAAATAAACCATGAGAGAAATGTTAAAGGGTTAAAGTAAATCACGGATATACAAATGATTAACACTACATTTACATCAGGTTTCTGGAACAAATGTGGATTTGCAGGCTTCTTTAGTTCACTCTGGTTCACATCCAGTACCTCGATGGGTCTAAGTCCTTTGGTTCAGTTGCAAGCTGAATAGATCCAGAGGTAGGTGTATGTCTACAGCTGGACAGGATCATAGACAAAATGGATCCTGTGTTTTGATCTTATAAACCCCCTTCCCCGGCCCTGTGGCCTGTGAACAGTCACAAGACCCAAACTGGAGTCCGGAGTCACATGGGCCAATCCTGATGCCTCTTCAGGTGTGCTGCCTGCAATGGAGTACAGAGTCACGTAAGCAGGTTCTGGTGACTCATTGGTCATGCTGGCTTTTCCCTCTGGGCCCCTTGCACCTGGGAATACTTTAAGGGGCCATTGTTCTGCGGCCATCCTATCTGGGGTGTTGCCCAGGCAGCACAATTTGAAACACAGATATCTCAAATCCATCTATAACTTCCATTTCACATATTATAATTGAACATAAGTATTATCTTACTTAGCATATTATAACCTTTCAAACAGTACCTGACATGGCATATCCCACATGGTTTATTATGATTATGCCATGCTGATGTCACGCAATATACTAAATGCCACCCCAATCAAGCCAGTACGCATGACAGAAGGGAGCGGATGACTTCAGCTACTCCATCACCCAGATCAAAGCAGGAATGACCTCATATACATAATCTAAGCGAGGGTTTTGTCAAGCCAAAGGTTAGAAACATGTACAGTTGGAGATTCTACCACCTCTCTAGGTAACCCATTGCATTGCTCCACCACCCTCCTATTCAGAAACTTTTACCTCATGTCCAATCTAGATCTCCCCCACTAAAACTTGAGACAGTTGCTCCTTGTTCTGTCATCTGCCACCAGTGAGAACAGCCTAGCTCCATCCTCCCTGGGACCCCCTTTCAGGTACTAAAATCAACATTCACATTATCAAAATCCAGGAGCACCTATAGACTTCAGCTCTCTTTCTCAGCTGCAGTAATATACCAAATAGGTAACAGAGATGCATCATGTAATAATGAAAGCACAGTGCGAAGAATGGGGGACAGGAGGAGGGAAAAGGGGAGGGTGGTACTTGAGGAATGAGGACCACTGTTGAGTGGGAGGTGAGAAAAGGAATTTCCTACGATACTGAGACAGCCACTCAAGGGCTCTGTTTAAACCCAGTTTGAATGTGTCAACTTTGCAGATCATTTCTAACTCAGCATTTTAGCTTGGAATTCTGCTTTTATAGTTTTGTGGAAGAAGTACAGCCACTTTCAGGTCAAACACAGAATGCCCTTGGGAATTGAAATGGTCTCCCACCGGTTTATGGTTGTTTTCATTTCTCATGTATGATTTCTGTCCATTTATCCTTCTGCGTAGTAACAGTCCATTTTGGCCAATGTACATGGCAGAGGGACATTGCTGGCACATGATGGCATATATCACATTAGTGGATGAGAAGGTGAATGAGCCCCTTAGGGTGTGATTGATGTGGTTAGGACCAGTGATGATGTCATTAGAGATGATGTGTGTGCAGAGCTGGCAATGGGGTTTGTTGCAGGGATAGGTTCCTGGGAAGGATTTTATGTAGGCTGTATGCTTGCTGCTGAGTAATTGCTTCAGGTTAGGTGGATGTGTGTAAGCCAAGATGGGTCTTCCGGACACAGCCCAGGGGAGAGACGGATAATGTGCTCGGATAGGTTGCAGATCTTTCATGGTGTCTTTGAGAGTTTTTACGTGGGGACTGTATGCGATTGCCAGTGGTGTTCTCTTCTTTTCTTTGTTGGGTCTGTTATGCAGTAGCTGACTTCTGGGTACCTGTCTGGCTCTGTCAAGATTATTCTTGATTTCTCCACGTGGGTATTGTACTGTTACTAATCTTTCATACAGATCCTATATGTGTTTCTGTCTGTCTAACGGTTCAGACCTAATCCGGTTCTATCTTAAGGCTTCGTTCTACACAACGTATCGTGTTCTGTGTTTTGGTTGAAAAACGGAGGCATGAAGATATGTATTGCTGTCATCTGGGTTTCGGTATAGGGTTGTTTTACTGTACACATCCAGTTTTTATTTTCTTTGTCTTCATGAAGTGGCTTTCTTGTCTGAACTGGTGTACGCTGAGGTTCATAGTGTGATGGAAATCACTAAAATCCACAGGACAATCTTCAAGTTACTCTTTCCAATGTGTCCAGACGAGTACAACGTCATCAGTGTAGCATAGGTTAAGAAGAGTTGTTAGGGGAGGAGTTTTGAGGATGCGTTGTTCAAGGTAAGCCATAAAAATGGTGGCATCATGTGGGGCTATGCGGGTACCCATAGCTGTGCCACTGACTTGGAAGTATAGATAAGTTCCAAATTTGAAGTTGTTGTGGCTCAGGACAAAGTCTCTAGGTTCACCTGGCAGGTGTCAAATATCATAATCTGGAACACTATTTGGGATGGCTTACTGTACAGAGCTTCCACATCCATATTGGCTAGTATGGTATTTTCTGGAAGATCAGTGGTGGATTGTACTTTCCTCGGGACCTCAGTGGTATAAGGAAGATAGCTAGGAGTGCTGGTGGCATAGAGCCTGTGCAGAGATAGTCAATATAGCCTATAGACCTGCATTGACAGTGCCAATGCCTGAGAGGATAGGGCGTCCAGGATTCCCAGGTTTCTGGATCTTGGGTAGCAGATAGAATTACCCTGGTCTGGCCTCAGGGGGTATGTCATTGTAGATTTTATCTCTTTGTTCTTTAAAAACTTTATGAAGTACATGTTTTACTTTCTGTTGCTTATATTCAGTGGCATGGGACAGTAGTGGCTTGCAGATAATGGTGTTTGAAAGTTCTTTTGCAGCCTCCTGCTCATTATCAAATCTATTCATGGTGACAACGGTGCATCCTTTGTCGGCCTCTTTGATTTTCATGTCAGAGTTTTCTTTGCGGCACTGGGTGCCTTTGCGTTCATCAAGACAGAGGTGATGGAGAAGTGGTGTAGCTTTTTGAGCCATTTTAAATGTAAATCCACAAACTTCATGGGAAAACTGCCACAGATACAGACAGACATCCTCTTCCTACCCAACTGCTAAGAAATGGACATCATATCAATCCATATCATACCGCCATCAGGCCTCAAGTGCCATACTCAACCCCACTCCCCCCCTGTTTCCCCCTCACCTTTCCACCACTGTTCTCAATGTGCTTTGATTTCTATAACATGCCTCCCTGTTACCTACTCTGTGTAACCTTATGTCTGTTATTACTGAAATACTTACTCTTTGAAGTGCCACAGAAATCTTGCTGTTCCTTCTGTATCTGTTATCATTGTCCAAGCATTGTACAATGTTCCTTACCTTGCTTAGATATCAGTACTGTACATGTCATTCATAATATCAGAAGTACGCTGATGATATTGGTAGATTATAGATTTAATACAATATGCACCTGTTCACAATTTAATCCTTTATTTCAATGAATACTCAGGAACTTCCTTTGATGAAAAAATTGCGAAGGTTTTCGCATACAGGACCACTAAGAAATACCCAGAAGGGATGAGTAAAGGACAACGGTTTTGTCTGCGTAGACTTGCTGCAAAGTTCTCCTTGGAAGGCAAGTAATAAGTTCCCATGTGTACTACACATACCTCTGACAGTCCATTCAATGTCCAAATACATTTCAATTACATGTACCTGAGTACCTATGTAGGGGATGAAAATACATGTGTGTTAACTGCATCATCTATTCTCCATCACTGCTTCGCGTACCCACATGAAACATTCAGGGGGCATGCGCTGCAAAGTAGACTTCAGGGGGATGCGGGTGGCGGACATCAAGTTCTTGGAAAGCGTTGTGGTAGCAGCCCACTGCCCAGCTGTGCACAGCTCACAGCTTTGTGGGGTGTGTCAGCAGCCAGCTTCTGTGGAAGGCGTGCGCCACCATTTCACGCACTGTTTCTTCTCCCAGCTGTGATGCGTGTGGTAGGTGCCCTGTTCTGTTGGAGCTGGGCTGCATCCACCCACTTGATGCACTGTCCCAGTGACCATTAGTTGGCCCAATCTTATCCTCTTCTGTATAGAGAAACAGTTAGCTGTCATGATGCTACATTCACTGCAGCACTAATAGGTCTATGTTTTTTGATTACCAGGAGGAACCCTTTTCCATTCCTCAAAAGGAAGAAAGGTACTTGTTGTCCACACCAGGAAGGAAGCGTTTGATCTTTTTAAGAACTATCATGGAAGTGCACAGGGTGGACATCAAGGAATTAACAAGACTAGACTTGCTATGGGCTCCAGATACTATTGGCCAGGGATGACCAGTGACATAGCAGAATGGGTATGTTCTACCATTTCACAGATATATGATGTATGCAATTAGAGGGAAAAATGCAAACGGTTTCTGTACATGGGAAATGAGGTTACTGTTGTTATACTATTTCATCTACTGTAGGTTGCACAGTGTCCGGATTGCCAGAGACTGGGAAAGGTTCTGACTGCTGATTCCACCCTGAAAAGCATTAAGGTGAAACTTTCATAGTGCTCATTCTGTGCCTAACAATTGTTATGTGGCCTTGCATTGTCATTCTGGAACTAAGATTGCTTATGACAACAGGCTCTCTGGGAGATACATTCCTGTCCAAGTCCCTTAATAATCATTATCATATCCTTTCAGAACACTGTTCGACAGCACTCGGTCTCATGATTCCTGTTCAACATTTGTGTCCGGAAACACCTTGTTCATTATGCAACATGTGCCATGAATATGGATAGTGGAGATACATTTAATTTTTTTTAATAAGCTGTCATGGGATACCCGCTACACTGTGTTTTATCATCTTTCTTCTTCTCCCATTCATGCCTTCTTTTCCATTTCCCCACATCCCATATCTGTCCTTCCTGCTTTCTCTTTCTGTTGTCACAGTTTGTACAGTGGTATGTTACGTTGATTGGCTCTTTGAACCACATAACTGTGTTCAAGGATCATATTGACAATGGGCTTCTGAGAACAGGACTGTACGATACATAACAAGTGTCACTCACGTCTGTTCCTTTGCACATAGGTTACTCAGTTATGGGAATTGCTTGGAATGGATTTAATAGGGCCAATGCCTGAGACAAAGAGAGGATACAAGTACATTCTGACAGTGGTAGATCATTTTTCCAAATGGGTAGAAGCATTTCCACTTCGAAGTAAGTCTTCTTCTATGGTGGCAAGGAAGATATGGAAATTGTGCCTTAGATATGGATGTCCTCAACGGATTCTGACTGATCGTGGATCAGAGTTTAATAATACGGTACAGATATCTTTCCGGAGCTCTTCTCAGTGTGTCTTTAAACAGTCTCCTATGTCTCTGATGCTTGATGATGAACAATACTTTTGTTTCCCTGTTAATGTCTATGGAATGTGGATTGGTCAGGGAAAGGTTGCGTAACCAGCCACCTTTTCTTGGGCAGGCAACGGTGTGGGTACAGACGTTCCCTGTTCTCCGCTTGCTTTCAGTTCTACTTCCAGTGCGAGCTCATATCCATTGCAAAGTACTTGACAGTATGCCGATGTTCGGCACTAACCACAAATTTTCTCTATGTATCAGACCACATACTCTGGAAAGAACTTTCAATTTTTTCATCTTATGTCTGATTATTTTTGAGTACTGATTTAATTGTCCTGTACTGTGCACTGGTGAATACTGACGTGCATTATTTCACACTGTAATATTATGTATCATTTTGGTTTCACTTTCCGTGCCATGCTGGGTTTCTCTACCTTTAATCCTTGCGCCGTGCATGACAGGGTCCCTAAGTTGGCGAATGGCGTGTGGGAGACGCCGGCCTCAGTCGCACAGAGTTCCCGGGGAGCAGAAAATAAATCTTACGTCCCAGAAGAAGGGTTCCATATGCACCCTCTGTCCCCGCAGTCGGTGTTGGCCTCAAGAAGTGCCTGAGGGTAATTAGGGTCTCCGTTGCAACAATCGGTTGCATTGGACTCCATATCTGAGACACATGTCGAAGACATTCAGTTCCTGGGAGGTAAACATGGTCTTTTACATCAGAAATTTATTTATCCACAGCATGTTATTGCTGGATATACTTTCGACAGCACGCCTAGGACAGCTAAGCATTAGCAGATAACAGCTATGTGTACTAGGAAAAGTAGCATTCCTTTTAATGGGTGTATATTTACATAGATTTGTTTAATATTTCTTTTACAGTTGAACCTAGAACTTTGCAAGAGATTTAACATTCAGCGTAGCTTCACCAGCCCCTATCACCCTCAAACAAACGGACTTGCTGAAATCATGAACAATTCCATCAAAAAGTAAGTATAGGGATTTTAAGCAAGAACAGTGTAAAAGGGAAGTTGGACGAGTCATGCGAGAAGGTGAATCGCACCATTCAACATTTACACGATCTATCTACTGTTTCCCAATGATGTAAGGCGACACTGCACAGCAACTGTGTCCTGACAGTTCCTCGGGAAACATGTCGGATAGCACACCCATAAAGCACATTTGGTTATTGTGTACAATAACGGTGTTCTTATAACGTAGCGTCCATGCACCACTTCGGTTATGTATACATTGAATACAAAAACAGTGATTTAACCCTTGTTTTATTTTAATTATACAACGAAAACTTTTCTTCACAGAGGACTGGCAAAGTGTGTTGGCAATAAACTTAATACTTGGGATGAGTATCTTCCAGCCATTCTGTTTTCACTGCGCTCAAAACCCAGCATGAGTACCAAAATGTCACCAATGCTACTAATGATGGGACGGGAAGCAAGATTTGCAGACCAAGTTCAAGAAAATTATATGGTACGTGTCTTTGATGGCCGTAACTTTTATTTCAAACTTGTTACTGTGTGACTATTAGTCTTAGTAATAGAACACCATGACCTTTATTTTTCAAAGCTTCCCGAGGTCATGGAACCCACTGAAGAAGACGTACAGCGGTACAGGAAAGATTTTATAGCACAAAAAGAAGCGGATGCAGAATTGTGCTTGAAAAATATTTCTAAAGCACAAGAAAGACAACAAAGGCAGTATAGTAAAAGACACATGTCAAAATTTGGAAAAACTACATTTGAGGTTGGACAGAGTGTTCTGTTGCTGAATGCAAGACGTAAAACAAGACAGGGAGGGTCGCTGGAACCTACCTATCGGGGACCATACAAACTTACTAGTGTAGTGGGTAAAAGAGTGACACTGGAATCCATGTCTGGGAAACGTTTAGGAACCATGTATAGTATAGCCCACTTGAAAGCCTTTAAAGGACCTGCACAAGTAGTCTCTGAGAACATCTCAGAGGACAACGTCAAAATACAAACTGCTGTTGACGACATTCCAAAAAACAGTCCCCCACAAAACTTGGTTCTAAACAGCGGTGATGAATGTGACATCAGTGGTGACTGCTTCAAAAGAAGCATTGATGTACTCAAGATGGAAGAAGAGGAATGTGTATTGAAAGCAATTGACAGTGAGGAGGACAGTGACGTTGATGACCCATGTATGGAGGTTGAGGAAGACAGAGAATGGTTTCAGAAAGGTAAGAACCAGAACAAATCGTTGTAAAGTATGTTAAAGTAAGCTGTATTTGGACCCAAAGTCAACGTTTCCGTAAAGAATAGACGCACTCAGTATTCTGGTATGGAGAGAAAATGAGCAATGAACATGCCTGATGTGTTTCTAACTGTCTCTTACAGTACGATTACTGCAGACTGACCGTGACGGAAGCCGAGTAGAGGCCAGAGTCGGAAATATCAGCCTTTATGGCATTTCATTTTGTGGCCTGAAGCCAGGACAATGGCTGGGCGATGAGGTAATTGGCAGCAACAGAGGAAAAGGTGTAATACCTGAATGCAGAAGAATAAATGGTGCAAGAACTGTTTCTGTTGTTTGTATTTTGTAGGTCATCGATGCATATTTGTTTTGTGTGGTCAAGCAAGAAAGTCAAAAGGTAGGATGGTGTACCTAGACAGCGCATAGAAATGGATCATAGAACTAAGAGCACGGTGAACGGAGAAATTGAAGTGCAAGTTTCCTCAAAGTGTAACTCTGAAAATGTAGTATCACGATTGCAATATTCTTGCTGCTATGAAACGGACTAGGAAATACTTTGAGTTGTATGCCACACTGTCATTACTTCACCGAATGACTGTTACCAGATCTTTGACATGTACTCTGCCTATAAGTCCCACATTTCACAGAACAGTGTTATCTACTGCTGTATATGAAGTATTTCTAACAGTGACGATTGATTGTGTGTATGGATGTATGGATGTGTTTAGGAATTAATTCAGTTAAGAATGCCGTTTGTGTGCTAGAATGAGCAATGCATCACCTAAGTCTTCTTCAGTGTCAGCAGGTACAAGCCATCTCATCTGTAATTTCAACTACCATTCTAAATGGCACAGCAAGATCATGCTTTTCCATGAAGGTAAGAATGAACTGTGTCTTTTGACCGCTATGGGGAAAGAAAATGTAGTGACAGTCAGTGAAGACCCGTGCAACAAACTGTGAAATGTCAGGTTATGTGGAAGATTGAGTAATAGTAGCCCTCTAAGGACATTTGGAGTGGTAGTGTAATCCACATTGCCTCATTTGGGTCATTGCCATTTCTCTTCTATTTTTTGCACTGAACACAGAGAGAAATGATAACGAAGGATATAGTGCTGCTTCCTTTCAACTCATCAAACCATTGGGTAATTGGGGTAAGATGTTTTTGTTTGCTAAACTTTGGGATAGTATGCAGTAGATTAATTACAGCGTGAAAAATTAAACACACTGCTTTGTCGCAGTGAGGTACGATGTTGAAATTAATTAGTTCACAAAGTCCCATTGCAATGTTGGAAACCAAAAGTTCATTGGAGGTGTTGACATGCAGAGTATTGATCTAAAAACGCGGTTACTGTGCAGAGAGGGTTACGATGCTGTGCATGTACATGGTACAACTGTGGTCTATCCTGCTGTACAGGAGTGACTGCAAAACATGATGTAGAGATACGTAACAGCGATACACTGCCAGTGTTGAAATTTTGAATTACTTTTCTGAGAAGGCATTATGTAGTGCTTGAAAATATGATATTGGCAATAACTGTTAACATCTCTGTCTTTACACTGTCAGATAGCATTGATGGCCAAGAAAGAGTTGTTGATAATTGACCCCTTATGTCAGGAGACGAAATATGTTGAAGAATGGCTGAAGAATTGGAGGTGAATAGAACCTAATTCTGTACAGAGGTCACAGTGTCTATATGTGTGACAGTACTTGGCAGAACAGTAACTACCTGGGTAATATTGTCATAGTAGGTTCCTTAAAGAGGGGTGGGTATGTAGCATGATACATAATGTTTTGTTTGCCACATGGCAGACAGGGGAAAAAGTGGTAGGTGTCATAAAACTGACATGATCACGTGGAAAGGAATGTATCTATGTGAGTATGAACCCGTTGAAAGCATTTACTAAAGCAAGAAGAAAAGAAGTCCTACATATGTAGGATGAGGAAAAGCAGGATACAGTGATACATCATGCTATTGTTCTCTCCACCAATTCAGAGCCTTCTTGTTCAGAGACAGAAGTAAAGGCACCATAGGCTGGAAAACAAAGGTGCTGGAACACAAGGCACAAAGTGATGGGCACAACTGTGGACCACTCATCCTAAGGGTATTGAAGACAAAGTTTTAATAATAACTTGTATCCCTGTGTTATAATGATGTATTTTCTAAATAAAAGTTATCATAGTTTGCAGAAAGTTATTTATTGGAAGAAGACATCAGGACTGTGGAAACAACGGAAGAGGCCATGAATATTTTTCGAAGAAAAATAGCAATTCGTTTGCTGCAGGAGTCAGGTAATAACTGTCTTACGAATACCGATTGAGGACACAGGGTATGGTAAGACAATGTGAATGTAAGTGGTTATTATGTGAATAGTTCAGTGGGTATATCTCAGGTTTTTTCCTATCATGGTGACAGTGTCTGAATAATGTGTAGAAGAGATGTACAATATGGATGCGATGAATTGTTCCTCCTGACAGAACACGTATATGTACTTTGATTGTTAGATCCACCAGCAATAAGTATAGTGAGAGTTTGAGAAAAGTATTCTGAGCTGCAAAGTAAAAATATTCTTATACAGTACAAACGAATATATTTCAGAACCTGTTGCTTAAGTGACAAGATGTGTAAATGTAGCATTTACGTCACAGTATAAGCATCCTTACATAAACCTTTATTGATTTTTCAGACAGCGTGGAGGACTACTGCATATACTGCAGCTTCATGACTTGCACACAGAAGAAAGATTGCATGATGGTAAGAATCAAGAAATATTTTATGTGATTGCTACTGTTTTTGAGTACAAGCCACACAGTAACAGTAGGTAAAACAAGTGCACCACTAGCAGCAATAAGCAATAAGAACCCAGTTAAGAACATATGATGAAAACAGTAACGGCAGTACATGACATAATATCATTAATAATACAAATGTACTGATAGCTGATTAACAAGCTACATCTACTCTGACACAGGAGTCACCTCAAGCCACCCTACCTCATGAACTGAGGGAAATGGAGGCGGGTTGGCTGGCGATGGGGCAGGCCTTCAGCAGTGCAGGGATGCTTATCTCAGGCCAGGTGCCCATCCACTGTGTGGCGAGTGGTGTACAGAGCTGAGTTCAGGGTTGCTTCTGAGCTGTAGCCGTTGTGGATTTCATGGGGGGGGTTCCCTTCCACTTTGTCTGTGGCACAGCTCAATGTCTACATGACCGAAGTATTACTGACATCTCAGAAACACACACAAACACAGACACACTCCATGTTGTAGCAAATATGTAAGTTACGTTCATTTTTTTTTTTAAACACAAAGTAATATGATGGAGCAATATCACAAGACTTGCACATACACCGCACTCAATATCCTACATAAGGCTCAGTATTCTTGTATTAATTCGTGTGCAGTACTGTGTCATCAACGATGAGCGCAATCTCCTCAGTAATGATTATACATATAATAAATATTATTTATGGAGTAGTACCAGTCAAGAGAAATTAAATTTCTCATTATCTGGCCAGTGATTTCATTCATATTCTCATTATTACTTATGACAGGTCCAGTGTGACTCCTGTAAGAGGTGGGCACATGTTCTCTGCATTCCTGGAGGAATAAGTGAAGACATACTGCATGATGAGCACAAGGAGTACAAGTGCAAAAAGTGTGCCTAGTTCATACATTGTATAACTGTTGTTTCAAAATAAATTTTTGAGTTATGTTGGAGTTATGTTCAGTTATGTTGGAGTGACATATCTGGCTTATCAATGGAGAATAGTAAAGTTTGATATTACTGTTCAAGCCAGTAGAGGAAATAAAATCTTCATTACTCAAATTCATATGTTTACGTACCTGTTTCTGAATACTTTTAAAAGAACTCATTGTTCTTGCTTCTATACAGTTGTGTACAATACAAGAGTAAAAAATAATTCTTGATACTATAGGGGAAACTGAAACTTCAACATGGGATAAACAAATAACAGGGAATAAAAGAATGGTAATTTGACAAAAGGTTGCCGGGGGGAGGGGGGTTGGGGGGGCCGGGAGGGCTCTACTTGAAAGAAAGCATATACCACAATTAACGAAAACTGTACAATTAACAAAATATACCATAGAATGTCTGTGGATAGCAACTCCACGCTGCATTAATGGCAGTATAACAGTAGGAATATACTCCCACCCACCAGGCAGTATAAAAGTAAAGAACGTAATAAAACTTTTGGCTTACAAGTACCCACATATTGAGTTTCTATGTGATACACAGAGAAGATTTCAATAAACCTTACATGTAAGCTTCTTGTGGCAGGTAGTCATGAAACATACTAGAGGAGGTGAAATCGGTGCTCTAATTGTAAGTTGAGCACTGATGTGGAACAAGAAGTTAATATAGATGAAGTGCTTGGAAATAGGGGTCAGAGCATCATAACATGAAACACCCCTATAGGAATTAAATACAGCATGATAGAGGATCAAGGTAAATACATATAAAAAATGCAAATACAAAACAAGAAAAGGGAAAACTGAAATCCTAGAGAAGAAAATGGAAAGGAGCTTACATGGGGGCAAATAATGTGTACAAATACAATTGGGAAGGAGACGGAGGAATGTGAAGAAGTGGTCCAGTAGAAAGAGGAGAGAGGAAAAAGTGATACAGGCTATGAGAAGCGGGGGCACACTTTTTCCCGTGATTTTGTGTCAAGGAATGTGAAGAAGTGGTCCAGTAGAAAGAGGAGAGGGGAAAAAGTGATACAGGCTATGAGAAGCGGGGGCACACTTTTTCCCGTGATTTTGTGTCAAGGAATGTGAAGAAGTGGTCCAGTAGAAAGAGGAGAGGGGAAAAAGTGATACAGGCTATGAGAAGCGGGGCACACTTTTTCCCGTGATTTTGTGTGTCAAGGAATGTGAAGAAGTGGTCCAGTAGAAAGAGGAGAGGGGAAAAAGTGATACAGGCTATGAGAAGCGGGGCACACTTTTTCCCGTGATTTTGTGTGTCAAGGAATGTGAAGAAGTGGTCCAGTAGAAAGAGGAGAGGGGAAAAAGTGATACAGGCTATGAGAAGCGGGGGCACACTTTTTCCCGTGATTTTGTGTGTCCAGGGATGTGAAGAAGTGGTCCAGTAGAAAGAGAAGAGAGGAAAAAGTGATACAGGCTATGAGAAGCGGGGGCACACTTTTTCCCGTGATTTTGTGTGTCCAGGGATGTGAAGAAGTGGTCCAGTAGAAAGAGAAGAGAGGAAAAAGTGATACAGGCTATGAGAAGCGGGGGCACACTTTTTCCCGTGATTTTGTGTGTCCAGGGATGTGAAGAAGTGGTCCAGTAGAAAGAGGAGAGGGGAAAAAGTGATACAGGCTATGAGAAGCGGGGGCACACTTTTTCCCGTGATTTTGTGTGTCCAGGGATGTGAAGAAGTGGTCCAGTAGAAAGAGAAGAGAGGAAAAAGTGATACAGGCTATGAGAAGCGGGGGCACACTTTTTCCCGTGATTTTGTGTGTCCAGGGATGTGAAGAAGTGGTCCAGTAGAAAGAGAAGAGAGGAAAAAGTGATACAGGCTATGAGAAGCGGGGGCACACTTTTTCCCGTGATTTTGTGTGTCCAGGGATGTGAAGAAGTGGTCCAGTAGAAAGAGGAGAGGGGAAAAAGTGATACAGGCTATGAGAAGCGGGGCACACTTTTTCCCGTGATTTTGTGTGTCAAGAAATGTGAGGAAGTGGTCCAGTAGAAAGAGGAGAGGGGAAAAAGTGATACAGGCTATGAGAAGCGGGGGCACACTTTTTCCCGTGATTTTGTGTGTCCAGGGATGTGAAGAAGTGGTCCAGTAGAAAGAGAAGAGAGGAAAAAGTGATACAGGCTATGAGAAGCGGGGGCACACTTTTTCCCGTGATTTTGTGTGTCATTGCTTGCTGAATGCTTGCTGAATGCTGAATGCGGTGAGCATGCGCACAATGCAGTGGTCACAGGTTTACTCTTCTGCCATCTACATGGGAGAAACAGAGCGGGGACACACATTCTCACGAAATACAGTTTTTCACTTCACACCCGGCCGGGGAAAGCCCCTGTCCCGTGAGCGCTGCGGCCGGGAGCAGCCGGGTGGGTGTTGAGGACCCAGGGGGCTGGTGGGGCCGGGAGAGGGACGGGAGGCAGGGAGAACAAAGGGATCAGACTCTGGCAGCTCCTGGCCGGAGAGCTCTGGAGTACCGGGGGCTGCCATTTGTCTGGAGCCGGGCTTCGCAGCTGCTGAATTCCCCGCGGGGTCTGTGCTGGGGAGAGACCTTCATTAACCCCTCAGTGCCCCGCCGGGAGGGGGGACTTTCTCCAGCTGGAGCTAGCCCCCCCAGAGCAGCCCCGTCTCTGCGACCCCAGCCCCGGAGACTCCAGGTAATTCAGAGGCACCTGGGGGCAGATGCTGGGGACAGGCAGGAAAGTGACTCTGCACAAAGGGGGGGGGGCGGGGGCTCAGATCTCCAGCCCCTGGGACCCTGCTCCCTGCTCGGTGAGAGCTCGGAGCCTCGGTACCGACAGCGGAGCCACTGGCAAAGCTCCTGCCAGGATCTGCTCCAGGAGCACAAGGCGGGGTTCTGGTGGGGATGGAGACTGGGCCCCAGTGGGGTTTCCCCTTTGTGTGTCTGGGCCGCAGGTGTCAGGGAGGGAGGGAGGAAGAATGAGCCAGAAATGCAGGGAGGGGAAAGACAGTGCGTACGGGGCAGACTGAACTGTCTCCCTGCAGGCAGGAAATTCCAGGGGGGAAAAAGCTGGTGATGGGAGGGGGTGATAAAATCCTCTCTGGTTTTCCACTTCCCTCTCAAACACCAAGAAAATTCTCCCCAGTTCTCCCCCTTTACTGCCTAAGTATGTGCTTAGAATCCATGTCGATTCCCCCTTTCTCTCAAGTTACTGACCCTTTCCCTGTTCTCCACCTCAGAAATTACCCCAATTTTCTCTCTGATTTTCAGTTGTCAATTAAAATTCTCCACAGGTTTGGGCTATTTTCCCACCCATTTTATCTGCAGAAAATTGTCCAGGTTGAGGTGGGAAGTTGTCCTGAGCCAGCCCCTAAATGGGAAGGGGGTTGGTGGGTGCAGCGAGGGAGAGCCCTGAGACAGGGCTGGCAGGTTTGCGGTGGGAGTGGGGCCCTGTCTGTCCCAGGATACTAGAGTGACAAGGCAGGGGAGGTGATATCTTTTATTGGACCAGAGATGATATCTTTTATTGGACCAGGGTGTCTCTCTCTCACCCACAGAAGTCGGCCCAATAAAAGGTATTACCTCACCCAGCTCCTATCTCCACAGAGGGGGCTGCCTCTGTTGTGGGAATGGCCAACCTCTGCCATTCTTTAATTACTGAACTTTGATATCAAATCTCAGATTTTGCCTTTTTCCCCTGTAATTATCAAATGTCAATTAAAAATCTTCTTGGGTTTGGAGGTGTTTCCTGTGTCTTTTAATTGCAGCATCTTTTTCAGAGGGAACCATACTGGAGGTTCCAAAGGGTTAAATTCTCAAATGATCAACTTTCCCCTATCAGTGGTGTCTGAGAATTGCCATGATACTATGTTAACCCCTCACATTCCCATCGCTGATTTCACCAATGCATCCATGGTGACCATTATTTGCCCCTGACAGGGCATGGAAATTGCTTATAAATTTTGGCTCCTCCATGCCCTCCATTATTGTGTTAAAGAAGCATCAGCCAAGAGGTTCTCTGCCTCTGTGAATACCCCCGGGGGCAAGGGGGTTGGGAGGTGATAAATTTCTATCCATTTATCAAATACAGAAACAAAACCACCAGATTTTGCTTCTCTTCCCCCTTTCAAAACTACAGGAACATGAGGTTTTGGAAAGAAAACTATTGCCCGTAGTCCTTATCCTACCGATGGGGAGTGAGGGAGATGGGAACCAGGTTATACCCTTCTGCAAAGACATGTTGAAAAGGATACTGACCTCATCCCCCTGAGCCATGTTTCTGGTTTCACTGAGACCTGTGTGAATCCATAGTCATTGAGAGGAAGACAAGGACCTAGGGACCTGAGCTAAGCAGCTGCTGCTCCCACAGCAGGGTCCTGTGCAGGGGAGTGACCTTAATTAAAGCTTCCCCTGTGCCCAGGCAAGGTGAGGACTTTCTCCAGCTGGAACTAGCCCCCTAGGGCAGCCCTACACTCTGCCATCTATTCTTGAGCCACAGACTGAGAGAGACCTTTATTTTTAGAGATAAATACTATATTTGCCCTATTTCAGTTCTGTTAGACCTTACCTGTCCTCCATGAGTTCTTGAAGATCATTGCTAATGGTTCTGAGATTGCTTCAGCTAATTCCTTAAATACCCTAGGTTGAATGTCATCAGGCCCTGCTGACTTGAATACATAACTTATCCAAATATTCTTTCACCAGTTCTTTCCTTATTGTGGTTTCCGTTCCTTCCTCCTCATTGTTAATAATAATTGTTTTAAGTATCTGGTCACAATTAACCTTTCTAGTGAAGATTGAGTCCTGGTCTATACTTACCAGGAAATACGGTGGCAGTTGACTCTACGTAGCTTGCGTAACTCCCATTGAGTTAGTACAGTCCGTTTTGCGCGCCATCTCCATTGCATTGTGCCGATGGGAAATGCGTACCCATCAATGCAACGCTGTGCTTTTTGTGGAGGTGGTTTTAATAAATCAACTTCCAGATAGATTGAGTGGGTCTTCACTTCCGCTCAATCGATCCAGGTAGATCGATCTGATGGCAGCGAATTTGCCACTGTCAGTGTAGACGTAGCCTTTGAGAAACTGCTAGCTGCCCTAAACTCTTTTTTCCCTTAGATTTTATTCACGTGGGATATTACATACCAGTTCTCTCAGTTTCTTACACTTTTCTGTTCTGAAATCAATTGTCCTTACTCTGCTGCTCTCACTCCTTCCTTTCCTTACAATTATTAAATCTGTCATTTTGTGATCACTTTTCCACGAACTACCTTCCACCTTCAGATTCATAACCCATTCTTCCATGTTAGTCAGAATCAAGTCTAAAAGAGTTGAACTCTTGTTATAACTTCTGTCTTCTGAAACAAAATTTGTCTTAATATATTCCCCAACCTTATTGGATATTTTGTGTTTGGTCATATTATTTTTATAACACATGTCTGTATATTAAAGCCCCCAATTTCAACTTGTGTTTTGGATATATCCATTATTTGAATGGCGGAGTCTAGAACATCTCTCTTCAGGGAAAGAACCTGGGGGGAATTGTGCTATGAAATGAACTCAAGCCTGTTCTGAAATCTCCCCAGTTGCCCTTCTTGCCCTGGCAGATTGCAACAGAACATCCATGTTTTCTTCAGATTGTTTCGTCCTCTCATGGGACAGGGAAGGGAATTGGTTGCAGTGGAGCCAGTTCGGGTAGGGATTCACAGAATCATAGAAGATGAGGGTTGGAAGGGACCTCAGGAGATCACTTAGTCCAACCCTCTGCCCAAAGCATGACAAATCCCAACTAAATCATCCCAGCCAGGGCTTTGGGATTATCAGGGAGTTGGTGGTGGGTTGCTGCTGGAGAGGGGCAGTAAATACCTAAGAGATGGGATCTTCAGGAGCATTTGGTCTGGAGGTGGGAGAAAGAGAGAAAGAGAAGGAGGGGGACAGGGCGTGACAAATCTGCTGGGCCTTGTTTAACCTGAGGCCTAGATTCTAGGGACAGACCCACAGGTGTTGAGGAAGGAAATTCCCCTATTTATGGAACAGAGAATAAACCTCCTCCACAGAGCTAGCAAAATTTACCAGACTTCCATGGCTGGATCCTGAACCTTCTAGTCAGAGATTGCAATGAAATATGAAGGGGAACCTCCAGTGAGGCCCCATCCCCTCACACCCAACTGCTGGCCATGGGAAGGGTGGTGTTGGGATTCCTACTGGGGGCCTGTCCCTTGACACGGCTGGGGGCTCCATCTCCTGGATCAGCCCCCTGTCTAGTAGGTATGTGATGAATGTGAAGACCCCTGCCCCCTCCATCTGCTGGGAGGGATAAAGGGGATCTTGCTTTCTCCCCTCACTCTGATGCCACCTGGCTGCTCTGAGCATGGTGGAAGTGGGACTCTGCCAGAGCTTCCATTGGATTGGCCCTGCTCTCCCGTGAATAGTGTTGTTGTGACTGGGGCAGCAGGTGCTGAGGGTTGGACTCTTGCTCTTTCAGGGGCTGGTGATCTTCGAGGAGGTGGCTGTGTATTTCACCGAGGAAGAGGGGGCTCTGCTAGACCCCGCTTAGAGAGCTCTCTACAGAGACGTTATGCAGGAGAACTATGAGAACGTGGCCTCGCTGGGTAAGGTTCCTGTCCCCTTCGTAATTAGAAGAGAAAATGAAGAGTTAGGGTTCATGTCACCTCCACAGTCCAACCTCGACTCTGCATTGTTTTCACAACACCCCGACAGGTCAATGACACATACACTAGTGCAATGATTCTCAAACTGGGGCTTGCCATCCCTCAGGGGGTCGTGATGCCGAGTTGTGGGGGGTCGTGAGGTACTGGCTGGGTGGCGGGGGCTCTCAGCAGTAGCCCTGAGCCTGTCTGGGTCAGAAACCCTGACCCCCTGTCGGACGGTGGGTTTTTAGAAGCCCCTACCCCGGCAGCTGGTTACCTCCATAGTTTGTGACCGGTATCAGTTTCTGCAGCCCAGATCGCC
Organism: Emydura macquarii macquarii; assembly: GCF_026122565.2. Classification (NCBI taxonomy): domain Eukaryota; kingdom Metazoa; phylum Chordata; order Testudines; family Chelidae; genus Emydura; species Emydura macquarii. Next base: position 126,060 of record NW_027133141.1, on the reverse strand, counting down.
GCCCGTGAGGCTGTGATTGAACCAGTAGTTTGACCAGGTGCGGGACTGTGAATGAGGCTTGACCTGGCTCATTGGTGATTAATTGCTGTCAAGTATTAAAATAAAATTCTACTTAAAAAATAGCTTTTATGCTTATAACAATAATGCGATAAAAATGTGTTTTTAGTCTTAATTTAAAAGCAGTGAGAAAAGATCAATTCATTTTAAGCAATAGCGTTCACATTTAACATTGAACATAGTGTTAAATATTTTAAAAAACATTTTTAATTTCTAAGGAGGGTCGCACTCAGAGGCTTGCTCTGTGAAAGGAGTCACCAATGCAAAAAGTTTGAGAACCGCTGCACTAGCGCTCTGCCCCTTCGCCACTACAAAATACTTCGGGAACAGAGCATGGGAGCAGGATAGCACAGAGTCTAACGCAAAACTTAGATTGAGGTCTGGCATAAAAAACAGAAGCTGCCTACACGTGGCCGACACTCAAACACCGAGCCTGCTCTGCACAGATAATCGCAGACTTGCAAAATGTTTCCAGCCTTCACCCTCCCCCTGACGATTCTTCTGCGTCATTGCCTTCACTTCCCCCTCACTGAGCCCTGGAGACAACTGGCCTGTGTGCCACCCGACTGCTGACAGTCCTCATGGCAAAAACACACCCTTGTGCATGTTTACTGACACACTGTACAAAACTCAGCAATGAAATGAAGCATACTTGGTCACTTAGTGTTGCCAGTTTTGGTTGGATGTATTCCTGGAGGTTTCATCACATGACAATATTTGATTAAAGTTTAATCTTTAATTCCTGGAGACTCCAGTACAAACCTGGAGGGTTGGCAGTCCTGTCCCTCAGGGTTGACAGGCACCTCTCTTCATACCAGTCACAGCTCTGCCATACTGCTCCAATGCATCCCTGCAGCCTTCAATTACAGCTACAGTTGAGACAGTGCACACGGCTGGAGGGCATGCAGATAAATGCTGGTATTCCCATTTGTAGAACACAACACAAACAAGTCCTTCCTCATATCTCTTATGGATTCATAAATGTTATGTCCAGGAGGGACTATTAGGTCATCTAGTCTGACCTCCTGCATAACACAGACCATAGAGTTGTATCCAATTACTGCTGTGTTGAGCTGAATGCCTGGTGTTTGAGAAAATCATCTTCCAGAAAGGCATCTGGTCTTGACTTGAAGACTCCCATAGAGGAAAAAATCTTCCACTTTCATTGGTAGTTTGTTAAATTTCACACCACCCTTACAGACCTATTTCCACTGGCTATTGTCAGTTCCAGGGTTAGCGGATGGGGGCAGAGTTCAGATGGTTTTGAAGAGGTGGCATATACTTTAGCTCTTCATTTCCAGGTTTTCAGTGGTTTTCAATTTAGCAGCTATTCACAAACTGGAAGGGCATGAGGCAGCACTTGGCAACTTTAACTCTGCACTAATGTAGTTTACGAACATTTAATTTCCTTGATTTTAATAGACTTCTTTTCTTCTATATCTGTCTCTACACTGGAGCTTTTGATGGCATAGCTGTGTCAGATAGGGACGTGATTTTTCACACCACTAACCAACAGAGCTATGCTGGCAAACAGATGTTAGAGCACATTAAAATATTGCTCTTAACTCAGAAATTTTGGTCTCAGGGCAAAACTTCCAAGAGGAGGTCCTGCAGAATGCAAGAGAAATCCACAACACATGTAAGTTAAAAGTTAGGTCCAATGGCCACAGAATGACCTCTTGAGACTACCAATTACTGTGAGAGCAGACTGCTGGTAACCCTCTGGCTGTTAACAGGGCCTTCGTGTTGCTGCATATGTGCACTTCGGTCTCTTTTACCCCTCAGTTTGGCACTTGCTGATCTGAAGTTCCAATCTCTCCAATGATTAACTTTACAAATACCGCTTCCCCAAAGAGGCCCTGGGTGCCATGTAACAGCTGAGGGAAATAACAAGTGACAAAGATTAGTTGGGGGACAATTAGAACCATAATAGGAGTTCCAGGCCTGTACAAGAAAATGTTATAAGAAGAAAGTGATTTTTGTAAAAAGCTGCTTTGAGGGGGTTGTATCTCAGGAACCTCTTGATCAAATTAACTCTACTTTCGGATCAATAACCCTGCCCTGCACCTCCATGAAAAGCAGTAGATTTCAAGACTATGGCTATTGTCCACACACTGAGGGTGATGAATTTGCTGCCATCAGATTGATTTATCCAGTTCGATTGAGCGGCAGTGAAGACCCGCTCAGCTGATCCGGAAGTCGATCTATTAAAACCACCTCCAGAAAAAGCATAGCATTGCATCGACGAGGACACATTTCCCGTTGGCACAGCATGGTGCAGACAGCGTGTAGAACAGAAGTTAGGAAGTTGACGTAAGTTACGCGAGCTACTCTCTGTAGCTTGCCTAACTCCCGTCGACGGCCACCGAATTTGCCGGTCAGTGTAGATCAGCCCTCTGTCAATAAGCATGTGAATTTTAGAGAAATTAGAAGAGTCAACCTTAAAAGAAAAAGTACTACTGAACCTGAAGTATATCAGCAGTATATCTGGCAATCTGCTATAATAACTTCCAAATGCATGGAGGGTTTGATAATCAGATGGGCCCATCTGCTGACAGGAGACCATGTGAGATTCCTATTCAGGAGTCCCTGGGAGAAAGGAGAGTAGGGAGCTCTTTGGGACATGATATTAGGGTGGGGTGGGGGAGTGGGAGGCAGGGAATGAGGAAAACGGGGGGAGGGCCCAGGAGTCGTGCTAATGGTGAGGGAGGGTTGGGTAGGAGGTCTGGGTTACTCGAGAGCAGGAACCACTGGGGATCATGAGGAGGGGGAGAGGGAAGGGCCTGGGAGTGGTTGCTCTAGGGAGCGGGAGGGTCTGGTGGAAGTGGGAAGGTTTCAGGGAGGCAGAGACTGGGGACACGCCACTGAGACAGCTTTTGCCAAAAACTCTAATGCTCTGTCCCTAGGCCTAGCTCAGAACCAGGGCTCCATCCTCATCCTCCTTGGCCTGTCAGCTGCCCTTGACACCACTGACCATTCTCCACTTCGTGAAATCATGTTTTCTCTCATCCCCTCCCAGTTCTCCTCCTGCCTGTCTAATCTCTCCTTCTGTGGGTCCTTAGGAGTATCCTTCATATCCGCCATCCAGCTTTCTGTGGGGGGTCTACCACTTTGTGTCCTTGGTCCCCATCCATTCTTCCTCTGTACCTTAACTCTGAGTAATCTCATCCACAATCATCAAATCAACTCACAGACCTAGCTGTCTACTCCAGACCTGTTCGCTTCTGTCCCAGCTAAAATCTCATGCTGTCTTTCTGACATCTCCTCATGGATGTCTAGCAGCAGCTCACACTCAACAGCTCAAATGGCTAAAATACACCTCTTACTATTCCCCCAAGCCATCTCACTATCTCTTTTTTCTGTATCACTGTGGAAAGCACCACTCTCCTACCTCAAAAACAACCACGAAAGCTTATGCCTGCAGAAATTAAATGTGTTAGTCTTTAAAGTGCTACAGAACTCTCATTGTTTTTGCTGTATACAGACTAACATGGCTACCCCTCTGGAATAACTCTCCTACCTGTCACTCAGACCATACTTTGGGAATCCCCTTCTCCATGGACCCTCCTGTAGCTCCTCATATCCAGGCTACGTCTACATCTTGTGGTTTTTTTCTGTATAACATCCCTAAAATACGGCCTTTCCTGTCCAGCCGCACAGCTAAAACTTGTTCAAGCTCTCATCATCTCCCGTCTCAATGACCACAGCATCCTTTTCTCTGACCTCGACAAACGCAGTCCTGCCCTGTTCACATCCCTTCAAAGGTAAAGAGTCACAAAGCTACTGCATGCGTTATCTATGTGGAAAGGCTGTGTGGCAGGTTTGCCTCACTCACCGCCGGACTGGCACCTCCTGCTGTTAACTAGGGATTAGCTTCAAGCTGACGTCTATGTCCCCGGTCTGCGCTCCATCACTCTTCCTTGCAGTTTGCCTGTGGTCCTTCCCACAGCTGTGAGGACCCGCAGCGTCTTCTTTGTGACTTGGCCCTCTGGCTAAGCCACAATCCGTATTCCCCCCTTCCAGGCGAGGTTTGGCTCCTTAGGACTCCAGTCACTTTCCCTAGTGGCCGCTGCAGTATCTCATTCACCACTTCCTCAGTGGCACCTGCAGCAATTTATTCTGCCACTTCCCCAGTGGCAAGGGGAGGGGAAGAGGGATCCGAACCCACCCACCACTGCAGGTCCCAGCCCAGGGACCCTGTGGATCGCAGCCTCCTGCTGCACCTCAAATTCCTCTCCCTGCTGCTGTCTCCCTGGTCCACTTCCCTGCCTATCCTCAGGGCCTGCTACCACCCACTCCCAGCAGTAACACAGTCTCAGGTGCCACAGACCTCTCAGCCTGTGAGAGACACAGCCTTCGGTCTTTGAGCTCCAGCCACTCACTGCTCTGCTCTGCCCTACAGCTCCTCTTATATGGGCCTGCTGGCCTTTGACTGGCTGTTCCTCCCAGCCTCTCTCCTATGGACTGACTCCCACGCAGCCTCCTTAGGGCTTCTTTTAACCCCTTAAGCGCCAGTGTGGGCAGACACTCCAAACAGTTGAAAAACTGGGTATGTTTAATCATGAGAAAAGATGAGGGAGGGGGATTCTGATAATAGTCCTCAAATACATTAAAGACTTTTATAAAGGAGACAGTGATCAATTGTTCTCCAGATCCACTGGGGTTAGGACAAGAAGTAATTGTCTTGGTCTGAAGTAGGGGAGGTTTGGGTTGGCTGTAAGGAAAACTTTCCAATTATAAGGATAGATAAATATTCTAAGAGGTTACCAACAAGGTTGTGGAATCCTCCACACTAGAGATTTTTAAGGGGAGATTAGACAAAAATATGTCAGGGATGATTTAGATATAATTGGTCCTGCCTCAGTGTGGAGGGATGGATTAGATGATCATCTTGAGGTATTTCCCAGCCCCACTTTTCTGTGATTTTTATCATGAATTATCCTATCCCTTTGATGTGACCATCTCTTCCAGTGGAAAATGTGGAAATTTTTCTAGATTTTTTTAATGAAAAACAAGCATGACTCAGCTTCCCCTCTGACTTGTTGGTTTGTTACACATTGGGTGTGAAGGAGTTAATTTCTCTTCTGGGCCAGGAGAAATAAACAGTTGGAATAACATAGGCATGTCTAGGTTGCCATGGATTCACTATGAAGAACTGTCCCCATATGACCATGGAAGATGCAATGGCTGGGCTTTAGCGTGTAGTGATTGGGAACCAAGCAAAACGGAACGTGGGAACACAATTGGACTTGGGACAGTGGACTAGGTTACAAACACACTGGGCTTTCCGTTTGCTGCTTCCCGGGGCAGAGAGACTGAGATGGGTAGACACAGCTCAATGAAGTTGAGGAGGTTTTTGGAAAAGTTAGGCAGGTGACTCCATCAACAAGAAATTTGAATGAAGTTGTGTTTTACCAGACTGATCTAAGGACCTTCAATTACTGTATTCGAAGGTCCTAATGGATCCTGGCTTGTTTTGAAAATGCTGTCTTGTGGTGCTGCACTACCGACGGTTGCATCCCCCCCTAAAGAGAGACGATCTCTGTGGGGAGTATGAAATCATATGGACCCATCAGAGAGAAAAAGGGTTGCTACCACTTGACAGCCCAGACACAGAGGAGTGGAGCTTTGAGTTTTGCGCTTGGAAAGATCTCAACCTAGGTCTAACACAATAAAGGGATAGTACCAAGAGAGACTGCAGAAATGCCGGGCTGCCTAACACCCTGAAAATCCACAACAGCCCTCCCTTTGACTCCCTCCGCTGGCTCCCCACACCTGTCGCTTTCAAACATAAGCTGATTAACTTCACTGTCAAAGGTCTCCATGGCCTGTCCCCACCTTGCATGCACCAAGATGCCCACTCCCACCTCCGCACGGCCCACATCGTCAGACCCGATCGCTCAAATGTTCAATTTTCAAACAACCCCCTTCGTGCTTTCTCCCATGCTGCCCTTTCTGCTTGGGAGGAACACCTCGTGAACATCCACAAAGGTACCTCATTATCCCCCTTCACACCCTTCCTTAAAACTCTCCTTTTCCACGAGGCCTACAAAAAACATGACAACAGCTGGGCTGCTGGTGTGCTGAGACCACTGACTGTCACGGTGACCAGCACGGTCTCACTGTGTCCTTGTACTCCCCTGTCTGTCTGTCTCCACCTGTCTCTTGTCTTATTTTTAGATTCTTTGGAGGCAGGGACTGTTTTTTCCCCCTCAACGTTTGTAGACTGTCCAGCACAATGGGATCGTGGTCTATGGCTGGGGCCACTAGTTGATATGATAATAGAAATAATAATAATGGGGTGGAGGGTCTGGGCGGTGGGAAGGACAGTGTTAGAGAACCGAGCAGGGTCCAGGTCAGGATAGGCTGGGGGGGGAGGTTTGGGGCATAGAGTTCTTGCCAGCTGGGAAGCCTGGGAACAATGGGGATGCCACGGACCAACAGCTGTAGGAAGTTGTCTTCTGTCCCTTTCCTGGTCTCTCTGAGAGTCCCTCCCACTTTAGATGTCAGCCCTCCTGCCTTTACCTTTCCTGTGGTCCAGTTCTCCCACCCCTAGACCGGGCCCCACGCTGCAATAGCTGTAGCAGCCCTGCTTACCCAGCAGACCTGTCAGAGCTCAGACACCTAGGGCTGTCCGGGATCGGCAGTGCACAGTGACAGACCAACCTTCTTCCAACTGAGCTCATGTTTGTTTTGCAGTAGGAAAAAAGGGCAAGAGGAAAATGGTTTTAAAATAGCAAACTGCCTTCCTGCAGGTCTATCTTACCTAAAGGCCTGCTGTCCCCTGACGGTCAGCGAGGCAGGCAGAACTTCTTCCAACACCCCAGGGGGGCCCCTGCTTCTCCCCCAAACAATTACCTGAACAGCCATCCCTGCTTGAGAGGGAGCCCCTTTCTACACTTCCCAGCCCATTTGATCCTCTGGGTCCCAGGCCTTTGTTAGCACTCCCCTGCCCAGTCCCCTCTCAGTTCCCAGACGCAGTTTGCTGGAAAGCAACAGTCCAGAGTCCAATCGGCGGGCACTCCATGATGGGTTTATTGGGGGTGACACTGACAAGCTTAAAACCATAACCATACCGCCAAGCCCTGCGCACCCAGTTGGGTCTCTCTCTCTATACACCAATAGGCTTCATAGTTCAATACACCCATAGAACTCCCTCTTTCCTTGACCATGGTTCCATATGCCCCCGTAACCCCCTCTGCCTCCTTCTTGATATCCTTAATTATACCTGTAGTTCCTCCCCCCACCCCCGGTACCACCCCTTCAAGTATATGGTCATGTTCCATTTTGTGGGGTCTGGGTCTGGGGGAATTAATACAACCCCTTTTGTACCTCATGGGAAGGGCAGGGAGCAGGGTCACATCATGGCCATGGACCTTATGTTTAGGTTTCTTTTTAACACCTCCCTCACTTTCCCAGCCAGTTGCTTGGCCTTGCTCTGGCGTCTGTCTTGAAGAAGAGTCAGAGCTTTCCTTTATTTGTGCATTCATATAAAATCACAGAAGATGAGGGTTGGAGGGGACCTCAGGAGGTATCTAGTCCAACCCCTTGCTCAAAGCAGGATCAACCCCAACTAAATCATCCCAGCCAGGGCTTTGTTAAGCCAGACCTTAAAAACCTCTAAGGATGGAGATTCCACCGCCTCCCTAGGTAACTAATTCCAGTGCTTCACCACCCTCCTAGGGAAAAAGTTTTTCCTAACATCCAGCGTAGACCTCACCTCACTGCAGCCTGAGACCATTGCCCCTTGTTCTGTCATCTGCCCCCACTGAGAACAGCCTAGCTCCATCCTCCCTGGAACCCCCTTTCAGGTAGTTGAAGGCTGCTATCAAATCCCCCCTCATTCTTCTCTTCTGCAGACTAAACAAACCTAGTTCCCTCAGCCTTTCCTAATAAGTCATGTGCTCCAGCCCCCTAATCATTTTCTTTGCACTCCACTGGACTCTTTCCAATTTGTCCACATCCTTTCTGTAGTGAGGGGCCCAAAACTGGATGCAGTACTCTCCAAATGAGGCCTCACCATTTCCGCCATATATCACACATTCACTAGGTCTTGATACATTTTAACTACATCCCTTATCTTTTCCACAGTCATAAAAACAACTGATCTCATTGTGGGCAGGCAAAAGGAACACACTGTGTCTTTGTTCTTTGCTAACATGTGTAGCTCAGAGATTTTAACTTTCAGGCAGGCACACAGGCTCCAAAAGCAGGCCCAGATACCATCTCAGGCAGATACACAGGCCTAAATACTTACACAAACTTAAATTATATATTTATACCCTAACAGCCTTGGCCTGGTTCAACAAACTGAAGGCTGTAAGGGGCCTGGAGTGAGGAGGGAGAATTTCAAATATTCAAAGTTTGCGCATTGTCTCCTTTCAGCCATTTAGTGTTTAGCAAGCAGTAACTCATCCTGAGCCATTCTTCTTCCTTTTCTGCTTTTTTTCCTGACAGCCCCCCTATTAAACCGCACAAAATCAATCATACAATCAACTCCCAACAGCCCAAACTACACACAGCATTCATCAATATTACAGAGCAGCAGCAACTCCATCTCAGGGGGGTTGGAGAAATGGAACTAAGGGGAAGTGGGGAATGAAGTCAGTGGGACATATGAGGGGGGAGCTTTTGGGGCCCGCTCTCACCACTCAATAGTGGTGGAGGAATCCCAGCCAGTTAATGCTATGCTTGCTGAGGCCCTATTGATTTGAAGCCGGCACTCCATTTGGTTTACAGTCCAGTTTCAATTAATTGTACATGCTTTTCCCAAATGTTATTATTGTCACTCTTCTACTTTCTCCATGATTCAGGGCCTACTCCCTGCCCCACCACACACAAGCATCTCTTCCCTACCCACTGTGACCCCCGTTACTATTTCTGAGTCCTTCTGTTTCCCCCAGCCACAATATGACCCCTTCCCTTGTGGAAATGTGTGCGTATCTTTGGGTGATGTCGTAAGTTGGTAACAAAACTTCTTGAGACAAAGACGGTCTCACTCTACCCTCCCCATCTCCAGCAGCCACAAACTGTCTTCCTGCAGGCTCCTTGGATATTCGAGTCCATCCCTCCTGAAGTCACATGGCCCCATTATTATTTTTCACATTCTCCTTTTCTAGAGGAATTAAAGTTGGTTGGTCCTAAATTATAGAATCTAATTCCCCAGCCTTCCTAAACACTGGGGGATTTTCATATTCCCTCCTATTACACCTGACTCACTAGATTCCTTAATTCCTCAAAATGTGCTTTCCTGGGATCGACTGCTCCTGAGAAACTACATTCAATGTCATCCCTCATCCCTCATGTTCCTCACTACACTGAATTCTGGCAGCCCATGCTCAACAGTCCCATCTGCCCATCGCTCTCATTGTCTCTGGGCCCCTCAGCATCAGTGAAAAGCATTTCATAGAAGATGAGGGTTGGAAGGGACCTCAGGAGGTCATCTATTCTGACCCCCTGCTCAAAGCTCAAATTTGCAGGGGGACTTCTCCTGTGGCTGGAGCCTTCACTTTCTGGGTTGTGGAATGACCTTTTCTTTGTTAGGAGCCCCTTTGATGACATATATCTGGTTGTATGTGTTGCTGATTGAGATGAGTATAGTTAAGTCCCTCATAAGCAGAGTGCCCTGCACCTTTAAGTACCTGGGGAGCTGGCCTGGGGATTTTACTTCTTTAAAATGGCTAGGAGTAAAATAATGGACTATTTTCTTGTGACAAATGTCCTATGAATTCACCTGATTTCCCATGTTTTCTTTCCCCTGAGCAGGGTCTAAACCTGATGTGATCCTTCAGCTGGAACAAGGGGGAGAACCATTGGTCACAGATTTCCAGGGCTCAGAGAACAGAGAGATCCTGCAATGCATATGCACAGGTGAGGAATCATTCAACCAACTGAAAAAAACTGTCAGGGCCTGAAGGAAACAGCTGGCATTCCTGACAAAGACCTTGTGAGTTCTCCACGTTCAGGATGATCTCCAGCAGGTGTTGTAGCCTCACAGCCAATACCACTCATGGCTTCCTACCCATCCTGACTGACATCCGGCAGTAGCTCCCTCCCTCACTTCCCTTCCCCCTGAGTGTTTTGGGTGGGATGTGGAGGCAGAATTGATCCTCTCCTGACTTTGTGGGGAAGAGTCTGGGCAAATTCTGTTCCTGATGTTTTCTGTCTCTGCAGCCCTGACTTCGGTTTGTGCTCTGTTTTTCATTCCTGTTTCCGAGGTTTCTCTCTCTATCCCAGCAGGTTATGGGATGGTGAGTCAGAATGAAAAGCAGAATCCTCCTCAGAAGAATGATGAGCAAGTGGAACTGCACAGGACATTATCACGAAGATCCAAAAGGAACGTGCCCAGGAGTTGTGATCAGGGAAAATGTGGTGGGAGTCAGCACAGGCCAGAGCAGCCACAGGGAAACCAGGCAGGGGAGAAAGTGAGTAAATCCATTAATTGTTGGGGAACTCACAAAGAGGTCAAGGGAACTGCAGTCCAGCAGAGAATCCTCAGGGGAAAGAGAAAAAACACATGCTCTGTGTGTGGGAAAAACTTCAGTAGATGCTCAGACTTTATTAACCATAAAAGAATCCACACAGGAGAGAGACCCTATCAATGCTGTGAGTGCGGGAAAACCTTCACTCAGCGCTCAGCCCTTATTAGACATCAGAGAATCCACATGGATGAGAGCCCCTATGGATGCTGTGAGTGCAGGAAAATCTTTTCTGACAGCTCATCCCTTATTCAACATCAGAGAATTCATACGGGAGAGAGACCCTATGAATGCTGCGAGTGTGAGAAAAGCTTCACTCAGAGATCAACACTTATTACGCATCAGAGAATCCACACAGGAGGGCGACCCTATGAATGCTGCGAGTGTGGGAAAAGCTTCACTCAGAGATCAACCCTCATTCACCATCGGAGAATCCACACAGGAGAGAGACCCTATGAATGCCGTGAGTGTGGAAAAAACTTTACTAACAGTTCTACCCTTATTGCACATGAGAGAATTCATACAGGAGAGAGGCCCTATAAATGCTATGAGTGTGGGAAAATCTTCACTAACAGCTCAGCCCTTAGAGGGGAGAGACCTTATGAATGCTATGCGGGAATGCTGACCTTCTTATACATCAGAAAATCCACACAGGAGAAAGACCCTATAAATGCAGTGAGTGTGGGAAAAGCTTCACTCAGAGCTCAGTGTGGGAAAAGCTTCTTATTATTATACATGAGAGAATCCACACAGGAGAAAGACCCTATAAATGCAGTGAGTGCAGGAAAAGCTTCACTAAGAGCTCGGTCCTTATTGCACATCAGAGAATCCACATACGGAAAGCTGTGAGTGCGGGAAAAGGTTCACTGACAGCTCAGCCCTTACACTGTGAGTGCGGGAGAGCTTCACCCCGGAGAATCCACACAGGAGAGAGACCCTATGAATGCCGTGAGTGTGGAAAAACTTTACTAACAGTTCTACCCTTATTGCACATGAGAGAATTCATACAGGAGAGAGGCCCTATAAATGCTATGAGTGTGGGAAAATCTTCACTAACAGCTCAGCCCTTATTAAACATCAGCGAATCCACACAGGGGAGAGACCTTATGAATGCTGTGAGTGCGGGAAAAGCTTCACTCAGAGCTCAGACCTTCTTATACATCAGAAAATCCACACAGGAGAAAGACCCTATAAATGCAGTGAGTGTGGGAAAAGCTTCACTGATGTGAGTGTGGGAAAAGCTTCACTCAGAGTTCAGACCTTATTATACATGAGAGAATCCACACAGGAGAAAGACCCTGAGAATCCACATACGGGAGAGACCCCATGAAAGCTGTGAGTGCGGGAAAAGGTTCACTGACAGCTCAGCCCTTATTAAACATCAAAGAATCCACACAGGAGAGAGACCCTATACATGCTGTGAGTGCGGGAAAAGCTTCACATGTAACTCAGTGTGGGAGTGTATCATTCGTACCCTGACCTGATGGCTACCTAGTGGACACTTACAGCAGGCCTGGTGCTGGACACCGGGTCAAGTGAGGCTGCCTACAGGGAGCTGGAAGGTGGCCACTTTCACTCAGGCGCCTCACTGGCGGCGAGTTCCCGGGACTTGGCCGCCATCCACTAGATAGTAGAAAGTATTCAAGGTCGTAAACAAGATAGTTGTGTGAGCTAAGAAGCTACCAGTAATATGTAAGCTGTTCCCGTGTGAAGTAGGTGAAATCATATAATAGCCAATCAGCAATTGTGTGACCATTGTATGCAAAGATGATAAAAAGGTATATAAGCTGGAGAACAAGATGGAATAAACGATTCTGCTTGCAATCATATTGGTTGTTGTGCTTTATCCGTCCCGCATCCTCTGCCATCAGCAGTGGAATCCTCCCTCGTCCTCTGCTATCAGCATTGGAACCCAACAAATGGTGACCCCGACGTGATTGCAATTCAAGTGGATTGGATTGTGCGTCGGGCAGGGAGAAGAAACGCGGGAGTTATAGCCGCTGCAGGAGGTACTGCGCTGGACGCAGCTCCTGGTCGTCCAAGAGGGACGTGTATGAGCTCACAGGAGATACTGCGGTGAAGGCAGCTCCTGGTTGCCCAGAGGCAGGCGTGGTCGCCCAGAGAGGCAGGCGTGGTCGCCCAGAGGCAGGTGTGGTCGCCCAGAGAGGCAGGCGTGGTCGCCCAGAGGCAGGTGTGGTCGCCCAGAGAGGCAGGCGTGGTCGCCCAGAGGCAGGCGTGGTCGCCCAGAGGCAGGCGTGGTCGCCCAGAGGCAGACGTGTTCGCCCAGAGACGTGGTCGTCCAGAGGCGTGGTCGTCCGAGAGGGACGTGTTTGAGCTCAAAGGTGAGCGGCCAATTAATTAAGTATGGGAAACGCTGCATCAGCTGAAGAAAAAATGGTGCTTGAATTTTTTATATGTATCACCGAGCGCCAAGGGGAAAAGGTGTCCCCGGATAAATTATCTTGCTTATTGAAGTGGGAACTAAGAAGGGGATTTTTTGTAAAATCAAGTACTGTATTTGATAAGACTGTCTGGGAATACTTGGGCTCTGACCTATGGGAGTCGGTAGCCCATGGCAACAAGGAAGCCTTTGCCTTAAGTCAGACCTGGAATAAGGCAAGGAGGATGGTGAAGAACCTTGCGGCTGAAGCGGGGGTACAAGCGGCAGTGAGAGAAATATTTCAAGTGGGAAATGAGACGCCTCATGTATTGCCAGTAGGGAACGAAGTGAGTGTGGAGACCTGGACCGCAGTTCCATACCTCCGCGAGGAGATTGGTCGGTGACGGCCAAAGCGTGTGATAAATACTGGCACATAGGAAAATAAGACTCCTAAAGAGACCTCTACCATGGGAAATGAAAGAAATACTAAGTGGCAGGTTTCTCTGAAGAAGTACAGAAGTACTGAGTGGCAGTCAGACTTCTCTTATGTGGTATAATAAGTGTGTGAAAAGGATCATAAAAACTGTTTGTAATTAGATGCTACCTTAAGTGTTTCAAGAGAGAGAGAGGAGATTTTTTTTTCCTTTCTTTTTCTTCTCTGTTTCTCTCTCCTTATCTCTCTCTCCGTTTCTCTTCTCTTGTTTCTAAAAACCTTTGAGAGAGGGGGAGGGAGTGGGTAAACATAATGGGAAATTGTAAAAAATAAGGATCGGGCCCTTAAGCATTTTGGTTCGAACAACATGGTTTATGGCCAAAAGGAGAAAGGGGGCCAAAGATAAAATGCAAACAGGGTGAAAACTCTAAAGAAAGACTGCATAAGTCCCGGGTAAGGAGTCTAAAGGACTCCAAAAAAGGAAAAAGTGAAAATTTAGATAAAGAGTATATAGAGAGGTTGAGGCCGGGGTTGGGGAGTAGGACGTGGTACCTTTTTGGCCCCAGGAGATTCCTCCTGCCACTATTGTGGACAGTTGGGACACTGGAAAGCAGAATGTCCAAGACGATCTGGCCAGTCGGAGTGGACATTTGGGCCACCACCACCTCCTCCCCGAGACCAGACTCAACCTTTATATTAGGACAGCCTGGGAAATGGTAACTTTATTAATGCACCCTTTTTGTTAATAGATTAATCAGGTTTTTATGTGTTTTGTTTTATTGATGGAAAACCAGTAAAATGTTTTATAAACACTTTCTAGACACTGAAGTCAGCAGATCCACCTTAAAAGTTTAGGAGTTTTCTCTATTCCCTTATCAAGGAAGAATGTAAACCAATTAATGCCGCATCTAGTGTCTAAACCACTATCTGTTTCTTTGAGATCTATTTCTAATTAGCATGCTTTTCTTTTAAGTTTTTATTTTTCAGTTAACCTGGTAGGTAGACATTTATATTGTAAAATTTGATTGTACTATTTATTGTTTACCAGATGGGATTAATTTGTTATTTTCCTTGTGAAAATGAAAATTCTATTTTGGCTGTATTTCTTGAATAGGGACAGGATTTTGAAATATCCAGCATACAAAAGGAATATGTCCTGTAATTACATCTCTCCTTAAACAAGGAATTATTGTGCCTATTTGAATTCTCTAAAACACCCCAATTTTTCCTGTTAGAAAACCTGGAAAATATTTATTGCTTTGTGTAAGATTGTGTGGGGATAAGTATAAGATCATTGCCTGTTACAGTAATGCCATGGACCCTGTAGCTGCAGGGCTTCCACCTTGTCTCCGTGCCATTGCAGCTGTAGCTGCCTTGGGTAAAACCTCGGAAACTTTGATTCTTGGTTCTCCACTTATTATTTTTGTACCTCATATTTGTTTAACAAAATATAAAATTCTTTTGTTGTTTGCAGGTCATATTATACTCACCCGATGTCCAGTTTTTGATCCTGCCTCATTGTTATTCACCCTTTGTAGAACCCAAAATTGATTTTCTATGTTATTGGCTCCTGTCAAAGAAATTTTAAAGGTATTCTTGTGGCTGATTATGCTGTTTGTTCTTAACATGAGGTAATTAAAAGTAACCCTTTCCCTTCTGTGAACCCTGATCAAGAAGCTAATTTTTTTCCTGTAACTACAGTTTGTATCCTGACCGAAGGTAAATTTGTTAATGATTCCCATTATGCCTTTGGTGTTGTTCATAATTATGGTTAACTCTAAAAACAAAAAGGCTTCCCCACTTTGGGAGGCTTCCATATTAAATGAATTTTATGTTGCTGCTTTATAAATGTTGTATAGTTATTTTTTATTATTGTTGTTGTTAAATGTTTAGTTTATTGGTATGTTGTAACAGACTCTGCTGTTAAGGCTGCAGTCCTTTCTGCATTTTAGGCCATATTTATGTTGTTTTGTGTTTATATTGGTCCAGTCTAATATGTATTAGTAATTGTATGTTTATTTTTGAATGGGTAAAAGTTTACCCATGTGCAAAGGCTGACACTATTATAGTCAGTGAAAGGTTTGTGAAGGAATTTATCCCTTGCTTTGGGATCCCTCTGTCTACCAACAGTAACAGGTCAAGTTATAAAAGAAGTTTGCAAGGCTCTTGATATCACAGAACTTTTATTGCCCACATCACCCTCAGTCTGCAGGGGCAGTGAAAAGACAGAATGGTGTTCTGAAAAAATAAACTAGCCAAAATTTGTCATGAAACCAGCCTCAAATGGCCAGATGCCCTGCCTTTAGCCCTTATAAGTATAAAATCATCATGTAATAGAAAGACTGAACTCTTACCACACAAAATCCTAATGGGCTGACCCGTGAGGCTTTCTAGCTCTCTACCAGTATCAACTCACCTACTGGATATTAATTTAGCTGACGAAACTGATTTGACTTATTGTCAAGCATTAATGAAGTGTGTTAAGGCTTTTCGTTCACAGGTCCAAGAAGCCCTTCCCCAAGACCCTCAAAAAGCATGTCATGATCTACAGCCCAGTGATTGGATTCACGTAAAGGTCCACCAAGACAGACAGCCCTGAAACTGCGTTGGAAAGGCCCACTCCAGGTACTTCTCACCACTAACACTGTTGTAAAGTGCCAAGGTTACCAGTCCTGAATACATGCCTAACACTGTAAAAGAACCTCTGCACCTGTAATGACAAGGTCAGTGGAACAGGGTGCAAGTGCTTGTAACCTCTCCCCTGCTCAAGAAAAGGATTTGCCACTCCAGAGCGAAAAGGATTTGAAACCACTCCAGAGCGAAGAGGATTTGAAACCACTCCAGAGCGAAGAGGATATACCACAACGTCATCCCTACCACTTCAAAAGGAAAAGACTTAAAAACTCCCTAGATCACTGGTTCCCTAAATGGGTATGGCTAGTGATCTTCTGGATGTTTTGTATTGGCCTTATCTGGATGACTCTCTTTTGACCCAAGTTCCTGATTAACGGTACACCTGTCGAAAAAATCCCCAAGGTCCATGGGGAAAAAGACCAACAACCTGATGACTTTGAGGTACAATTACAACCCAAGCAACTAAACCATAAAAGACAATGCTTCTTGGACTATACAGACACATCTTTATAATTAATTATTTAATTACAAACAGATTTCAATGTGTCTAACTGTTGGATTTGCAGTCATGTTCTCTTGCATTTTGAAGAAGGTATACCCGTGGTTCTGATTGTGTTAAACACCATGTAGTAAAGAGATTGAGAAGTTAACACTACAGAGTTTGGAGGGACAGTTGAAAGTGTGAAAAGTGTTATAGGAAGAGAATTTTTAAATTTTTTTTTGCAGCCTTCTGAAGGAAAAACAGGCCCTTCTCCCAAATAATTGGTCTGTAAATATGTAAATAATCAATTGTAATTAATTGCTGCAGGCTAATAGACAATCTGATTTAAATCATTTGAATATGGACAATTCAGTCAAAATTACTAAAACTACTAATTTAATGCACATGACATTTTACAAATCGCATCATTATTCCATACCATTTTCCAAGATGATATTTCATGGGGTTTCACAGATTTATTTTATGCCTTAATTTTATGGCTATCAAATTTATTCTGGCTTAAGTAATTGTTTGTGTGTATAATTTGTTTTATTGTTATTTTTACCTGTTGTTGTTTTTAGTGTTTGGGTACTTTGCTCTCTGTTTGCTCTTTTTTTAGTTGGTTTGTTAAGGCCAGAGTGCCTGTCGTGCAAATGTTAACTTAAGTTGAAATTATTAAATTTAAGCAAAAGCTAGCTCAGCTTTATAAGTGAGCCACACTGGTATTACAGTATGGCTCAAAGGGGGGATTGAAGGAAAATAATTGTCTGCTTGATTATAGTCACTTTATTTTAGTTTTTTGAGTGTTCTGCTCTTTGCTGAAATCACCCCCTTCCTTTTCCCATAGTGTTTGATTTTTTGCCAGGGTCAGAGACAGGGTAAGGAGAGAGCCAACTAGTTTTAATTAGTCATATAGCCTTCTGAGGGAGAGATCAGACAACTTTAATAGAAAAGTAGAAATTTTTTGTTCATATGTTATCTGTTATGTATATTTTTTAAAATAGAAATGTATAAGTTAATGGTAATAGTAGTAATATTTTGAATATACCTATAAGTATCAAAAATTTATGTATATGTAATTTTTTTTGTCTTGTTTGTATAAATATGTAAAAAAGCATGTCTTCAGGGTCTCACACTGACCACATGCTGGGAAGTGTAAAAGAAAGGGGGAGCTGTGGGGGTATATTATCCATATGCTGACCTAACGGCTGCAGAATCGTGCAGCTATCGATTTTTTTTGTTGGCACAGGGACACGGTTGTGAGGATTTTGAAGGCATGTGTTGTATGAATTTATTAGATCATTTATATTTTGTTTATGCTTTATTGCAATGCCTTGCTGATAATATGCATAAGATCACGCGAAATGTTAATCCCTTTTGGGAGTGGCTTAGTAGCTTTGGCTGGCCCTTTTGGCTTGTTTTGTTTTTTTTTATATAGGCATTATTGTTGTGGGGATTGTATTTCTTTTGTTTATTTGTGTCCCCTGTTTTATTCGCTTATTGCAAGGTAGTCTGGAGTGTTTTGTTGAGCGCCTATTTAAAAGAAAGGGGGGAGATGTGGGAGTGTATCATTCGTACCCTGACCTGATGGCTACCTAGTGGACACTTACAGCAGGCCTGGTGCTGGACACCGGGTCAAGTGAGGCTGCCTACAGGGAGCTGGAAGGTGGCCACTTTCACTCAGGCGCCTCACTGGCGGCGAGTTCCCGGGACTTGGCCGCCATCCACTAGATAGTAGAAAGTATTCAAGGTCGTAAACAAGATAGTTGTGTGAGCTAAGAAGCTACCAGTAATATGTAAGCTGTTCCCGTGTGAAGTAGGTGAAATCATATAATAGCCAATCAGCAATTGTGTGACCATTGTATGCAAAGATGATAAAAAGGTATATAAGCTGGAGAACAAGATGGAATAAACGATTCTGCTTGCAATCATATTGGTTGTTGTGCTTTATCCGTCCCGCATCCTCTGCCATCAGCAGTGGAATCCTCCCTCGTCCTCTGCTATCAGCATTGGAACCCAACAACTCAGCCCTTATTATACATCAGAGAATCCACACGGGTGAGAGACCCTATAAATGCTGTGAGTGTGGGACAAGTTTCCACCAGAGCTCAGTAACTTTATTTACCATCAGCAAATCTGCAACGGAAAGAAGCACCATGAAGATCTTGTCTAGGGTTGTCAAAAAAATTTTTTCCTTGTAATGCTTTTGCTAATTCCCACATAGTGACCTTAAAGGCTATTTTTCACCCTTTGCTTCACTCAGTTCCCCCAGGTGAGTTGCCCACTTCTGCCTTTTGCAGCTCACTCTTCTTTTGGGTGAATCCTGTGGTCCTTTCTCTCTACTCCATTTTCCTATGAGTAATGGGATTGTGCATCCCTCCTGCCAGGAATGTCCTTCAGATACAGGTGGGGAAGAAAGCGGTGACCTCAGCTAGTTACGTTAAGGTAAAATATTCCTGGTTCTCAGCTCCATTATGATTTTCATGGAGTTAGCTAGCTTGAGTTAGCTATCCCGATGTAAAAACTCAACTATTGTTGAAATAAAGACATAACCTGTGTACAGAGGCGGCGGTTATCTAACGTTTCCTCATGACCTGACCTAACATCCATCATTTTTCCTGATCTAAACAAACCTGGATCATCGCTACAAAGCAATTGTTAGAGCCACTGAGCTCCCCAGTTGGGGACCGATTGTCATATTTCCAAGTGTTCTCACGTTGCTCAGAGTTATGGTGAACAGCAGGTTGGTTTTTTTTAGTACCCTTCTTCTCATTTAAATTATATTTAACTGCAAAATGGAGTAGAGGAAGGGGAAAAAGTATCTGTTCAGCTTCTGTGACACCTGAAGGAGATAGGGTGTCAGAGAGATTCCCTCTTTCTCCATTATCCCATCACTTTTACTATCTGTCTGAGCCCTGGTCTACACTTTCCTGGAGATTCAGTGGCAGTCGATGGGAGTTATGCAGGCTACACTTGCGTAACTCCCGTCAACTGCTGTGCTTCCCTTCTGCACGGCGTCTTCGCTGCACTGCGCTGACAGGAACTGTGTTCCTATCCACACAGCGCTACGCCACTTGAGGGGGTGGTTTACTAACGTCGACTTCTGGATAGATTGAGCGGGTCTACACTGACCTCTCAATCGATCCAGAAAGATCGATTTGATAGCGGCGACTTTGCCACTGTCAGTATAGACATGCCCTGAGCCATGTAAACTTTATCTTCTTCCCATTCAACCCCTCTGTTATGCTGTGTAGAGCGGCTCACCACCATGAGGGCCTACTTCAGTGCAGGCTGTCAAAAGCAGGCCAGACACCCTAACCTGATAGGGTGTTCACAATTAGAGTTCCCCAAAACAGTAACAAATATGAACTCCTGGATACTATAGCCGTGTTACCATGGAGTCACAGACTGGTCTCTGAGACTCTCCTGTCTGTATTGCCACCCAGACAAACTGGACTTAATGATAAATGATCACTTACACCAAAAACCACACCACATTCAGGATGCTTTCAGTACCAAGAGACCAGTCACTTACCCCAGATCAGTGGTACTCTAGATCTTACACCAAAGACAACGCCTGTAGCCAATCCTGTAATAAACTATCTAAAGGTTTATTAACTAGGAAAAAAGAACAAGAGAGTTATTTACTGGTTAAAGCAAGCAAACATATACACACAAATGAGTTACCATCTAAATCATAAGAGTCATAGAGTTGTAGTGATCTGTCTATTCAAAGTGTCTTTCAGAGCAGACCCAGGAGACAGCCCCTTGGGAATCTCTGGCTTCTGTTTAGAGTCTCTGGCCCTTCAGAGTTCAAACAGCCAAACAAGTGTGTTTCATCTTGTCAGTGATTTTTATTCCCTTCCCACAGAGTTAAAGATGATGAGATGAGTTCATGTGCCCATCTTCTGTTCCTGGGTGGGTGACATGGGTCAGGGGGCGGGCAGTGGCAAGGCAATCAACAAAGGCATTTGTCTTTTAATGTTCCTATGGATCTTCAGTTCAAATTTGATGTATTCAAATAAGTGGGGCCTGATGCTGTTCACTTGAAAGCACTGAAGGAATTAGCTGAAGAAATCTCGGCACCCCTGGCAATAATATTTGCAAACTCGTAGATGACAGGACAGGTCCCAAAAGACTGGAGAAGGGCTAACACAGTGCCTGTCTTTAAAAAGGGGAAAAAGCAGGAACCGGGGAAGTATAAACCAGTCAGCCTGATTCGATACCTGGGAAGCTATTAGAGCGATGCATACAGCACTCAGTTTGCGAAACATGGAAGATGAAGTGGTAATCTCTAGCAGCCAATGATTTACTGAGATCAAATCATGCCAAACCTGCTTGATTTCCTTATTTAACATAAGAACATAAGAACGACCATAGTGGGTCAGACCAATGGTCCGTCTAGCCCAGTCTCCTGTCTTCCAACAGTGGCCAATGCCAGCTACTTCAGAGGGAATTAACAGAACAGCTGATCATCAAGTGATCCATCCCCTGTTGCCTATTCCCAGCTTCTGGCAAACAGAGGCTAGGGATACTTCAGAGCATGGTTTTGCATCCCTGCCCATCCTGGCCAATAGCCACTGCTGAACCTATCCTCCATGAACTTATCTAGTTCTTTTTTTAACCCTGTTATGCTCTTGGCCTTCACAACATCCTCTGGCAAAGAGTTCCACAGGTTGGCTGGGCATTGTGTGAAGAAATACTTCCTTTCGTTTGTTTTAAACCTGCTGTTTATTTATTTCCTTTGGTGACTCCTAGTTCTTGTGTTATGAGAAGGAGTAAATAACACTTCCTTATTTTCTTTCTCCACACCAGTCATGATTTTATAGACCTTTGTCCTATCCCCCTTAGTTGTCTCTTTTCCAAGCTGAAAAGTCCCAGTCTTATTTATCTCTCATCAAATGGAAGCTGTTCCATAACCCTAATAATTTTTGTTGCCCTTTTCTGTACCTTTTCCAATTCCTATATATCTTCTTTGAGATGGGGCGACCAGATCTGCACACAGTATTCAAGATGTGGGCATACCATGGATTTAGGATAACAGGGTGACTAGTTTGATGGATAGGGAAATGTGGTAGACATAATATATTTGGACTTCAGCAAGACTTTTAACACAGTCCCACGTGACATTCTGATAAGTAAGCTGGAGAAATGTAGGCTTGGTGGGACTACCATTAAGTGGATACAAAATTGGTTAAACAACCGAAAGTAACTGTTAATCTGGTGTTATTTAACATCTTTATCAATGACCTGGTGAGGCCTTAACTGGATTATTGGAAAGAGTCCAGTGGAAGGCAATGAAAATGATGAGGGGGCTGGAGCACAGGACTTATGAGGAGCGGCTGAGGGAACCGGGCTTGTTTAGTTGGCAGAAGAGAAGAATGAAGGGGGGACTTGATAGCAGCCTTTAACTACATGAAAGGGGGTTCCAAGGAGGATGGAGCTAGGCTGTTCTCAATGGTAGTAGATGACAGAACAAGGAGCAATGGTCTCAAGTTGCAGTGGGGGAGGTCTAGGTTGGATATTAGGGAAAACGTTTTCACTGGGTGAGTGGTGAAGCACTAGAATGGGTTACCTAGAGAAGCGGTGGAATCTCCATCCTTAGAGGTTTTTAAGGTGCGGCTTGACAAAGTTCTGGCTGGGATGGTTTAGTTGGGGTTGGTCCTGCTTTGAGAAGGGGGTTGGACAAGATACCTCCTGAGGTCCCTTCTAGCCCTCATCTTCCATAATTCTATGATCTCTCCCCATTCATTGTACAGAAGCTTAGGAGCTGATTTCTCCCTATTCATTGTACAGGCTTTGTGAATCGCAGTGTGTTCCTGTGATTTCTTAGGCACCTGATAGTGAGGGGTAGCAATGCCTAACTCCTTCTTTGGACCCAAGATTAAATCCATCTGAAAACTGAAGAAGATGGGGCAGAATGGGGCAGCTGCTTGTTGAGCAACATATCCTACCATGAGCACATTGGACAATGATCTGGAAGATGCGATGGGGGGGTGGACAGGGGTCTGGGCTGCGGCAGCAGTAGAGGGGCAGGTAGGAGATTTGTCATGCAGTGGTGTTAAAATGAATCTCCTTTGTCACTGGCATCCCTCAGTCTGAATCCCACTCCATGAAAATGTCTACCCTTTCCCTGCTAACCAGAATCACCCCATCTCATGGCGTTAGAACCCCTCTGGCCCCTATCAGGATTCATGGAGAGAGTCCTGCAGGTTATCTTTGGAGAAAGGGGGCAGAAAGGGGCTCCTGGCTCAGGCTGTGAATGGCCAGGGATTTCACACTTTGAATCCCAGTAGAAACCAGTTCTTTGGTCAGGAATTCCACATTATTTGATGCTGTTTCCTATGACCTTCTCCTAAACAAACTAGGGAAATAAAACATTGATGGAGCTCCTATAAGGTTAGGGCATAACTGGATGGAAAACCATTCCCATAGAGTAGTCATCAATGGTTCACAGACAAGCTGGATGGGTGTCTCGAGTGGGGTACCATGAAGATCAATTCTAGGTCTGATTCTGTTCAATGTCTTCATCAATGATTTAGATAACGACATAGAGAGCATACTTATAAAGTTTGAGGACAATAACAAGCTGGGAGGGGTTGTAAATGCTTTGGAGGATAGGATTAAAATTCAAAATGATCTGGACAACCTGGAGAAATGGACCTAGCCCTGGCTGCTGCTCCTCTCTACAGGGCGTGAAAGGAGCCGAGGCAGCACAGGAACCCTTCTTCGGGCTCAAGGTCTTTGGATTTGGAGGAGAAAGAAATTGTCTCAGAAATCAAAGTGTTGTAAACTATGCAGCCAGCCCCTAAAACGGGCCGGTTCCAGCCCTGAGTCGGAGTTGCTGGGATCCCTCCCAAGAGCAGGTGCCCCAGATTAGAGCCTCAAAAATTGTTATGCGAAACTAATGCCTGTTCTCCCTGCATCAGAGTGGGGGATGGGATCACCCCTCTTTTGCTACAGGGAATGCAGGCATTGGGCCACAGCACCATACCCCCATTTGTGGCATCAGCATTTTTATAAGCAGCGCTGTGCCAAGCACAAAACCAGGCAAGGGGCTGGGCTACTTACACCATCACAGCAGATGTGCAGCATGTCCATTTGCAGCTGGAAAACCAGCCTTGGATAATAGGCAGCTCAGGATCTGCCTCCATTTTCTGTCCAGCCCAGGGTGCTATTTATACCAATACATTCTGCATTTCTGGACAAGTGAAATCAATTCCCCAATTCTCCTTTTATCAGTCCTAGAAATTCATTCGAGTTTATGATTGGCTCCCAGACAAACAAAGAAATCTGTCTGTGAACAGATGAGAATCGAGTTCAATCCCTTTCCATAATCAATGTGCAAACCAGGAGCCTGTTGCTTTTCATGTCAGATGTTGTGGTGCCATCGCGTGGCCAATCTATGTCACTCCCTTTTATTGATTTTTCCATAGATACCTTGTTTTCTTACAGAGACACAGGAGCAGATTAATCTACAAAAGGAAGGTATTTTTAGATGATTCTCGAGGGAGCCTTATTAACTTAATGTATTGTGCCTCACACTCAAAGAGAACATACATTTAATTATTTGAGGTAACAACACATTTGGCAGAATGAAATAAACATTTTTATGTCCAGTGAGAAGTGCGCATTTAAATAATTCTAGAAATATCTTAGGGGTAATGCAAGAAAGTCAGCATACTGAACTACTCGTTTGATATAGTTCTTGTAATGCATAATATTTAAAAGTTCCAGAGGGGTAACCATGTTAGTCTGTGTACAGCAAAAACAACGAGAGTCCTGTAGCACCTTAAACACAAACAAATTTCTTCAGGCATAAGCTTTCGTGGGCTGCAACACACTTCGTCAGATGCAACTGACGAAGTGGGCTGCACCCCACAAAAGCTTATGCCTGAAGAAATTTGTTTGTATTTAAGGTGCTACAGGACTCTCATTTTTTAAATAATATTTAAAGAAGTTAAGAAAAATATGGTTATAAATTAATGTGCTGAGACTTTTTCACACAGAGAGAATAAACAGAATTATTTGAGCAACCAACATTTCCACTTTCTCACAGATTTTAATTCTGAAGGCTGTTTTAATTTGCCTCTTTTTTTGGGTCTAGCAATGGGGTAAGAGCAAACTGGGGTCTGTGAAATTACAACAGTGAGGGATTAGTCTCATAAATTGTCACTAACAAAAGGCTTTGTTAACACAGAAAAAAGGATACCCATGAGTGTCGCAAACCGTTCTAGAACATGGAATTCAGCAAAACACAAACCATGGAAAAGCACAGAATACAAAGTGATGGTCTTTGTCATCATGGGGGTTACAGTGGATAAGAAGCTGGATATGAGTCAGCTGTGTGCCCTGGTTGCCAAGACGGCTAATGGCATATTGGGCTGCATAAGTAGGAGCATTGCCAGCAGATCGAGGCAAGTGATTATTCCCTTTTATTCGCCATTGGTGAGGACACATTTGGAGTATTATGTCCAGTTTTGGGCCCACTGCAGGAAGGATGTGGACAAGTTGGAGAGAGTTTAGCAGAGGGTAACAGAAATGATTAGGGGGCTGGAGCACATGACTTATGAGAAGAGACTGAGGGAACTAGGCTTGTTTAGCCTGCAGAAGAAAAGAGTGAGGGGGGATTCGATATCAGCCTTTAACTACTTGAAAGGGGGTTCCAGGGAGGATGCAGCTAGGCTGCTCTCAATAGTAGTAGATGACAGAACAAGGAGCAATGGTCTCAAGTTGCAGTGGGGGAGGTCTAGGTTAGATATTAGGAAAAAGTTTTTAACTAGGAGGGTGGTGAAGCACTAGATTGGGTCACCTAGGGAGATGGTGGAATCTACATCTTTAGAGGTTTTTAAGCTGCGGCTTAACAAAGCCCTGGCTGAGATTATTTATCTCAGGTTAGTCCTGCTTTGAGCAGAGGGTTGGACTAGATACATCCTGAGGTCCCTCCCAACTTTAATATTCTATGATTTTATATAATAAAATTACAACAGTGAGGGTCTGTGAAATTACAACAGTGAGGGATTAGTCTCATTAGTTGTCACTAACAAAAGGCTTTAACACAGAAATAAGTCCGCCCAGGAGTGTCGCATACCCTTCTGGAACACGGAATTCAGCAAAACTCAAACTGTGGAAAAGCACAGAATACAAACTGATGGTACTTGCCGAAATAACCTTAACTCTGTCCCCTTGGAGTGATTCCCTTATAGCATGTGAGATCAGAGAATGGGTTGCGGACAAATTACAGCGACTTCCCAAGAGTTTGTTTCTTTAATAATTGATTGATCCTGCTCCCCTTCCTCCCCCCAAAGTAAGAATAGCTGATTTTATGCTGGCTGTGGCATTTCCATATATTATTTTTATCCCAGCACCTTTAAGCACAACAGCTTCTTTATTCTAGATTCTATGAACAGCCCACTCCCCCACCCTCTTCAAAAGGATGGTATTTTCTTGACCCACAAGGAACCTAAAGTAACATGCCCAAGTTCACACAGGCCTTAGGAAAAAAATCAAGGGGTGGAGGGGAAAACCTAGCTGTTCAAGGAGACCAGAAAGTGAGATCAGAGAAGTAAGAGTGTGCCATTAACTATCTGGTGCTACACTAACCCTGCAATTAGTTAGATGCAAACACACCCAGGTCTATGGCTGGTGAATTTAAAGAGACTCTGCTGCTGATCATGAAACAGGAGAAGCAAATAACTTTGAACAGCTGCCCTGAGTCCTGGAGGAGGAGGTGACTTCAGCACACCCTGAATACAAAGAAAAAGGGGGAGGAGTTTGGTGCTTAGAAAGAAGATACGAAGTTGATTCGCATATGGAGTAACTAAAACAGCAGAGGGCTGGCCCCCAGCCCTCATTATCAGTGTTTTAGGCGACCCGTGGCTCTTCCCCCTCCCCCCACACTCACTTGATCTGGGGGATTCAGATCCCTTGAGGAGGGGTTCTCAAACTGTTTTTGCTGGGACCCCCCCTTGAAAATATTTCAGGCTGTGACGACCCCCCCAAAAAAACTGACAAGGCCCCCCGCCCATGCCACGCCACGCCACCATGACTGCTGTGCTGATGTTGGGGGCAGTGCTGGTCTCAGAGCACCCAGTCAGCAGCGGCTGCTCTGCGGCCACTCAGCTCTGAAGGGCTTTGGCGATCAGTCATGCATGGGGCTGACAGCTACAGCCACGGCACGTG
Source organism: Emydura macquarii macquarii (assembly GCF_026122565.2). NCBI lineage: Eukaryota > Metazoa > Chordata > Testudines > Chelidae > Emydura > Emydura macquarii. Next base: position 99,415 of record NW_027133141.1, on the reverse strand, counting down.
CGGGGGCTGATAGCTCGTGATACCCCATAATAACCTCACCATCCCTTGAGTGGTCCCAACCTCCGGTTTGAGAAGCCTGCTTTAAGGGTTTGGATCAATGCAGGAGAAGTTAAAGGGCCTGGAGGTAGGGAGCAGGGTGTGGTCCCCGAAAAGCTGTTGTTGTGCTCTGGTGAAATTGAGCAACTGTGAAGGTTGTGCAAGCTGTGGTGTTTTCACGTGTATTTAAACTTTAATAAATGTGCTTTTTAAAAAGTGAGCTGGCTGCTAATTGCATTGAAAGGTGGGGGTATAGCTCAGTGGTAGAGCATTTGACTGCAGATCAAGAGGTCCCTGGTTCAAATCCAGGTGCCCCCTTAATGCGTGCCTTCTTTTTAATAAATATATATTTTCGTATCCATCTCCCATATGTTCAGGCATTCCACTGAATGGGGATGCTTGAAATGAATTTAAACACTCAACATTTTTACTGTTCAAAAGTATAAAAACTTAGCAAACCTATTGAGAAGCAGAACTCAAATCCAGTCCTCTAAGTGTGACACACTGTACAACTGTCACACCCTGTACCCCCCATGATTCACCACTGTTATATATTTTGTAGAACATATGCCTTGTGAGGTATCCTTTGAAAACTCACAATCTACTGAAAGGCATTGTCCTGTTAAAATGTGGGCACCAACATTGTATGTGGCGCTCGGAGATTTTACGGTATGTTTGTTACTGAAGAACGTTGTAATTCTGGCAACGCCCGTAGGCTAGCTCCTCAGTGTCAACAAAGGACCGATCACCCGTGTTAGAAAACTATTAGTTACTGAAGCAAACATTCACCCTTGGGGGAATGTAAACAAAGGATTTACAATTGGACAGAAGGAAGAATCCTTATTGTCCTGTAACGCAGCCAGCTAAGGTCTGTGAGGAAAGAACATCCTCTGAAAGCGTCAACTCTTTTTCTATTTGCCTCGTGAAACTCTGGATTAATATGGTAAAGGCCCATTTTTCTCAATCTAACCATTTCATCCTTTGGGACTCTAATCAAGGCCACTCCAATAGGGAGTTATTTTCTATGCACAGTTTTACTTGGATCGTAGCTCCACATAGCTTTCATCTCTGTGGTGAAAACGAACTACAGGGTGCTTGTCATTTCCCCACCCATGTCTCAAGGTTTCCTGTCTACTGAGTTAACCGCAGGTTCAATTTTGCTGCTTTTTTCCATCCTGTCATGACTGCACACAGGTGTTGCACCCTTAGTTCATTGATTTGCTGTTGTAGTTTCACATAAGCTTTCGTGGGCTGCAACCCACTTTGTCAGATGGAACAGATGCATCTGATGAAGGGGGTGGCAGCCCATGAAAGCTTATGCCTGCAGAAATGTGGTAGTCGTTAAAGTGCTACAGAACTCTCGTTGTTTTTGCTGTATACAGACTAACATGGCTACCCCTCTGGAACTTTTCATCTTTAAACAGATATTTTGCTTTACAAATCACTGAGGTACCCAAAGGGTTAAAATGCTAAATACCAAAGCCAAACAACACCAGCTGTCAGTGTTTGGCACAAAGTGTTTATCATTTTTGCAACTTTGAATGAAAGATTCAAATGGACATGGAGTAGTGTGTGTGTGTGTGTATAAAATAGGGCTTTACCAACCAGACGTCTGGGTTTAGAGCCTTAAAAGCTTACAAAATTACAGAAAATATTTACATTTACAATGTTAAAAAACAAAAACATTTTTGCTTAACATGCTTTGTACTACTCAATTGTTTTTACACAACTGTACCCAGTTTACGTTTCCATCTTGCGCATTTGGAGACAGTTTTAATGGAATCCTCTTATTTCCTTTTTGTGGTTTTGACTAAATTTAGTAAATCAGATTGTCTCTCCGCCTGCTGCCTGCAACAATCATTTAGTATTGATTATTTACAGACCATTCCTCTGGGAAAAGGGCCATTTTTCCTTCAAAATAGCTGTAAAGGCTCCTGGTGACAAAAACATAGTGGTGGTAGTAGCCACTACCTGACCCCTTTGTATAATTTGTTTAAGTACCAGGGTTCCAGCCGATGTGACGATACTGAGCTACACATATATTTATATTACTGGGTATTAAACCAAGAATTCTCTTTTTAGAACACTGTCACTCTTGTAACATTCCCACAACTCCCAACTATTTAATTCCCTCCAAACTTTGCCATATTAATTTCTACAAAAACTACTGTTAATTCTATACTCTCTTTCAAATCACTTACTTCTCTGTTTAATTTACTGTATCTTAGCTTTATTATATTATTCTTTGCTGCCATAGCTTTTAAAGTTTCACTGGCAATATGGTTTTGTGATCTTAAACTTTCCATTCTCTCACTCGGAGTGCTGTGTCTATAGCATCACTGATCTGATTTTTATGCTTTTTACTTACGGTGTTGCATTTTGGTGGCAAAAACTTAGCCACCAAGTACAATTCCTGTAATGCAGCTGCCTTAGTCTGTGCTCGCTTTATCTTGGGATTCCTTCAAAAAGGCACTATTGAGATTTGTCTCTATGGTAGCCCATGGGTCTTTTGCTTCAAAATTTTAGTGGACTACAGCAGACTTCCATCATGCTTTGTCAAAAACTGTTTACATAGGTATCCAAAGTTCCCTCTATTAAGATTTCAGGGAGAAAAAGTGTGATTGTCTTTAGAAAGATTACTGTTTTTGAAAATACGGCTGCCAGGCAATGAAGAATGTTGCTACTGTTTATTGCCTGGAAATGAGTTTGAGAAAAGCGGTAAATTAACAAGAGAAGGATCAGACCCCAAAGTTAGAAATTTACGGTGGCATAAAGTAAATACTCGTAATAAAGTAAAGCCAACGGTGGCTTTAACCCTTAACTTTCAAAACACACAAAAGGAAAAAGTGGGGGAGGGGGACAGAAGAAATGGAGAGAAGCAGGGGAGAAAGAAGAAGCAGAGAACGACTTAGGAAGAAAGGAAAGCCTAATCTAAGAAAAGTACAGACAGCAACAACAAATCTAGAAGTGGGGCTCCGTGGGCCCAAAGCATCTGGGAACCCTCACCCCTCACCAGCTATATCCTGGCTTCGAGAGGAGAATGGGAGTTGCTGCTACTTCCTCCAGAGTGGGTTGCCAGCTGTATCATACAGGAATTCCCCAGAAGAGCCCGAGGGAAGAGCTGGAGGAAAAAGGAAGCTCATTGGAGACCATCCCTCTCATCCTCATAATGAGGATACAAGTTAAAATCCTTCTCTGACTTGGCCTGCCCCCTTCCATTAGGCTACAACTCCCATGAATCACAACCATTATGCCCTTCTGCTCTACCAACATAGCTCTTAGAGCACAACTTTGTCTTTTATATTCCGCATGATCTGCCTGGGTCTTATCCTGGGAACCTTTTGGTGCAGCTGTAACAATTCCTTCATGTAGGAGAGTAAAGAGTTAAAAGCTGGACAAATAGTCAGGCCTAAATTACAGGAAATGGGGTCAAGGCAAGGGCAAACTTTTCTGTTTCTGTTAATTGGTGATAATTCTAGTTAGAGTCTGTTATCTCTCTTCTTCTCCCTTCCTGGCCATCTGCGCAAGGAATGAGTCCATCGCCATTCCTGTGCAAGGTCTTTTGGTGGGAAAAAAGCATTATCTTCCTTCTCCCCCTGGCATGCCTTTACTTCAAAGAATGTTAGTGTAAAATTTATAGGTTTTAAGGTGATGTGCCTGCCCTCTGTATGGTAATCCTGTAAACAACAAACAGGGGGAGGTATAATTATATTAATTATGTAGTTGTTAATATTCATTTTATAGGTGTCAGTGTAACCAAATAAGGGTCTATGGGGAGTTGCTGGAAATGTATACAGTTACATACTGTTATGGATAAAAGAATTGTAAAGTAACCCCCTCGTTGCTCACTCGCGGAATTGAGGTGGAATGAGCAGGGAATAAAGGGTTCCATCTCCCCAATCCACCCCAGGGACAACCTGTTTGGTTATTTCTAACACTTCACTTGCCACTGGCTGCTGTTTCAATCCAGACACGTTAGACTCCAGCCTGTTATTCTCTTGCTCACTGTCACACCTCTGCTGGATTACCTCCCAGGACTCCTCTGCCCAGGCAGTGTCCCATGCCTTTAAATCAGCTGCGTCCAATGCTAGAACAGATTTCTCTGTTAAAATTCTTTGAGGGTTCATTATTCCCTCCAAAGCCTTAATATGTTGAAGGGGATTAGCTTCCCATTTTTCAAATACACCATGGCAGCGCACAGTCCTTGTAATACACCTGTTTATCGGATATTCCTTTCCCTTGAGTTCCCCCTAACATCTCCCCTATTTCCTTTTCAATTTCATCCCAAGTTGAGTCCCGTACCTAGTCTGGGCCCTGATTCTTCTGTATCTACTTGTTTAAAAAGTCCATTACACTAGCTAACAAGACCTCACATCATGAGAGCCTGCCATATTCCTATCAAATGGACGCGCAAACTGTTGTCAAAGGGAACTTATCTGGCTGCTAATTAGCTGTCCAGCGAAATTAATCTGAGTTATAGCGCTAAGATATTAGGGTTCCCCTGGCCCTTTTCCTGTTTCTTGTTTCACAGAAAGAAAGCAGCAGGCCATAGTCCAAAGAGCAGGCAATGCGATGTTTATTGGGTTAACAAACAAGCATAAAACCACATTTCTTCACACAGGTAGTGCTTCCTTCCTCTTCAACACCAGTACAGCTTACTTCCTGATAGGCTTAATTATACCGTAGTGTCTGCCCCCGATACCACCCCTTACAATTTATGGTCATGTTCCATTTTTCGGTACCTCGTTTTTTGTACCCCATGGGAGGGTAAGAGAATGAGGTCATGTTTTGGTCATGATCACCTTTTCTTGAGCTTTTTAGTGTTTCTTTCTTATGCTCCCCCATCCACTTTGCACCTTCCAACTGGTTGCGTGACTTTGTCCTGGGAGAGAAGTCGGGACAGAACTGTCCTCCAATTATACATCCATATATCAAACTTCCACCATACCTTGCAACACTTTACGAGCATCTCTTATCTCATTGTAATAAAAACCCATCTAGCTGTGGGCAGAAGCAACACATAGTGTTTTCTTCTTTGTTTACATACAAAGACAACTGTATTTTGAAAACCTTAACTTTCAAGTGGGCAGAAAAAGCCAAAACTCTATCGCAAGCAAATACACAGGCCTAAATACTTATATAGGACTAAATTGTATGCTATCATCACTAACAACAAATTCCTAGGGGCTTTGTGTGTGGGCTTTGTGTGTTCTCTGATGTCTAATAAGGTGTGAGTGTTGATTGAAGGTTTTCCTGCACTCAGAACATTCATAGGGTCGCTCTCCCGTGTGGATTCTCTGATGTCTAATAAGCTCAGAGTGCCAAGAAAAGGTTTTCCCGCACTCACAGCATTCACAAGGGACCTTGCCTGTGTGGGTTTTCTGATGTCTGACAAGGCTTGAGCCACGAGTAAAGGTTCTCCCGCACTCAGAGCATTCATAAGGTCGTTCTTCTGTGTGCATTCTCTGATGTATAATAAGGTCTGAGTGCCAAGCGAAGGTTTTCCCACACTCAGAGCATATGTTTTTTCTCTCTCCCAAGAGTGAGTGGGCAGTGGTTTCCTTGAGACTCTTGTGATTTTCCTCACAACTGATGGATTTACCCACTTTCTCCCACGGCTGGTTTCCCTGCTGCCTCTCCTCATGGCTTCTGAACATGTTCTCGTTAATTCTTTGTGATAATCCCCACTGCAGTTCCATGTGCTCAGTATCTTCTTGCTGTGGATTCTGTTCCTTGTTCTCACTCAACATCCCCACATCACCTGAGAGAGAGAGAGAGAGAGAAACTTCAGAAGCAAGGATGGAAAAGGGGAGAGGGAACCAATGTAGGTGCTGGAGAGATGGGGCAAAATATCAGGAAATGAATTCCCCCCAAACTATTTCCCATAGGAGAAATCCCATCCCATCCCATCCGAACAGTTACAATGAAGGGAGGGTAAGAAGTGAGCTATTGCCATGTGTCGGTCAGTATGGGTAGGAAGCCATGAACGAGATCTGCCCTGAGGATATGACACCTGCGAGAGACAATCCTGAAATCAAAGAGCTCTCAAGGCCTCGGTAGGGAATCTCAGATATTTCCTTCAAGCCCAGAAAGTATTTGCATTGGTCTAATGACTCCTCACCTGTGCAGGTTCCTCTCAGGATCTCTCTTTCCTCAGAGCCCTGTGAACCTGGGACCCACAGCTCTTCTCCTCGTTCCAGCTGGGAGATCACATCAGCTTTGGAAATGGGAAACCCTGCTCAGATGAAAGAAAACAAGTCAGATCAGGTGAATTCATGGGACATTTGTCACAAACAACATGGTATTTTTTTAACTCCAGTTCATTTAAAGGCACTGAGATTCTGGAGCTACTCTCCAGGTTCTCAAAGATATCAGACACCCTGCTTATAAGGGGATTAACTCTCCGCCTCCCTGCTGCCACATACACAGCCAGACAAAACTCTTCAAAGGGGCTCCTAAACCCAGAGAAAGCAACTTCATATCACAGAAGCCAGGGGAAACTCATCTTGTTACTGATTCTTACTGACAGAGAGAACCAAAAGTAATGAGACAGTCATTGGGAAACTGGGACTGGTGAACATGGGCTGGCGGGGCTCAGCAGAGGAAGGAATCGGAAGGAGTGGTGATATCACTGAGTGTAGTATGTTGGGGATATTAGACATCAAGAAAGCACATTTTGAGATGTTAGGGAATACAGCGAGTCAGGTGTAACAGAAAGGAGTATGACCCACCCCACCCCCAATGTATGTAGAAGGTAATAGAATAACAGAATCACAGAAATGTAGATCTGGAACGGACTTCAAGAGGTCATTTAATGCAGCCCACGCATTGAGACAACAACAAGTAAATCTAGACCATCCTTGACAGGCATTTGTCTAATCTGTTCTTAAAAGCTTCCACTAATGGGGATTCCATAACCTCCCTTGGAATCCTAGTCCAGAGTATAAGAACCTTTGTAGTCACAATTTTTTCCTAATATCTAACTTAAATCAGCTTTGCTACCAAATAAGACTGAATACTGTCTTTCAACCAGTGTTGTACCCACTTCATAATAATTTTATCTAGACCAAATTTCCCTAGTTTCCTTATGAGAATGTCATGTGGCTCTGTGTCAAAAAATGTACTAAGATTAAGATATAGCAAATCTGCTGATTCTCTGTAATCACCTAGGCCAATAACCCTGTCAAAGGAAATTTGGTTGGTTTGGCAAGATTTGTTGTTGACAAGTCCATGCTGATTGTTCCTTATAACACTATTATCCTCCAGGTGCTTACAAACTGATCGTTTAATATTATGTTCCAGTATCTTTCCAGCTCTCAAAGTTAGACTGACTGATCTATAATTTTGCAGGTCTTCTTTGTTCCCCTTGTTAACGATAGGTACTATGACTGCCGTTCACCAGTCCTCCAGCACCTCACCAGTCTCCACAAGTTTTGAAAGATAATTGCTAATGGTGCTGAGATTGCCTCAACTAATCCCTTTAGGATGAGCTTGGGGAATTAGATATTTTCATTCAGTAGGAACATACTAATTCCTCTGGAGAAGGGGAATATGAAAAATAAGAATAAGATCATGCAATCTCAGGAGGGACTGACTCAGAGATTAAAGGAGCCTGCAGTGAATAGAGACTCTTGTTACTGCAGACAAGGAGAGGAGAGTGAGACCCTCCAAGTCCCCAGAAGTTTCATTACCAACCTAAAACATAACTAAGAAAATGCACATTTATGCCATGGAAGGAATCACCTTGTCAATAGAAGGAATCAGGAACGGAGGCTCAGGTCACAGTTTGTAGGGCTGAGATGTATGTATGGTGGGGGTAGGCACTGAAGAGTGGAGACCAAAAAATGAGAATCACATTTGAGAATAAGTAAAACAAAGTGAAAGTGGACTCTAACGAGAATGGAATGCAGGCTCTACATCAACAGGGACTGGGAGTGATTCTCCTATAACAGGATGGTATCCCGTGCAACTCTAGATCCCTCCAACCACCATTGCCTTCTCCCCATTACCCCACACTCCCCACTTACCAGGTGTCCCTTAAGCCACTTAATTGTTAAATTGACCCATCACTCTGGGGGATGAAAAATCCATGCCCCTGAGTGACATAGTTAAGCTGACCTAACCTCCTGTTCAGTCTTTAGGTCAAAAGAAGAATTCTTCCATCAACCTAGCTAGCACCTCTTGCGGAGGTGGATTAACTATGGTGACTAGTTAATAACTGCACTGAAGTGCTACTGCAGTGCAGCTGCAGCACTATGTTCTGTGCTGCTGTTGCTTTTGAAGTGTCGACAAGCCCTATTACTCTTATTTCCTATTTCTCCAAACCCCCTATGGTGGAGTGGGAACTTCTCTGTAATAATCATGAGTATTGTGTGTTGTCCTCAACACTGGGATATTTATGGTATGAATATTTTGGTTTATTTTAATAGGGGGCTGTAAGGAGAAGAAGCAGAAAGGGAAGAAGAATGGCTCAAGATGGACCACAACTTGGTAAACCCTTAAGGGTTGTGAAGAGACAATGCCGGAATGATTAGCTTTGTATATTCTAGCTCCTAGTTTCAGGCAATTCACAGAGCTGGCTTAGATGAACTGATGGGCAGGATTCCCTGGGAGGCTAATATGAGTGGGAAAGGAACCCAAGAGAGCTGGCTGTATTTTAGAGAGACCTTATTGAGGGCACAAGAGCAAACCATCCCGATGTGCAGAAAGAATAGCAAATATGGTAGGCGTCCAGCTTGGCTTAACAAAGATGTCCTTGGCGAACTTAAACGCAAAAAAGAAGCTTACAAGAAGTGGAAGCTTGGTCAGATGACTAGGGAGGATTATAAAAACACTGCTCGAACGTGCAGGAATGAAATCAGGAAGGCCAAAGCACAATTGGAGTTGCAGCTAGCAAGGGAGGTGAAGGGGAACAAGAAGGGTTTCTACAGGTATGTTGCTAACAAGAGGAAGATTCGGGAAAGTATGGGCCCCTTAGAGAATGAGGGAGGCGACCTAGTGATGGAGGATGTGGAGAAAGCTGAGGTACTCAATGCCTTTTTTGCCTCTGTCTTCACAGACAAGATCAGCTCCCAGACTGCTGTACTGGGTGGCACAGAATGGGAAGGAGGCGAACATCCCGCAGTGCTGAAGGAACGGGTTCAAGACTATTTAGAAGGCTTAGACATACACAAGTCCATGGGTCCGGATGCAATGCACCCGAGGGTGCTGAGGGAGTTGGCTGAGGTGATTTCAGAGCCATTGGCTATTATCTTTGAAAGCTCGTGGCAACAGGGGGAGGTCCCTGAGGACTGGAAAAAAGCAAATATAGTGCCCATCTTCAAAAAGGGGAGGAAAGAGGATCCAGGGAACTACAGACCGGTCAGCCTCACCTCAATCCCTGGAAAAATCATAGAGCAGGTCCTTCAGGAATCCATTTTAAGCACTTGGAAGAGAGGAATGTGATCAGGAACAGTCAACACGGATTCACCAAGGGAAAGTCATGCCTGACCAACCTGATTGCTTTCTATGATGAGATGACTGGCTCTATGGATGTAGGGAAGGCGGTGAATGTGATATACCTTGACTTTAGCAAAGCTTTTGATACTGTCTCTCACAGTATTCTTATCAGCAAATTAAAGTAGTATGGATTGGATGAATGGACTATAAAATGGATAGAGAACTGGCTAGAGCATAGGGCTCAACGAGTAGTGATCAATGGCTCCGTGTCTAGCTGGCAACCGGTCACAAGCGGAGTTCCCCAGGGGTCGGTCCTGGGGCCGGTTTTGTTCAACATCTTTATTAATGATCTGGAGGATGGGGTAGATTGCACCCTCAGCAAGTTTGCGGACGACACTAAGCTGGGGGGAGTGGTAGATACCCTGGAGGGTAGGGATAGGATACAGAGTGACCTAAACAAACTGGAGGATTGGGCCAAAAGAAATCTAATGAGGTACAACAAAGAAAAGTGCAGAGTCCTCCACTTAGGAAGGAAGAATCCCATGCACAGCTATAGACTGGGGACCGACGAGCTGGGCAGCAGCTCTGCAGAAAAGGACCTGGGGGTAATGGTGGATAAAAAGCTGGATATGAGTCAGCAGTGTGCCCTGGTTGTCAAGAAGGCTAATAGCATATTGGGCTGCATTAGGAGGGATATTGCCAGCAGGTTACGGGAAGTGATTATTCCCCTCTATTCAGCATTGGTGAGGCCACATTTAGAATATTGTGTCCAGTTTTGGGCCCCCCACTACAAAAAGGATGTGGACAAGTTAGAGAGAGTCCAGCAGAGGGCAACAAAAATGATTAGGGGTCTGGAGGACAGGACTTATGAGGAGAGGCTGAGGGAACTGGGCTTGTTTAGTCTGCAAAAGAGAAGAATGAGGGGGGATTTGATAGCAGCCTTTAACTACCTGAAAGGGGGTTCCAGGGAGGATGGGGCTAGGCTGTTCTTGGTGGTGGCAGATGACAGAACAAGGAGCAATGGTCTCAAGTTGCAGAGCGGGAGGTCTAGGTTGGACATTAGGAAAAAGTTTTTTACTAGGAGGGTGGTGAAGCACTGGAATGGGTTACCTAGGGAGGTGGTGGAATCTCCATCCTTAGAGGTTTTTAAGCTGAGGCTTAACAAAGCCTTGGTTGGGATGATATAGCTGAGGTTAGTCCTGCTTTGAGCAGGGGGTTGGACTAGATGACCTCCTGAGGTCCCTTCCAACTCTAATATTCTATGATTCTATGAACAGGACCAGAAAATCAAAAGGACCGGAGGAGTAAAACAAGAGACTCCCTCTCAGGAGAGGCATGGCTGTTCAGGTGATTGCTTGGAGGTAGAGACAGAAACAACAGGACCCCGACGGGGTATCTGAAGAACTGAGACCTGCCTCGCTGACTATTGGGGGATGGAAAGTCTTTAGGTAAGATACAGCTGTGAAAATTGTTTGCTATTCTGAAATTCTTTTATTCTTTCCTTATTCCCTGCTGCAAAATATAACCGCCTTCTTCAAACCAAAGCAGTGTTTGTCATTACACACCACTGATCCCAGACTCTAAAGATGTCTGCACTCAGCCTTATCTGCTGGGTAAGCCCAGCTGTTATGCCAGGTATGGCACCCCAGGGCCTGGTCTAGGAGAGGGAGAATTGCAGAAATCCACTCCAGGAGATGGAGAAGCATGAGGCTGATGCCTTGCAGGGGCACTCAGACATACTGGGAAGGGGACCCAGATACAGCTAGTCCAGTCACTCACTAGGACACCCACTCCCCTTCTTCCCACTGCTTTCAGCTCTCCCTGCTTTGTGGTACTGCAGGGTCACCAGCTCCCCATCATCTCTTCCCTTCCACTGCTCCCTGCTCTCTTCTCCCAAGGACCCCTGAATAGAAACCACACACTGTTTTCTAACAGTGGATGGGCCCAGCTGACTGTCACACTTTCCATGTGCTTGGGAAGTGATTATAGCAGAGCACCTGCTCTGACACAGTTACAGTTCTGCACTACTTTCTGTTTAAAAGTTGACTATTCTAACTGCTCTGAAATCCACAAGTGTGCTCAGATTGTGTTGGCATTTGCTACTCTCTATGCGCATGAAGGGTATGTTTAGTGGTTTAAATTTTGTGTTATTTGAACAAGCATTTCCTGAGATGCCCCCAGACCTCTCCTAAAAAGAACCTTTTTCACAAAATCCCCTTGCTTTTACAACATTTTGCACACATCTAAGATGAAACTATGCTTCCAATTGTCCCCCAACTGAACTCATTTACTTGGCATTAATCTCCTGGAAGGCCTGTGCTACAACTGTTTTTGAATCCAAATAGCTGGGACTTACTCTGGAACTCTCTCCCCGGATTATCTGAGATAACACTGACCTAAATAATTGAACAACACTGTGATTATATCCAGTTACTTAAGTTAGTTGCACACAGTTCAGGGTATGCTGTTGATCACCATTTCAGATTTGAGATATAAAACTACTACTGTTTCCTCAGTAGCATATCCTATAACTGGGAATATTCCATCCATTTGACTGAGCTGAATTTGAACTTTCCCCATGCCATCATGGAGGCGTGGGGGGGGAAGCAAAAATAAAGGAAGAAATGTCTATTAAAGCAAATGGTCATTAGTCTCACAGTCACCAATAAATCTGATTTACATTCCACCAAAGAAAACTAATATGCAGTTGTGTGACCAAACAGTCTTCAGGAAAAAGAGAAAAAACTATATCTCTGAGAGGTATAAGACATTTTCCATTCCACATAGAATAAGATTGTAGAACAGTTTACATCTGATGACTCAGAATCAGGACCATAGATTTGCCCATTGCATTTTCCTCTGATCCACCGAAGCCTGCTTCACTTAGTGCTGTCTCATTATTATTGAGTTGCATTATTTCCAAAAGTTTTCACATCATGATAAAGGTTTGTCTAGACTAGGAAATGTGGAATAGATTAGGACAGATCAAGGGAAAACATGCTAACTAACCCAGGCTATTATACTCGGGATATGTCAGTACAGAAACATAGCTGTGATTTTAAATTTTGACAGCTCATTTGAGCTAAGTACAAAATGAATGCTAATGGACACAAAGCCCAGGTAGATTTTACAACAATGTAGCTACCTGAGGTCATTTGTGTTTCTCTCACTTTGGGCTGACGCAAATTCCTAGTAAGAGGGACTCATACTCCCAGGGCTCATAGAACACAGCAGTTGATAGAAAGCGTCTTTGGGGATTCACCCAAAGAAAGGCAAGCTGCAAAAAGCAAAACTGGACCACTCTCCTGGGGGAGCTGAGAGATCATAATGAAGTAAATGGTACTAAGAGTCTTAAACGCCAAATGTGGAAATTAGCAAAAATATTAAAGGAAAAAACCTATTTTTGTCAGCCCTAGACAATATTTTTATGCTGATTATCTCCCTTGTGGCTTCTCTAGTGGTAAATAAGGTATGACCTCTGCTGGAAGATTTTCCCACACTTAGAGCATCCATAAGGTGTCTATCCTGTGGGGATCATCTGATGTCTCCTAATGTCTAAAAAGTAAAAGGAGCTTTTCCCACGCTCACAATATTCATAGATTCTCTCTCCATTTTGGAAGTTTGATATTTAACAAGGACTGATATTTAAGAAAAGCTTTTTCTATACTCACAGCATGTATAGGGGCACGTGGCTCTGTGGGTTCTCTCATGGCTAGTAAGGTGTGAACGTCGACTGAAGGATTTCCTGCACTCACAGCATTCATAGGGTCTCTCTCCAGTGTGGATTTTCTGATGTCTAATAAGGTGTGAGAGTCGAGTGAAGGTTTTCCCACACTCAGAGCATTCATAGGGTCTCTCTAGTGTGTGGGTTATCTGATGTCTAACAAGGTGTGAGCGCCAAGGGAAGGTTTTCCCACACTCAGAACATATGTTTTTTCTCTCTTCCAGGAGGATTCTCTGCTGGGCAGCAGTTTCCTTGAGGTCCTTGTGGTTTTCCTCACAATTGATGGATTTACCCACTTTCTTCCCTGGCTGGTTTCCCTGCTGCCTCTCCTCATGACATCTGGACATGTCCCCATTATTTCTTTGTAGTAATCCCCCCTGCAGTTCCATGTGCTCAGCATATTCCTGATGTGGATTCTGCTCCTTGTTCTTACTCACCATCCAATCATTTCCTGAGACAGAGAGAGAAACTTCAGAAACAGGGATGGAAAAGAGGAGAGGAAACAAAAGTAGATGCTGGGGAGATGGGGGAAAATATCAGGAAATTAATAACCCCAAACTCTTCCACATAGATGAGAGAGGAGGGCAACAACTTTGTCTCCACATCCTGTCCAAACACTAAAGATGAAGAGAGGCTAGGAAGTGAGCTATTTCCATGTATCAGTCAGGATGGGTAGGAAGCCATGAGCGATATCTGCCCTGAGGATATGACATCTGCTGGGGGACAATCCTGAATTCATGAGCTCTCAAGGCATTGGTAGGGAATCCCAGCTTTTTCCTTCAGACACAGACAGTATTTGAGTTGGTCTAATGATTCCTCACCTGTGCAGGTTCCTCTCAGGATCTCTCTTTCCCCAGAGTCCTGGGGACCTGAAACCCACAGCTTTTCTCCTCGTTCCAGCTGGGAGATCACATCAGATCTGGAAACTGGAAATCCTGCTCATATGAAAGAAAACAAGTCAAATCAGGTGAAGTCATGGAACATTTTCACAAAGACAGTAGCCGTTTTTAAACCCTGCTCATTTAAAGGCACTGAAATTCTGAAGCTGGCTCTCCAGGTGCTCAAGTGTATCAGACACTCTGCTTACAAGGAGATTCACTCTCCACTGTCAAACTGGCTCCTAAAAACAAGAAAAAGTGACTTCATAACACAGAAAGCCATGGGGAAGTCATCTCGGAACTGCTTTTGTACGAACAGAGAGACCCAAAGGTAATGAGACAGTCCTAGGGAAACTAGGACCGGTGAGCATGGGTTTGCGGGGCTCAGCAGAGTGAGGAATAAGAAGGAGTGGGGATATCCCTGAGTGCAGTATGTCAAGGGTAATAGTTATCAGGAAAGCACATTTTCAGAAAATTAGGGAATACAGAGGGTCAGGGGTAATGGAAAGGAGTATGAAAATCCCCCATTGTATGGAGAAGGTTATAGAATTATGTAGTCACAGAAACGTAGGGCTGGAACAGACTTCAAGAGGTCATTTAATGCAGCCCATGCACTGAGATAGGAAAAAGTATACCTAGATCATCCCTAAGAGGCATTCATCTAAACTATTTTTAAAAGCTGCCAATAATGGGGATTCCAAAGCCTCCCTCTAACATTTAACCTAAATCAACTTTGCTGCAGATGAAGACCGAGTATGGTCTTTGAACCCATTTTGTACCCATTTTATAATGACTTCATCTAGACCACATTTCCCTAGTTTCCTTATGAGTATGTCATGAGGGACTGTGTCAAAAGATGTTGTATCTTAATTTTAGTACAAATCTGCTGTTTCCATGTAATACCTTAGGCCAATAACTCTTTCAAAGAAGGAAATTAGGTTGCTTGGGTATGATTTATTCTTGACAAAACTATGCTATTTCTCATAATGCTATTATTTTCCTGGTGCTTACAAAATGAGAGTTTAATAATGTGCTCCAGTATCTTTACAGCTCTACTGGTGTAGAATTCCTCAGGTCCTCTTTGTTCCCTTTTTTAAAGACAGGCTACTATGTTTGTCCTTCACCAGTCTTTTCAGATCTCACCTGTCCTCCATGATTTCTCAAAGATAATTTCTAATGGTTCTGAAATTGCCTCATCAAGTTCCTTATGTACCTTGGAAGAGCTTGGAGAATGAGATAGTATCATTCAGAAGCAACAGACTAATTCCTCTGGAAGATGAGAATATGAAAAGTAAGAATAAGAGCATGTGATCTCAGGAAGGACTGACTCAGAGATCCAAGGAGCCTGCAGGGAAGAGAGACTGTGGCTGCTGCAGATAGGGAGTGGGGAGTGAGACCCTCCAACTCCACAGAAGTTTCCTTAATCAGGAAGAACTTGAAATGCTAGTTAATAAACATGAATATGACATAGTTGGCATCACAGAAACTTGGTGAGGTAATATGCATGACTGGAATATTGGTATAGAAGGGTAGAGCATGCTCAGGAAGGACAGGTAGGCAAAAAAGGGAGGTGTTTCTTTATATATTAAAACTGTACACACTTGGACTGAGGTAGAGATGAAAGTAGGAGACAGACTGGTTGAACGTCTGTGGTTAAGGATAAAAGGACTAAGAAATAGGGTGATGTCATGGTATGGGTCTATTTCAGTCTACTTAACTAGGAAGGGGTGGTGGATGAGGCTTTTTTTAAACAACTAAAAGAAATCCAAAATGCAGGAGTTGGTGGTGATGGGAGACTTCAACTGTGCAGAAAGCTGTTTGGGAAAATAACATAGCAGAGCACAGATCATCCAACAAGTCCTTGGAATATATTGTTTTGTTTCAGAAGGTGGAGAAAGCTACTGGGGAAAGGAAAAGACTTCTAAAAATGTGGAAACTAGGTCAAATTACAAAGGATGAATATAAAAAAAAAACACAAGTACATAGGGACAAAACTAGAAAAGCCAAGGTGCAAAACAAGATTGAACTAGTTAGAGACATAGAGGGTAATATGAAAACATTCCACAAATACATTAGAAGCAAGAGGAAGACAAAGGACAGGGTAGGCCTGTTACTTAATGAGGGTGAAAAAACAATAATAGAAAATGTGGAAATGGCAAAAGTGCTAAATTAATTTTTTTTGTTTCAGTTTTCAGCAGAATAGTTAGGTGTGATTGGACATCTAACATAGTGAATGCCAGTGCAAATGAGGTAGGATATGAGGCTAAAGTAGGGAAATAACAAGTAAATGTGCACAAGGGTGTGTTCTGCCATGGGGATTGTCAGCGCTCCGATGGGATACATGCCAGCTATCTCCAGGGATCAATGATGGGTAAGTGAAGGCAATAACTCAGAAGTAATGCTCGTGGGGGGGAGGGTAAAGGGGTGGAAACATCTGGAAGTCTGAGATGGTTTGTGTGGAGTAGGCTCAGTGTTTCAGTGTTGTCCAGGTGTAAGCATCTACTGTTCTTTATGCCAGAACAAAACCCAAGTTTTGCCTTAGCAAAGAGAAGACATTAGACTCTCTGCTATACGGCTCCCGTGCTCTGTTCCCAGAGGGTTCTCTAGCACAGAGGTGTCAAACTCACCGCCTATGCCGGGTCACATTGAATTTAATTGGACTTCGGGCGGGCCATACCCTTGTCGCATCTTTCCCTCCGCCGAAAAAGTTGCATAGCGTCCTAACTTTCGGTGGCAGCTCTCAGCGTCTTTCCCTCAGCAGAACAAATCACGCAGCCAACAGGGGCTGGACCAAAAAGGATTGCAGGCAGTATCCAGCCAATGGCGGGAAGGACAGAAAAGGATCGCGGGCCATATCCGGTCACCTGTGGGCCGGACCTAAAAGGTTCGCGGGCTGCGTGCTTGACAACCCTGCTCTAGCAGGGGAGGGCAGAGAGCTACTATATGAATAATTGGCCTGTTGGGGTGTTGCTGAAACAGGACAGAGTTAAGGTCGCATTATGGAGATGATGTAAATCTTAACTCTTCATTTCCCCTTCTAATAACCAAGGAGCAAGAATCCTAACCCAGTGAAGTCACATTCTCATAGTTCTCCTGCATGACGTTCCAGTAGATGTCTCTCTCAGCAGGGTCCAGCAGAGCCCACTCCTCCTTGGTGAAATAAACAGCCACCTCCTCAAAGGTCATCAGCCCCTGAAAGAGCAAGAGTCCAACACTCAGGACCTGCTGACCCACTGACAACCCCACTATACACAGGGGAGCAGGGCCAATCAAGTGGATGCTCTGGGAGGCTCACAGTCAGCAGAGTCCCATCTGCATCCTGCTCAGAGCAGCCTGAAGCATCAGGGTGAGGAGAGAGAGCCCCTTTTAGACTCATGGACCTTAAGGTCAGAAGGGACCATTCCGATCATCAAGTCTGACCTCCTGCATAATGCAGACCACAGAACCTCACCCACCCACTCCTGTAATAGATGACTGAGTTACTGAAGTCCTCAAATAACGGTTCAAAGACTTCAAAGTATGGATGATCTGCCAGAGTATCCTCCAGCAAGTGACACGTGCCCCATGCCACAGAGGAAGGCGGAAAAAACCCCAGGGCCTCTGCCAATCTGCACTGCGGGAAAATTCCTTCCCGACCGCAAATATGGGGAGCAGCTAAACCCTGAGCATGTGGGCAAGACTCGCCAGCCAGACCCCCGGGAAAGAATTCTCTGTAGTACTCCCACTCCATCTAACAGCCCATCACAGGCCATTGGGAATATTTACTGCTAGTAGTCAAAGATCAGTTAATTGCCAAATTAGGGTGTCCCCTCATACCATCCCCTCCATAAACTTATCAAGCTCAGTCTTGAAGCCAGCTAGATTTTTTGCCCCCACTGCTCCCCTTGGGTGGCTGTTGCAGAACTTCACTCCTCTGCTGGTTAGAAACCTTCCTCTCATTTCGAGTCTGAACTTCCCAATAGCCAGTTTATATCCATCTGTTCTTGTGTCCACATTGGCACTGAACTTAAATAATTCCTCTCTCTCTCTCTGGTGTTTATCCCTCTGATGTATTCATAGACAGCAATCATATCTCCCCTCAGCCTTCTTTTGGTTAGGCTAAACAAGCCAAGCTCTTTGAATCTCCTCCCGTAAGACAGGTTTTCCATTCCTCGGATCATCCTAGTAGCCCTTGTCTGCACCTGTTCTAGTTTGAATTCATCTTTCTTAAAGATGGGAGACCAGAACTGCTCATAGCATTCCAGATGAGGTCTCACCAGCACCTTGTATAATGGTACTAACACCTCCAGCTCTCTACTGGAAATACCTCACCAGATGCATGATAGGACCGCATTAGCTTTTTTGACGGCCACATTACATTGGTGGCTCATAGTCATCCTGTGATCAACCAATACACCCAGATCCTGCTCCTCCTCCTGTCACTTCCAGCTGATGCATCCCCAGTTAACAGAAAAATTTTTTGTTATTAGTCCCTAAGTGCATGACCTTGCACTTTCCACTATTAAATTTCATCCTATTTCTATTACTCCAGTTTACAAGGTCATCCAGATTGTGTTGTATGATATCCCGGTCCTTTTCTGTATTAGCAATACCTCCCAACTTTGTGTCATCCGCAAACTTTATTAGCACACTCCCACTTTTTGTGCCAAGATCAGTAATAAAAAGGTTAAATAACATTGGCCCCAAGCCAATCCCTGAGGAACTCAATTAGTAACTTCTCTCCAGCCTGACAGTTCACCTTTCAGTATGATCCGTTGTAGTCTCCCCTTTAACCAGTTCCTTATCTACTTTTCAATTTTCAGATTTAAAGTTTTTTATTGAGTGAATGTTTCAAAAAATAACAAACAGGTAATCCCCATCTTTTCCAATTTAACTAATAATTGCCACTACACAGGCAGGTGCCGACAATGAGGAGGGTGCTGGGATTCCCACCAGGGAGCTGTTCCTGGACACTGCTGTGGGCTACAGTGCCTGTGTAGTAGCCGCCCTGTGTGGCCAAGTTACCAGAAGTGATGGCTGCAATAGGTATGGGAGCTAAACGATTTTCAGTATTGCATTTATCAAATACATTTTTTGCTATTCCATTGCACCCTGACAGTTGGTATAAATTTGCTTTTACCCATAGAGATTGTCAGTCTACATTCACCCATGTCCCCCCAAAGGGTCCATTGTGCACCCATGATTTCCCATGCCCATGTTATTAAATTCTGGGATAGGTGCACAGCATCGATGAATGTTATTTCCTATGTAGATGACATTCTCATTTGGATTGTAACCCAAGAAGTCCAGCTGCTTTTGCTCAATGAAGTAATCTCCTTGATTGAGCAAGCAGGCTTCTGAATTAATTTGGAACAAGCCCAATTGTATTAGCAAGAGGTCCGATACCTGGGTTCAGTGTTAGGACAAGAAGAAATCACCGCTGATCAGCAGAGAGTGGAGCTAATTTGTAAATTGCCAGCACCCACTGATGTCTCTGCATTGCAATCCTTTTTAGGATTCACAGGATAGCTTCAAACCACATGGAGAATTTTGCCTTAAAGGTACAGCCACTGTACTAGTTACTGAAGAAGGGAGTACCCTGGAAGTGAGGCCAAGAACAGGGTCAGGTCCTATTAGAATTGAAGCAAGCAGTAACCTCTGCCCCTGCACTAACATACCCAGATGACACTAAACCATTTGTGTTGCAGTTAGCTCATTCCCCAAAAAGAACAGGAGCTATTCTAAGCCAGGAGGGGCCCTCTGGTCAAAAGCCAGTGGCATTTGCCTCCCAAGCACTGAAAGGGCCAGAAACCACCTTTACCCGTTGTGAAAAAGAAATGTTAGAATAAGTCTGTGCCTTGGGGCACTGGCAATACCTTACTGGTTCTGCCCCGATTATTTTGCAAATAGCCCACACCACACTTAAGTTCACAGTGTCTGGGAGAATTAAAGAAGGGCATGTGTCCATCCTAGATTGGCTAAATGGACCATAACTTTAAGGAATAAAAATTTGGAAGTCCAACCACCTAAGGCTTTCAACCATGCCCCATATGTCCTGATAACTGATGGTGCTGAGCATAACAGCTCTCTCCCCCGACCAAGCCAGCCCTTCTCAATCCTCTTCAGCCTTAAGTGGTGGGAAGCCATAGAAACCCTACCTGAAAACACAGATATTTGGTTTCTAGATGGATCCTCCCATATGATCCAACAGTCTCCCAAAACATGGTATGCAGCAATTCGCTACCCAGATAGAACCCTTATGGCAGGGAGCTGCATGGCCCACACTGCCCAGGCAGCTGAAATTGTTGCCACGTACGCTGCATTAATGGGTGCCGGGACTGATACTCCCGTAGTTATAACCTCAGACTCTGAATGGGCTATACGAACATGCTTAGATTGATGCCCATATGGAAGGAAAGGAACATGCATAGCTTAGATGGTAAACCCATCTGTCATGATGAGAAAATTGAAGCACTATGGGAAGCTGGACTGCAGCACCAAGCTCCAGTCTGGCTGTTGAAAGTACCTGCCCATAAGAGATTGGGAGTAGTAGAAGAATGGAATAATAAGGCAGACAAAGCAGCCAAGGAGGGGGCACAAACAGGTCTGGAATGGCAGGCGCCATTCACCCCAGTAGCCACTGCTCGGGGAACCCAGAAAGAATCTGCACCCATCATAGATTTAGCAGCCTTGCAGAAAAGTGATGCTAGCGTACAACAGCTGCTACAACAAGGGGAGGTGAAGGGGTGGAAAACTGAACAGCATTCAAGTGGTTTGCTTATGGCAAAACAGGGAGATCAAGGAGTACCAGTATGGATTGTTCCAACAGGACAAGATGATTTAATACAAGCAGTGCATGAAAATGGCCATTTTGGTATAGAGAAAACTCTGAGTCAGTTAAAAACAGTAGGATGGTGGCCAGAGTGTTACCTGTCAGCTCTATGTTCTTGGGGAACCAGAGAGCAAAACCCCTATTCTCTCTCTGGCTCACCTGAATCCCCCCCCCCAGCCTCTGCTTGAACCAGAAATCAAAAGCAATGAAAAGGCAATGGAAGACACACCTAAACCCTTCCAAACAAGGGTGATAGGATTAAGGCAACTCCCCTAGCCTCATCTACATCAAAGATGTAAAAAGGAGTCATCCTGATTAGCACATCGAATGGAAAACAGAAGCTTTATCTACATTGACGATGGAACAAGAATTAGCAACTGAATGGAGAACCAAGGTCCAAAGCAGAAACCGCACTGAACTCTGGGACTGGCAAAGCAGGGACGCACTGCATGATGGGAGATCTCTGCTCCTGATGTTAATGAATGCACACCTGCACAAACCCAGCTCCACAGTTATCAGACCATTCTAGTTATTGATATGCAAAACACTGAATCTGCCCGATTGCACTGTGAGCTCCCTCAAAGGAACATTGCCCATAGCCAGGAATGATCAGCTCCTATTGTCCAGCATAAATAAAACCACTCTGGTACACGCCCTGGAGTCCTTGTTTACCCATAAACAAACCTAGTGTTCTCCCTTGAACCATTGTTTCTTCCCTACAAAAACCCCTACCCAAGTTCAAACCTCTGTTCTGATGCCTGGATCCAAAAGCTGTATCAGTTCCACTGGGACTCCCCATTTTCCTGACTGATCGTGTTGGGGGCTCTGCCTGTGTCAAGTGCTCCGGACCCTAAGCTGAACAGCTGTCTCCTAGGAACCATCGAGTTGCACGGAGTGGGGAGACACGCCCCCGCCCCACCACCATCTTCCCCCAACACTCTCTCTCTCTTAGTCCAAGTATAACTTTCTACTTTTGCAATCAAACCTGGGCTAGCGTTCTCCAACACCCCAACTGTAATTGTGTAGTATTGTAAGTCTTTGATTGTTTTTCCCTCCTTGTATGGTATTACTATTAGTATCATAAGTTTTATGTACCTGGCAATAAAATAACTCTTATAATCACGCTTGCTGCCAGTCTCTCTCTCCAAACTTCATTTACTCCTTTGTGTTCTTGGCTTCCCCATCTTGCTCTGCAGCAACGCTTCTTTTACCTCAGCCAAAGATCCCTGGAGTACCCAAAAATCCTGTGGGGTTTGCTCATCAAGGGTGTTACTGCTAGAACAATTGTGGAGTGAGGGGGGAGGCAGCTGGGAAGTGCTGCTCTGTCTAGCTTGCGGAGTCCAGGGGCATATAAGGGTGGCAGCTGAAAGTGCTGTTTGACCTAGCCTGATTGAGTCCAGGGGCAAATAAGGGGGGGGAGGGGCAGCTGAAAAGTGCTGTTTGGACCCAGCCTGCTCAGAAGTGTGCTCTATTCTGGTGCGGTGCAAAGGGGCATATAAAAGGGGCAGTTCTCATATAAGAGAGAAGTGCTGCTCTGCCTCGCCTACTGAGTCCAGGGGCATATAAGGGGTCATCTGAGAGTGCTGATAATCCGGTCTGCTCAGATGCACTCGGTTAATCTGGAATGTGTGTGTGTATATGTGGGGGGGTTGTTTGAACCTGGGCCTGGAGGAACCCAGCTCTGAAAACCTTAGGTCCTGCAGGATAGCTCCATTTGGAGGGGACTTGTAGCCATATGAACACACAAGTAACACAAGCAGTGCATTAATAGAATCACACACACTTCCAAGAAAGTAACCCTAATAAATGAGCGTACCCCAAGGTGACAGGCAAATCTGGTAACAAGAGATGAAATGAGATGTGGAACGCTGGGTAAACAACTGCCAAGCCCGTGCAATAAATAACCGAGATGTCTCTAAAAAGGAAGGTCCACTAGGCCATCAAAAACTTGAAGGACCCTGGAGTTGCCTCCAGATGGATTATATCAAGTTACCCATCATTTAAAAAGCCATAATTACTGTTTAGTAATTATTGATCCATTTACCAAATGGGTCAAGGCCTTTCCCACTTTAAACAACACTTCTCGTACCACAGCAGAGATAATAGTAGACCATGTCTTCTCCAAACGGGGGCTCCCAAAGGAGACTGACTGACAGTGATAAGGGTCCTCACTTCATTCGTGAGATTTTGAAATACACCTGTGAAGCCTTAGGCATAAAACAAAGGTGGCATATACCATACCATCCTCAAAGTTTGGGAGTAGTAGAACGAACTAATTGAACTTTGAAATTGGCTTTGAAAAAAATAATCAATGCTCAAAGCAGAGAATGGGATACTAAATTGCCTTTGATACTCATGGCTCAGAGAGTAATGGAAGCAGCCTATCGGTATTACCCCTTTGAAGTTACGGCAGGACACAAGATGAAATCCCTGGAGCACTGGTGGACAAACGGTCCTCCAGATGAGCTCCAACCCAAATTGTTAGCTGATCAGTCTGTGTCGCAGCTGCTACAAAACATTATGCGCATACATCAGCAAGTGGGCAATGCACTTAGAACAAATATTAGGAAAATGGATCAGCAATTTGGTCCCATATTAAAACCCCAAGAATAGCAAATTGGAGATCGAGTGCTGTACAGTTACAAAAAACCTTGCACACACCTTAAACCCACAATGGATGGGATCTGTGTTTATAGTATATAAAGCCAGCCCCACTAAGTATCAGCTACAGATTAAAAATAATAAGAAGAGAACATTATCTTGGTTTCATTCTTCACAGCTCAAGGCATGGAAAAGCAAAACCTAAATTATGGGTGAAGAAGACGATGACGCCTGTGGCCCGTGATGCATCCTGTAAAGTGCCTGTTATTAACACTTCTAAATTGAGTTGTTGATTATGCCATAGATGATTACCCTGAATTAGGAAAAACCCATTATTGTAACATATCAAGCCTTTTGCCGCAGCCCACTTCAATTTATTCAATTGTGAAGTGATTGTTGTATATCTGAATGGTCAATTGAATGTGATGACGGCCAAATTATGTGGTTCTCAGCAGGAGCAACAGAGCTTATTGGTGAAGGAAATAATAGAATACCATAGTACAATTCCTCTGCCATGCCTATTGATTTTGCAGGCCACTGGATACCATCAAATATGGAGATTAAATATATGTAAATAATTGATTATATTAATGGGATCTATAGGTCCTGCCCTTGTTTTGTGATCATTTTTTAGATAGTTATCACACAGATACATGAAGGCACATGGAAGTACAAGATCAAGATATGCAATATGAAGGAGAGTTGTATGGTGTTCTCGCTATTGTGGTTTTACTTTGTGTGTTTGCTGTGCTGTGCTGGTGTGAATGGGATAGATGGGGCAATTTTAGACAAATGTTGTGGGATGGTGCCTCTGCCCACTACCATTTGGCTGGTGGAAGCTGCTTTGAAGCTTAAAACAATGGCTTTCTGTAATTTTGAGGGGCAACTCACAAGTATCCCTCCCCTCCCACTGAGAAGCCAGCTCAGACGATTTGATTTATTTACACAGAATTAATTGGACTAGAGAGGAATAGAACACCACATTTTTATGGTGTCAAAATCGTTCTGAAGTCATTTACAACAAAGCTGATTTTAAATACTAGTACATGGGGATATTCCATCTGATGAAGGGAAAGACACCTGTTTCTGAGCTAAGGTAAATTATCTGCAATGGGTTTTAGTGAATGCCTCTGCCAGTGTAGTGATGTACATAAACACCTATCAGTTGTAATTGTACATTGTGCTCCTAAGGCCAAAGAACATGATGTCGGGGACTTGGTGTTAAAAGAAAATTATAGAAGCCAAGTGCTAGAAACCCCAAAGGTACACCTTGTGAAAGTACATGTAGGCATACAAAATATAACATATTTCGCCTACATCCCCACTGTGCACCATTTGTAATGCCCCTAGTATGAGAAAAGCTACACTGGATGGACACTGGGTAACACACAAAGCTAACATACATGCATGCCCCAAGCGAGATATTGGATGAGATATTTTGGGAGGTATAGGAGCATCAGCAGGGGCGAAGAATGCAATTAATGAAGAAGTTTTGATAAATAAGTTAAGTGCCCTAGGCAACAGTCTTGGAGCCTTATCAGATCCCATAGCACACACACATTCAGCCTTAGGATATGGAGAAAAGCTACTTGAAAATATATTAGTACCCTGGGAAATGAATGAGAAAGTACACCTCAGCTTATTGAATCTCTCAAAAACCATAATAAATGCTACATCCAAAGCTCTAGGTTGCAGACAAGCACAGCTTTGGGATCAAGGAATAGGCTAAGGTATTATTCAACAAGGACTTAGTGGAGTCCTACCTGATGAAATAAAGAAATTGATTTGGGATGATGCCACCACCCAAGAAAGGGCCTTAAGCCATTGGTGGAAGATGTTAAATTTTACAGTAGATGTCCAAGCTGAAGTGATTATAGTGTATGTAACAATATTGTCTGATGTTTGCATCATAGACATACACAGAGTAGTCCCCCTAGACCTCAATGCAAGAACTGATGTGTTATGGCCTATCGCACACCTGACATGAGGATTGAAAAAATAAAATGAAATTCGATTGGTTAGTTTACAAAGTTGCACACGTGAAGTTATGTTGGAATCAGAATTGGGATATATTTATGAAGAACCACTGATACAATTTGCATACCCCTGTAAGAAAGATGTAAGTAAGAATTCGATGTATGGAATTCTCAGTATGCCTTGTTACCCAATAGCAGCATCAATTCTACCATTGTGTACATTCAACAAAGTTGTGTTTGTGTATGCACGCGATGTACCCAAGTTGTAATTAATGGAACTTACCAAAAAAGATGTTAATCCTGCCCAAAATAAATGTTATTGTCATGTTGCTATACTGTAATTGTGTGATACAGTTTACAAAGTACCAAAAAATATATTTCAGTTTTTCATAGCAGATATTAATGTTGTAGAGCAGATTCAACCCGTAATATTAGGAGTCAATACTGATTTGGTACAACACATGCTAACACACTCAAATACGATAGCCCTGCTTACACACATTCAGTGACAATTGAGAACTGTAAATTTGACAACTAAACATGATGGAACTAAAATAATCGAAGTCCTAGATGCTCCAAACCTGCCACAAGGCACAGTGGGTGGGAAACCCTACTGGGATGGTTCCCCCACTGCCACTGGAATCTTAAATCTTGCACTGCATTCCATTGTGTGTGTGTGTGTGTGTGTTTTGTAGATATAATGGCTGCAGTGGGATGCTTTTCGTGGACTAAAAGGTCCTTAGAATGACTCAAGGGACTAAAAGATTCCCACATAAGAGTGATGCGACACACTACAATATACCCTGCTGGCGTGAAGACCCCAATTGCTAGGGTGCCTTGAGCCGTAGTCAGGAGTGTGTGTGAAGGAGTCGTCGTGGTGGGCTATTAATTTATGGCAGCCACCAAGATGGGGATTGTTGGAGGCCCAGTGCAATTTGAGTTGTTTGACCACTGTTTTGGGGCCTAGCATAGCTTAAGTTGCTTGCTTGACCATTCTGGCCTCAACAGCCTGACATCTTCCAGTTGGCAGAGACAAATAGGAATACTGAATTACCTTGTAGATGTCTCAGTTTCTGCATACCACAGCACATAATAAGACGAAATACACAACATGTATGCTTGCAGCTGCATATAGATAACTGTGATGGGAATAACAAGTTATCCTGGAATGTCTGGGGGAACATTTTTCCATTGCCAAGGGGCATACTTTATTTACTGCCCCTGTTATTTCCAGATGTTGTTTTGACAACCCCAATTGTTATAGTGAGAATGGAATGTGGTTAAGGGTGAGAACCTGATGCAGGTGATAATTATTATATATTCTAATAGATAGATAATGAGTTAAAAGTTGTGTATAGAAAGGTATAAAAAGTCACCATTTAGACAAAGGGGCATGCAGCATCAATGACTGATTCTGCGGGAGGTGCTGCTGGTCCGACCAGAGGATCCACTGATTCCCTAGTGGGGCCCCTGAAGAAAACCATTCTGCATGACTGTTTAGGTCTCCAGGTTTAGTGAGTATGATATATTGTAGTTAATTTTAGGCTTTGTATTTAACTAGTATATTTATAGAAAACCTTGCACATTAAACCTTATTGGTCTGCAAATTGTGCATACCATGTCTCACTGGTATCCACACTGATCACTAAATATCCAGTATAAACACCGTAAGCCTCACTGGTGGGTGCCCCCTTCCTATCTCAGCCACTTCTGGTTAGTGGGTTCAGGTTTCAGCAATAGCAGTCTGCTAATTTCTCCAGTCCTGTCTGGGAGGGGGATGTTTCCTATCACATAAATAGGGTAATTTCCACCCACAACCCCAGAGAATCTAAGAACCCTTAGAATCTAAGCCCCAGATTAAATAAGTCCCAACAGGTTTGTCACACCATGTCCCCCTCCTTTTTTTCCACCCTATGTATTTTCTTCCCCTTCCCACCTCCAGACTCAACTCCCCAGAAGCTCCCACTTTCTATGGGAACCCACCAGCAACTCTCTCATAATCCCTACCTGAGCCAGCTCCACTGCAGCCATTTCCCTTCCCTGTTTCCTAGGACGCTGGGACAATCTGGAGTGAAACGGGGATGTTATTCTTGTGCCTGTCAGGGTAAGAAGGGTGATTGGAGAGATTTCATAATCAGATTTCGTTAATTTCACAGCACATTTCCCCCAGGCTCTTTCCTTGCAGAGGAATGTTCTAGGCTGTCATACTGGCAAAACACTGTCATTTTACTGAATGCAGACCCACTATGATGCTTTAAAACCTGACATGGTCCCCGAGGGCAGCACTTTACCCCAGCAGAGTGGGATCTAGGCAGATATAAGAATAGGTCAAGATCTGTCCAGTCCTGAGACAGTAACTGGATCTGAGCAGATCTGGGAGCTCTTGTGATTCTCTCCCCACTTATTTCTCCTCAGTTTCTCTCTCCCCTCCCTCTGCCTGGGGTACTTGCTTACTGTCCATTCATGGATGCCTTCCCTATCCTACAAATGCTAATGCCATTTTGGATCCAGTTTTTGTGCTTCATCCTCATCTCTACTAACCACTGATGGAGTTTCAGTCTCTGGTTGCGATACAGACACAGCAGTGAAAGGATCACTGTGCGCAGCTGCAAGCTGGGATTCTGAAATACGGAAAAGATTTTTGAAATGTGGGGATTTTTTTATGGGAATTAATCATTCCTTGGTTCAGTCTGGATCTGGTATAGCATCTAACTGCTCATTTACAGTAGGTCCACATACAAAATAATTCCCCCTTCCCATTCCTAGCCAATACAGATATAAGAAAATGAATGATCCAGTCAGCTGTTTCTCAAGCGGTGGTTTGCAACCCCAAGTAACTCACAACAGGCAATAAGATGGACCTTGAGATATTATCAGTGGTGTTATGATGTATGATCTAAAGCAAAGAAAGTCACACTCTCCCACTACCTGCCACTTTTATCCTTAAAGGTCACTATTCTCTGTCAGCCACTTGAAACACACACATCCAAGTTATACAGGCTCAGCCTTGATATGCGTTTTATTCTTACTTTCACAGTAAATTTAAGGGGATCCACCCGAAAAAACTGACTTAAAATAAGGAGTCACCAATGTGAAAAGTGTGTGATATACTGACACGCACTACAGCAGCTCCCTTCTCATTCAAAATGATCCCAAATATATCTAGTGCTCTCTTTCCTTTCGTAACCAGTCTGTACACAGAATCACAGCCCCATTTCTCCTTCAGGGTCAGTCTCTATTCAGGCTACCGCTGGGATCCAACCCCTCCTCACTCCTGAGACTCTGCTGCCCCCATATGGCCATGTTCAGTCACTCAAAGCTGTCAGACTGTTCAGTGTATGGACGTTCCATTTGTGTCTCACCTATTTCACACTATTAATGGTGCTGTTCCTTTTCCCGAAAGGAAACACACCCCTGAGATCGGAATTCACTCTGAATCCTCATCAGACCTCACAGCGGAAGTGAATCTGCCAGTCACGGGGCTCATCCTGCTTCACATTGTTCCACCAGTTCCAGGCACACACGGGGGCTGGAGGCCGTGATCCACTGTCACTAACATGGTTATTGGTCTGAAATCTCCCCATGGTCCATCAGAGATAGACACGTACCTGTGTCGCTCCCCAGCTCCAGGTGTAGAGTCTCTAGGGGAAAGAGGACAGAAGACGTGAGAATTCAGGCCCTTGCATTCATATGGTTGTTCCTATTGATTATTAATGTAGCTGATGCTAACTCTGAGATGGTGATACAAACTGAGGTCAGTGATGCAGTTGCTGCAGACAGCCAGACTCACAGGGCTACTCCTATGGGGAAGGGTGACTCACTGAGCTGGGCTGGGAAAGAGGCACCACTGTGACACCACTAGAGTCCCCGACTCCACCCAGGGCAAAGATCTCTCTAACTACAGGAGACACCAACCCCAGCCTCCAATTCACCTTTGAATCCCAGCAGCACCTGCCGCAGGCTGACACTTTTCAGAGAGAAATCGCTGAGTCTCTTCTCCAGCTCCACAAACCCTTGCTCTAGCTTCTCAGATGTCCCATCCTCCCTGCTAGGGAAAGGAGGAGGGGTGAGAAATGGGCCTGAGCCCAGCAACCCCCAAACTCCAGGAAATGTAGATCTGAGCTGAGGTGATCACGGATATGGTGAGTCACCTGCCCTCAGCCCAACCCATGGCTCCAACTGATATGGTGAAGAAGGCTGTATTCCACTGTTGGTTCTGATCAGTGGCCCAGGGCATCAATTTAGGGCTCTGTACACTGCTCCAGTCACAGGAGAACATCCACTGCTCTCAATGAGAGACCAAGGCACAGATATCAAGGAGAGAATCTGCCCTTTGTAGAGGAAATAAACCTTTAGATACTTGTATTTATTAAATCCTTTATTGTTTAATCAGTATCACGCAGTGGGAAAACAGCTCCCTCCTGCACCTGCTGCGGCTCCTGCTATTTCTACTCTTTGTTTCCCTTCCTTT
This sequence comes from Emydura macquarii macquarii, assembly GCF_026122565.2. Taxonomy (NCBI): domain Eukaryota; kingdom Metazoa; phylum Chordata; order Testudines; family Chelidae; genus Emydura; species Emydura macquarii. Next base: position 69,480 of record NW_027133141.1, on the reverse strand, counting down.
CCACCCTCCTTTCTCCATTCCTCTCTCTTTACTGTCTTTGTGTCTCTCCTCTGCTCTTCTCTCCCTACATAAACTCCCTATTTCCACCCTTCCACTCCCCCCGGTCCCACTCCACCTGCTCAAGGGATCAGCCATGGAACACTGAACGTTGACATTAAAACTTCATCATTTCAGCTGATGCACCAATGGGATGAACAGAGGACAGGGGAGTTCACAGCTCTCGGAGCCATGGCTTCAGGCCTTTGGCAGATGCAGAAAGACAACAGTGTGTCTGTCTGCATTGGGGAGGATTTCTCTGCTGCCATGAAGCCTAGAAACATACTATAAAATTGAAAGCTGAGATTCTGCACACCGTTGATATGTGATATGCCACATAAATACCTGACAGGTCAAGTCTGGCCCATGTGTCTGGCAGCCCTGGTGTGACCTCACTGGATGTCAGAGAGTAACAGGCCCTTCCCCTGGCTGAGATAGCCACTAGGGGAGACGTGATCAAAGGCACCAAACCAGAGTATCCCACTCCTTGGGCTGGGGGAAGCGCTATATTTAGTGCAGTTTCCAAGCGTAACTGAGCATGAGGGGGAGTGTAATGGAGCCAGGGACTTACCTTCCCTCAGTGCTTCCAGCAGCCTGGAGAGGGAGAGAAAGAAGAGGCAAGTTAAGGGGGTGTCCCAGTCTGGGAAGGCCTCCTGCTCCACAAGGCAGCCACCACTGAAGTCTTGGGGGTTTGGGGAATTTCAGACACTCAGATTCATGTTCAGAGAGTAGCTGCCACCTCCCAGGGATCCCTGCTAGGACATTGCCATCGGGGAAAGTTTCTTCCCAGGCACTTTACAGGAAGAAAATACTAATCTGCCTTAAAAGTGAAATTCCCACCAGTGCTGAGAGACCCACAAACCCCCTACTCCATATAACCCATTAACCTGGGGTGATGTGGGGCCTCAGACCTGGCTCGAGACCTCGGCATGGCAGGGAGGGGTTGTCAACCTCCGCCCCAAATGCAGTTAGACATTTACAAGGCATTTCCTGTGTGACCTTGGCAGGGCTCTGCCCCTCCCTGAACCTCACTTTCCCCATTTGTAAATTTGGGATGTTGCCCTGACCCTCCTTTGTAAAGTGCTTTGGGGCTTAGGGCTGAGACTCTCTGATCGAAATGCTGAATATTATAATTCCAATAACGTGGTCCGACCTGCAAGGATTTGCTCAGTGGCTGCTGCCCTATCTCTGCTGCCATCTCACTGAGCATGGATATCTCTTGAGACAGTTTGGAGAGCCCCTCATCCCTTCTCTTGACAATGGCTCTCTCTAGCTCTTCCAGCTGGGACAGCAGCAGCTGCTCCTGCTCCTCCAGAAAACCCCGCAGCTCCTTCCACTCCCCCACAATCTTCTGTCTCTCAGCTTCTGTCTGTTTCTGCAACCACAGGGAAAGGACAGATCAGTAACAGGAGAGAATCATAAATGTGCCTACCAGCAGATGGGGGAGTTATTTACCAGGTCACTGGATCTCCTGCAGTCGGGGAAGTTCATTTCAGCCAGGAAAGGTGGAAGGATCAGGGCAGGGGTGAGCTGTACGTCACTAACAGAAGGCACTTTTCTCCACCAAACCTCTCACATTACCCTGGGCCAAATTCTCCATCTCTCTAGCCCAAATTTCTTCTAATTCCTCCCCATCTTCCTCAGGTGCAGTAAAGAACCCCGGTTACTGTAACATCCAAACAGCCCATGGGCAGGTTCTCTGGCCTATCACACAGACTGACACTCTCCTACACAGCAGCTTCTTGCACTCTGAGGGCATCATGTCACCCACACATGTCAGACCCTGCGCTCTCCTTGGGCTCCAGTGGGGATGGTTTCCTGGCTGGGGCTGGCAGGACGGGCCCTGCACTCACCATGTCACTCAGGGCGCTCGGATCCCAGGCCAACCTGAGGGGCAGGAGACTCTGGGCACCTACCAGCAGCTCCTCGCTTTGCTGCTCCTCCTCAGTTTTGGCTGCTTCTCTCTCTTTTCGCAGTGGGGCCAGACCCTCTCCTGGGGCCTCCTGAAAGAAGCAGGGTGGTGGGGGGAAAGAGGGGTTTGCAAACTGCTGCAAATGGCTTATCAGCTGCCAGATTTCAGAGCCCATCCTGTCCTGAAGATGAGCGTCTCCAGGTCACACTTAAGATTTCTTTTTGAACAGGCCTAGTTCAGCCTCAGTGAGATCTGAGAAGGGCTGACTCGGGACCTTTGGTGAAGTGGTGGGGTGCAGCCCAACCCCCCAGATCCCAATGTCCCCTGTGCCCAACCACATCCCAAACAGCCAACTCCAGACATTGCCCCCCACCCTGCGCTGCTCCAGCCACTCCTGGCCCTGCCCACGTTCCCCTAACAATTAATTTCAGTGCGGATCTAACCCCTCCAACCCCGACACACCCCAAAGTCCAGCCCCCAAACCCCAGCACGCCCGATCCCCAGCACCAGCCGTTCCTGCCCCACCAGAGCTCCAGCTATGCCCCCCAGACGGACCCACCCCCAGCCGCCACCGTCCCCTCGCTCCGGGGCGCCCAGCCTAGGCTCCAAGCCCTGCAGCTCCCGGCCCGACTCTGCAGCCGGGGACACCCGCCCGGCCCCCCGGAGTCTCGGGCAGCCCCTCGCCGGCTGCTGGGAGTCCGGGTCCCCACCCGGAGCAGTGGCGAACCAAGCAGGCGGGTCCGGCCCCTTCCTGCTGAAGCGTGTCCGGGGGGCGTGTCTCCGGCCCCCACGCGGGACCTGCCCGCTCCCCGCTCGCCCCGAACTCACCGCACCGCAGGGCCGGAGCAGCCTCCGCGCTGGGTTCCCGGCCATGGCTGGGCTGTTGCAAACACACAAAGGCCGGGGCTGGAAGAGGCGGCTCCTACCCTGTCGGGGCCCTCGCAGGGTGTTTGTGACTCTCGGGAACTCGAGCTCTAGCCAGGGAAACCCTGCTCCCGGGGCACAAGGGGGGGTCGGGTGGGGACGGAGCCCAGCCCCAGCGGGGTTTCCCCTCTGTGCCCCTGGGGTGTAGTTGTCAGGAAAGGAGGGATGAAAAATGAGCCAGAAATGCAGGGTGGGGGAGAATGAATTATCTCTGCGCGGGAAATTCCAGGGAAGAAGGGCAGGTGACAGGGACGGAGCTGATGAAATCCTCTCTAGTTTTTCACTTCGCTCTTAAATACCAATAAATACCCAGTTCTCCCACTTTACTGCATAACTATCAAATATGTGCCTACAATCCATGTAGATTTCTCCTTTCTCTCCTGTTACTGACCAGTTCCTGATTCTCCTCAGGAATTACCCCATTTTCTCTCTGATTTTCAATTGTCAATTAAAAAGCTACCCACATTTAGGATATTTTCCCACCCTTTTATCTGCAGGAAATTGTCCTTCTTTAGGTGGGAAGTTGTTGCCCTGAGTCAGCCCCTGAAAGGGGAGGAGGGTTAGTGGGTGCAGTGAGGGAGAGCTCTGAGACACAGCTGCCTCTGTAGTGGGAGTGGGGCCATGTTGGCCCCAGTGTAAGCGGTGGAATGGTCCCGCTACTGTGAGGAACTTTCCTGGCTCAGACACAGCCCCGGTGAAATTGGCTAGCAAAAGGATCTGAGCCCTCGCTCCCACTCCCTTTACCCAGAGGCGGGCCTGACTGCGAGGACCCCCCTTCCACACTCCTCTGTGACAGGGTTCTTGAAACCCTGACAAGACTGGGCCCAGGAACCCTGGGGGCTTGACCGCCCAATCTTGTCATGATCACTTAGGACAGAGGCTAGAGTGTCCCCACTCCAGGGGGCTCTCTCCGCACTGGATGTTTCCCTGACCCACTGATGGATGCATATGGTTCAGAGCAAATACAAGTTATTAAACAGCAAACAATTAAAAAAAAAAAAGAAAGACAAGATGGGAAAGGTTAAAGGAAAACATCTAACACTGCCCCCTGGGCACAGAGACACCACACACAGCGTCTCTGGGGTGTAAGGGATGTTCACAGTCTGTTTCTCACAATCAGCCACTTGCTCTGGCAGTGACCACATGCCTCCAGGCTCTTGGGTGGCAGGATCCATCTCCCCAGTGTTGGTCCCCCATCAGGGTCATGATCCCTCTCCAAGTCTGGCCTGCCAGGCCTCTTGGCTGGTGGCATCTCTCTGCACCAGGCCCTGCCCAGGGTCCCCCTGCTCTCCTCAGCTGCTTACCGTACCTGGCTCCATATGGCTCCAGCACCAGCTTCAGCTCCAGCTCCACTCTGCTTCAGCACAGCTCTCTGGGCTGATCCTCGGGCCCCTCCGGTTCTGCTGCTGGGGGTCTGCTCAGCTCAGCTCCCTGGGCTTCTCTCTGGGCTCCCAGACACTGGCTGCTTTGTCCTTAGCTCGGCCCTGTCTCTGACAAGGCATCTCCAACTTATCTGGAGGCCCCATTGGCCTGTCAATCCAGCTGACCTGGCGTGTTGGCCTCTCTCCACTGGCCCTGGGGGCTGTCCATCTCAGAGTCCTGCATCCTCATCAACCCTTCCCCTGTCCTTTGGTACTGAGAGATGATCCACTAAGAAGATCCACTAAGTTTCAGTAAGGGACCAACAGTCTCTTTACACCAGGCTACTAGAGAGACAAGGCTGGGAAGGTGATATCTTTTATTGGCCCAACCTGTCTGTCTCACCAACAGAAGTTGGCCCAATAAAAAGTATTACTTCACCCACCTTGTATCTCTATAGGGGGGGGCTGCTGCTGCTGTCGGAATGGGGTGCTCATCCCTTGGCACCAGCAGGGCCTGGCAGGGCTACGTGGGGGGAGAGCGGAGCAAGAGCCCCCAGTACGATGACCAGTCTCAGTGGCTGCCCCCCCATCTACCCGGTGCAGCTCCCCGCAGCCACCAGCTGCCTGTCCACTGCCCATCTACAACTGTTGCCCCCTCCCCACTGCCAAGGAGCCTTCAGACCGGCTCAGCTTCTACAGACCAGCCTCTACAGACCGGCTCAGCCTCTACAGACCAGTCAGCCTCACTTCAATCCCTGGAAAAATCATGGAGAAGGTCCTTCAGGAGTCCATTTTCAGGCACTTGGAAGAGAGGAAGGTGATCAGGAACAGTCAACACGGATTCACCAAGGGAAAGTCATGCCTGACCAACATGATTGCTTTCTATGAAGAGGTGACTGGCTCTGTGGATGTAGGGAAGGCGGTGGATGTGATATACCTTGACTTTAGCAAAGCTTTTGATACTGTCTCATTTTTTCATAAATTTTTCAAATATTTGTAGAAAATACCTTAACATTTTGCCCCTTTTTCTCCCTCGTTCTCTATTACTATTTTAATATGCCTGAGATTGTCCCTGTCTGTCTAGTTATAAAATATTAACTTAAAAATTCTCCAATTTTGCCTTTTTTTCAAATTCTGGAATATTGATATAACATCCTTGAAAATCTTGCTCCTTGGCGCTCTCTTTATTAAATGTGGAGAAGAAATTAACTCTGATTTTACCTCTACTTATTATTAAGGATAAGATTATGTCATGGAGGTTAGAGAATTCACAGAATCCGTGACTTCCTGCAACCTCTGCGACATTTTCTGCTTCAGCTGGAGCGGGGACAGAGCAAGAGCTGTTAGCCGGCAAGGGGTGCAGCCTTGTCATTTACCAAGGGTAAAACTAAACATCTCTTCAAATACAAGTGAGTGGAGATAAATCCCTTTTCAAGACTCAATGCACATAGGAGAATCATGCTGTGTTTCATTCCTTATGGCCTGGCGCCATCGTGTGGCCATTTCCTTTTCTTGCCTTTCTGGTAAAAGTTTTGGTATTTTGCACAGAAACTTTATTTCCTCAGAAAAGACTCAGGAGAAGGAGCTGTTGTATTCATCTACCAAACACTCATAGAAGGTGACAGATAAATACCTTTATTATGAAGTGTGTGTCCCTGTCAAAAAAATCATCTCCCTCCTTTGGCTCAGTGACAGCCTTGAATTGTTCCTTACCCTGGCAGAGCTCAAGGATTGAAAGCAGCAATATCAAACCCCTCTGTACTTAGCAGGAGACAACACAAACATTTGCTTGAAAAGGAGCAGCCTCCTTCCTTTTCATGTCAGATTATTCTATCTTCATTTCCTCCCTCTTAGGGGAGGAGTGGGGCTGGGGTCAACTCCTGCTGGAATGTAGATCCCTTCTCCCTGTCTTTCAGTCACTCAGGACTCTGCCTCTCCCCAGAGTTGGCATGCTGTCTCCATTCCAACCACCCTGTGATCCATCCATGCCTAGGGTGGCCCACCTGAAAATGCCAGGGCAGGCTGCAAAAGGAGAGCGGATTCTCCCAAACTGCTGGCTAACACTGCAGCTTATTGATTAGTCCCCTCTATTCGGCACTGGTGATGCCGCATTTGGAGTATTGTGTCCAGTTTTGGGCCCCCCCCCACTACAAAAAGGATGTGGACAAGTTGGAGAGAGTCCAGCAGAGGATAACAAAAATGATTAGGGGGCTGGAGCACATGACTTATGAGGAGATGCTGAGGGAATGAGGCTTGTTTAGTCTGCAGAAGAGAAGAATGAGGGGGGATTTGAAAGGGGGTTCCAGGGAGGATGGAGCTAGGCTGTTCTCAATGGTGGTAGATGACAGAACAAGGAGCAATGCTCTCAAGTTACAGTGGGGGAGGTCTAGGTTGGATATTAGGAAAAAAAATTTCACTAGGAGGCTGATGAAGCACTGGAATGGCTTACCTAGGTAGGTGGTGGAATCTCCATCTTTAGAGGTTTTTAAGCTGCGGCTTGACAAAGCCCTGGCTAGGATAATTTAGCTGAGGTTAGTCCTGCTTTGAGCAGGAGGTTGGACTAGATGACCCTCCTGAGGTCCCTTCCAACTCTAATCTTCTATGATTCTATGATTCAGTTAGTTTCACCAACCAGTCACAAACAGTGCTTATGATTTCCCACACTGGTTATCAAGAAGCTAAAACAAGAAATACACACTCCTCTTTATTGCATTTCAGTCTCTGGCTCCCAATTAACAACTAGGTAGTAAAGTGATAAGTTATTAAAACTATATTCCCTATACCAAAAATATTCTCCTGACCCCAAAGGGTCAGCCACATCAAGAGATCAAAATAAGTTTGGATCGTACCCAAAATACCACACTGCCCCCCAGTCCTTTAGTAACTAAAACTAAAAGATTATTATAAAAGGACAGAAACAAACAATAAGAGAGATGTTAAATGGTGAAAGCAATCAGATGCATACAAATGATTTGAAAGTCCATATCTATCAGATTCTCAGTAGAATTGTGGAGTTTGCAGGCTTGCACAGTCCCTCTGGTGAACATCCTGTACATGGATGGGTCTCGGTCCTTTGTTTCACAGCTTCAGTTGCAGATGAGTTGATCCAGAGGTAGGAAGCAAAAATGAAGACGAGATGGGATGGTGCAACTGCCTAATATGTCCCTTTGCCATGTGGCTTGTCCCGAACACAGCCACCAGTGGCAGGAATGGGAAGGGGGCAGGCCCCCGGGCGCCGGCCTACAAGGGGGTGCCAGGACGGCCCTTCGTGATTCACAGGAGGCAGGGGGCACAGGAGGCTCTGAGGGGAGCACTTACCTGCTGCTCCAGCCCGGTGCCGGCTCAGATTGCATGGCTCACTTCCCAGCCTGGAAAGAGGGGGGTGGGGGGGATAGCCCTTCACGATGTGTGGGGGGGAGGCAGGAGCAGAAACTGGAGCAACTTCCCCTCAGCCTCCTGTGCCCCCCACCCGTCGTGAAGGGCCAACCCAGTGGCCTCCCCTAAGCCGGGGGGTGAGGCCAACGCATGGTGCCAGGCAGCGGGGATGGAGTGGAGGGTAAGTGTGGAGCGCCAGGCTGGCCCTTCGCAATGGGCAGAGGGTGCAGGAGGCTGAGGGGCGACTTTTCCCGCCGCTTCTGCTCCTGCACCCCCTCCCCCCCGTGTGCATCCTGAAGCCAGGGTGTGAGGCTGCCCCAATCCAAGCCGGCGCCCGGCTGCGGGGTGGAGCAGTGGGTTAGTGTGGGGGGGAAGGCACGCCAGGCCGCCCTTTGCGCTGGGCGGGGGATGCAGAAGGCTCTGATGGGTGCCCCATAGCACCTACTCCCCACGCATTGTGAAGGGCCGGGGGGGTGAGGGTGCCTCATCCAAGCCAGCGCTGGGCTGCAGGGCTGCAGCGGGAGAGGCGGGCGCCATTGGGTAAGTAAGTGCAGAGGTGGCGGGGGGCGGAGCTAAGCCTGCATGTGTGTCCCCCTGCACCTCATGCCCCCCCCACAGGTACAGACCCCCACTCTCCAGGACAGTTGGGGGGTAGCACTGGGACCCCTCCTGCCCTGTATGCAGGGCATGAGCCCTGGGAAGGGCATGCAAATGTAGGCTTGGACCCCCGGCACCAGAGACCCTCGGGTACACCACTGACAGACACACAGCACATGGCATGAAAAAGCCCCAGAGTCCCCTGTCCCTGGGCCTGTTATTACATGCCAGTGGTGACTCATAAGCTGTAGCCCTGGGTTCTTTCACTGGGTTCACTGTACCTTCGAGTTCCCTTGAGGGGCCATTAAGCAGGTTTAGTGCTGCTGCCCTCCTGTCTGGGGTGTCACCCACAAAAACAAAAATAGAAATAAATATCTATCCTCCGTATTTAGAACTTAGAATGCAACACTGATACATACATATAAACGTGCTTATCAATCTTAAAATGTTCCAGAGGGGTAGCCGTGTTAGTCTGTATACAGCAAAAACAACGAGAGTCCTGTAGCACTTTAAAGACTAACAAATTTAATTTCTGCAGGCATAAGCTTTCGTGGGCTGTAACCCACTTCGTCGGATGTAAGGAATAGAAATCAGATAGGAAGTATATATATATACATATCCAAGAGTAAGGAACAACAATGGGGAAGGTAGATATGAGCAAAGTCCATTCAGTTAGGGTAGTTGAGGCCTATTCACAACCATTGATTAGGAGGTGAGAATGTGTGAACAGTGACAATTACTTCTTGTAATAAGATAACCATTCCAAGTCCTGATTCAGACCCAGTTTGATTGTGTCAAGTTTGCAGATGATTTCTAGCTCTGCAGTTTCTCTTTGAAGTCTGTTTTTGAAGTTATTTTTGTAGAAGTATGGCAACTTTCAAGTCAGTTACTGTCAAGTCAACTACTCTAACTGAATGGACTTTGCTCATATCTACCTTCCCCATTGTTGTTCCTTACCTTGGATATGTATATATATACCTCCTATGTGATTTCTATTCCTTACATCTGCCGAAATGGGTTACAGCCCACGAAAGCTTATGCCTGCAGAAATTAAATTTGTTAGTCTTTAAAGTGCTACAGAACTCTCGTTGTTTTTATCAATTTTAGCGAAATATAGAATCATAGAATCATAGAATATTAGAGTTGGAAGGGACCTCAGGAGGTCATCTAGTCCAACCCCCTGCTCAAAGCAGGACTAACCTCAGCTATATCATCCCAACCAGGGCTTTGTCAAGCCTCAGCTTAAAAACCTGTAAGGATGGAGATTCCACCACCTCCCTAGGTAACCCATTCCAATGCTTCACCACCCTCCTAGTAAAAAACTTTTTCCTAATGTCCAACCTAGACCTCCCCCTGCAACTTGAGACCGTTGCTCCTTGTTCTGTCATCTGCCACCACCGAGAACAGCCTAGCCCCATCCTCCCTAGAACCCCCTTTCAGGTAGTTAAAAGCCGCTATCAAATCCCCCCTCACTCTTCTCTTTTGCAGACTAAACAAGCCCAGTTCCCTCAGCCTCTCCTCATAAGTCCTGTGCTCCAGCCCCTAATCATTTTGGTTGCCCTCCGCTGCACTCTCTCCAAATTGTCCACATCTTTTTTGTAGTGGGGGGCCCAAAACTGGACACAGTATTCTAAATGCGGCCTCACCAATGCCGAATAGAGGGGAATAATCACTTCCCGTGACCTGCTGGCAATGCCCCTCCTAATGCAGCCCAATATTCCATTAGCCTTCTTGACAACCAGGGCACACTGCTGACTCATATCCAGCTTTTTATCCACCGTTACCCCCAGGTCCTTTTCTGCAGAGCTGCTGCCCAGCTCGTCGGTCCCCAGTCTATAGCTGTGCATGGGATTCTTCCTTCCTAAGTGGAGGACTCTGCACTTGTCCTTGTTGAACCTCATTAGATTTCTTTTGGCCCAATCCTCCAGTTTGTTTAGGTCACTCTGTATCCTATCCCTACCTTGCAGGGTATCTACCACTCCCCCCAGCTTAGTGTCGTCCGCAAACTTGCTGAGGGTGCAATCTACCCCATCCTCCAGATCATTAATAAAGATGTTGAACAAAACCGGCCCCAGGACCGACCCCTGGGGAACTCCGCTTGTGACCGGTTGCCAGCTAGACATGGAGCCATTGATCACTACTCGTTGAGCCCTATGCTCTAGCCAGTTCACTATCCATTTTATAGTCCATTCATCCAACCCATACTTCTTTAACTTGCTGATAAGAATACTGTGAGAAACCGTATCAAAAGCTTTGCTAAAGTCAAGGTATATCACATCCACCGCCTTCCCCACATCCACAGAGCCAGTCACCTCATCATAGAAAGCAATCAGGTTGGTCAGGCATGACTTTCCCTTGGTGAATCCGTGTTGACTGTTCCTGATCACCTTCCCCTCTTCCAAGTGCCTTAAAATGGATTCCTTAAGGACCTGCTCCATGATCTTTCCAGGGATTGAGGTGAGGCTGACCGGTCTGTAGTTCCCCGGATCCTCTTTCCTCCCTTTTTTGAAGATGGGCACTATATTTGCTTTTTTCCAGTCCTCAGAGACCTCCCCCTGTTGCCACGAGCTTTCAAAGATAATAGCCAATGGCTCTGAAATCACCTCAGCCAACTCCCTCAGCACCCTCGGGTGCATTGCATCCGGCCCCATGGACTTGTGAATGTCCAATCCTTCTAAATAGTCTTGAACCTGTTCCTTCAGCACTGCGGGATGTTTGCCTCCTTCCCATTCTGTGCCACCCAGTACAGCAGTCTGGGAGCTGATCTTGTCTGTGAAGACAGAGGCAAAAAAGGCATTGAGTACCTCAGCTTTCTCCACATCCTCCGTCACTAGGTCGCCTCCCTCTTTCTTTAAGGGGCCTACACTTTCCCGAATCTTCCTCTTGATGGCAACATGCCTGTAGAAACCCTTTTTGTTCCCCTTCACGTCCCTTGCTAGCTGCAACTCCAATTGTGCTTTGGCCTTCCTCATTTCATTCCTGCACGTTCGAGCAGTGTTTATATAATCCTCCCTAGTCATCTGACCAAGCTTCCACTTCTTGTAAGCTTCTTTTTTGCGTTTAAGTTCGCCAAAGACTTCTTTGTTAAGCCAAGCTGGACGCCTACCATATTTGCTATTCTTTCTGCACATCGGGATGGTTTGCTCTTGTGCCCTCAATAAGGTCTCCTTAAAATACAGCCAGCTCTCTTGGGTTCCTTTCCCCCTCATATTAGCCTCCCAGGGAATCCTGCCCATCAGTTCCCTGAGGGAATCAAAGTCCGCTTTTCTGAAGTCCATGGTCCGTATCCTGCTGTTCCCCTTTCTTCCTTTCATCAGGATCCTGAACTCGACCATCTCATGGTCACTGCTGCCTAGGTTGCCACCCACTTCTACTTCCCCTACCAAATCTTCCCTGTTTGTGAGCAGCAGGTCAAGAGAAGCACGGCCCCTAGTTGGTTGCTCCAGCACTTGCACCAGGAAATTGTCAGCGACACTCTCCAAAAACTTCCTGGATTGTTTGTGCTCTGCTGTATTGCTCTTCCAGCAGATGTCAGGGTGATTGAAGTCTCCCATGAGAATCAGGCCCTGTGAACTGGAAACTTTCCCCAGTTGAGTAAAGAAAGCCTCATCTACCTCATCCTCCTGGTCTGGTGGTCTGTAACAGACACCCACCACGACATCACACTTATTGTTCTTGCTTCTAAGCTTAACCCAGAGACACTCAACTGACTTATCTCCAGTTTCATACTGGAGCTCAGAGCAGTCATAGTGCTCTCTTACATACAGTGCAACTCCTCCCCCTTTCGCCCCTGCCTGTCCTTCCTGAACAGTTTATACCCATCCATGACAGCGCTCCAATCGTGAGAGTTATTCCACCAAGTCTCAGTTATTCCAATCATGTCGTAGTTTCTTGACTGTGCCAGGACTTCCAGTTCCTCTTGCTTGTTTCCCAGGCTTCTTGCATTTGTGTACAGGCACTTGAGATAAGTAGCCGACTGGCCTACTTCCACAGTATGAATCGGGAGGCCTCCCCTGCTGCCCCCTCCTCCTTCTGCTTCCATGCGGTGTCCCTCTTCCCCACTAACCTTCGGGCTTAGGTCCCCGTCCCCCGTCAAAACTAGTTTAAAGCCCTCCTCACTAGGTTAGCCAGCCTGTCTGCGAAGATACTCTTCCCTGTCTTTGTTAGATGAATCCCGTCTCTTCCTAGTAGTCCTTCTTCCTGAAACAACATCCCATGATCGAAGAATCCAAAGCCCTCTCTTCGACACCACCTGCGTAACCACGCATTTACTTCCACAATGCGACGGTCCCTACCTGGGCCTTTTCCCTGAACAGGGAGGATGGATGAGAACACCACTTGCGCTTCAAACTCCTTTATCTCTTTTCCCAGAGCCACATAGTCTGCAGTGATCCGCTCAAGATCATTCTTGGCAGTGTCATTGGTGCCCACGTGGAGAAGCAGGAAGGGGTAGCGGTCTGAGGACTTGATAAGTTTTGGCAGTCTCTCCGTCACATCCCTAATCCTAGCTCCAGGCAAGCAGCACACTTCTCTAGTTTCCCGGTCCGGACGGCAGATGGATGACTCCGTCCCCCTTAGGAGGGAGTCCCCGACCACCATCACCCTTCTCTTCCTCTTGGAAATGGTGGTTGTGGAACCCCCATCCCTAGGAGAATTCATCCCTTGCCTTCTGATCAAATGGGTCTCCTTCTGATCCATTCCCTCTGAAGGGTCCTCCAAATCATTCTCCGCCGTAGTACTTGTGCAGAGAGGATGAAAACGATTCCTTACTTCTATCTGCATGGTGGGCACATGGGTTCTCTTTCTTCGGGAGGTCACATGCTGCCAATTTCCTTCCCCGTTCTTCATTTTCGCCTGCCCGGCCTTCTCTGAATCTTGCTTACCCTCTGCCTGTGCCTGATGGAGAAAGACATTGTTTTCTGTAATGCACCGCAGGGTTGACATTTGGGCCTCTAGTCCTTTAACCTTCTCTTCCAATAAGGCAACCAGCCTGCACTTGGTACAGATGAAGTCATCTCTATCCTGGGGGAGGAAGACAAACATAGCACACCCAGTGCAGGTGACAACAACAGATCGCTCCATCTCCATATCTCTGCTCTGAGAGCCTCCTCCGCAATGCCTGAAAGGCAAACACCTGCAGTGGGCTCTCTCCACAGGCGAACTCCCAGGCAAACTCCCTCCTTCTCCTTCTGTTAGCCGCCCCTCTGTTCGCTGCTCAGCTGCTTCGCAGCTGGCTGCCTTTTATAAATATAACCTTTCCAACAGTACCTGACGTGGCCTAACTCATACAAATGATTGTAATTTTGCCATATTGATATCATTAACATTAGAAACGGTCACCCCTAATCTAGACAGCATCCCTCCTTCTCCTTCTGTTAGCCGCCCCTCTGTTCGCTGCTCAGCTGCTTCGCAGCTGGCTGCCTTTTATAAATATAACCTTTCCAACAGTACCTGACGTGGCCTAACTCATACAAATGATTGTAATTTTGCCATATTGATATCATTAACATTAGAAACGGTCACCCCTAATCTAGACAGCATCACACCCCCTGCTCATTAGTTCTGAGGCAGCATCACTGTTTTGCTTGTGCAGCTGGACCATAGGTGAGAAGGTGCCATCAGGTATAGTGGTGAGCACAGGTGCCTTCCAAGCAGCTGATGGGACTTCAATTCCCAACCAATGCAGTGTTGTGTTTTTCCCCCTTGTTTGGAATTGGTCTAATTTCAGTTGTATTATGTTATAATCACATTATCAATGGAATAAGACAATAAATGTCTCAAAGTACAGCAGGTCATTCAACACACAAGGTGGACATACACAAGGGGCTGGAATATACAGTAAGCTTTAGTGAGTCATTTGAGAAAGACAGAAACATGGAAGCATGCATGTGTTATCTCCTTGTCTTTAGTGTTATAATTTCAGCTGTAGGAGATGTTTGTACTATACTCCTGCATGATGGGGAGAAAATGAGAAAATAGAGTTGTGTGTCAGTTTTTGCTGCTCCAGATTCTTTTGTATTACAATTACAATGGGGGGGGGGGGGGGGGGGAGAAAGGTGTAAAGGAAAACTAAAAATGGTAATATATATAGGCAAGGAGAAGATCACGGTTAAGCCAAACACTTCAAAATAATGAATAATAATAAAAATAATTTTTTTTTAGTCTCATAATGTTGACTCCTTTTCCCCCTCCTCCCATTCTGATGTACAGAAACTGTAAGCCTGCAGCTAGTATTTGACCTTGCCTCCAAAAGCCTTGCTTGTCCAAATTAACCCGTAACTCTGTGGTGTTCTATTTTATTAAGTAATGGTGGCTGAATGCACATGATATGGCTGCAATTAGCTTGGCCCAATGGTAATGCTCCCTTCCGTTCCAGGGTAACACCTACTGATATTTGAATTCCGCTTGCTAGAATCAAAATTCAAACTTTTATGCCATAGAAAACCTGCTACTGACCATCTTGCTGAACACCTGTGATGAGAAGGATTGGGTTGGGCCCACCTTTTGGTTTCAGTCATGGAATATTTCTTTGTGTCCCCTGACCTTTTCTGTCTTCCCACCCCCATATTTTTCTTCTCCACTCTTACTGCCATGCTCTTCATCTCTTCTCTCCCTCCGAGAACTTCCTCAGGAACTCAACACACACCATTTAGGAGATTCCTGAGGTTCTACATTTTGCACACGGTTTTGTGTCAGAGGGGCTGTGATCCAGATCACAACCAGTCAACAGGAGATAATGGCTTTTTATGGGAAACTCTTCTGCCTGCTCCCAATGTTACCCCCCCAAATAAATGGGGAGGGAACAGATCTGGCCGAGACCCGACAGGGAAGATTTTGGCCAAAAGGCAAATTTGTATGAAATGCTGAGAAGAAAAGATTTCCCCCCACAGCCAACCCCCCCCCCCACCCCCGCCAGAAAACAAACAAAAAAATCCTCAAAATATAAGTGTTACCAGCACAGAGGGCTGGAGCACACAGCTTTTTCCCCTTTGATAAAGCAGAGAAGCAGGCAGCCATCAATCTCTGTGGCTAACCCCTTTGGTTGTTAATTGAAGAGTTGATGGTTCAAAGACTGAGCTTTTCAGAGATGAAAGCCAGGTAAACTTGAACAAAAAAAAGTCTCCCCTGTTTCATTCTAGCCCCATTTGACTCCTTTTGCCCTTCTTGTTCATCCCCTCTCAGCCTCTTTCCTTCCCCCATGGGGAGATTCGGAGACAAGCCCCAATCTGTCTGTGTCACAGAGAGTCTGTATCCCATACTGTGTGTGTGTGTGTTGGGGGGGGGGGGGGGGGGGGATGAAGAGAAGTGCTATGGATATTCTAAAACACTGATAACAGGGGGAAGGGTGTGACAGTGTACATGTGTGTATGAGTACGTGTGCTCTGTGTGTTTAGGGGAGAAAGGCTGGAGAACTGACAGTGGGGTCCAGGAAGATTCCCCCAGAGTATGGAGCTGCCTAACATCCCCCATATTTGGGAGGAACAAATTGGAAATGCCTTTGGATAGCTGCTTTTAATAACTCAGGTGTAAAATCATTATTACACTTTAATAAGATTAAACCATCCTTACAGCCAGTGTCACAATCATTGACCTGGCTTTGCCTGTATATGTTAAAGATCACAGCAATAAATTGAGTGGAACCAAATCCCTTTTCAGAGCCAAGGCACACAGAGGAATCATGGGGCTTTTTGTTCCTCAGGTTCTGCCACCATTGTGTGGCCATTTTGTTTCACCCATTTCTGTTAAAAATTTTAGTATTTTGCTAAAAAATGGTATTTCTTTGTAAGAGACCCCAGGCAAGTATTAAATAAGGTCACATCAGTGAACCGATGAGTTAACAATGATATTAGATTAGGATCAAGTCAAGTCATCATATTAATAGAACAGAAAATCAACCCTCATAAATCCTAAAACAATCATTCTGAGATGCAGCTGTTCGTTTAATTATAAACCCCAATCCCAGGCAGTTCAACCCACACTGAGGCAGTCAAACATTTCAATAATGAAACCAAATGATTGTTCATGTTCAAGATACAACCTCAAAGCTAATTAAATCTTCCTCCTTAGATTTCACAATTGGCTAAATCCTTCTCCTTCCCTCTCTGACACAGATTGTTACCTTACTGCGGCTTTAATAAGCAGAAGTTTAAAAGTTCTCACTGAATAGTTTTCAGCTGACTGTTTAGTTTCTTCAAACTTCACAGAATGAGGAGTAGCCATTCAACCATTTCAGAGGGCAAAGTTTAAGGGATATTTAGATTTGGAGAACTATTCTATCTGGTGCCTTCCCTGTGTGGATTCCACAGGTCATCAACCCTGATGCACACACTGAGCCACACTGTCACACCCTAATATAATAGAAAAGCCAGGGCATCTCCGGTATAGGGAGATGGAAAAGGCTGACATAGTCTGTTATTGATGACATCACTTCCTTCCCTAGAGGGGATCAATCTTTCTTAGAGAGCTTGTTGACCTGAAAGGTGAAAAACTTCAGCCTTTACCTTGGTCTTTATGGTGGACGATTCCAGGTTACTCCACTTTATGGTGCACCCCCTGAGATCTCTGTGCAAACCCGGGGTGAAGTATGCCTTGGATACTGACAACATGACCCAATCCACCTGGAATGAGGCAAACTCTGGGCTAACATCATTTTGGAAAATTCTTCCTTAATCTAGCACTCTTCTTAAAATATCTGCTCTTGAAAAGCACATTCACTGTGGATGTGTGAACCCCAAAGATAAAAATGAAAGAAAAGCAAGGCCAGTTTTGAGGAGGTATATAGCCTGGCTTAAGGGTTCAATGGCTGTAATTTAATATCTGGCCTTTTCAAAAGGAAAGGAGTCTGAGCATGGAACTCTGTACCTCAAAGCAACATTCTGGAACCCCCATATTCATCACTGTCATAATTATGATATGTTTTGTACAAAGTATGCCTTGTGAGTATCATTTTAAAAGTCTTGATCTGCTAGACAAGACATTAATATCCTATTGGATTGTATGTACTATCACTGTATGTGAAGTTATGAAGTATTGCAATATATGTTACTAAAATAAGTTGTGAGGTTAGAAACACCTACAACAATCCTTTCAGGTACATCAAAGGAGCAGCCAGACATGCCGATGGCCCTTGAAAGAGAATACACTCTTCCAATGGCCATCCCAGAAGACTTCTCATAGAGAGCACATAGACAATGGAGATTGCTTGACCAAGGGGGGCAGACCCACACATAAGGTCAGAAAAGATCTTTCCAGCAGGCTGGAAGAAACTATGATTACTTGGGTCTCACTCCCCCTTACAACTCAACACCTGGAAACGTATCTGGAGGACTAAGACTTTGAACCGAGGAGGGTGGTCCCAGGCTGGAAGGCAGTTCCAGTCTGTGCATTAAAGAACTGTGACCTGTTTGTGCCATCTATCAGGGTAAGATACTGCTTGAATCAAATCCTGTTTAGTTTATAGAACTTAGTTTAAGAATTTGCTTTTATTTCTTAGGTAACCATCTTTGATCTCTATGCTTATTACTTATAATCACTTAAAATCTATCTTTCTGTAGTTAATAAATCTGTTTTGTATTTTACCTAAAACAGTGTGTTTTGGTTGACACGCTTGGGGAAATCTCAGCTCAGTTTACGAAGGCTAGTATGTGTCCTCTCCATATTGAGGTAGGGACAGTCTGGGTAATGAACTGACACTGGTCAGACTTCTGACCAGGGCAAGGTGGTACAGTTCTGGGGTGCAAGGTTGGAGACCTGGGCGGGAACTGGATGCAGCTTCTCTGTTGTTTGGTAATGAGTGGCTGGGAAAAGCATTCATGTAACTCAGTTGGGCATGTCCCTGCTGTGGATATCTGTGTAAGTGCAGTACCTGCCAGAGGTTTGTCAGCAGTCTCACAGTCCAAGTTGCACCCTGGGAAAACCTGTCACACTGAATACCCATAAAAATAACTGGTTGCAGAGAGGACTGGATTCAGGGACAGGTGACACAGGAGACCACCAGGTTTGGGGGGCCCCGGGCTCGGGGTGCTTTTCGTTGTTCGCAACAAAAGGGGAAATAGAATGTTTGAAGTAAAATATTTCAGGTATTCCGCATGTGGATTCATTTTTCACAACCTCTTAGAATGTTCTGGACCTTTGTAGAATGACATGGAACCTTCCAGACTTTCTGAGAATTACATTTTCCTCAAAACTCCTAGAATGTTGTCAATCATGCCTTCATGGGCATATAAGGTGCAGGGTGTTTGCCAGTCAGTCAGTGAGATATAAGAATGAACTGAAGTGAAGTGAGAGCTCACCTTCAATATTGTGAACCTTGTTCTATTGTGAAAGTGTACTTGTGTTTTAAGACGTGAACAGTAAGTAGTGACTAATAAAGGACATATTTAATGAGACACCAGAGATATCTATTGAACCCCTATCTATGCAACAAAAAGAAATTATTTTACTTCTTTTGCCATGCTTAACACACAATATTTGACGACTTTCTAAGAACGTGGAACATAGACTTTTGCTCTCTCAAACAATGTCTGTTTTCCCCATAGAAAATAAAAGATGCCCCTGAAGAAGACTTCAGGAGTTCAGTGTAGCAAGCGAAAAGCTCAATAGTGATCTTGTTTGCAGCAAGGGGCAAATCTGATGGGAAAATATCTAAACGGAACAACATAAACTGGGCTTTAGGCAGTTGCGATCATCCCAGTGCAGAAGAAATTGAGGAGTGAAGCATAAATTATGGAAATCCAATTTCTAAGGAATTAGCAGATTTATCTGAAAATAAGGAATGGAAATGTGAGAAAAGTGATGGAGAATCGTCCAGTTTTCCTGGCAGCATAAAGGAGAGTGATGATAAAGAAGAATGTGGCTCACATGGAAAGGAGAGTAATGACAAAGAAAAATCTGGTTTACATGGAAAGGAGAGAAATGATAAAGAAGAATCAGCTTTGCACTTTCTGGGTACAATTACTGGTATAATTTAGTTGATGCTCTAAAGCAAGTCACCCACCCATTTTATAGCCTACTCCAAATGGATGGAGTTCAAGTCCAAGCTCAAGGTGAATTAATACATAGTCACAGAAAACCAGAGCATTATTAATGTAGAAACCCAGCACTGGAGGAATGTGCTTGAGCGTCTAATCTCAGTTACCCTCTTCCTTGTAAAGAATAATTTGGCTTTCCAGGGCTCATTGGATAAGTTGTTCACTAAACAGAACGGTAATTTTCTTAGTTTGGTAATGGTCCTTGGGAAATACATAATGTCATACATGAGCTATAGACCATTCCTGCAGCAAAAAAATTCAAAACAAATTGATTGATCTTAGGGCAAGGAAGGTGCTTGAAAACATATTGATGCGGCTTGGCAAAGCAAAGTACGCCGTAAAAATGGACTGCACTCCTGACTTTAGTCACAGTGAAAAGATGTCATTTATTTACAGTAAGATTTGACAATGATAAGGATGGCTGAATCCAAGTAAAGGAACACTTTATCTGTTTCCGGTCTGTGGATGACTATACTGGAAAAGGCCTAACAGAACTGTTTGTGAACATTTTGAATGAGAATAAAATAAAATTTCAGGACTACCACGGCCAAGGCTACAACAACAGCACAAACATAAAGAGAAGAAACAGTGGCGTCCAGGCAAAGATCCTTGAACTGAATCCAAGAGCTTTCTTTGTGCCCTGTGGCTGCCATTCCCTCAACCTGGTTGTATCAGATGCGGCGTCATCATCTTTAGATTCAGTATCTCTCTTCAGAGTACTGCAAAGGACATATGTCCTGTTTTCAGCATCAACTATCAGGTGGCAGATCCTCACGGACAATGTTACAAATCTGACCATGAAGCTCCTAAGTGACACTCACTGGGAGAGCCACATTGACAGCATGGGGCCATTGAGGTACCAAGTGACTGAAGTTTACAATGCCCTGATGGAAATGGCACAGTCGAGTAAAGCTGAGGCTGGAACCAACAAAAGGCTCAAAGCCTGGCAAACCAGTTCACTGACTTCAAATTTCTGGTCTCAGTTGTGGCTCAGCATGATACACTATTCCAAGTAAATGTTGTAAGCAAGGCATTACAAACTCAGTATGCAGAAATCGCGACTGCTACTACGTTGATGAGAAGCTGCCTTGATTTCGTTGTGGCCTTCAGAAACAATGGATTTGAAGATGCCATCACTGCTGCCAAAGAAATGGTGGAAAACTTATGAGTTGAGCCTTTCTTCAAGGAAACTCATATTCATCGGAAGAAGAGACAGTGTGGTTATGAGGGCAGAGGTGAGGTGATGGGAAGCTTGGAAGAAAAATTCAAAAGGGCATTTTTTTTTGCTTGCTCATAGACACTGCTTGAGTGTCCATGGAAGAAAGGTTCAACAAATGAAGCACCACAAAAAGACTTGGGGTTTTTTGCTTGCCTTTAGTAAGTTGCTGGAGGACAGGAAAACGTTCTTAAACAATTGTATGGACCTTTGCGGGATGCTGACACATGGGGAATGTTTGGACATCAATGATAAAGACCTCTATGTTGAACAGGACAACATCGATCGGATTTTGCCATATGGGAAGACCTTTCCACTCCAAGTTCTCCAATTCATTCCTGATGCAGAGCTGAAGGACATTTTTCCTAATGTATGTATAGCTTTGAGGATTCTGCTCATGCTGCTGGTCACAGTCATGAGTGGTGAGCAGAGCTTTTAGAAAATCAGGCTCATTAAAACGTATCTGATCGACAATGGCAGACGAGAGACTGATATCACTTGCTATTTTATCGTTTGAAAATGCCATTGGTCAGTCTTTGGATCATTCTGATGCTGTGCTTCAGTTCGCAAGGGCAAAGGTGAGAAAAACAACCTTTTGAATTAAAAAACTAGGGTTAACATTCTAAGGCTGTCACTTACTGTAACACTATTTAATACTGGTCACCCAATGTTGATGCACAGTTCAATTTCTTAATGTTTGTACATTTCAGTTATTCTTAAAATTAAGACGTTTCTATAAGCTTAGAGGAAACTATTTTTTTATTTGCTTATATATGGCATGAATAAATAAATACAGATTTATAGATTCTAGCATGCAAATTTGTCATCTTATATGACAGGGATAAATCATGCATCAAAGTCATGAAATAAGCTACAAATGTAATAAAATATAAGGTATTCAAAAATGTAACAAATGGAGTGGGGAAGATACTCCTAGACTGGGACGCCATTTGGTCTAGGACTGGCCCTGGTGGCAGAAGTTTTTAACAAAAAAAAAAACAAAATTACTGACAGCATTATGCACCCATCATCCTTTTTATAAATAAATATGGACATCTCATCACAGAAATCATGTCTTTCCTTTGCTAACAAGAGAAGTGGGGAATTAGGTAACCCTTACAGTCTAACTAGGTAAAAAGTTATACAACTTGTCTTACTGAGTACTTGTCCCCTTAACAGAAATTGACTTTATAGCGTGACAAAATAAATTCCATTTGAAATAGAAATAATTAAAGCCCATACTGATCTGTATTCTTACATACACTATTACTCTCACATATTCCATCACCTCAACCTCTGGAGTATGGTTTTATTTCAGAATTCCTTAGTCCGAAGGGGGTAAAATCCTTCAAATAACCTTTTAAGTATTGGCCACTGTTGCCTACATTACTAATGAAAAGAGAAACAACATAATCAGAAGTATATTGGAAAGCTTAGCGTTATCACATAATTAGTCTCTAGTTCATTAACAAATAATTAACTTAATGGTTAATTTCATACTCACTGCTACTAATAAAAAAAATATATGTGAGTTTCTTTTAATTCCATTTAACACCCATTTCCACCAAGTGAACCCCTCTGTAAAGTTGTGGTTTACACCTATAGAGGTGCCTTCCATTTCTGGAAGTTAATTTATCTCTAGACTTTCTGTCATAAAAGTGTTGCTAGATGGGATCTCACACTATGTGGAAAGGTTTGCAACATGAGAAAAAAAAATCTATTTTATTTTCACACTTTTTAAACTTTCCAAGTAGCAGGAGATGGAGACGTGATGCCAAGGCATAAAACAGAATATTAATACTAAGAGACTAAAGCATAGAATCAGGAATTAACATTCATATATCCTGGAGTCTGAACTTGGGAGCTTGACACACTCATTCCCTAATGGGTTATCATCACTTGCACGGAAGGAAAGTTCTTATTGTCCAACAATGCAGCCAAATTGGGATCCATGAGGAAGGAATGCCCAGTTTATTTCATTGGTAGCACAGGTCTAAATTAGAAACTAAATAAACACCTGGATGAGAATCACTATATGGAATCAGAGGTGCTGTTTCTATTTTAAAAAAAAAAAGACAGTGTAAGTTAAATCCTATTTAGGAAATGTGATATAGCGAGGGCAGAAAGCTGTAGGAAAGTGATTGACAGCAGATACGTAAGCCTCAGAATGCTCAGAGCTCTGTTCTCTGCAGATTAGCTGAGAGTTGCTAGGGAGCAATTAGGAGCAGCTGAGCCAATTAGGGACCAACCAGGTGCTCCATAAAAACCCTCCACCCCAAATAGACAGGGCAGGAGCTGGGAGCAGAGCAGAGCAGAGCAGAGCAGAAAAGAAAAGAAAAGAAAAGAAAAGAAGAGGAACAGGCCAGATTGCAGAGATTCTGAGGAACAGCTTTGAGGAAGGTACCAGGCTCAAGAAGCCAGAAGGAGGGGGAAAATTAGCCCAGGGGAAGAGAAGTGCAGTTGGGAACATGGTGCCAGCAGCACATAGCTGCCTCTCATAGTGCCCCTGGGCTGGGACCCGGAGGAGTGGGTGGGCCTGGGTCCCTACCCCCTCCTCAGGGAAGACGGGGTGACTGGAGATGCCCTGGCCCACTACAAGCAACCGGAGCTTGAGACCCGCTGGAGGGGGAGTTGGCTGCCTGCCACAGAAAATAGAAAGGAGCATAAATTCTTGCAAGTAAAGTGTAAAAATATAAATAGGAAGGCCAAAAAATAATTTGAAGAACTGCTAGCCAGACTCAAAATGTAACAGCAAAATTTTTTAAAAATATATCAGAAGCAGAAAGCCTGTGAAACAACCAGTGGGGCCACTGGACGATCAAGATGTTAAAGGAGCACTCAAGGAAGATAAAGTTATTGCAGAGAAACTAGATAAATTCTTTGCATCGGTTTTCACGACTGAGGATGTGAGAGAGATTCCCAAACCCGAGCCATTCTTTTTAGGTGACAAATCTGAGAAACTGTTCCAGATTGAGGTGTCATTAGAGGAGGTTTTGGAACAAACTGATAAACTAAACAGTAATAAATCACCAGGACCAGATAGTATCCACCCAAAACTTCTGAAGGAACTCAAAAAGTGAAACTGCAGTAGAATTAACTGTGGTATGTAACCTATCATTTAAATCAGGTTCTGTACCAGATGATGGGAAGATAACTAAGGTGACGCCAAATTTTAAAAAAGGCTTGAGAGGTGATCCTGGAAGATACAGGCCAGTAAGCCTAACCTCAGTATCAGGCAAATTGGTTGAAACTGCATTAAAGAACAGAAAGATCAAACACACAGATGAATATGATTTGTTGGGGAAGACTCAACATGGTTTTTGTAAGGGAAAATCATGCCTCATCAATCTATTAGAATTCTTTGAGGGGGTCAACAAGCATGTGGACAAGGGTGATCCAGTGGATATAGTGTACTTAGATTTTCAGAAAGCCTTTGACAAGGTCCCTCACCAAAGGCTTTTTAGCAAAGTAAGTGGTCGTGGGACAAGAAGGAAAGTCCTCTCCTGGACCAGTAACTGGTTAAAAGGTAGGAAACAAAGGGTAGGAATAAATGGTCAGTTTTCTGAATGGATAGAGGTAAATAGTGATGTTCCCCAAGTGACTGTACTGGGACCAGTATGGTTCAATATATTCATAAATGATCTGGAAAAACGAGTTAACAGTGAGGTGGCAAAATTTGAAGATGACACAAAACTACCCAAGGTAAAGTCCGAAGCAGACTGTGAAGAGTTACAACGGGATCTCACAAAACTAGGTGAGACTAGGCAACAAAATGGCAAAATGAAATTCAATGTTGATAAATGAAAAGTAATGCACACTGGAAAAGATAATCCTAACTATATATACATGAAACGATGGGGTCTAAATTAGCTGTTATCGCTCAAGAAATAGAACGTGTAGTCACTGTAGATAATTCTCTGAGAACATCCACTCAATATGCAGTGGCAGTCAAAAAAGCTAATAGAATGTTGGGAAAGGGATAGATAATAAAACAGAAAATATCATAATGCTATTATATAAATCCATATCTTGAAAACCCATATTGAAAACCCATCTTGAAAACCCATCTTGAAAACCCATATCTTGAAAACTGTGTGAAGATCTGGTTGCTGCATCTCAAAAAAGCACATATTGGAATTGGAAAAGGTACAGAAAAGGGCAACAAAAATGATTAGGGGTGTGGAAAAGCTTCCATACAAGCAGAGATTAATAAAACTGGGACCTTTCATCTTCGAAAAGAGATGACTAAAGGGGGATATGATAGAGGTCTACAAAATCATGACTGCTGTGGAGAAAGTAAATAAGGAAGAATTATTTATTCCTTCTCATAATACAAGAACGTACTAGTCACCAAATGAACTTAATAGGCAGCAGGTTTAAAACAAACAAAAGGAAGTATTTCTTCACACAACACCTAGTCAACCTGTGGAACTCCTTGCCAGAGGATGTTGTGAAGGCCAAGACTATAATGGTTTTCATAAAAGAACTAGATACATTCATGGAGGATAGGTCCATCAATGGTTATTTGCCAGGATAGACAGGGATTGCTGTCTGCCAGAAGCTTAAAATGGGCAATGGGATGGATCACTTTATGATTGCCTGTTCTGTTCATTCCCACTAGAGCACCTAGCATTGGCTGCTCTAGGAGGACAGGATGCTGGGATGGATGGACCATTGGTCTGACCCAATATAGCCATTCTTATGTTCTTCAGAGTAATTTTTCTGCGCCTGTCTCATATGCAAAACTGATTTTATTTTATACACATTTGAAACACTCTGAAGGGTGAGTTCACCAAAAACAACACTTCTATCTCCTCCACAGCTGCATAGCTAGAGATAGTATTTTCCAAATATTAGGATTAGGTAGAAGATACCTTCAGGAGCAACTTCCTCTAGGGCCTGGGTCACAACTATTTTGAGAAACAAAAGCATATGCATTTTACCTATTTCCAAGTGATTTATTGTGGAACTCTCTCCCTGGATAATCTGAGATAATAGTGATATAAATAATTGAACAACACTGTGATTATATCCAGTTACTTAAGTCAGTTGCACAGGCTGGGGTATGCTCTTGTTAACCATTTCAAACTGGAGAATTAAAACTGTGACTGTTTCTTTGGTAGCATATCCCATAACTGTGAATATTGCCTCCAGTTGACTGAAGCCCATTTGAACTTTCCCCATGTCAACATAAAGGCATGGGGGGAAAACAAAAATAAAGGAAGAAATGTCTATTGAAGCAAATGGTTATTTGTCCCAAAGTTTCCAATAAATCTGAACTACATTCTGCCAAAGAAAACTAATTCGCAGTTGTGTGACCAAACAGCTTGCAGAAAAGAGAGAAAAATCTACATCTCAGAGAGTTAAAAGACATTTCCTGTTTCAGATAGAATGAGATGTTAGAGCATGTTACATGTGATGACACAGAATCAAGACCACAGATTTGCCAATTATATTGTCCTCTGATCTACCAAAACCTACTTCACTCAGCACTATCTCATTATTACTGAGTTGCATTATTTGCAAAAGATTTATCATGGTAAACTAGTACCTTGATCCTAGACTAGAAAACGTGGAGTGAATTAGGACAGGTGAAGGGAAAGCATGCTAGCTAACACAGGCTATTGTCCTTGGGCTATGTTAGTATAGAAAACATAGCTGTGATGTTACATCTGGGTAGTTCACTTGAGCTAACTACAAAAAATTCCAGTGGACCACAGGGCCCAGGTCATTTTTACCACAATGTAGCTAACTAAGTTCAGTTGTGTTTCCCCCACCTGAAGCTGATGCACATTCCTAGTAAGAGAGACTCATACTCCCACGACTCACAGAACACAGCAGTTGATTAAAAGGGTGTTTAGGGATTCATCCAAAGAAGGGAAAGCTACAAAATGCAAAACTGGACCACTCAACTGGGGAAGCTGAGAGATCACAATGAAGTAAACTGTAAATACTAATAACGTAAAGGCAACACGTGCAAATTAGCAAAAATTACTAAAGAAAAAAAACATTTTTGTCAGCCCTAGACAAGGCTTTTATGCTGTTTATCTGGCTTGTGGCTTCCCTGATGATAAATAAGGTGTGACCTCTGATGGAAACTTTTCCCACACTTAGAGCATCTATAGGGTGTCTCTCCTGCATGGATCTTCTGATGTCTCTGAAGATCTGAAAGATAAATAAAGCTTTTTCCCATACTAACACAACTAATAGGGTCCCTCTCTTTAGTGGATTATCTGATGTGTAATAAGCACAGATCTATCAGAAAAGTTATTTCTATACTCATATATTCCTAGGGGCTCTGGCCTGCATGGGTACTCTGATGTCTAAAGAGGTCTGAGCGCCGAGTGAAGGTTTTCCCACACTCTCAGCGTTCACATGGGATGGTGCCTGTGTGGATTCTTTGATGTCTAACAAGGTGTGAGCGTCGAGAGAAGGTTTTCCCACACTCAGTGCATATGTTTTTTCTCTCTCCCATGAGGATGCTGTGCTGGACAGTGGTTTCCTTGAGGTTCTGCTGATTTTCCTCACAATTGATGGATTTACTCATTTTCTCCCCTGGCTGGTTTCCCTGCGGCCTCTCATCACAATTCCTGGACAGGTTCCCTTTAATTCCTTGTGATAATCCCCCCTTCCGTTCCACATGCTCAGTATCTTCCTGCTGTGGATTCTGCTTCTTATTCTCACTCGCCATCCCATCATCTCCTGAGACAGAGAGAGAAACCTCAGAAGCAGGGATATAAAAGGGGACAGGAAAGCAAAGTAGGTACTGGAGAGATGGGGGAAAATATCAGGAAATTAATTTCTCCAAACTCTTTCTCATAGGGGAGAGAGGAGGGCATCAACTTCATATCCACATCCCTTCCAAATTCTCAGGATGAAGGGAGGGTAGGAAGTGAGTGATTGCCATGTGTCAGTCAGAATGAGTAGGAATCCCTGAGCGATATCTGCCCTGAGGATATGACACCTGCTGGTGGGACAATCATGAACTCAAAGAGCTCTCAAGGTCTTGATAGGGAATCCCAGCTGTTTCCTTCAGGCACCAATAGTATTTGAGTTGGTCTAATGATTCCTCACCTGTGCAGGTTCCTCTCAGGATCTCTCTTTCCTCAGAGCCCTGGTGATCTGAGACCAGAAGCTGTTCTCTTCGTTCCAGCTGGGAGATCACATCAGTTTTGGAAACTGGAAGCCCTGCTTAGGGGAAAGAAAAGAAGGGAAATAAGAGTGAATTCATGGGACATTTGTCACGAAGATCATAGCCTTTTTTAACCTCTGCTCATTTTAAAGCACTGAAATTTTGGATCTAGCTCTCCACGTGCTCAAAGCTATCAGACATTCTGTTTATAAATGGATCAACTCTCCAATGCTTGGCTGGTGCACACACAGCCGGACACTCCTCTTCAAAGGGGCTCCTAAAACCCAGAGAAAGTAACTCCATACCACAAAAAGTAAAGGGAGAGTCACCTTGGAACTGCTTCTTACAGACAGAGAGACCCCAATGAGACTGTCATGGGTAAACTGAGACAGGTGTGCATGGGCTTGCGAGGCTCAGCACAGCAAGGAATAGGAAGGAGTAGGGATATGAGCGCAGTATGTTAGGGGTATTAGATATCAGGAAAGCATATTTTGAGAAGTTAAGGAATACAGCTAGTCAGGTGTATTGGAAGGGACTTCAAGAGCCCATATTCTCAGACAGGAACAAGTAAACCTAAGCCCATCCCTGATAAGCACTTGTCTAAGCTGATGGGGATTCCATAACCCCACTTGGAAGAGCTTAACTACCTTTGTAGTCACAAGTTGTTCCCTAATATCTAACATAAATTGTCCTTGTTGCAGATTGAGAATCATCTTTCAACCAGATTTGTACCCTCTTTATAAGAATTTCATCTAGACTACATTTCCCTAGTTTCCTTATGAGAATGTCATGTGGCTCTGTGCCAAAGGATGTACAAATATAAAGATATATTAAATCGTCTACTTCCCTGTAATACCCTAGGGCAATAACTCTGTCAAAGAAGGAAGTTAGGTTGGTTAGGCATGGTTTTTTTTTACAAATCCATGTGGACTATTAAAACGTTATCCTCCAGGTGCTTAGAAACTGATTGTTTAATAATATGTTCCAGTATCTTTCTAGCTCTCAAAGTAAGGCTGACTGATCTATAATTCCTCAGGTCCTCTTTGTTCCCCTTCTGTAAAGACAAGTACTATGTTTGTTCTTCACCAGTCCTCTAGGATCTCACACGACCTCTATGAGTTCTCAAAGATAATTGCTAATACTATTGAGATTGTGTCATTTAATTCCTGAAGTACATAGGATAAGGTCAGGGAATTAGATGACAAATTTAATTCAGTAGCAACATACTAATTCATCTGGAAAAGTGAATAGGAAAAGTAAGAATAAGACCATGTTATCTCAGGTGGGAATGACTGAAATATCCAAAGAACCTGCAGGGAGAGAAACTGTGGCTGCTGCAGACAGGGACGGGGGAGTGAGACCCTCCAAATCCCCAGAAGTTTCATTACCAATCTAAGACATCCCCAAATAAATGCACATTTATGCCACGGAAGTAGTCACCTTGTGGCTGGAGGAATGGAAGAAATCAGGAATGGAAGCTGGGGTCACAGTTTATAGAGAAGAGTGTGTGTGTGGTGGGGATAGTCACTGAAGAGTGGAGAGAGAAGAATGAGAATCATAGTATTTGAAAATGTGAAAGTGAAATCTAATTAGAATGGAGTGCCTGCTCTACATCAACAGGGACTGGACATGGATTCTCTCTCTGGGAACCCCTGCAGCCCAAGATCCCCCAAACCACCCATCTCCTCCTTCCACTAACCTCGCCCTCCCCACTTACTGGGTATCTCTTAAGCCACTCAAATGTTAAGTCCACCTATCACTCGGAGGGTGAAGAATCCACACCCCTGAATGACATAATTAAGCTAACCTAACCCCCTATGCACTGTTCGCTAGATCAGTGGAGGAATTCTTCCATCAGCCTAGCTAGCAACTCTAGGGGAGGTGGATTAACTATGGTGATCAGAGAATCCTTCCCGTCGCTCTAGTTAACGTCTATGCTGAAGTGCTACTGTGTACTGTGGCATAGCTGCCACACTGCGGGTGTGTTGCCGTAACATCTGAAGCGTCAACAAGCCATTAGTGACGTCCTATTTCTCCAAACCCCCTATGGTGGAGTGGGAGCTGCTCTGTAATAATGATGAGTATTGTGTGTTATCCTGGACACTGGGATATTTATGGTATGAATATTTTGGTTTACTTCAACAGGGGGCTGTAAGGAGAAGAAGCAGAAAGGGAAGAAGATAGGACACAACTTGGTAAACCCTTAAGGGTTGTGAAGAGACAATGCCGGAATGATTAGCTTTGTATGTTCTACCTCCTAGCTTCAGGAAATTCACAGAGCTGGCTTAGATGAACAGCACCAGAAGATCAAGAGGACGGGAGCTGTTAAAAAAGAGAGATTCTTTCAGGAGGGGCATGGCTGTTTAGGTGATTTTTTGGAGGTAGAGACAAAAAACAAGAGGACCCCACTGGGGTTTCTAAAGAGCTTAGACCTGCCTCACTGACCATTGGGGGATGGAAAGTCTTTAGGGAAGATAAGGCAAGGAGACTTATTTTAAAATCATTTTTCTCTTTTCCTTTTTTCCTACTGTAAAATAAAAAACTGCTTTCTTCAAACCAATATAATGTTTGTCATTACACACTACTGGTCCCTGACTCCCAAAGGTATCTGCACTCAGTCTGACTTGCTTGGTAATCACAGCTGATATGCACAGTATAGCAGCCCAAGGCCTGGTTTAGGAGAGGGAGAACTACAGAAATCCATTCCAGAATATGGAGAAGCATGAGGCTGACACCTTGCGGGGGCACTCAGACATACTGGGAAGGGGACAGAGATACAGCTAATCCTGTGACTCACTAAGACACTCACTCCCCTTCCTCCCACTGCTCTCAGCCCTCCTGATTTGTGGTACTGCAGGGTCACCAGCTCCCCATCATCTCATCCCTTCCACTGCTCCCTGCTCTCTTCTCCCAAGGACCGATGAATAGAAACCTCACACTGTTTTCTAACAGTGGATGGGCCCAGCTGACTGTCACACTCTCTATGTGTTTGGGAAAAGACAGTTACTTACCCTCATAACTGTTATTCTTTGAGATAAGTTGCTCATGTCCATTTCACTCTACATGTGGCACGCCCAAGTGCACTGTTACCGGAATTTTTTTCCCTTAGTAGTATCTGTAGGGCCGGCTCTGGTGCCCTCTGGAGCCCTGCACTTATGCCGCAGGATATGAGCTGCCACCGGCCCTACGCCCTCTCCATTCCTTCTTGCCATCAACTCTGATGGTGGGGATGGAGAGCAGGTCACGGAATGGACATGAGCAACACATCTCGAAGAACAACAGTTATGAGGGTAAGTAACCGTCTTTGTCACGTGCTTGCTCATGTCAATTCTATTCTAGGTGACTCACCAGCAGTCCCATTGAAGGAGGGCTCAGTGTTCATGGATGTGCCGTCTGCAGCACTGCTCTCCCGAAACTGGCGTCATCCCAAGACTGCTGAACGATGGCATAGCGAGATGTAAAAGTATGGACCAAGGACCAGGAAGCAGCCTTACAAATGTCTTGTATTCATACCTGTGCCAGGAAGGTCACCGGCGAGGCTAGCGCTCTGGTAGAATGGGCCATGAATCTCTGGTGGAGGTAAGTTTGCCTGCTCGTAGCAAAGTCTAATGCAGGAAAATATCTATGAGGAGATCCTTTGAGAGGAAACAGGTAGACCCTTCATCCTTTCCACCACTGCAATGAATAGTTGTGTGGTCCTATGAAAGGTTTTTGTCCTTTTAATATAGAAAACCAATACCCTCCAAACACTGAGGGTGTGCCATTTATGCTTCTTGCTGGAACTCTGCAGTTTAGGATAGAATACCAGCAGGAATATGTCTTGGTTGTTGTGAAAATGGGATTCTACCTTGGGCAGGAAGGTCGGATGTGGTTGCAGCTGACCCTTATCCTTATAGAAAACTATGTACGGCACTCCTGAGGTGAGCGCTCATAACTCAGAAACTCTGCATGCCAAAGTGATTGCTACCAGGAAGGTTACTTTCCAGGAGAGAAACGATAAGAGGCAAGTCACCAGAAGTTTGAAGGGAACCCCCTGTAACCTTTGACAAAACTAAGTTCAGGTCCTAGGGAGGTAGTGGGTCCTTGACCTGGGGATAAAGTCTCTCTGGATCTCTAAGGAATCTGGCCATCATGTAATGGGAAAACATCAACCTCCCTTGGATCAGAGGGTGAAAGGCTGAAATGGCTGCTAGGTGGACTTTTATCGATACAATTGCTAGGCCTGTCATTTAAGATGTAATAAGTAATCCAGAATTGACTGTATCGAGGCCTGGAGAGGCTGGATGCTCTGGTTTGATGCCCAGCAGGAAAATATTTTCCATTTGGCCAGATAAGACACTCCTGTAGAAGATTTCCTACTGCCCATCAGAACCTGCTGGACCTGAGACAAACACACCAGTTCGTCTGTGTTCAACCACTCAGCCTCCACGCGGTCAGGTATAGGGCTCCTAGATCCGGGTGTAGGAGTTGGCTGTCATTCTGTGACAGCAGGTCCGGCCAACATGGTACCTCCAGCGGGGGGGTGCGAGGGGGGAGGAAAGGGGGCAGGGGTAGTGGAGATTTCCAACAATGTGCTGAACCAGTGTTGTCTCGACCACGCGGGAGCTACTAAATTTACTTCCGCCTTGTCTCTCTTGATCTTTAGAAGAATCCTGTGGATCAGAGGTGTTGGTGGGAAGGTGTACATGAGTGCCCCTGCCCAAGAGAGGAGAAAGGCACCGGAAAGTGATCCTTCATCAACCCTGTGAAGCAAGCAAAACATGCTGTATTTCTTGTTCAGACAGTTGTCCAGGTAGGGATAAATCTGTACCTCTTGGTGTATTAGGTAAGTGGCCACCACCGACATGCATTTTGTAAATACTCTTGGGGAGGATGAGAGGCCAAAGGGAAGCACTGTGAACTGGTAGTGGGTATGGCCCACAATGAATCTGAGGAATTTTCTATCACTGGGGAAGATTGAGTTGTGGAAATATGAGTTTTTTAGGTTGAGGGCAGCATACCAATCTCCCTGATCCAGTAGGGGAATGATAGCAGCTAGAGAGACCATGCGGAACTTCAGTTTCTTGAGATACTTGTTGAGATATCTCAGGTCTAGGATAAGTCTGAGGCCCCTTTTTGCTTTGAGGATAAGGAAGTAGCAGGAAAAAAATCCCTTCCCTCGCATGTCTGGAGGAACTTCCTCCACGGCTCTGACCTTCAGAAGAGTTTCCAGCTCCTGAAGGAGTTGCTCATGAGAGGGGTCCCTGAAGAGGGACGGGTTGGTGGGGAAGAGGCAAGGAAAACTGTAGGATATAGCCCTCCGAGATGACCTTGAGGACCCATCAGTACGACGTAATACGAGCCCATTCTGGGAAGAAGGGGGAGAGACGGTTCAGGAAAAAACAGAAAAGTGGAACCTGGATGGAAACTGGAGTGTCATAGAATCATAGAATCATAGAATATTAGAGTTGGAAGGGACCTCAGGAGGTCATCTAGTCCAACCCCCTGCTCAAAGCAGGACTAACCTCTGCTATATCATCCCAACCAGGGCTTTGTCAAGCCGCAGCTTAAAAACCTCTAAGGATGGAGATTCCACCACCTCCCTAGGTAACCCATTCCAGTGCTTCACCACCCTCCTAGTAAAAAACTTTTTCCTAATGTCCAACCTAGACCTCCCTCCCTGCAACTTGAGACCGTTGCTCCTTGTTCTGTCATCTGCCACCACCGAGAACAGCCTAGCCCCATCCTCCCTAGAACCCCCTTTCAGGTAGTTAAAGGCCGCTATCAAATCCCCCCTCACTCTTCTCTTTTGCAGACTAAACAAGCCCAGTTCCCTCAGCCTCTCCTCATAAGTCCTGTGCTCCAGCCCCCTAATCATTTTGGTTGCCCTCCGCTGGACTCTCTCCAACTTGTCCACATCCTTTTTGTATTGGGGGGCCCAAAACTGGACACAATATTCTAAATGCGGCCTCACCAATGCCGAATAGAGGGGAATAATCACTTCCCGTGACCTGCTAGCAATGCCCCTCCTAATGCAGCCCAATATGCCATTGGCCTTCTTGCCAACCAGGGCACACTGCTGACTCATATCCAGCTTTTTATCCACTGTTACCCCCAGGTCCTTTTCCGCAGAGCTGCTGCCCAGCTCGTCGGTCCCCAGTCTATAGCTGTGCATGGGATTCTTTCTTCCTAAGTGGAGGACTCTGCACTTTTCTTTGTTGAACCTCATTAGATTTCTTTTGGCCCAATCCTCCAGTTTGTTTAGGTCACTCTGTATCCTATCCCTACCTTGCAGGGTATCTACCACTCCCCCCAGCTTAGTGTCGTCCGCAAACTTGCTGAGGGTGCAATCTACCCCATCCTCCAGATCATTAATAAAGATGTTGAACAAAACCGGCCCCAGGACCGACCCCTGGGGAACTCCGCTTGTGACCGGTTGCCAGCTAGACATGGAGCCATTGATCACTACTCGTTGAGCCCTATGCTCTAGCCAGTTCACTATCCATTTTATAGTCCATTCATCCAACCCATACTTCTTTAACTTGCTGATAAGAATACTGTGAGAAACCGTATCAAAAGCTTTGCTAAAGTCAAGGTATATCACATCCACCGCCTTCCCCACATCCACAGAACCAGTCACCTCATCATAGAAAGCAATCAGGTTGGTCAGGCATGACTTTCCCTTGGTGAATCCGTGTTGACTGTTCCTGATCACCTTCCTCTCTTCCAAGTGCCTTAAAATGGATTCCTTAAGGACCTGCTCCATGATCTTTCCAGGGATTGAGGTGCATCCTTGGGTGCATTCTCAAAATAACTGCTGTTGGCTGCTGGGCTGTCATGAGGGACCGAGGTGAGAAGAGGAGTTTAAGGCAGGGTGTTGGCATTTGAAACCTCTATCCCTCTCTCTCCTCCTGTAGGAAAAGGAGCACAGGGCCTGAAATCAGGGCTGCTGTTGCAGAGGGCGGAACTGCTTGCTCATGGCCTGAGATGCATAAAGGCCCAACAAGTGTAAGGTGGCCCTTGAATCTTTCAGTCCATGGAACCTAGCATCTGTCTGGTCTGAGAAGAGTACAGAGCCATCAAAGGGGAGATCTTGGATGGACTGCTGCACTTCCTGGGATAATCTGGAGGATTGCAGCCATGAACACCTGTGCATGGACACAGCTGAGGCCATGGATCTTGTTGCTGAAACCTCTGCATAAAGCACTGCCTGCAATGCTGCTCTAGCTACTGTCTTGCTCCCCTCCCAGATGGTGGTAAAGTCCTGGGAGTGTGCCTGTGGCAGTGCCTCCACAAACCTTGACAGTGAGCTCCACAGGCTGAAATTATACCTGCCTGCTGGTTGGCAATTCTAAAGCAATGGCTGGCTGTGGAATACATTTTTCGGCCAAACAAGTCCAGCTTTTTTGAGTCTTTGTTCTTCAGAGTGGAACTCAGCTGGCCCTGCCTATCCCTTTCATTGGCCACCAAAACCACAAGGGAGCCCAGGGGTGGGTAGGTGAAGAGGCACTCAAACCTCTTGGTTGGGGCATAGTGTTTCTTTTCGTCCCTTTTAGATGTTGGTGGCAGTGAAGATGGCATCTGCCACAAGGCTCTGACCACCTTGAGTATGGGCAGAGTGACCTGGGCTGGCAATGCAGCTGCCAATAAATTGAAGAGGGTCCAACGAGTCCTTGAGCTCAAGGCCCAAACTGGAAGCCACCCTTTAAAGGAGCTCCTGGTGAGCCCTGAAGTCATCTAGCAGGACTAAGGGCTCTGCGCAGTTGACAGCCTCGTCTGGGGATGAGGAGGAGGACGGCAGAACTGGCGGAGGGACTAACGCTTCCTCCTGTGCCTGGGCCGACGCGGGCTCTCAGGGCTCAGTGCTGTGGTCCGATGCCAAGTCCTGAGTCTCCTCCTGGGCTACTGGTACCACAGACAATTTTCCTGAGGAGCTGGGTGCCTGGCACCACAGGGAAAGCTCGCGGATTCCAATAAGGTCATTGAATAGGTCACTGCCTCTGGGGCCAGCCTGGTGAACGAAGGCCTGACCCAACCCTTTGTGTCTTCAGCTGTTGGCAGCGGTCGGTTCAGGGGTAGCCCTTTGCAGAGCCCGAAGTCGGACTCTCCTTGTGGGGACCATGGAGGAGCTGTAAGTACCTGTGTGGCTACAGTGTGGTACCAGGGAATGGTGCTGCAGGGATAGAGACTGGTGCCTCAAGTCTCGGAAATAACGGTGCCCTGACAGGTGCCAATGCGATGGCGGGGATTGGGATGCTGGGGATCGGTGCCAGGAATCCCGGGTCTGGTGTGGCGGTATCAAGGATCAGAGCCAGGACGTCGAGAACTGGTGCTGGGAGGTTGAAGACCGGTGCCGCAGAGGGCATGATTGCTGCCGCTGAGATTGGAGCGAGCGCCTCAACTCAGGAGACTGCGAGAGCAATCTCGACGACTGGTGCTGAGAGGGTGGACTCTCCTCTGCACCGGTGATTGCGGTCCTGGAGACGCCAAGTGGGGTGAGTGTCATAGGGGGCTTATCGCTGGTTTCCCCCTCAACAACTGGGCTTTCCCTCTAACCGGTGCTGGAGGCAGTCTCAGGGTCAGAGGTACAAGTAGGGCCATTAGGACCCTGGTCACCTGAAATGCCTCTGGCGATGCAAGCGAGAGATGGGTTCCAGCAACCATTGCTGGTGGAAAGAAGGAACAGAGAAGGCGTAGGGCTGGTGGCTCCTCATATACTGTGGCATAAGCGGGTGGCTGCAGAATGTGCCAGAGCCGGACCTATAGACACCAAGGGAAGTACATTCAGGTCATTGTGCACATGGGCACGCACACACCTAAAATGGATTCTACATGAGCAAGCACTCGAAGAAGAAGTGATTATAGCAGAGCACCAGCTAGGACACAGTTACAGTTCTGTGCTGCTTTCTGCTTAGAAGCTGACTATTCTAACTGCTCTGAAATCCAGAAACATGATCGGATTGTCTTGACATTTGCTGTTCTCTATGAGCATGCATGGTATAGATGGTGGTTTAAATCTGAGTTCATTTGAGCAAGCAGTCCCTGAGATCCCCACCTGCCCAGACATTCTGCAAAAAGAACCTTTTTACTCAATTCCCATGCTCTTACAACATTTTGCACACACCTAGGCTGAAACTATCCTTCTAATTGTCCTCCAGCTGATCTCATTTACTTGGCATTTATCTCAACTACAACATGGTAACCTCCTGGAGGATCTGGGTTACAATTGTTTTGGGAACCAAATACATAGGACTTACTGTGGGATTCTCTCCCTGGATTATCTGAGATAATACTGACCTAAATAATTGAACAACACTGTGATTATCTCCAGGTACTTGTCAGTTGCAAAGTTTGGGGTGTGTTGTTGTTCACCATCTCACACAATATTTAAAACCACTACTGTATTCTTGGTAGGATATCCCATAACTGCAAATATTCTCTCCAGTTGACTGAACTGCATTTGAGCTTTCCCCATGTCATCACGGAAGAACAGGGAAAAAGCAAAAACAAAGGAAGAGATGACTATTGAAGCAAATGGTTATTTGTCTCTAAGTCCCCAATAAATTTGAACTACATTCTACCAAAGGAAACTAACATGCAGTTGTGTGACCAAAAAGCCTTCAGAAAAAGAGAGAAGAATGTACATCTCTGAGAGGTATAAGACATTTTCTGTGTCAGATAGAATGAGATTCTCAAGCAGGTTATATCTGATGACTCAGAATCAGGACCGCAGACTTTCCCATTGCATTGTCCTTCGATCTACCTGTTTCACTCAGTGCTGTCTCATCATTATTGTGTGGCATTATTTGCAAACAGTTTAGCATCATGATGATGGTTTATCTTGAGTAGGAAACATGGAGTAGATTAGTACAGCTCAAAGGGAAAAACATGATTACACAGAGTCCAACAGAGGGCAACAAAAATTTATTAGAGGGCTGGGGCACATGACTTATTAGGAGATGCTGAGGGAAAACTGGCTTTATTTAATCTTCAGAAAAGAAGAGTGAGGGGGGATTTGATAGCGGCCTTCAACTACCTGAAGGAGAGGTTCCAAAGAGGATGGAGCTAGGCTGTTCTCAGTGGTGGCAGATGACAAAACAAGGAGCAATGGTCTCAAGTTGCCATGGGGGAGGTTTTGTTTGGATATTAGGAAAAGCTTTTTCCCTAGGAGGGTGGTGAAGCACGGGAATGGGTTACCTAGGGAAGTGGTGGAATCTCCATCCTTAGAGGTTTTTAAGGCCCAGCTTGACAAAGCTCTGGCTGGGAGGATTTAGTTGGGGCTGGTCCTGCTTTGAGCAGGAGGTTGGACTAGATACCTCCTGAGGTCTCTTCCAACCCTAATCTTCTATTATTCTCTGATTTTATAATAGCTAACCCAGACTATCGTACTTGGTCCATGTCAGTACAGAAATCATAACTGTGATTTTATATCTGGATAGTTCACTCGAACTAGCTAACTACAATTAATGGTAATGGACACAAGGCCTAGGTAGATTTTACAATAGTGTAGCTACCTGAGGTCATTAGTGTTTCCCCCACTTGGGACTGATGTACATTCCTAGTAAGAGGGACTCATGCTCCCAGGACTCATAGAACACAACAGTTGATAGAAAGGGCCTTTGGGGAGTCACCCAAAGGGCAAGCTGTAAAAAGCTAAATTGGACCACTCATCTGGGGGAGCTGAGAGATCACAATGAAGTAAATGATATTAACAGCCTTAAAGGCCACATGTGGGAATTAGCAAAAATACTTTTTAACAAAAAAAACCCTTTTCTAGGGCTGATAAGAATAGTTGTTTTTATGCTGTTTATTTCCCTTGTGGATTCTCTGATGATAAATAAGGTGTGACCTCTCATGGAAGCTTTTCCTACACTCAGAGCATGTATAGGGTGTCTATCCTGTATGTCCCTTGTGATGCATTCTAAGTCTGAGCTGTAAATGAAGCTTTTCACACACGCACAACGTTCATAGATTATCTCTCCTTTTTGGATTCTCTCTGGATTAATGAAGGTTTACCTATCTGAAAAGTATTTTCTATACTCACAGCATTCATAGGGGCGCCCGCCTTTGTGGGTTCTGTGATGTCTAATAAGGTGAGAGCGTCGCGTGAAGGTTTTCCCGCACTCACAGCATTCATAGGGTCTCTCTCCTGTGTGGGTTCTCCGATGTATAATAAGCTCGGAACGCCGAGTGAAGGTTTTCCCGCACTCACAGGATTCATGGGTGCTTGTGCCTGTATGGGTTCTCTGATGTCTGATAAGGTTTGAGCGGTGGGCGAAGATCTTCCCACACTCACAGCATTTATAAGGTCTCTCTCCTGTGTGGATTCTTAGATGTGTAACAAGGATTGAATGGTTGCTGAAGCTTTTCCCGCACTCACAACATTTATAGGGTCTCTCTCCTGTGTGGATTCTCTGATGTACAATAATTTGTGAACGTCGAGTGAAGGTTTTTCCACATTCAGGGCACATGTTTTTTCTCTCTCCCATGAGGCTTCTCTGCTGGGCAGGTGTTTCCTTGTGGTCCTGCTGATTTTCCTCACAACTGATGGATTTACCCACTTTCTCCCCTGGCTGGTTTCCCTGCTGCCTCACCTCACCATTCCTGGCCACGTTCCCATTACTGCTTTGTAGTAATCCCCTGTGCAGTTCCACAGGCTTAGCATCTTTCTGCTGTGGATTCTGTTCCTTGTTCTGACTGAGCATCCCATCATCTCCTGAGAGAGAGAGAGAGAAACCTTAGAAGCAGGGAAGTACCCCAAAGTAAGTACTGGAGAGATCAAGAAAAACATCAGGAAATGAATGCACTCAAACTCTTCCCCATAAGGGGGAGAAGAGGGCATCAACTCTGTCTCCACATCCCTTCCAAACAATCAGGATGAAGGGAGGTTAGGAAGTGAGCTATTGTCATGTATCAGTCAGGATGGGTAGGAAGCCATGAGCAATATCTGCTCTGAGGATATGACACCTGCTGGTCTAATGATTCCTCACCTGTGCAGGTTCCTCTTAGGATCTCTCTTTCCTCAGAGCCCTGGGGTTCTGAGACCCACAGCTCTTCCTTTTGTTCCATCTGGGAGATCACATTAGATTTGGGAAGTGGAAACCCTGCTCAGATAAAAGACAACAAGTCAGATCAGGTGAATTCATGAAACATTTGTCACAAAGAACACAGCCTTTTTTTCACTCCTGCTCATTTCAATGTACTGCAATTCTGGTGCTAGCTCTCCAGATGCTCAAAGGTATCAGACACTCTGCTTATAAATGGAGTAACTCAACAGTACTTTGCTGGTGCACACACAACCAGACACTTCTCTTTGAAGGGGTTCCTAAAACACAGAGAAAGTAATTCCATACCAGAGAAAGCCAAGGGGAAGTCACCTTGGAACTGCTTTTTACTGACAGAGAGACACAAACGTAAGGAAACAGTCATAGGGAAACTGACTGGTGAGCATGGGCTTGCGGGGATCAGCGCAGTAAGCAATAGGAAGAAGTCAGGATATCATGGAGTGCAGTATCTCAGGGGTATTAGATATTAGGAAAGCACATTTTGAGAAGTTAGGGAATACAGCATGTCAGGTGTAATGGAAAAAATTATGAAAATCCTCCAGTGTATAAAGACGACTATAGAATGATAGAATCACAGAAATGTAGGGCTCTAAGGAACTTCAGAAGGTCATATAATTCATTTAATGTCTAAGCTGTTCTTAAAAATTTCCAATGAGGGGATTCCACAACCCTCCTTTTAATCTTATTCAGGATTTTAACTACCCTTGTAATTACAATTTTTCCTAATATCCAACCTAAATTGCCCTTGCTTCCGATAAAGTTTGAATACTGTCTTTCAACCAGTTTTTTACCCCTTCATAATAATTTCATCTAGACTACATTTTCCTAGTTTCCTTATTAGAATGTCATGTGGGACTGTGTCAAAGGATGTACTAAAATAAGGATATAGCAGATCTTCTACTACCCTGTAATACCGAGGCTAATAACCCTGTCAAAGGAGGAAATTAGGTTGGTTTTGCATGATTTGTTCTTGACAGATCCATGCTTTCTAGTCCTTATAACGTTATTATCCTCCAGGTGATTACAAACTAATTGTTTAATAATATGTTCCAGTATAAACAGCTCTCAAACTTACATTGACTAATCTATAATTCCTCAAGTCCTCTTTGTTTGCCTTGTTAAAGATATGTACTATGATTGCCCTTCACCAGTTCTCTGGGATCTCACCTGCCTCCATGAGCTATCAAAGATAAATGCTAATGCTGCTGAGATTGCCTCAACTAATTCCTGCAGTACCTAGGATCAGGTTGCGAAATTAGAAATTATAACTCAGAAGCAACAGACTAATTCTTCTGGAGAAGGGGAATATGAAAAGTAAGAATAAAACCATGTGATCTCAAGAGGGATTAACTGAAATATCATGGAATCATAGAGTTGGAAGGGACCTCAGGAGGTCATCTAGTCCAACCCCCTGCTCAAAAGCAGGACTAACCTCAGCTAAATAATCCCAGCGAGGGTTTTGTCAAGCCACATCTTAAAAACCTCTAAAGATGGAGATTCCAGCACCTCCCTAGGTAATCCATTCCAGTGCTTCACTACCCTCCTAGTGAAAAACTTTTTCCTAATGTCCAACCTAGACCTCCCGCCCTGCAACTTGAGACCGTTGTTCCTTGTTCTGTCATCTGCCACCACTGAGAATAGCCTAGCTCCATCCTCCCTGAAACCCCCTTTCAGGTAGTTAAAGGCTGCTATCAAATCCCCCCTCATTCTTCTCTTCTGCAGACTAAACAAGCCTAGTTCCCTCAGCCTCTCCTCATAAGTCCTGTGCTCCAGCCCCCTCATCATTTTTGTTGCCCTCCGCTGGACTCTTTCCAACTTCTCCACATCCTTTTTGTAGTGGGGGGCCCAAAACAGGACACAATACTCCATATGCGGCCTCACCAATGCCGAATAGAGGGGAATAATCACTTCCCGTGATCTGCTGGCAATGCTCCTCCTAATGCAGCCCAATATGCTATTAGCCTTCTTGACAACCAGGGCACACTGCTGATTCATATCCAGCTTCTTATCCACTGTTACCCCCAGGTCCTTTTCTGCAGAACTGCTGCCTAGCTCATCGGTCCCCAGTCTGTAGCTGTGCATGGGATTCTTCCGTCCTAAGTGTAGGACTCTGCACTTGTCATTGTTGAACCTCATCAGATTTCTTTTGGCCCAATCCTCCAGTTTGTTTAGGTCCTTCTGTATCCTATCCTTACCTTCCAGGGTATCTACCACTCCCCCCAGCTTAGTGTCATCCGCAAACTTGCTGAGGGTGCAATC
This sequence comes from Emydura macquarii macquarii, assembly GCF_026122565.2. Lineage (NCBI taxonomy): Eukaryota > Metazoa > Chordata > Testudines > Chelidae > Emydura > Emydura macquarii. The sequence goes on along the minus strand of NW_027133141.1, from coordinate 27,594 downwards.
TACCCCATCCTCCAGATCATTAATGAAGATGTTGAACAAAACCGGCCCCAGGACCGACCCCTGGGGCACTCCGCTTGTGACCGGTTGCCAGCTAGACATGGAGCCATTGATCACTACTTGTTGAGCCCTATGCTCTAGCCAGTTCTCTATCCATTTTATAGTCCATTCATCCAATCCATACTACTTTAACTTGCTAATAAGAATACTGTGAGAGACTGTATCAAAAGCTTTGCTAAAGTCAAGGTATATCACATCAACAGCTTTCCCCACATCCACAGAGCCTGTCACCTCTTCATAGAAAGCAATCAGGTTGGTCAGGCATGACTTTCCCTTGGTGAATCTGTGTTGACTGCTTCTGATCACCTTCCTCTCTTCCAAATGCCTTAAAATGGATTCCTTGAGGACCTGCTCCATGATTCCAGGGATTGAAGTGAGGCTGACCGATCTGTAGTTCCTTGGATCCTGTTTCCTCCCGTTCTTGAAGATGGGCACTATATTTGCCTTTTTCCAATTATCAGGGACCTCCTCCAATGGCCACGAGCTTTCAAAGATAATAGCTAATGGCTCTGAAATCACATCAGCCAACTCCCTCAGCACTCTCGGGTGCATTGCATCTGGCCCCATGGACTTGTGTATGTCCAATCTTTCTAAATAGTCTTGGATCTGTTCCTTCAGCACTGCGGGATGTTCACCTCCTTCCCATTCTGTGCTGCCCAGGGCAGTAGTCTGGGAGCGGACCTTGTCTGTGAAGACAGAGGCAAAAAAGGCATTGAGTATCTCAGTTTTCTCCACATCCTCTGTCACTAGGTTGACTCCCCCATTCTATAAGGGGCCCACACTTTCCCTAATCTTCCTCTTGTTGGTAACATACCTGTAGAAACCCTTCTTGTTCCCCTTCATATGCCTTGCTAGCTACAACTACAATTGTGCTTTGGCCTTCTTGATTTCAGTCCTGCATGTTCACGCAGTATTTTTATAATCCTCCCTAGTCATCTGTCCAAGCTTCCACTTCTTCTAAACTTCTTTTTTGTGTTTAAGTTCACCAAAGAGTTCTTTGTTAAGCCAAGCTGGGCACCTATCATATTTCCTATTCTTTCTGCACATTGGAATGGTTTGTTCCTGTGCCCTCAATAAGGTTTCTTTAAAATACAGCCAGCTCTCTTGGATTCCTTTCCCTCTCATATTAGCCTCCCAAGGGATCCTGCCCATCAGCTCCCTGAGAGAGTCAAAGTCTGCTTTTCTGAAGTCCATGGTCCATATCCTGCTGTTCTCCTTTCTTCCTTTTGTCAGGATCCTGAACTCGACCATCTCATGGTCACTGCTGCCTCGGTTGCCACCCACTTCTACTTCCCCTACCAAATCTTCCCTGTTTGTGAGCAGCAGGTCAAGAGAAGCACGGCCCCTAGTTGGTTGCTCCAGCACTTGCACCAGGAAGTTGTCAGCAACACTGTCCAAAAATTTCCCTGGATTGTTTGTGCTCTGCTGTATTGCTCTTCCAGCAGATGTCAGGGTGATTGAAGTCCCCCATGAGAATCAGGTCCTGTGAACTGGAAACTTTCCCTAATTGACTGAAGAAAGCCTCATCTACTTTGTCCTCCTGGTCTGGTGGTCTATGACAGACACCCACCACGACATCACCCTTATTGTTCTTGCTTCTAAGCTTAACCGAGAGACTCTCAACTGGCTTATCTCTAGTTTCATACTGGATCTCAGAGCAATCATAGTGCTCTCTTACATACAGTGCAACTCCTCCACCCTTTCACCCTGCCTGTCCTTCCTGAACAGTTTATACCCATCCATGACGGTGCTCCAGTCGTGTGAGTTACTCCACCAAGTCTCAGTTATTCCAATCATGTCATAGTTTCTTGACTGTGCCAGGACTTCCAATTCCTCCTGCTTGTTTCCCACAATTATGGCTGCTTCAGATAGGGATGGGGAAAGAGGGAGCGGGATACCCTCCAAGTCCCTAGTGATTTTATTACCAACCAAAGACATCATCAAAAAAATGCACATTTGTGACAGGGAAGGAGTCACCTTGTGATGGGAGTAATGAAGGAAACAGGAATGGAGGCTGATGTCACAGTTTATAGGGAAGAGATGTGTTTGTGGTGAGGGTAAGCACTGAACAGTGGAGAGATAAGAATGGGTATCATAATATTTGAAAATATGTTAAACAAAGTGAAAGTAGACTCTAATTTGAATGGAAAATAGGCTCTACATCAACAGAGACTGAACAAGGACAGGCTGAGATCCCCTGCAGGTCGAGAATCCCTAAGCCACCTCTCCACACCCCCTACTAACTGCATTTATGAGGCATCCCATAGTCCATTCAAATGTTAAATCAGTGTTTCTCAACCTGGGGGTTGTGACAGTTTTAGAGGGGTCGCAAGTGCAGAGCTGGTATTGGGGGTGGCAAGAAAGGCAATTGCCTGGAGCCACAGGGGTGCCATGAAACTAAGTTACATGCCTCAGCCCCGTGGGGGTGGGACTCAGGCTTCAGGGGTACAGTAGTTTGGAAAGGTTAAGAACCACTGTGTTAAATGGACCCATCACTCTGAGAGGTGAAAACTTCGCACTCTGGAGTGACATTGTTAAGCTGACCTAACCCCCTGTGCAGTCTTCACTAGCTCAATGAAAGAATTCTTCCATCAACCTAGGTACCACCACTTGGGGAGGTGGATTAACCACAGTCATTAGTTAACATCTACGCTGAAGTACTAGAGTAGAGTAAATGCTGCATTTGAAGTGTTGACAAGCCCTTAGTCCTATTTCTCCAACCACCCCCTGTGGTGGAGCTGAAGCTGCTCTTTAATAATTATGAGTACCGTGTGTTGTTCCGAACACTGGTATATTTACTGTATAAATATTTTGGTTTGCTTTAATGGGGGCTGTAAGGAAAAGAACCAGAAAGGGTAGAAGAATGGCTCAAGATGGGCCATAACTTGGTAAACCCTTAAGGATTGTGAAGAGACAGTGTCTTTAGCTTTGAATATTCCACCTCCTAGCTCCAGCCAATTTACAGAACTGGCTTAGACGAACAGGATCAGAAGATCAAAAGGACCTTTTCGGGAGGGGCGTGGCTGTTCAGGTGATAGTTTGGAGGAGACAAAGACAAAACAACCCCACTGGGATGTCTGAAGAACTTACACCTGCCTTGCTGACCACTGGGGGAGGGAAAGTCTTAGGGAAGACACAGGCATGAAGCCTGTTTGTTATTTTAAAATCCTTTCTCTCTTTTCCTTTCTCCCTACTGGAAAATAAAAACACCCTCCTCAAATTAAAGTCATTGCCCACCACTGATCTTAGACTCCCAAAGTTGTCTGCACTCCGCCTGACCTACCGGGTAAGCACAGCTGATATGCTGGGTATAGCAGCCTAGGGCCCAGTTTCGGAGAGGAATTATTGCAAAAATCCACCTCAGGAGGTGGAAAAGCATGAGGCTGACACCTGACAGGTGGGAGGCACTGAGACATAATGGGAGGGGGCAGAGATATAGCTAGCCCTGTCACTCATCAGAACAGCACTCCCACAGCTCTCAGAACTCCCTGGTTTGTGGTACTGCAGGATCATCAGCAACCTCCACTGCTTCCTGCTCTCTCTACTCCCAAGGATCCTGGAATAGAAAACTCACACTGTTTTCCATCAGTGGATGGGCCCAGCTGACTGTCACACTCTCCATGCGTTTGGGAATAGATTATAGCAGAGTGCCAGCTCTGACAAAGATATGGTTCAGCACTGCTTTCTGCTTAGAAGTTGACTATTCTAACTGCTTTGAAATCCACATGTGAGTTCAGATTGTCTTGGCGTTTGCTACTGTCTATGGCCATAGTGGTTTAAATTTGGGGTTATTTGAGCAAGCAGTTCCTGAGATCTCCACCCACCCACATCATCCCAAAAAAAATGCTTTTTACAAAATCCTCTTGCCCTTACATTAATTTGCAAACACCTAGGCTGAAAATATGCTTCTAACTGTCCCCCAGCCAATTTCATTTACTTGGCATTTATCTCAGCTAGTACATGGTAATCTCCTTTAGGGACTCAGTTACAATTGTTTTGGGAAGCAAACACATGGGCATTTTGTCTAGTTTCCCGTCACTTACTTTGAGACTTTCTCCCCGGATTATCTGAGATAATAATGACCTAAATAAACTGTGATGATATCCAATTAATGAAGTGAGTTGCACAGGTTGGGGTGTGCTGTTGTTCACCATTTCAGACACAAGATTTAAAACCACTATTGTTTCCTTGGTAGCATATTCCATAATTGGGAATATTCTCTCCAGCTGACTGAACTGCATTTAAGCTTTCTGTCATGCTGGGTAGATGGGGGGGAGAACATTTGTTATATTATTTTACATCAATATGTCAAAATTATATTAATTCATGTGGGATATGCCATGTCAGATACTGTTAGAAAGGATGTAATGCACTGAGAAAGATGGCAATACTTATGTTCATGTGTTATATCTGTGATGGAAGTTATGGACATATTTGATGTACCTCTGTTTCAAACCATGCTGTATAAGACACACCCCAGACAGAGAGGTGGCAGGACAATAGCCCACTTAATGGCCCATCAAAACCTTTACAGAAGCAAAGGGCCCAGGAAGAAACTAAAGACATACCTGAAGAGTTACCAGGATTGGCCCATGTGACTCTGGACTCCATTTGAGTTCTTGTAACATTCCACAAGACCACATGGCCAAGGCCAGAGGGTATATAAGGCCAAGCTAGAGAATCCATTTTGTCTTTGTTCCTGTCCAGCTGCAGACACTCACCTACCTCAGGATCTATTCATTTTGCAACTGAACCGAAGGACTTAGACCCATCCAGTACTGGATGTGTACCAAAGGAACTGTACAAGCCTGCAACTCCACAATTCTCCCAGAAACCTGAAGTATATGGACTTTTAATCATTTGTATGTATCTGATTGCGCTAATCCTTGAACATTTCTCTCATGGTTTCTTTCTTTCTTTTTACAATAAATCTTTAGTTTTATTTACTAAAGGATTGGCTGGCAACGTGGTATTTTAGGTAAGAACCAAACTCATATTGATCTGGCACTGTGGGTGACCCCTTGGGGTCAGAGGGAACCTATTTAGTAAAGAGCATAGAGTTTAAATAACTGGTCTCTTTACTGGACCTCGTGCAGATTTGGGAGCAAGAAGCTGAAATGCAGTAAAGGGGGCTGTGTGTATTTTTGTACTGGCTTCTGTGGGGATTCAGAAGTGCAGTTTGTGGCTGGTTGGGAAGCCTGACTTCAGTGTCACCCACCAGTGTTGGGAGAATCTGCTCTCTGTTTGCAGCCTGCCCTGACCTTGGCATTTTCAGGTGGCTACCCTGAGCACGGACGGGTCACACTTTCCTCATGTCATCAGAGAGGTGTGGGGAAAAGCAAAAATAAAGGAAGAAATTGATATTGAAGAAAATAGTTACTTGTCTCAAAGTCCCCAATAAATTTGAACAATATTCTGCCAGAGAAAACTAATATGCAGTTGTGTGAGCAAACAACCTTCAGGAAAGAGAAAAATCTATAGTGCAGAGTTATAAGACATTTTCTGTTTCAAACAGAATGAGATTCTAGACCAGGGTACACCTAATGACTCAGAATCAGGACCACAGGTTTTCCCATTGCATTGTCCTCTGATCCGCCATAACCTGTTTCACTCAGCATTGTCTCATTATTATTGAGTTGTCTTTAGCATTATTATAATGGTTTGTCTCAACTAGAAAACATGGAGTAGATTAGGACAGGTGAAGGGAAAACATGGTTACTAACCCAGACTGTTGTATTTGGGTCATGTCAGCCTACAAAACATAGCTGTGATTCTATATCTGGATAGCTCACTTGAGCTAACTACAAAAACTGCTAATTGACACAAGGCTCAGGCAGATTTTTCCACAAAGGAGCTACCTGAAGTCCTTTGTGTTTCTCCTACTTGGGGCTCATTCCTAGTAAGAGGGACTCATACTCCCATAACTCATAAAACAAAACATTTGATAGAAAGGGTTTTCTTTGGGGAATGTAGTTGGGATTGGTCCTGCTGTGAGCAAGGGGTTGGACTAGATTACCTTCTGAGGTCCCTTCCAACACTAATATTCTAGGATTCATGCTAAAGAATTGCAAGCTGCATAAAGTAATACTGGACCACTCACCTGAGAGATCACAATGAAGTAAATGGTACTAACAGCCTTAAAGGCCACATGTGGATTTTAGCAAAAATATTAAAGAAAACAACTTTTTTCTTAGCCCTGTACAAGGTTTCTATGCTGTTTATCTCCCATGTGAATTTTCAGATCATAAAAAAAGTGTTACCTTACCATCTAGAGCAGTGTTTCTCAACCTGGGGGTTTAGAGGGGTCGCAAGTGCAGAGCTGGTATTGAGGGTGGCAAGAAAGGCAATTGCCTGGAGCCACAGGGGCGCCATGAAACTAAGTTACATGCCTCAGCCCCGTGGGGGGTGGGACTCAGGCTTCAGGGGTACAGTAGTTTGGAAAGGTTAAGAACCACTGATCTAGAGGGTGTCTATCCTGTATAGATCTCGTGATGTCTTCTAAGGTCTCAGTGGTAAATGAAGTTTTTCCCACACTCACAACATTCAGAGGGTCTTTCTCCTTTTTTAATCTGATTTATCAGAAAAGATTTTCTATACTCACAGCATTCATAGAGACTTGTGCCTTTGTGGGTTCTCTGATGTCTAATAAGGTGTGAGCGTCGCGTGAAAGTTTTCCCGCACTCGCAGCATTCGTAGGGTCTCTCTCCTGTGTGGGTTCTCCGATGTATAATAAGCTCGGAGCGCCGAGTGAAGGTTTTTCCGCACTCACAGGATTCATAACGGCTTTTGCCTTGGTGGGTTCTCTGATGTCTAATAAGGTCTGAGCGCTGAGAGAAGGTTTTCCCGCACTCACAGGATTCATAGGGGCTTGCGCTCCTGTGGGTTCTCTGATGTCTTATAAGGTTTGAGCGGTGAGCAAAGATTTTCCCACACTCACAGCATTTATAGGGTCTCTCTCCAGTGTGGATTCTCTGATGTATAATAAGGATTGAATGGTTACTGAAGCTTTTCCCACACTCACAACATTTATAGGGTCTCTCTCCTGTGTGAATTCTCTGATGTACTTTAAGGTGTGAGCGTCGAGTGAACATTTTGCCACATTCAGGGCATATGTTTTTTCTCTCTCCCAGGAGGATTCTCTGCTGTGCAGTGGTTTCCTTGAGGTCCTTGTGATTTTCCTCACAACTGATGGATTTACCCACTTTCTCCCCTGGCTGGTTTTCTTGCTGCCTCTCCTCACGAATCCTGCTCACGTGCCCTTTAGTTCCTTGTGATAATCTGCCCTGCAGTTCCACATGCTCAGCATCTTTCTGCTGTGGATCCTGCTCCTTGTTCTCATTCAGCATCCCATTATGTCCTGAAAGTGAGAGAGAGAAACCTCAGAAGCAGGGAAGGAAAATGGGAGAAGAAACCTAAGTAGGTGCTGGAGAGATGGGGAAAATATCAGGAAATTAATTCCCCCAAACTCTCCCACATAGAGGGAGAGGTGGGCATCAACTCTGTCTCCACATCCCATCAAAACACTCAGAATGAAGGGAGGCTAGGAAGTGAGTGATTGCCATGTGTCGGACAGGATGGGGCGATATCTGCCCAGAGGATATGATACCTGCTGGGAGACAATCCTGAACTCAAAGAGCTCCCAAGGTCTTGATAGAGAATCCCAGATGTTTCCTTCAGGCACAGGCAGTATTTGAGTTGGTCTAGTGATTCCTCACCTGGGCAGGTTCCCTTCAGGATTTCTCTTTCTTCAGAGCCCTGGGGACCTGAGAACCACAGCTGTTCCCCTCGTTCCAGATGGGAGATCACATTAGGTTTGGAAACTGGAAACCCTGCTCAGATGAAAGACAACAGGTCAGATCAGGTGAATTCATGGAATATTTATCACAAGAACACGGCCTTTTTTCACCCCTGCTCATTTTAAAGCACTGCAATTCTGGGGTTAGGTTCCCAGATGCTCAAAGGTATCAGATATTCCGCTTATAAAGAGATTAACTCAACCGTACTTTGCTGATGCACACACAGCCACACACTCCTCTTTAAAGGGGTTCCTAAAACCCAGAGAAAATAACTCTCTATCACAGAAAGCCAAGGAGAAGTCGCTTTGGAACTGCTTCTTACCGACAGAGAGACCCAAAAGTAATGAGACAGTCATAGGGAAACTGGGACTGGGGAGCATGGGCTTGCAGGGCTCAATTAGTAAGGAATAGGAAGGAGCGGGGATACCAGTGAGTGCAGTATGTCAGAGCGATTAGATTTTGGCGCCCCTGGGACTAACCAGCTTGCTTCCATATATATTTGTTATAAATTTAATCGCTTGTTTTATTATAATAGGTTGATAGATTTGTATTAGAGTATTTTGGCTGTAACTCAAGAAACCTACAGGCCACATCCTGTATGATGAGCTAAGGCAAGTTAGCATACATATGTTTGGGACCTTTAGCCTAGATAAGTGATGATGCGCTAGGGGTTCTCAAAGTGAGGGTGGTGTCTCACGGGTGGGGGGGTTGCGAGCTATCAGCCCTCGTGCATGCCGATAAGGGTGGATGTCATTTTTGGGGGGTCATCACAGCCTGAAGTATTTTCAAAGGAGGTCCCAGCAAAAAAAGTTTGAGAACCCCTGGGCTAAAGCATAAAGTATATATACTGTATGTTTGTAATCTTTGTCCTAGATAAGTCAGGCTGCGTTAAGATGGGGGGATGCCTCAATTTATGCCCTTGGTAGACTTAACAGTTGCACCACAAAGAACATGGTTAGACCAGAAATAACAGACTGCCTGGAAAGAGTATGGATATGTCATTAATACGCACCAATATGCCAGCCTCTAGAATAAGTGTACCCAGATATTTTGTGGGTGAGGAAGGGAAGTTTGGACATGGAAGGAGGGCACATAGTGCTCAGGTCATAGAAAGGGCAATCCACCATGTTAGTCTCATTTCTAGTCCTATCGAAAGAGTTCTTTTAGTTCTAAGTTAGATCTTATAGTCTTTCTATAGCTCTTAGCTCTCTAGAACGTCCTAAATTCTCCAACTTCCCCTCAAGAATTGAGGAACCTGAACATCAGCATACAGGGGCAAAGTTAGTCCTTTGTCTCTTACCACCACGTTATCAAGGAAGGGTGTGAGTATATCAATCTAAAAAGCTTTATAGTATATAATACCACGTGCATCTCTAGAACAATATTACTACCTTTGTAATTCTGATTGATTATTATCCATTTGATTATTATCCTATTTTATCTCAATAAAAGTCCCGAAGGCTATATTTTGGTTCTCAGTGTGAGTGTCCTTGTCATGCATCCTGAGGGTCCTTGCAAAGTTCTGTGTAGCATGATTCTGGGACAAGAACCTTATTATCTTCTGATCAGATTAATTGGCAGGCCTATGATTCCATTCTATAAACAATAAGTTTAAGCACCTAAAATCAGGCAACAATATCAGGAAAGCACATTTTGAGAAGTTAGGGAAGAAAGTGAGTCAAGTGTAATGGGAAGGAGTATGAAAATCCCCCAGTGTATGGTGAAGGTTACTGAATGACAGAATCACAGATATGTGGGGCTGGAAGGGACTTCAGGAGGTCATTTAATCCAGCCCATGAATTCAGACAGGAACAAGTTAATCTAGACCATCCCTAATAGACATTTGTCTAAGGGCTTGTCTACACTGGAGTTTATGCCAGCAAAACTTTTGTCGCTCAACGGTGTGAAAAAACTACTTCACTGAGCAAGATAAATTTTGCCCGCATAAGTGCTAGTGTAGACAGTGCTATGTCAACAAGAGAGCTCTCCCGCCAACATAGGTAATGCCCCTCATTTAGGTGGTTTTCTTGTATCGGTGAGAGAGTTCTCTCCTGCTGACACAGAGCAGCTACACTAGCGCTTATGCCGGCAAAACTTATGTTGATCAGGGGGGTGTTTTTTTCACAGCCCTGAGAAATAAAAGTTTTGCCGGCATAAGTGCCAGTGCAGAGAAGCCCATAGCTGTTCTTTAAATCTCCCAGTGATGGGGATTCCACAATCTACCTTGGAATCCTATTCCAGATCTTATCTACTCTTGTTGTCACATCTTTTTCCCCTAATAGCTAATCTAAATTGTCCTTGCTGCAGATTAAGACTGAAAATGGTCTTTCAACCACTTCTGTACCCACTTTATAATACTTTCATCTACACCACATTTGCCTAGTTTCTTTATGAGAATGTCATGTGGGACTGTGTCAAAGGACGTACTAAAATAAGGATATAGCTAATCTGCTGCTTCCCTATAATTCCCTAGGTCAATAACCCTGTCTAAGACCTGTGTATGTGGTGTGAATAGGCACTGAACAGTGGAGAGAGAAGAAAAAGAATCAGAATATCTGAGAATATGCAAAACAAAGTGAAAGTGGACTCTAATTAAAATGGAGTGCAGGCTCCACCTCAGCATGAACTGGGAGGGATTCTTCTCTAACAGGCTGGATTCCACTGTAACTCTAGATTCCCCAAACCACTCCTCTCTTCCCCCCCATAACTCCATCTCCCCAATTACCAGTTGTCCCTTAGGCCACTCAAATTCTAAATCAGCACCCCGGAGTGACATAATAAAGCTGACCTAACCCCCTGTGTAGACTGCACTAGGTCAACAGAAGAATTCTTCTGTCATCTTAGCTAGCAACTCTTGGGGAGGTGGATTTACTAAAGAGATGAGAGAATCGCTCCCATCGCTCCGGTTAACATCTATGCTGAAGTGCTACTGCGGAGCAGCTGTAGCATTTGAGGAGTAGACAAGCCCTTAGCCCTATTTCTCCAGACCCCCCGTGGTGGAGTGGGAGCCTATTTTGTAATTATGATGAGTATCGTGTGGTGATTATAGCAGAGCGCCAGCTCTGCCATAGTTACAGTTCGGCACTCCTTTCTGTTTAAAAGTCAACTATTCTAACTGCTCTGAAATCCACAAGCCTGCTCAGATTGTCTTGACATTTGCTGCTCTCTATGGGCTCGGGGGAGTGTGGTTAGCAGTTTAAATTTAGTTATTTGAGCAAGGAGTTCCTGACATGCCCCCCACAGACTCCCTCCAAAAAAACTTTTTTTTTCCAAAATCACCTTGCTCGTACAACGTTTTGCACACACCGAGGATGAACGTGTGCTTCTGATTGGCCCTCAAAGGATCTCAATCACTTGGCATTTCTCTCAGCTAGTACATGACACCCACTGCCTCTCTGGGGAAGCAGTATTGAAAAAGCTAACTTTAAAATTTGGAATTTCAAATCAGCATGAGCTAAACTGATGAATCAAAGACCTGGAAATGTGCATGTGCAGGAAGACTAAGGCTCTGTTAACAGCAGAGGGTTTCTTGCAATCAGCTGTCACAGGGGGACCTGCTGTGGCCACTGATGAACCTGAGCTACATTTGAATTTGAGCCCTACCATTGACAGCTTCAGACACTGTGTGTTGAGCTTTTTCTTGCATTTTATAGGGGTTCCTTTGGGAAGATTTGCCCTGATACCAAACTTTTGGGGAAAACCCCCCAATATTTTAAAGCACTCAAATCCAAATGCTGATTTTCACATGACCTATGCTCGAAAGTTGTGCCAGTATAGCTGTGTCAGTTAGCTATGTGAAAAATTGCTTAACTAACTGAAACGGGGCAGGAGATGATAACCTGCTCACGGTCTCCCCAACTGTGGGCATAAGAACAAGGAATGTTTTCAAACTGGCAACTGAATGTCCTGAGAAGGCAGCAAAGCAATGGCAGCATACAAAAGAAGACAACGACTAACTGAAATAGCTATACCAGCAAAAGCGCTAGCACAGTTATAGTGGCAAAAAAAGCCCATTTAAAAAAAAATCAAGATAATGAAATGTTCATAAACCACATTAATGCACAGTTAAGGTTGCCCAGTGCTGTGTTTATACCCATTAGTAAATATGAACACTTTTGGTTCCTTCTTCCTGTATATTTGATTCATTTATATATTAACGATTCTTTAGAATCTATCTTCTATGAAGAGTATGTCTGAGCTCTAATGCCCAGAACACTAGTCCTTGACCAACAAGTAACCCTTCTTCTTCTTTTCCCTTAAGCTGTTTTTCCTGGTGAAGGTTGAAGCAGCAGCATGGAGAGTAGCGCGGTCCAGATGTCCCATTCTTCCGCAACAGGTTCCAGCTCCTCTTGGGGGATTCCCAGGCGTTCACAGGCCAGCCAGGAGATATAATCCCTCCAATGTGTTCTGGGCCAGCCTCAGGGCCTCTTCCCTATGGGATGTGCCCGGTATAGTTCCAAAGGAAGCCTACCAGGGTGCATCCTTATTAGGTGCCTAAACCACCTCATCTGACTCCTCTCGGTCCAGAGGAGTGGCGGCTCTACTCCAAAGCTCTTCCAAATAGCCCAGCCCATCACCCTATCTCGGAGACACAGCCCAGCCACCCTGTGGAGAAACCTTATTTCCACCACTTGTACCCGCAATCTTGTCTTTTCAGTCATTACCCAAAGTTCATCACCATAGGTGAGGATGGGTATGTAGATTGAGCTGTGAACCAAGAGCTTCATCCACAAACTTAGCTCTTGCTTCACCACCATGGTTCGGTACAGCACCCGCATCATGGCCACCACCGCACTAACCCACCTGTCAATCTCCCGCTCCCGCTTACCATCGCTCATGAACAAAACCCCTAGATACTTAAACTTATCCACTGAGGGCAGCTGCTCCCCCTTCACCTGAAGAGAACACTCCACTTTCTTCTAGGAAAGAATCATGACCTCTGATTTGGAGGTGCTGATTCTCATCCCAGTCACTTCACACTCAGCAGTGAACCATTCAAAAGTGCATCAGTCTGAAGCAACAAGAAGGACAATATCATTTGTAAACAGCAGAAATGCCACCTCCAAGTCCCCATATTGGATACACTCCCCAACACAGCTGCACCTTGATATGCTGTCCAGGAAGACCGCAAGTAGGAGTGGGAACAGAACACACCCTTGGTGGAGTCCAGTGCCCACCTTGAATGAACTCGACTTAAGGCCAAGAATGCAGACACTACTCTCCCGCCAGGAATAGAGGGACCGGATAGCACGTGGCAGTGGCACCGGCCCCTCATACTACTGCAGCACTTCTTTCTGAACATCTCGGGGAATGCAGTCATAAGTCTCCAGGTCTACAAAAGAAAGGTAGACTGGGTTGGCAAACTCCCACAACCTCCTCTGGTATCTGTGAAAGAGCAAAGAGCTGATCCGTTGTTCCACATCCAGGATGGAAACCGCATTGTTCCTTCTGAAGCCGAGGTTCAACTAATGGGCCTCCTCTCCAACACCCAGGCATAGGCTTTGCCGGGGAGGATGAGAAGTGTAATCCCCTTGTACTTGGAACACACCCTCTGGTCTCCTTTCTTAAAGATCAGGACCACCATTCTGGTTGCCAATCCCGAGGTACTGCACCTGCATTCCTGCAACACTGGAGATGCGCGTTAACCATGACACCCTGATTTTGTCCAGTGATTTCAACATCTCTGGGCAAATCTTGTCCACCTGCTCCCTTACTGCTGGGAAGGCACTTTACCACCATAGCGACCTCATCAACAGAAACAAATCTGATCCCATGGGGGTTTCCATCACTGCCTCCTGAAAGAAGGGCATGTCCACCGGGTGGAAGGGTTCCTCAAAGTGCTCCTTCCACCTCCCACCAATTTTCTCATTTGCAGTCAGCGTTTCGCCACCCTTGCTGAGAACACCCTGGACAATGTCCTGCCAATCCATCCTAAGGAGACAAATGGTTTATCAGAACACCATTGAGGCCATCCAGTAGTTGTTCTCCTTGGTCTTTCCAAATTCCTCCCAGGCCTGGGCTTTCACTTCAACAACCACCACAGCCCTCTTAGCCCACCGGTACCTCTCAGTCATTTCATGAACATTTCTCAGAAAGCCTCCTTCTTTGCCTTGACAGCTTTCCTCAACAGCGGGTCCTAGATCGCCACCATGACAGGTACCAACCGCCTTCAGGCCACAGCCTTTTGTGGCTGCCTCAACAATTGAGGTCCTGAACATGATCCACTCAGACTCAATGTCCACAACCTCACCCAGAATGCAGGAGAAGTTCTTCTGGAAGTGGAAATTGAAGTCTTTCATCACAGGATCCTCCAACAGACATTCCCAGGTGACCCACACTGATTGTTTGGACCGGCATCCCATGCGTCAGAGCCAACTCACCACCAAGTAGTGATTTGTTGACAGCTCTGCTCCTCTCTTCATCCAGGCATCCAGAACCCATGCTCTCAGGTCTGAGGAAATGACTATGAAGTTGATCATCAACCTTTGGCCCAGGGTGCTCTGGTACCAGGCACATTTATGAGCAATCTTGTGTTCGAACATGGTGTTTGTTATGGACAATTCATGAGTAGCACAGAAGTCCAACAACAGCTCATCTTTTGAGTCCAGATCAGGGAGGCCGTTCCTCCCAATCACTCCCCTCCAGGTATCTCCATCATTCCCCACGTGGGCGTTGAATTCCCCCAGTAGAACGACAGAGTCGGTAGGTGGCACTCTATCAAGCACCAACCCCACCATCTCCAAAAAGGTTGCGTATTCTGAACCGCTGTTAGGCACGTAAACAGACACAGCCATCAAGACTTTCCTCTCTGAGACCCAAAGTTTCATTGAGGCAACCCTCTTGTCTACCAGGATAAACTCCAACTGTAAAGCACCCAGCCCTGTGGGGACTTGTGAGAAGTCCTGGGTGGGTGTTGGGATACTCACATGGGGCCACTCCAGAGAAGGAAAGAGACCACACTCCATTGAGAAGTTTGTTTCCAGAGCCCCTGCTATGTGTGGAGGTGACACCAACTATATCTAGCCTATATCTATATTTTTCCATCTCTTCAACCAGCTCTGGCTCTTTTCCCTGCTAACAAAAGTCACGTTCCATGACCCTAGAGCCATCTTCCATTGCAGAGCACCAGTCCGCTCTGGTCCATCCCTCCTGCTGCCATTCTGGCATCGCACCCAGCCCGCACCCTTCACTTTGTGGGTGGTAGACCTGCTTCGTGGGTCTAATGTAATCTTTTGGGATGGAACCAGTTTATATGAGTGGCCCAGCCACCAGACACTCACCTAACACCGCGTCAAGATCTGGTGCAAGGGGTGAGTCCCAATATCCCTAATCCAGGAGAGGCTCATGTGGTCGATTTTGTGCCTTCATGAAAGTCTTAATGTGGATTGCTTTTAATCAGGAACCTTCCCCCAGTCCAGTTCACCTATGGCGATCTTACCAAGAGCCCTAAGTAATCCTAGTCAGGAATTTTATTTATTATGCTATATTTTAACAACCTTGGGCACATTCATGTCTATACAACTCCAGATGTTCACGGAAACCATCTCCTTAACATATATCTATAATGCTATATAAACATATATAGACTTGGGAAACTAATAAGGGATGATTGTTAAAGCAGATATTTCCTGTTGGGGAATCACCAGGGAAGAATGACTGTGGAATAAAAAGGACCCAGTGAGAGACTTTATCTTGAAAAATGGTTAGTCCTCCCAGCTGTAAATAATCATGCCTTCACAAATACGTCAGGTAAACTGAGAATGTATTGAAATGACATCACAATGTAAGTTTCTGGGAGAATATGCTTGGCAACGAGGTTTTCTTTATCCAAAACCCTATATATAATGATAATATGTGGGAATTTAGCTGAGGAAATGAAAACTGCATGTCCCTTCCAGATGGAAAAGAGACACAGATCCAGCTCTTGGTCTGAGAACAAAGGGTGAGAACATATCTATTACTTTCTGTACTCTGTATAGCTCTGTACTAAATCTCTGATTGAAAAATCTTAGATTAAATCATTCCAATTGAGCCTGTTATTTTGACAGCCTTGAGTCATTAACTCAGACTCGCAACAGCTGCCTCATGCCTTTCACTGCATAGACAGTGGCTAAAGAAACCTCTGAAACCAGGAAATGAAGAGTTGAAGTCCACAACACCTCTGCCAATTAATCTCAACTTTGCCCCAAGCCCCTAGCCCTGGAAATGGCAATAGCCACTGGGAATAGTTCAGTAAGGGTAGTGCAAAGGTACACCAACTATCAAGGGAAGTGGAGGATTTGCCACCTCCTGAAGACTTCAAGGCAAGACTGGACGCCTTTCTGCATGATGCTTTAGTCAAACAGAAGGTATTCAGCTCATTACAGCAGTAACTGAATAAAATTCTATGGTCTGTTATACAAGAGGTCTCCTTAGATGACCTAAGAGTCACTCCTGGCCTTTAAATCTATGACTCTATAATAGCTACGAGGAAGAACTAAAAGAACAAGCTGTGTTGTGTTCCACACACAGGAACACCAGCATGTATCTGCATGTGCTTGCAGCCGTGTGCACTGTGCCAGTTGTGGCTGTAATGGGATTGCAGATGGATGAGTTGGAGCAGCTTGGCAGAGCTGTGACTGTGCTATGAAGAGAGGTGCATGTGACGCTTGAAGGACCAAGTGTGCCTCATTTCAGTGCTAAGTGTTGTAGGGTGTATCAGTTAATATGCACCCGGGTATGTTCTGCCACGTGGATCGTCAGCACTCGGGTGACACACATGCCAGTTGTCTCCAGGGCTCAGGGAGGGGGACGCGGAGGCAATGCCTCAGAAGTAATCCTTGGGGGAGGGAGCAGGGAAGGTAAAGGAGTGGAAATATTTTCAGGTCTGAGATGGTTTGTGTGGAGTAGGCTCAGTGATACAGTGTTGGCCAAGTGAAGGCAGCTTCTGTTCTTTATGCCAGACCTAAACCCAAGTTTTGCCTTTGGAAAGGGAAGATGTTAGACTCTCTGCTATACGGCTCCTGTGCTCTGTTCCCAGACAGTTCTCTAGCAGGGGAGGGCAGACAGTTACCATATGAGTAACTGGCTTGTTGGGGTGTTGCTGAAACAGGACAGAGTGAAGGTTGCAATGTGGGGTGACATGAGCCTTAACTCTTCATTTCCCCTTCTAATAACCAAGGGGACAGGAATCCTCACCCAGCGAGGTCACATTCTCATAGGTCTCCCGCATGACGTCCCAGTAGAGGGCTCTCTGAGTGGGGTCCAGCAGAGTCCACTCTTCCTCAGTGAAACACACAGCCACCTCCTCGAAGGTCACCGGCCTCTGAAAGAGCAAGGGTCCAGCACTCAGCACCTGCTGCCCCCATCACCACCCCACTATTCACGGGGGAGCGGGGCCAATCCAATGGATGCTCTGGCAGGCTCACAGTCAGCAGAATCCCACCTGCACCCTGCTCAGAGCAGCCAAGAGGTGTAGGGGAGATAGAGAGAGCCCCTCATCCCGCCCAGCAGATGGAGGGGGCAGAATATTTTTATTCCTCACACACCTACTAGCCAGAGGCTGCTATAGGACATGGAGCCCCAAGCAGTGTCCAAGGACAGCTCCCTGGTGGGAACCCCAACCCCTCCTCACTGTCAGCAGCTGCATGTGAGGGGATAGGGCATCTCCACTAAGCCTCATTGGCAGGTGCCCACTTCGTATTTCATAGCAGCCTCTGGCTAGTGGGTTTAGGCTCCAGAACTGGCAGTCTGGTCATTTCTCCAGCCCTGTGTGGTAGCAGAGGGGAGACGCGGGGAGGGGGAGTTGTTTCCTATCCCATAAATAGGGTAATTTCTTCCCACAACCCCAAGGGGTCTATTACTAGAATCTAAGCCCCCAGGTGAAACAAGTCCAAGCAGGTTTGTCACATCCTGTCTCCCTCCTTTTCTCCACCCTGTGTATTTCCTGCCCCCTCCCACCTCCAGACTCAACTCCCTCCAGAAGCTCCCACCTTCTATGGGAACCCACCAGCAACTTTCTCATAATCCCTACCTGAGCCAGCTCCACTGCAGCCATTTCCCTTCCCCGCCCCCTGGGAGGCTGGGACAATCTGGAGTGAAATGTGGTTGTTATTCTTCCGCCTGTCCGGGTGAGAAGGGTGATTGGAGCAGTTTCATAACCAGCTTTAGTTAATTTCACAGCACCTTTGCCCCAGGCCCTTTTCCTGCAGAGGAATGTTCTAGGCTCTCAGACTGGCAAAACAATCAGTCACTTTATTGCAGTGCAGACCTAACTCTTCCTACCAGAGCTAAACCGACTGTGATCATTTAAAACCTGACATGGTCTCCAAGTGCAGCACATTCCCCCAGCAGGGTAGGACCTAGGCAGAGCTAGGGATTGGACAAAATCTATCCAGTCCTGAGATAATAACTGGAACTGAGCAGGTCTGGGAGCTTGTGAACTCTCTCCCCACTTATTTCTCCTCAGTTTCTCTCTCCTCTCCCTCTGGCTTGGGGACTTGGTTACTGTTTATTCATGGATGCCTTCACTATTCTACACTTACAAAGTCTGTGGATGATACCAAGCTGGGAGGGGTTGCAAGTGCTTTGGAGGATAAGAATAAATTTCCAAATGATCTGGACAAACTTGCGAAAAGCTCTGAAGTAAAAAGGATGAAATTCAATAAGGACAAATACAAAGTACTCCACTTAAGAAGGAACAATCAGTTGCACAAGTACAAAATGGGAAAGGACTCCCTAGGAAGGAGAACTGTGGAAAGGGATCTGGGGGGTCATAGTGGATCACAAGCTAAATAGGAGCCAACAGTGTAACACTATTGCAAAAAAAGCAAACATCATTCTGAGATGTATTAGCGGGAGTGTTGTAAGCAAGACACGAGAAGTAATTCTTCTGCTCCACTCTATGCTGATTAGGCTTCAGTTGGAGTATTGTGTCCAGTATTATACCACATTTCACAAAAGATGTGGACAAATTGGAGAAAGTCCAGAAAAGAGCAACAAAAATTATTAAAGGTCTAGAAAACATGACTTATGAGGGCGGCTTGAAAATACTGGGTTTGTTTAGTCTGGAGAAGAGAAGACTGAAGGGGACAAGTTAACAGTTTTCAAGTACATAAAATGCTGTTACAAGGAGGAGGAATAAAAAAATTTTCTCCTTAAACTCTGAGGATAGGACAAAAAGCAAAAGGGCTTAAATTGCAAGAAGGGCAGTTTAGACTGGACATCAGGATTAACAGCAAGATGGGATTCTTAAATATGGAAAAGATTTTTGAAATGTTGGTTATATGGGAATTAATTGTTCCTTGGCTCTGTTCAGATCTGCTATAGCAGCTAACTGCCTATTCACAGTAGCTTGATATAAAAAATAATGCCCTCTTCCCATTCCTAGCCAATAGCAATATAAGAAAATGAATGATTTAGTCGGCTGTTTCTCAAGTGGTGGTTTGCAACCCCAAGTGACTCATGACAGGCAATAAGATGGACCTTGAGACACTATCTGTTTTGTTATCATTTAAAGGAAAGAAATTCTTACTCTCCCACTTCCTGCCACTTTTATCTTTCAAGGTCACTATTCTCTGTCAGCCTCTTGAAACACACACATCCGAGTTATACGGGATCAGCCTTGGTGCACGTTTTATTCTTATTTTTACAGTAAATGTGAGGGGATCCCCCCAGAAAACTGACTTGAAATAAGTTACCACCAATGTGAAAAGTGTGCAATACTCTAACAGGCACTATAGCAGCTCTCTTCTCATTCAAATGATCCCAAATACAATATAGTGCTCTCTTCCCCTTCTTAGCCAGTCTGCACACAGGATCCCAGCCCTGTTTCTTCTTCAAGGGCAGTCCCAATTCAGGCTACCGCTGGGATCCAACCCCTCCTCACTCCTGAGACTCTGCTGCCCCCATGTGGTCATGTTCGCTCACTCAAAGCTGTCAGACTATTCAGTGTATGGATGTTTCATTCTTGTCTCATCTATTTCACACTATTGTGTTCTTTTTTCCAAAGGGAAACACACCACTGAGATTGGGATTCACTCTGAATCCTCATCAGACCGCACAGCAGAAGTGAATCTGCCAGTCACGGGGCTCACCCTGCTTCACATTGTTCCACCACTTCCAGGCACACACGGGGGCTGGAGGCCGTGATCCCATGTCACTAATATGGTTATTGGTCTGAAATCCCCCCATGGCCTGTCAGAGACAGACACATACCTGTGTTTCTCCCCAGCTCCAGGCGCAGAGTTTCTAGGGGAAGGAGAGGACAGGAGAAATGAGAATCCAGGCTCTTGCACTCATGGGGTTGTTCTTGATTATTAAAATAACTGCTGTTCACTCTGAGATGGTGACACAGCCTGAAGCCAATAATGCTGTTGCTGCAGACAGAGCCAGCCTCACAGGGTTACTCTCATGGGGAAGGGCGACTCAGTGAGCCGGGCTGTGAAACGGGGCTCCGGCTCTGTGACCTCACTTGAGTCCCCGACTCCTCCCCAGGGCACGGGTCACTCTAACGAGGGGAGACACCACCCCCAGACTCCCGTTCACCTTTGAATCCCAGCAGCACCTGCCGCAGGATGACATTTTTCAGAGAGAAATAGCTGAGTCTCTTCTCCAGCTCCACAAACCCCAGCTCTGGCTTCTCCGATGTCCCGTCCTTCATGCTAGGGAAAGGAGGAGGGGGTGAGAAATGGGCCTGATCCCCAACCCCTGAGCCCAGCAACCCTCAAACTCCAGGAAAGCTGGATCTGAGCTTTGTAACCTAAGATGGTCATGGTTATGGTTTAGGACTTGATACAGTGCTCCAGTCACAGCACGACACCTACGGCTCTCAATGGGACACCCAGGCACAGATATCAAGGGGAGAGGCTGCCCTTTGTACAGGAAATAAACTTTTAGTTATTTGTATTTATTCAGTCCTTTACTGACACATTCAGGATCACACACTGGGAGAGCTGCTTCCTCTCGCACCTGGTATGGCTCCTGCTATTTCTACTCTTTGTTTGCCTTCCTTTCCACCCTCATTTCTCCATTTTTCTCTCTTCTCTTCATTGTCTTTGGCCTTGTCTACACTCAAAAACCAAGTCGACAAAACATAGGTCGACTTACAGCCTCTGCAGTAACTGCTGCGGTGGCTGACGTTCACACCACTCTCCTTGGGTCGGTGGAGTGCGTTTTCACTAAAAGCACTTCCACGACCTAAGAGGGGCCGTGTCAGCTCAGAGACTGGGCTCTTAGCTCAACAGCCTGGCGCCCGGGGGGCTGTCGTCATCCCCCCATCCCTCTTCCCACCAGGAGCCAGCCCTGGGCTTCTGCCATCCTCACTGGGAGCCAGGGGCAGCCACCAGGGGCTTCCCTCCTCCCTGTTCCCAGGGGGAAGCAGCCGTGAGGAGTGGGGTCCAGCTGCCCCACCGTCTCACCCCTCCTCTCCCCACCAGGAGCTGGCAGCCTTGTCAATTTCCTGGCTCTGCGAGAAATTGACAAGACTGCCAGGCTTGGGCTGGAAGGGAGAGAAGCTGCCTAGGTCTTCTCCCCTCCCGACCGTGTCTTCCCCAGTCCCTGCTCGCAGCCCAGAGGTAGGCTCCAGCCACCCAGGATTGCAGAAGCCTGGGCTTCGTGCCCCACTCCCAGGCCCCAGAGGGAACCAGCAGCTCAGGGCTTGGGCTTTCTTGTCAATTTCACCACTCCCGGAGAGCGGTGAAATGGACAAGAATGGCAGCCCCACCACCCACGTAAAGGGACGCAGTGTCTACATTGACACAGTGTCGCCCTAGCTATGCCGACAAAAGCCCCCACCTCTCGTTGAGGTGGCTTTATTTTGTTGAAAATAAAACAGGGCAGTTTTGTGGGCGGGGGAGTGATTGCAGTGTGTACACCACCACTGTTTTGTCGATAAAAGCTCACTTTTGTCAACAAAACTCTCTGGCGTAGACCAGGCATTAGTGTCTCTCCTGCTCTTCCCTCCTTACGGAAACTCCCTATTCCCACCCTTCAAGGGCTTCACTCCCCGCCCCCGGTCCCACTCCACCTGCTCAAGGGATCAGCCATGGAACATTGAACGTTGACATTAAAGTCTCATCATTTCAGCTGATGCACCAATGGGACGAACAGAGGACAGGGGAGTTCACAGATCTCGGAGCCATGGCTTCAGGCCACTGGCAGACTCAGAAAGGCAACAGCGTCTCCATCTGCATCGGGGAGGGTTTCTTTGCTGCCATGAGGCCTAGGAACTTACTATAAAGTTGAAAGCTGAGGTGCTGCACACTGTGAATATGTGATATGCCACATAAATACCTGACAGGACAGGTCTGCTCCATGTCTGGTAGCCCTGGTGTGACCTCACTAGATGTCAGAGAGTAACCGGCTCTTCCCCTTGCTGAGGCAGCTGCTAGGGAAGACGTGATTGCAAATACCAACCCAGAGCGTCACACTCCTTGGGCCAGGGGAAGCTCTATATTTAGTGCAGTTTCCAAGCATAACTGAGCACGAGGGGGAGTGTAATGGAGCCAGGGACTTACCTTCCCTCAGTGCTTCCAGCAGCCTGGAGAGGGAGAGAAAGAAGAGGCAAGTTAAGGGCGGTGTCCCAGTCTGGGAAGGCCTCCTGCTCCACAAGGCAGCCACCACTGAAGTCTTGGGGGTTTGGGGAATTTCAGACACTCAGATTCATGTTTAGAGAGGAGCTGCCCCTCCCCCCCCTCCAAGGATCCCTGCTGGGACATCGCCATAGGGGAAAGTTTCTGCCCAGGCACTTTACAGGGAAAAAATACTTATCTGCCTGGAGAGTGAAATTTCCACCAGTGCTGAGAGACCCACAAGCCTCCTACTCCATGAAACCCATCAACCTGGGGTGATGTGGGGCCTCAGACCTGGCTCGGGGCCTCAGCATGGTAGGGAGCGGATGTCAACCTCCACCCCAAATGCAATTAAGACATTTACAGGGCATTTCCTGTGTGACCTTGGCAGGGCTCTGCCCCTTCCTGAACCTCACTTTCCCCATTTGTAAAATCGGGATTTTGCCCTCACCCCCCTTTATAAAGTGCTTTGGGGTTTAGGCCTGAGACTGCGATAAAAATGCTGAATATTATGATTGCAACAACATGGTCTGACCTGCACAGATCGGCTCAGCAGCTGCTGCCCCTTCTCTCCTGCCATCTCACTGAGTAGGGAAATCTCCTGGGACAGTTTGGAGAGGCCCTCAGCCCTTCTCTTGACAATGGCTCTCTCTATCTCTTCCAGCTGGGACAGCAGCAGCTGCTCCTGCTCCTCCAGAAACTCCCGCAGCTCCCTCCACTCCCTGATGATCTTCTGTCTCTCAGCTTCTGTCTCTTTCTGCAATCACAGGGAAATGGCAGATTGGTAACGGGGGAGAACCACAAATGTCCCTCCCGGCAGATGGGGGAGTTATTGACCAGATCACAGGGACTCTTACAGTTGGGGATGGGAACTTCATTTCAGCCTGGAAGGGTGGAGGGATCATGGCAGGGGTGAGCTGTACGTCGCTAACAGGAGGGACTTTTCTCCCCAAAACTTCATCAAACTGCCCTGGCCAAACTCTCCATCTCTCCACATTTCCTCTCCTTCCTCCCCATCTTCCCTAGGTGCTAGAAAGGAACCCCTATCCCCATGACATCCAAACAGCACATGGGCAGGGTCTCTGGCCTATCACACAGACTGACACTCTCCTGCACAGCAGCCTTTTGCACCCTAAGGGCATCGTGTCACCCACATGTGTCAGACCTTGCGCTCTCCCTGGGCTCCAGCGGGGATGGTTTCCTGGCTGAGGCTGGCAGGACGGGCCCTGCACTCACCATGTCACTCAGGGCGCTTGGATCCCAGGCCAACCTGAGGGGCAGGGGGCTCTGGGCACCTACCAGCAGCTCCTCGCTTTGCTGCTCCTCCTCAGTTTTGGCTGCTTCTCTCTCTTTTCGTAGAGGAGCCAGATGCTCTCCCGGTGCTTCCTGGAAGAAGCAGGGGATGGAAGTTACAAATTGCTACAAACCGCCTCTCAACTGCCCGATTTCAGGGTCCATCTGGCCCTTTAGACTCCCAGGCAGTGTCCCTGGGACTTGCTTAGATTAGTTTTTCCCCAGGCCTAGTTCAGCCTCAGTGAGGAAGATCTGAGAGGAGCTGGTGAAAGGGGGATCCGGTTTTCCAGACAAAACACAGACAACCGCCCTCCCCCCCCCATGGTGAGGTGACGGGGTGCAGCTCAATCCCCCAGCTCCCAATGTCCCCTGGGCCCAGCCACCTCCCAAGCCACCACCATCAGACATTCCCCAATTCCAGCCTCCCCCCCCAAAGTACCGGATCTGAACATGGCCCCACCCCAGCCCCAGCTCTGCCCCCCACAAACCGGGCTCCGGGCCCCTCCGGCAGCTCCCGGGCCAGCCGCTGCCTGTCTCTGTCGCCCCGACCCTGCTCCTCCCTGCCCAGCCGGGGACCCCCGCCCTGCCTCCCGCACCCCCTCTGCGGCCGCGGGGAGTCCGGGCACCCACCCGGGGAGGGGGCGAACCAGGCAGGCGGGCCCGGCCCGGCCCCTCCCGGCCGGAGCGTGTCCGCCCCACGCGTGTCTCCGGCCACGTCGCCCCCCCCGGGACCGCCCGCTCCCCTCTGCCCCCGGACCCACCGCGCCGCAGGGCCGGAGCAGCCTCCGCGCTGCGCTCCCAGCCCAGGACATGGCTCGGCGGCTGCGGACACACAAAGGGCTCCTGGGCTGGGAAAGCTGGGGGGGCAGGAAGAGGCGGCTCCTACCCAGACTTGGCCCTGCCCCCGGCGGGCCCCTCGCAGGGTGTCCGTGACGCTCGGGGACGCCGCCGGGGAAACCCTGCTCAGCCCCCGGCTGGGACACACACGCGTCCCTCTCCCCAGCGGGATGGGCCCCGCCTCTGTCAGCCGGTGCAGCGGCTCCGGGACTGGGAGACACGCGGGGAGCAGGGATGGGGCCAGGCCGGCCGGGGAAAGCCCCTGTCCGGTGAGCGCTGCAGCCGGGAGCAGCTGGGTGGGTGTTGAGGACCCAGGGGGCTGGTGGGGCCGGGAGAGGGACGGGAGGCAGGGAGAACAAAGGGATCAGACTCTGGCAGCTCCTGGCTGGAGAGCTCTGGAGTACCGGGGGCTGCCATTTGTCTGGAGCCGGGCTGCGCAGCTGCTGAATTCCCCGCCGGGTCTGTGCTGGGGAGAGACCTTCATTAACCCCTCAGTGCCCCGCCGGGAGGGGGGACTTTCTCCAGCTGGAACTAGCCCCCCAGAGCAGCCCCGGGCTCTGCGACCCCAGCCCGGTAACTGAGAGGCACCTGGGGGCAGATGCTAGGGACAGGCAGGAAAGAGACTCTGCACAAGGGGGACCCCCGGGGGCTCAGCTCTGCAGCCCCTGAGACTCTGCTCCCTGCTCGGTAAGAGCTCGGGGCCCCGCTACCGACAGGGGAGCCGCTGGCAAAGCTCCTGCCAGGATCTGCTCCAGGAGCACAAGGCGGGGTTCTGGTGGGGATGGAGACCGGGCCCCAGCGGGGTTTCCCCTTTGTGTGTCTGGGCCGCAGGTGTCAGGGAGGGCGGGAGGAAAAATGAGCCAGAAATGCAGGGAGGGGAAGACAGTGCGAACGGGGGAGACTGAACTGTCTTCCTGCAGGCAGGAAATTCCAGGGGGAAAGAGCCGGTGACGGGAGGGGGTGATAAAATCCTCTCTATTTTTCCACTTTCTTCTCGAATAACGATAAAATTATTCCCAGTTCTCCCCCTGTACAGTGTAACTATCATATATGTATGTAAAATCCATGTCACTTCCCCATTTTTCTCATGTTACTGACCCTTTCCCCATTCTCCTCCTCAGAAATTACCCCATTTTCTCTCTGATTTTCTATTCTCATTTAAAAATCTCCCCACTGCCTAGGAGCCTTCCTGTTCCCTCCTCTCTCCCCTGGCCCTCTTCAACCAGCCTTGCAAAGGACTCCCTGCTGCCCAGGTGAGTGGTGCTGGGGTGGGGAACCATCGCTTTCTGCTTGTTTATTGATCATTCACATATCCTTTATCCTGAATCCAGGGCACAACAGCCTCCCCGCCCACCTCTGCTGCACAGCGTGTGGCCCTGCTGTGAGGGCATTCCCTATGAACCCTCCCTTGCAGAACCAAACCCATTCCCAGAGAGAACGCTGGGAAGGAGAGGAAAATCTGCTTTCCATGCAGCTGTGAGGGCGTGGGACACTTTGGGAAAAGCAGGCCTCTGGGTGTAATATACAGGAAGGGCTCCCTAGCTCAGTGGATGGGTGTGTACATTGCTTCCTGGATTCCATCCCTTGTGTGTCCAGTTTCTGTTGTCCTGCCCAGCTGTGACGATCTGCTGGTTAAGGCGTTGGACTCAATATCTAGTGGGGTTTCCCTGCACAGTCTCAGTTCCTGTTCATTGCAGGAGGCAAGCGCCAGTCACATGGAAGGTCAGAGGGGTTTGTGCTCCTAAATCACCTTGGCGCTATTGAGATTCCTGTCCCCTGTGTCTCTTGGGATGATGGGTCGATGATGAAGGAGAAGGCGGAGACCCCTGAGTCCTAGAAGGAAAGGTTTCATCAGCACAGACTGAGTGCCCTGGATTGGGCACCCCTTCAGCATTGCTTTGTCCAAGGTTCAAAAGCTGTGTGCTCCAGTGATACATCCTCTGTGCTAGAGATGCTGAAGTTCTGGGGATTTCCCCTTTTTAGTTTGGTTGGTTTGGGTTTTTGGGAGGGTCGGAGGCACTCATCCCTTCTCATCATTTCATACAAATTTGCCTTTGGACTGAAATTTCCCTTATGGGGTCGCAACCAGATTTGCTCCTCCCCTTTTGTTGAGGGGGTAACTTTGGGAACATAAGAACAGCCATACTGGATCAGACCAACCGTCCATTTTGCCCAGTGTCCTGCCTTCTGACAGTGGCCAATTCCAGATGCCTCAGAAGGAACAAACAAAACAGGACAATTATTGAGTGATTTATCCCCCGTCATCCACTGCCAGCTTCTGGCAGCTAGAGGCTTAGGACCCTGGCAGCATGGGGTTGCATCCCTGATCATCTTGGCTAATTGCTTTGATGGACCTATCCTGTATGAATTTTTCTAATTCTTTTTTGAACCCAGTTATAGTTTTGGCCTTCGCTACATCCCTTGGCAATGAGTTCCACAGGTTGGCTGTGCGTTGTGTGAAATAGTTTCCCATAAAGACTCATTTTCTCCTGTTGACTGGTTATGAACTGGGTCACATCCCCTCTGATGTGTGCAGATTATAGAATCTCTGGCTTTTCCTAAATGCTGTATGGGGTGAGTTCCTGAGAAAGTTCAGGGGCAGTGAGAGCCCAAGGGGAATGGCAGAGAGAGTAGAGGAGGGAAATACGAAGGGAGGGGAGAGAAAGGGACAGGGAACAGAAAGAAACACTCAGTGACTGAAGCCAAAAGGTCGTCCCAACTCAATCCTGCTCATCCTGGCTGTTCAGTGAGAGAGTAGCTGGTTTTCCATGGCATAAAGCCTTGAATTTTGATTCAGGCAACGTGTGTCCAAATATCAGTGGGATCTTAACATCCTGATCTCTTTTTCTCCTCCCTTTTATCATTAATTATTATTTTGAAGTGTTTGGCTTAACTGTGATCTTCTTATATAACTGTATTACGTTTGACTTATTTTTATTTTTCCTTCACTCCCCTCTCCCTGTTGTTTATGTCATTGTTACTGTAATACAAACGAATCTGCAACAACAAAAACTGACACAACATTTTATTTTCCCCCTTTCTCCCCATCATGCATGAGCATA